>NW_028275166.1:11375000-12062500 GCF_013281855.1 Momordica charantia | reverse complement strand
CATTACAGAAAGATGAAATTTGAATAAATAAAAGTAGATTTGTTAGTTCAATTTATACTAAGTTATTTTCTTCAACTTCTCGCAGGTGTCCCTGTATTTTACATAAAAATGCTAGCTCCTTTGATTAAAAGAATACATATTCTTCAATAAAAATAAATAAATAAGGAAAACTGAAATTCCAGAGAAAAGCATCGGCATAAAGAGAATAAATGAACCAACATAATGCAATGCCCCAAACAACAATGCAAAGCTTTACAAATAAAATTTTGAACACGAAACCATTACATTGATAAATACCCAAATGAATTTGAAGTATTGTTTTGATAAGATCAGCACGTGAGCTAGACATAATAATCATCATGTTACATCCACATGCCGGAAACTTACCAGTATTGACTCTTCACCACTGTTGTCTTTAGCAAGAGCAGCACCAGAAAAAGAGGAAGAGCTGCTTGTGAAAAATCCATTCTCTTCAGCCATGATCGATGCTGCCAACCTAATTGATCAACCAAAAAACCTATCAAACCACATTCTTCTGAGTATTTTCATATTTTAGTAATATACACAGAGACATATCTCACATTCCATCTAGTTTTTCATGATCGCCACTACTTGTGGTTGTGATGCTTTTGTTCCTTCCAGAAGTACCATCTGCAGTTCTTTTATGGTTTGGCAAGTTCTTCTTTTTTGGTACATCCTGCCTCCTCTGCTGTTTCTGGTTCTGAAGATCCTCAGCTAGTTCTTTCAACCTCATTGCCTTTAGCTATTGAACAAAAGGTAGAAATTAAAAAGTTCAAAAATTTAACTCTCAACTGCAAGTTGCAACTTAATTTAAAAAATAAAAAATAAAAAGGACCTAGCGGAAATACCACTATTTAGTTGGGAGAAAAACAACGGTTATGAAATATTAGATAAACTATGACTTATATCTTCATCTTCGTTGAGATGAAGATTTCACCTTTCAACTGAACACACCTATCTGGGAACATGGTAGTGATTTGCTTCCTATGTATTACTGAATGGTAAAACTGCATACATCCAAAACACTACTAAAATTTAGCACCACTACCGTCCAGTACAATATTCATTAATATAACAAGTAATGTAAAGTGAAATTCCATTTTATTTTGGTGTAAAAGACAAGTTCTTCCCATAAAATCAGAATATCAACGATGGAAATCAGCTTGAGATATTTCTGTTTAATCACACTTGGCCCCTCGAAAAACACACTTCTGAATTCTGCTAAATAAAATTTCAAAACACGAGCACGATAATTTCTGTAGACGAATGGACAAGTTCCAGCATACAACTCCAAAATTTAAGACTCACCAAGGTCAAGAACATGAATAAATGATTAAATATACCACAACATATCAACTTAAGCTTTAGGACTTGCGGTGATTTAACATCCTATTACTGTATATATAATTGAGCGTGGAAATCAACAAAAAAAAAAAAAGCGGAACTACAAGCTATAAGTTGAAAAAGACCGGAAACCAAACTCACATGATTGAGAAGCAATTTCTCGGCAGTCTTACGAACTTTAGCCTGGGCGTTCTCACGCTGCCTACGGCGCGCAATCAAAGTACGGCGCTTGAGAGCGGGGGTTGCACCATCAAAGACGAAAACAGGCTTAGTCCGCAAGAATAGAAGTTTACAAATTCGGCGAAAGAAACCGAGCAAATGGGCGTTTCGGACCATTTCCCCTCTCTCGTCGCGCATTGCCTTTATGAATTGCACCATCCAGATGCTCGCATCTTCAAAGGAAAGAAACAAACAAAACATTTTGAAAATTGCAGAGGTGTGATTGGAAAGGAGAGATTTGAATATACCGATGGCGAGCTTCTTGCCGGCTAGGGTTTCGACGGAGACACGGCGGCCGACGGGGGCCAGTAGCTCCCAAAGACCCTGCACTCCCATTTTTCATCCGCTTGACCTTCACGATTCTGCTTCAGTTCCTCGTTGCCGCCAACCGCTGGAGAGAACTCCAGCTTATTTATACGCGATACTAATTTCGCCCATCAGACATTTGAAATTTTTGGGATACAAAAACGACGTCGTCTCTCTCCCCCTAACGACGTCGTCTCTCGCAAGATTTTGGTTCAAATAATCAAGTAATATCACCCCTGCTTAACTGGCAAACTCTTTCTCAAATAGTAAAATTCATAGTATATAAGATGTAAAGTTAATAAAAAAAAATTACCTTAGATCATGAGTTTCCAAAATTTCGACTCATTTAGATGATGTAAAATTGAAATTAAAATTATGCAAAATAAGAACGATGGAATATGAAAATAATGATTTTAAATAAGAAAAAAAATCAATACAATAATTTACTTTTAAAAAATACCTAATGGTAATGTATAAATTAAAAATAAAAATGAGTCTTGAAATTGAAGGTAACAATTAGACCATAAAAGTCTTACCAACCTATATATTCTCTTCTTTTTCATTTTTTTAAATCTACATATTTGATTGTAAAAAAAAAAAAAAAAAAAAATGGATATATTTGTATAGAAAATTTACAAATTCTTTTTTTAAAAATAGGCCTAATCTACCATCTATTTTCTTTTTTAGAAGTAAAATTAACGTAGGCACTGACTGACATGAGGGGGGCTGGTGTCGGTAATTGTCACTATGCCAAAGGCAGATTTTTAAATTGAAGTGTTGGCTTCTCTGGTACAAATCTTCTATAATCAATTGACTCAATTGTTTTTTTTTTTTTTTTTCAACTCCCATTTTGCTCCTTTAACTTTACCAAAATAGTAATTTTGATCCCCAAAACTTTCATAAGGTTTGTTTTAGTCGTTCAACTTCAAAAAAATAATTATTAGATTGTTTCTCTACCTAAAATAATAAAATTTTGTTAGTAAATCTGTGTGGTTTGAAATTTGTATAGATATCCGAAACTATGTTATTAATTTGTTAAAATCAAAATAGACATAAAGACTGAAATGATTATTTTTTTTATCAATAAAAAAAAACAATTACTTCTTTTATGTTTTGTTTCACGTTAAGAATTTAAAAGAAATGATTTCAAATTCAGGGTTCTAAATTATAGAAGGAAACGAAAATAAAATATTTATTTTACCATTACGCCCTTATAATTATAAAACAAAATCCCAACAACCTTCCTCTATATCAAAACACTAGTATGAATTTTCGTCATCCGGACTCATCTCATTGCCTCCATCTTTTTTATTCCTCCTCTTCCTTCATCTCCCTTTTATTTCTTCATCTCCTCTTTTCTATCTTCTCTTTATACCTTATTCTCCATTTTATTTCTTCTCTTTTTATCTCATCTTCTTCTCCATTTCTCCTTCTACATCTTTCT
Source organism: Momordica charantia (assembly GCF_013281855.1). Lineage (NCBI taxonomy): Eukaryota > Viridiplantae > Streptophyta > Magnoliopsida > Cucurbitales > Cucurbitaceae > Momordica > Momordica charantia. The sequence goes on along the minus strand of NW_028275166.1, from coordinate 12,059,166 downwards.
CTCTTTTCTCTCTTCTTTTTTACATCCTTTTCCATTTTTTTCTCTTTTTATCTCATCTCATCTTGATTTGCTTTCTCTCATTTTATCTATCTCATTTTGGTTTAGTTTGATTTCTTCAATTAAACTTATTGCAAGGATAAAATTGTAATATAGTCAACTTTCAATTAAAATCCTAACAAATCCGACCTATTTTGGATGATTTTTTTTTTTGGAACAAAACGGGATTTCAAATTAGATTGGATTTCAAATTCTATTTTTTTTAATCCAACCAACATGAGAAATGATTTTAAAATCATTCTGACTTGAAAATCCTCCTAAATCCGAGCTTGCAAATAACGGGTTAAATATTAGGGACTAAACATATATATATTTTGAAAGTTTAGGATCAAAATTGAATAAACGTATTCTTTTGTAGGGCCAAATAAAAAGTTGAACATTTTAGAGTCATATTTATAACTTTAAATAGTTCTTAATAGGTGGTTGAAATTTTAAAGTTGTTTATATATGATTTATATATTAGACTAAATATATATTCGAGTTACTGTGTTATACCTTTCTCATTCGTGAACGTCTAAAAGTACATTTTAAAAATTTTTACATAGAACTTTAATAGGTCATTATTTTCACCAATTAAAAGTACATTTTAGAAATTTCCATAATAAAAATAGTTTTAAGAGTTATAAAAACATATTAAAAACAGACTTAAAGCGCTTTTAAATAAAACATTTAATTAATTTTGTTTCAAAATGATTACAAAATAAATATTTCACATAAAAACAATTTTTTCGAAAAACATCTTAAAACTCACATTTATTTTAAGATTTTTTAAAAAGTAAAGACGGAACAAACAACATTCTAAAAGTGCCAAAACGAGCTTGGCTCAATGATAATTACCTCCAACCAAGAGGTTGTGAATTCGATCCTCCGCCCATATGTGTTGTACTAAAAAAATCATTCCAAAAGTTAAACAACATCGGAAGTAAAGTTTACAAACATCAATTTTTTTAATTTTTTTTAACAATATAAATAATTTTGTCTCATAACTTTTTTTTAATTTAATTTACTTTTTTTCTTGCTTTAGACGATGTTTCTATGTTAAAGTTCAGATATTAGAATTCAAATGCCAAAAGAATCGAGATTTAAAAAATATATATTTCTTTATAGATAGAGTTAGGGATCGAAACTATAGTTGAACCAAGATATTAAATGATATCTGTTGTCATACTTAAAAAAAATATATGCGTTTTTTTTAGTATAACAATATGTATGTCTTTTGGTTAGAATATATTCCTTAATAACTTGGGTTGACAATATCCATATTAATTAAATGTAAAATTCAATATAATTTTTATTATATCATTTTGAATAAACGAATTTATGATATCATACAAGTGAGGTTAAGAAATCAATCAATTTGCTAATCTCTCATTCTCCTCTCACCACCAACAGAACACTTCTCTTCCTTTTGTTCATAGAGTTGCACTTCTTCTTGTACTTCACCGAACACAATCTCATTTCTCTCACAGCTTCTTTTGCACCACATCTTTGGACTGGATGGATATGCCTGCTCTTCCCATTGATCGCCACCATCGTCGGCCCAAATGTGCCTGTAACGGTGGACGTTCTCGAGTCCCGTTGCCGTGTAAGAGTAAGGTCTGCTGGCCATTGTATGCAGCGGTTTGCGGTCGTGTGGAACTGCAAATCTTTCCTGCACGCCGAGCCGTGACTGCTCGATGTGGGGGTGGGATGGCTTTCTTCTAGCTCCAAGAAGCAATGCCACAAATATTTCTGCTGCTGATGAGCCAGTGTTGAGGAAAAGCTTGCAGAGGGAACAAATTATATTCTCTCCTGGTTGATTATCTTCTTCCTCTTCACTAGGAATGAAGGGATGCCTGACCGATTTCTTGAGTCTCTGATATGGAGGAATCGATGTAAAGTTCCTCGAGTTAGCTCTTGAATCCTGCAAAATATAGGAAGGCATTTCGAGAAAAGAGAAACAGAAGTTCAGGAAAGGTAGAAAACTGTGACTGCAAGTTTTGTTCTATGTCAAAGAATAGCCTGGCCACTCCCTCCTAGGGACAAAGCAGAAACATTGGTAGACATATTGAAACTCATCAGAAACAAATCTTTTTGTCTTAGACTCATTGAAACTCAAATTGAACCAAATTGTAAACTTTTGGTTCATACCTCGCGTCAAACTCATTAGGACGGTCAAAAATGTCAAATCTCAAATTCATAGAAATATGAGTAAAAATATTGAAAAAAAATATCAATGTTGATAGATAATATTTTACTGTATTGCAAACATTTGTCAGTAAGGCTATGAAATATCAGTTAAAATATTGGAAAATGTCAATGTTAGATGGATATTGCACTCTATTGCTACATTATCTATAACACTGTAATAAACTACAGTTTGTTTTGTAAGATTTGAGATGACATTACATTTTTTGAAGAAAACATTGCCGACACTCTACATTGCAGACATGCCAAAGTGTAACCCGAAAGCACGGCTGCAGTTAGCATAGCCATCCCTACAACAACAGAACATAGTTTAGATTGCTGAATATGAGAGAAAAAATGGCATCCAATGATGATTTTCTTTGGCTACAATGTACCTAAGAGGAAGCTACCATCATATTCGTCGGTACAATCATCAGTGCGAAGTTGAATCTCCCGAATTGCCTGGTTTCCTCTGTCAATTACCAGAAGCGAGCAGCTTCTTCCTACATAAACTACATCAAAATCATTGGAGAACTTTGCGTCTTCACTAGGACCATCAACATGGCCACTTTTCCTCCATTTGCCACCAGCAATCGTAGTAACTCCTGCAAAAGAACTATAAACGACTTATATACAATTAACAGATCCCAAAACTAAGATGACTGAATGGAAATTCTTCGGTAAACTAAATGAACAAGGAGTGGATAAGAGGCAAGATTCATAATCGAGGCACGCAACGCTCTCGAACTGATTTAGGAAAGTACCGGCATCACTGATTTTCCTTATAGCCCTGTTCTTTGTATCTGCAATGTAAATATTTCCTCTTTGATCCACTGTTAGCCCTCTTGGATGACTCATTCTTGCATCACTTAGCTTACCATCCACGTGTCCAGAGTATCCTTCAGATGATCCTGCGAACAGCTTGGACCTGCAAACTGCATATAGTTCCTGTTTTCAGCAAAAGAAAAAACTAGAGCGACCAACAGTTCATCAAATTAATAAGAGAAATTATACACTGGCTGAGTTATCGAACAATCTTCCCCAGCGAACCTGAGTGAGATGGCATATATTTGTTCATTTAATATTTAGATACTTAGAATATCGAATTTAAATCTAGAACTATAGCTGAATGGCTTATCACTAGGTAAGAGAAAGAGTAGAAGCATTTGCAGGATATTACAAATCATTGATTGGTCATAGGTGAATTTGAAAAATATGCTATTTATATTTTTATCAATATTAGAAAAAAAAGCAGGTACATTCCATTACCATAGACTGGTAGCTAAATTTCTAAATGACTCGTCAATTAGTCAACCACCTACCTAAAATATTAAGGACCCTCTGATAACGTTTATGTCTCTAGTTACTTATTTCCCATTTCCAAAATAATATCCTTGAAAAGTATATTGAAACACAACAACCATATAGCCAAATATACATGCCTTTCTTCTTCGTGAAGCTCAAACCCATTGGATTCGTAAAAAGTAAACCTTAATTAATTAATTTCGGTACGTCAAAGACTGGAATCATGGTTGCTAAAGCTGAAAGGCTAAGGGCTAATGAAGCTTAATATTGGTATAACATCAAACTAATAGATCACTAATTATGATGCAAAACTCAAAAAAGGGTAGTTTCACATCAAAAGGTGAGTGAGTCTTCTGCTAAACAAAAGCTTATGAATAAAGGAAAGTATTCTCATCTACAATTGGAATCAACTAATACCTTAAGAAAGCAAAGAATATGTTGAAAAAATAATTAAAAAAAATAATAAGAAGATGTCCAGAGTTTGAAGTAAAGGACTAGCAGCTACCACAAAGCTAGACAAAGAACAAACCGAGCTGACTGACAACCATAGCTATAAGAATACTAAATTTCCAATTGTAATTTCTGTATTTGCCACTTTTTTATATTTTGGTCATGGTACCAATTTCAATTTAGTTCAATACATGAAATGATTGCATATATTCAATGTTATGTCATGTCAATGTTTTGTTACTATTTAGGATTGTTTTAAACGTATAAGAACTAAAACGAGAAAAAGAATGACGAGAATGCTAAATGACAAAAGTGCCAAAGATAGAGCTAACCCGTGTCTAACTTAACAGCAAAGACATTGGTAACAACCATCCTTGCTGGTCAAAAATTCGAATTCTCGCTCCAATATTCATTATAAAAGTACCAGAGCTAGATATATAATCTAAGCTACACAATTGAACTGACAAATTAGTACAGCAAGAGGACTTACATTGAGAAAATGGCATAGTTATCTTGTGAACATTACTATTTTCTGCATCCAAAATCAGAAGATCCCCACTCGGAGACACCCCCACAGAGTAAGGCTCAATTCCCAGCTTACTACCATCAAACACAGTCTCAACAACATACCCCGTCTCAAACTTAATCATCGAACGGGTAGAAACGGCTGAAAAACCAATCAAATAAATAATGCCCAAAAATCCATTAAACACACAAAAAAAAACGCTCAAAATTAGGGCTGAGGAAACGAATCGAACCAATTTTAGAGACCGAATTGATCGCCCATATCCAATTTACAAGGGCAGAAACCGCCTTGGACAAAACCCCTGCTATAATTTCTGCAACGAAACGAAAACGCCTGAACAGAGATGAAGAATGAGGAGAGAAGATTACAGGCGCCGTACCTGTGGGCAAGCCAGAAACTGAAGAAAACCACCCAAAAAGGACCGCCAAAATGGCCGCCAAAAGGACCAAACGCCTCGCCATTTTCGATGTTTGGTTAAACAGAGAGGTAACACGTCGTCGGAACGGCGGGTAACATGGCGACGTGACAAGAGTATTCTTGTTGGGAGGGAGACTGTAGAATGGATCGGCGATGATTTTGATAAAAGTGGAAGTTGTTGAGATGAAGGGAAATGGCGGCGAAATGCGCCGAGGAAGAAGAAGAAGAAGAAGAGAGAAACAGGGGCGAGAGCTCTGTAAAAGAAAGAACTATCAAGACCCGCGAAAGGTGATGGTGAGTGGCTTTTATATGTTAATTTAAAACAGTACAAAATTAAATCTTTTTTTTGTTTTTTTTTTAAATTTTATTGCTTAAAAAAACTTTTGGTCATGAGTTTGTATATTCAAATTGGTAAGTACCTATGGGTAAGAGTTTACTTCCTGCGTCAATCTCAACTTATTAAAACATATACTTTCGATTAAAAAATCACAAATTTGACTCATCACCTTACATATTTTATTAAAAAAATAATTTAATCTCTATTATAACTTTTTTGTTAAGTTTTTTATATAGGTAAATCGATAAACTAACGAAAAACCAAATGTGTTTATAAATTATAAAAACTAAATCGATATACGATAAAAATCAACAATTAATTTTAATGAGATTTTTTACAACATAGGAATAGGTTATTATAAATTTTAAACTATATAAATTGAATTGTTACATTGTAAAGTCTGTGGATTGTTACCAATTTGAAAGTATAATGTTTAGGGAGTAATCATTACTTTAGCAAAAGTACGGTAATTAAATATGTTTTGCTATTTTTTTTCTTTATAAAAGAAAGTGTTGTCTAAGTTTTATTTCGTTTCGGTCCTAGTTTTGAATTTTCTATTTTAATCTATAAACTTTGAAAATTATTTTATTTGAGTTGTTAGGAATACGTTATCAAATACAGTTTCAATAAATTCTTAAATTCAGATTCAATTTCTGTGATCCCCTACCAAACATATACTTGAAAACAGTGAATACATAATATACAATTTTTGTTTTCATTGAATCTATAATTTTCAAATTCATGTTTTTAGATAACGAACCAAACACACCCTTAAACTACTTATTGATGTTTCAAATGTGTGTGTTAACATTTTGAGGTAGGCATGTATCAGAACCTCTAGTCTTCTAGTTTAGACAGAGGTTGGATGAGACGTTAGATGACATAACAAAATAATAGAGGGTAAAACATAGTTGCCACATTTTCAACTTTGTTACACAGAAAAATAATTTCCAAATATGACAATTATTTCTCTTGTATATCATTGGTGTATTATTTTTGTATCATCGATAAATCATTAGAATACTTTTTTTTAGTTCAACAACATTCAGGATGGAGATTTGAACCTCTTCTAAATAGTTGATGGAGTCTTCTTCAAAGAATGACCTTTTGGTCAATGATATATATCTTAATCAATTGAGTTTTGTTCAGGTTGGTAAATTAACTACCACTAATATATCATTTATGAGATAAAGTATATCATTGATAAACTTAATATAAAATATATCATTAATATACTATTTCTGTATCATTCTAAAGACATATCACTATTATATTATTTTTGTATCATTGATAAAGTATACAACGGATATATCTATATAAAATACATTACTAATACACATATATCGATCACATACAAATTCTTATATTTGTGCTGTTTTTGTAAAATTTTTTATCATGCGACTAAGTAATCTACTATTATTTAGACCAGACCTAGTGTTATCATGCAAGTCCCAAATAACATTATGAACCAAAATATTTAATTATTAAAAATTTATAAACTAAAAACAGACATTTCAAACGTTCGATAACAACAAGAGTTAAAAACCTATGAAATTTCATGGGCTAAAATGAGATTAAAACACATTTTTAGTGATTATGTATGTTGCTTGTTTTGTATTTTTTTTTCCGGGAAGTAAATAGGTTTTTTAATCATGGCTAAGTTTTAAGAAGATTTTAGCTAAATTTTAAAACTAATATATGTATATGTATGTACACATACACCGAGAAGTTAATTATTGAAAAACAAAAACAAAAACCAATAAAATACAAATATATATATATTTTTTAAATATTAAATCATAAATATTTGGTCACCATTCAAACATTTGATCTTATACATCTCAAACAAAAAAATTACTTAATAAAAATGATAACAGGAAATTAGAGCTTCAGTATCAACATTAATATATGGGACTAGGTACAAAATTACTCATCTTTGTGCCATTCTACTGTATCTTCTTCTTTTAGCTCCTTTCTTTGTAACAATGGTAAATGTAGTAATCACAATTTTATATAGTGGTACGTGGAATGAAAAAAATGGATACAACAATTTCAACATCTCTCAAATGTTAATCTGGAAGGATGGTACGTTGTTGTAACTTATCGAAGACATTAGGAAGAATATTCATTTAACAGAAGGTGAAAAAGTTTTATGCATATCATTGGTCAAGAATGATAGTCACAAGTCTCTTATTATAAGACTAGCTAAAGATAAAGATGTCTCATGGTTTTTAACTATGTTGTCGAATGAGTTGGAGACAAAGTACTGCATTGTCGTTGATACTGTGGATACCCATATTGACTCCATATATGGAAGTGGGAAACTATTTCCGACGAATGTAAATATCGAAATTTACCCTAGCCATGAGAGTTCTACACAAGTGCACTCCACACTAGATAGTATTGTTGTAAACACTCCCATTGACCCCATGAATGGAGGTGAGACATCAGTACAGACATCCCACCATAAATGCAAGGAACTCATATTAATGGATCCGAGTCAAATTCATGGTTTCCCGTCCAACTTTGTACTGAAAAAAGATTGTGCTTTTCTAAACAAGGAAGAATTGAAGAAGACAGTTTACTTTGTAGCCTTAAAATGTAGTTTTCAGTTCAAAACAGTAAAATCCAACAAAAAACAGTTGGTTTTAAAGTGCAATTAGTACCTCCGTTCTTCTCATTACTTAGATGGCAAAATATGGGTTATTAGGAAATATGTGGAGGAACATAGTTGTTCTATTGATGTTGTAAAGAATGATGGTTAGTTAGTGTGTGAAAACAATCATGGACATGAAAAATAACTGCTCGAGATATTATTAATTACACTTGAAAGAACCATGGTGCTAATATTACAAAGCTTGGAGAGGTAAAGAGAAGGCATTGGAATCAATTATGGGGTCAGCCGAAGAGTCGTACGCGCTCATTCCGTTGTGTGCATCAAGGTTGATCGAGAAAAATTCAGGTAACGTATATATATGTATTGATACTGTAGATCTGTTGTATATATGTATATATATCAAACGTTATCATCACAGTATATTTTTTACTGATTCTTCAATTTGGTGTGTATGTGTAGATTTACTAGTAATTATCATGCAGAAATGTATACAGCTCATGAGATCGACGTTATAAGCATATTCAAATATTTCTTTATGAGTTTGTCTCCTTCTATAGTAGGATAGAAACACTGCTTGAAGGATGCTGATTGGAGCAGCGGCGTCGAAGGATGTGGGCGGCTCTACCCTCTACAAATTGAGGAAGGTAATGTATTTTTTTAGTGTTGATTTTTTTAAAAACAATAAAAATATTCCTCCCTAATAATATTTACTCTCTGATTTTGTAAATCTTATATCAAAGATGAGTAAATTTTAAAATCTACCCCAACACAATATTATCAATTTTAATAATATTTACTCTCTTGTTTTTTTTAGTTCTCTTCGAATTAATGTTGATTTTTAAAAAACCTTTATTTTTTTTTAAACCATATTCCTCCCTAATAATATTTAATACCCTTCTTTTTTAAATCTTATATTAAAGATGAGTAAATTTTAAGATCTACCCAACACAATCTTATCAATTATTTTTAAATTTACTTTATTAGTAATTTTAAATTAGATTTAAGATAATTATTTTAATCTGATTTATTTTTTTTATTAGATAGGGTTGATTCCCTAATATTTTGTTTTTGTTATTCGTAAAAATCTTAAATCCCTACAACTATGCATATATACCTAATTTTGTTACAAAGGTATATTTGTCTGAACATTTTTTCAGAAAACCATTTAGCCATTATTGCAATACGTTTGACCATTTTTTAAAACGGGTTATTAAATTTGGCAATTCCTGCAATTGCCCCCATTATCTATCGCTAGTCATTCAAAATCTTTATTTAATCTATTTTTAAATTAATGGTTAAAAATACATTTGATTTTTATACTTTGAAATAACAATTTAGTTCCTAAATTTCGGTATGTAACATTTGAGCCATGTACTTTCATTAGTTTGTACCATTTTAATCCTTATAGTTTAAATTAGTAAAGATTTATTAAAAATATTGTTAGGACATTATCAATTACTCAAAGAGTTATAGACTAAATGTATTTATAAACAATAAAGACTAAATCATTATCTACTAAAAATTAATATTTCACTTAGATAAGATTTTTCATGGTAAAGATTAAATTGTTACAAAATATAAACTGTAGAGACTAAACCGTTACATATCAAAGTTTAATATTAAATTGTTGTAAACTTAAAAAGTATATGAATTAAACTAATGGACTAAATTATAACTTTAATGAAAAAAGTAAGGACCAAAAGTATTTTGTTAACCTGAATTAAATATACCACTTTCTTTAAATATTAAAATTTAACTATTCAATAAAATACGTCAAAGCGAGTATATAGTTCAGCGGTAGTTGACATACATCTCAAACCATATGTCCAACTAAAAAATTGTGACTTTTAATCCCTACCATTATACCAAAAAAAAAAAAATTACAAATAAACATTTGAAAATTTTTAAATAAACTAAAAATAATTAGCATCACTATTATCTTCATATTAGTGATATTTTGTTTATTTTCTTTACTTTGTATTTTTTTTGCACTTATATAAAAATGTCAATTTATCCTTCGTATCAATGTCAAACCCAAAGATATATTAAGAAATGTTGACGAAAATTTAATATTCTAATCAAGAAGGAGAAATAAAAAAAGGCCTTTTAATTCCTTTCATTGGGTGGATGTGTAGAGTTTGGGAGGAAGCAAGTTGTAAAATTACAGAAAGATCAAAGCTTGGGCAAAAATGCTTTTATTATATACAATGAGAGACTAGAGAATGCACAAAGTGGAAGTTAACCAAAAAAGAAAATCAAACTTGGTAGATCATCCCCACTTCTAAAGTAGAAGCATGAGGCACACTCCAAGCATAACTTGGCCCTCTTGAGTTCCTCCTCAAAAAATCATACCCATAATTTATCACCACTTTCTTCACCCAACCTGATCCCCTCTTTGCCTTCACATATGAATGCCCCATTATGAAAGCCATTCCTGCCTCTCTTGCCTCCATTAGCTCTTGAAGCTCCCTCCTTGCCTCTACTTCCATTCGCGGGCTCTCTGGTACGACGAACCTCACTCTTTTCCTCACCTTTTGCGGAGATTTTATCTCCCTGAGCTCTGATGTCTCCGCGGTTTCTCCTTCATCCTCGCACATTCTCACTCCATCTACTTGTGTTGAAGATGTCCCCACCACTGTCATTTTCTCGCTCTCTTCTAGATCTTCTAGTTTGACGTTGGTTTCTTGCTTCTCGGATCGGATGAACTCTGCGATACTGCACATCAGGTCCTTCTCGAACTCCATGTCGTCCTTGTGGATGTCGCGGTAGCCGTACCGTGCTATGCAACGGTAGAGACGATACTCTTTTGGCCCGACTCTTCCTACTAGGAATCTCTCTCCAGGTCTGACGTGTGGGACTGGGACGGATTTGACACAGAGGAAGACTAGGACCTGGTGGAAGGCGGGGAGGTTTGTTACAAAGTGGGAGAAGATGGCGGGGATTCCTGTCACAAGCTCGGTGTATATGAGGCCGATTCCACGTACTCGAACAATGCCTAAGCTGGGACCTAGGCCAAGGAGCCAGTTGATCGAAACTTTGTTTTGAACGTCGAATTCGTATTTCTTGCGTGTTCCGTAATGCCATACGTACATGACTATTAGGAAGATGAGCGAAAGTGCGATGGGAACCCAAGCCCCTTCTCGAAACTTGATGAGGGATGCTGAGAAGTAGAGTGATTCAATGGAGCCGAAAACAAGTATGAAGGCAATGGCAAAGAGAAAACTTTTGTGCCAGCACAAGATGATGACTACAGACATTAGGCATGTGGTCACCAACATAACAGTTATAACTGCTAAGCCTGCAATAAATTCGACACAACGATCAGTCTTACCAAGTAAAATAACCGAAACACCATAACCGCAAATCTAAGCAAGGTCGGGGGATGGTAGACTTTATATATATCACAATCAACTTGGTCGAAAGTAGGAGTTTGGAGGAGAAAGTAGGAGTTTGGAGGAGTATATGTGGTTTAGAGTAGTAAATTTTCTATTCCCTGTAGACTCAATGAGATAAAAATAACTTCAAAGAAAGACAGTTTTCCCCAAGTCAACTAGATTAGCAGTTACAACAAAAACAAAAATCTAAACCTGAATGACTAGAAAAATGAAGAAAGTCATTCAAGTGGAAATTATACCTGATGCATTGCCCATTCGTTTCGTGTCTCGAAAGCCACCAGTAATAGCCAAGCATAAGAGCATCAACGTCCAATTGATCTCCGGTATATAAATCTGACCGTGGATCTTTGAGGAGGTATGTACAATTTTGACCCTCGGAAAGCAACCTAAGGCAGAGCACTGTTTTATTATCGAGAAAGTTCCGGTAATGACAGCTTGACTTCCTACCACCGCGGCTAAAATGGCGATCACAAGAACGGGCCATCTTATTTTCTCTGAAACATAAAGATAACGGTTGAATTCCTTTGACAGTTAAATATATAACTTGTCTCCAATGCACCAACAAATTTGTACACCTACCAGGGACAGACACATAAAATCCGATTCGATAGTCGGTTTCCACGCTGTGATGTTGAGAAAGATAAGCAGCTTGTCCCATGTATGCCAGGACCAAAGATGGATAAACCACAAAAGAGAAAGCAATCTGCAGTAGAACAAATTTCTGTAAGAAGATGAATTTTCAACTCCTTTGTATCTCTTGCGCTTCAAACAGAATATGAAATCTACAAATACATATGGCTAATAGTTGACACTTATCTCATGAGATTAGTCGAGGTGTGCACAAGCTAGTGCTAGCCTCGACCCTCGTAAATATTGGAGGGAGCGGGAGAGGGGAGGTCAATAGCTTGAATGAATTTTATAGACGACAAAGATGCAAAGTTTCAGCTGATTGAAAAAGAAATACCTTGATAGATAGCTGCGAGAAGTGCCCGAGATCAGCAAACATTGCTTCCGAACCTGAATATCAGACAGGCAACTTCAGATAACTTAAAAGGACAAGAATAAAAAGGGGAGAAGATGAAAAAGAAGATGGATTACCTGTCATACATAGCAGGATCCCGCCGAGGGCCATCCAACCTCCCCTTTGGGTCTTCTTCAAAAATTTGTACATGTAATATGGGGAGAGTGCTTGGTAAACTTGGGGATTCCAGTAGAATATATTGTACAGGCCTATGGCACTAATACACAGGAGCCAGGTAATTACAACTGGTGCAAACAAAAATCCAACTCGATGGGTTCCGTAATGTTGAATCGCAAACAGGAATACCAATATGACACACGCAACTGGGACTTCAATATCTACATAAAACAAGAAAAAAGAAGGTTATCAAACAGCGCCTAAACACCAACTATTATAACTTTCATAGTTTACTGGCATGATGAGTGAATACTGATAGGTCCCTCATTAACCAGAGGAGACCGCAAAATATAGCAAACAGTGTCTAACATGATGCACTTATATACTCGAACCAAAGGACTGATTTCTACTGTATTCATTTGTTCGTTTCGTCTAGTACTATGGAGAAACAAGAAGATGCTATTCATATGATGGCCAAAAGCAAAAGCATGTTGTTCAAACAACTCTATTCTGCCTAATAAGATAAACAAGCATAGATTTAGCAAGAGAAAAGGGCAATGCAGAATAATAACAGTCATTTAGTATTATAACAACTCTGATACGGTTTCGACACTGTCGATGCAGAATCTGAGTATGGCAGAAAAGCTTTCAAAATGCAAACAAAGTTGTTTTAACAAACATCCCGAGGACACAGTAAGTAATGAAACCGAATAGCTTGTCAAGGCCAAATTAGTAATTATTTTCTAATGTCACTGTTAGCAGACAACAGCAACTCACGATCAGAAAAGAAAAGTTTACTAGTACAAGTTAAAAGGACCCATCAACAATAATGGATGCTCGATAAAAACCCGCTACCAGAACGATGTTACTTCCTGATCAACATTACTACGATAGTAAAAGAGCTAGTCGAAGTCGGGTGATATGGAAATTTCAATGGTGACTTAGAAGGCAAATAGTTTGACCAAGAGATGAATGATTGCACTGACTTGTTCAAGAGTTTTAGTCCAAAATCAAGCCTATAGCTGATTGCACTGTATTTTATTTTATTCTCATGGTCTTAATCCTAAAGCAGCAAGCCAAATAACATCAAAAAAGTTCAAACACTTTCAGTAAAAGTATTAATTTAACCCCTTTTTTATCTCTTTGCTTTTCTTCTTTACTTCACATGATAGTGATTTGACTATGATTGAAACTGAGGTGTTTGTATATCAATCATATAAGTAGAGACCCACAATAATTCATGTAATGTAATAATTGAACTATGAATCCCATGCTCATCCACTATTTCAAGTGTTTGCATTATAATAATAAACAATTATAACAAAAAGCTCCTCAGATTTGTATAGCTAAAGAAGGAAACATTTTAAATTTTCTAAAGCCTCTATACAAGCAGTCAGCAGACAAAGGAGAATAAAAAAATAAAAAAATGAAAAAAGTAAAAAGAAGCACAACCTCAAAATATTGACTACCAGAAATTGTGCCCAGACTTCTCTTCACGTTGCTAATAAAACTAATGGTTTTAAATCCCATTTTGGTCTCTGAACCTTCAAAATATCTCTTTTGGCCCTTGAACTTTTGGGTTTGTTTCATTTTGGTCTTTAAACTTTCAAAAGCTCTACTTTTGTACCTAACTTTTTTCTCAATGAAAAAAGTAACTGACTTGGTATTTTACCTTTGTTTTGATTTTAACAAATTAATAATACAGCTTCAAGTATGTATACTACCGTTGTTTAACTTGAGAATGTTTCCAAATCGTATAGGCTAAAAATGAGTATCGGTAAGCAAATTTTAGGTGGCAAAATAATATGATAAGAACCAAATGTTACCTTTTTGGAAATTAAAATGATTAATTTTTACCGTTTAAGGACCAAAAATAGGATTTAGACCAAAACTAATTAAGAGAACCATTGAAAAAGAAGAAGAAGAAGAACCATTCATCTTCTTTCTACAAAAGATTGTTCAGAAAACCAAAAGAAACCTTCTGGGTTGATCAATTTTTTCCATGAAGATTCATCAAGCAAATTGGTAGCAGAGAAGCTTACAACGATGGTGCTCTTTAGCCATGGAAAGCTCCAGCCCAGAAACCGCAGAGAAAACTGCCATGGAAAGCCCCCCAAAACAATCAAGTTCCATCAATTCAAACTCCAAAACCACAAAAAAATCTGTAAAAACAGAACAAAATTAAGAATCCCCAATACCAGAAATTGCAGGTGTAAGAACTCCATCTCCAATCACCATACATGCCCCAATCAGAGCTAGAACCAGCAAAACCCTCTGTAACACTCTGTGCTTCTCTAATGTCGATTTCAATCTCGATCCACAAGTGTTCTTGGTGGTTAAATCGACCCCATCTTTTGTATATTCAGAGAGTTCCTCATCTGCGAGCTGGCAATTGGGCAGGGAGCTAACTCGGGCATGGCGGCAGAGCAATGAGTATAAGGCGAAAGTTCCCCCTTCGCCATTATCATCAGCTCGAAGCACAATAAAAACATACTTAATCAGAGGAATGAGAGTGAGGGTCCAGAAGACAAAAGAAAGAACCCCATAAATCTCCTCGTTGGTTTCAGAGTGTTGAATATCCTCAGCGAAAGTGCTTTTGTAGACATACAAAGGGAAGTGCTCAAATCGCCATAAACTACCCCCAAGCTCTGGTAAGCCAAAGTTAAAACCGCTCTCCATGAATCTTTCTGCAAACAGAAGTGATTAAAATTCGAAATCAACAGAAGAAGAAGAAGAAGAAGAAGAAGAAGAAGAAGAGGAAGATGGAGATATTAGAGTGCCACGCGTTGTACCTTGAGTGGGTGGCGCCCAATAGCACTCTCCAGATCCATCAATGGCTAAATCAGAGTTTCAAAGGACTCGAAACCCATTAAAATTAAAGCGGAATGAAGACGACCCAGATGGCTAAACGCCCTCCCGAGTTCGCCAAATTCAAAATAAAACCAAACAGGTAACGTATCTTTAATGGCGGACCCAACAATGAAGAAGGCTCGGACAAATCAAGAACCAAAAACAGGAAGATGGTTGATGAAGAACACAAGAAAGAAGAAGAGTAGAAGCTTGAATTGGAAAAAGAAAAAAAAGAAAAACAGAAAAACAGAGCTACTAAGTAATGGGGGCGATATTTTGAGAGGATTTTTAGGGTGTGAAATGAAAACTGTGGAGGAACAATAACAATTATCTTCTTCTCCACTTGGAAGATTAAAGAGGGAATTTGAGTGGTGAGCTCAGGAAGCACGATTGGAGAAAAGTTATGAACCCACCAAAGAAAACCGACCCCTCCAAAAGCAAATTGCCTCACTCAACACTCACTGTAGAGTTTGAAGGCCGCATTTAAGGAAAAAAAGGTGCAAAAAAAATGAAAAATAAAACACCAAACACAAAACAAACGTTTGAATCTTGGTGGGTGCTTCTTCTTAATGGATCAAATCAAAATCAAAAGCAAAAGCTTCCTTTTTTTTCTTTTCCCCCTTTTTTCTGTTGGATTTGATGTATTTTGTGATTAGACACTTTGCTGTATTTGTTTTTCTTTTATATATAATCTTTAGATTAGGCACTGTTCATCTGATTTCGACCTAATTTTTTTAGCTACTGTACTTTGAGATGGGATTGTTTCATAAGAAAATTTGATGCTTTTCTGCAAAATATCATATATACAGATGAACGAAATTAGATTGAAATGATTTCTGGGAATTTTTTTAAATAAAAAAGTCTTAAAATAATTAATAATTAAAGAAAAATGGTCTTTGATTGATTTGAGTTTAAAAAAGTCTAAACAAGCATTGATTAAAAGGAAATTAAAACTATGATTTGAAAAGAGAAGGCAAAAGAGAGTTTGTTTCCACCTCATTTTTAACTTAACGCTTTCTTGTAAACTTTCAATTTTAAGAAAAATTTCTAAAATAGTGTAAAAATCTTGAAAACAACCAAATCAAAATTTTTTCTTCTTCTTTTGTTTCTAATTTCTTTCGAAATATAATTTTTGACTTATAAAATTACAGTAAATATATAAAAAAAGTTAAATATAGAAATTTTTTAAAAAATATTTAATTTTAAAAATTAGTTTTCATATAAAACTTTTATTTTATTTTTAAATTTAAAATTGTAACAAGAAACATGTTTTCTAATTTTTTAATAAAAAATAAAAATAATTATCAAACACCATATGTTTTATTTGATTTTAAACTGGCATGATTAAAACGAAAAATAAAATCATGATTTGAAAAGAGAATCACAAAAAGAGAGTTTGTTTCTCACCTAAATTTTAACGAGAGCTGTTTCTATTTCCCTCTAAAATTGTATAAAAAATTTGGAAACAACAAAATTAAGTTTTTATTTTCTCAAAATTTTCTTTAAAAATTAGAGATAAAAGCATTATTTTATCATTTTTAACTTATAAAAACCATAATATAATATAAAAATTTTAAAAATTATTTTTCATGTAATTTTGTTTTTAAAATTTAAAATGGAGAAACAAGAAACGATTAAAAAAAACTGCTAAACGCAATTTTATTTATTTATTTATTTTTATTGAAAAAGGTGAAACCAAAAACAAATGAATAGAAAAACTAAAAACAAGATTCAGACAAATTTGAAACAAAAGAATAACGAAAATATATATATAAGAAAATTTGAAATGGAATTATTTTATAAGAAAATTTGTGCCCCAACAGAATAACGAAATTAAATTTAAAGATTACTTTTAAATGAAAGTCTAAACCTAATTCTTAATCAAAGATCAATGGTATTTGAGTCTCAAGAAGTCCAAAAAAGCATGATGAAAAAGAAACTAAAATTATGATTTAAAAATAAAAGGCAAAAGAGAGTTTGTTTACAATTATGTGACTGTAGTATAATTGAAATGATATGTTAAAGAAAATAAGAATTACAAAATCATTACAAAAAATGGCAAAAAAAAAAAGGAAAAAATAATAATAGTTATCATAATTGTACTAATTATTGTCAATAAATATCTAGACTAACCATAATGATATAAATTACTACCTAAATTAATTATGAATCATGTAAGTCAACTGTTATATCATAAAGTAAAAGTATAACTATATTTTTTTACAAGAAAATAACATATCTCTAATTAAAAAATGGTAAATTCGAATATTCATTTCAGTATAAGTATCACCATTATAATATTGAGGTAAATATATTTTAGAAAAAGTCAACTATAGTTAATAGTAATTCTTAAAAGAAAATACTATATTGAAACTATTTATGTTAGTATGCGAAAATTATTTTAATTTATAAAAGTAGATGTATAGTCTAGAAATAAATTTTCAAAGATTGGTTTTACGGCATGTTTATGAAGCTTTCGTTTTTAAAAATATTTATAAATATGTCTGTTTCTTAAAATAGTTACAAATATATCATTTATAAAAAAGCTTATAAATTATTAGTTAAATTAAATAGTGATAACTAATATGTTTTTTTTTTTGAAATACTAATATGTTTCTATTTTATATTATAGTCATTCACTTATGTAAATTGATTATTAACTTAAAAATGGATCAACTTAATCTAACAATAGCTACTAATATTTTTGCGTCAACTTGAATATATCTCAACTTGTTAAGACATGTATCTTCAACTAAAAAGTTGAAAGTTTGAATCCCGACCGTACATGTTGAACTCAAAGAAAAGATCGTTGGTTTATTTAGTAACATTTATATTTCTTATTTTTGTTTAAGAATTACATGATCTTCTGTCTCTATGGATTAAAAAATGATAAAACACTATTTTTATTTATGCTCACTAAATTAGAAACAAAAATAAAAAACAAGAAACTTTTTTTGTTGTCGTATATTTATTTTTACGAGTTCTTTAATTTTTTTTTCTTTTTCAAATATAACAATACGTAGATAGGTGTCTTGTCTTCTGAATTACACCAGTCGAGTTTATAAGTGGCGCGACCGGATAATTGAAAAGCAATGAGACAAAAAGGGGGACCAATTCAACTCGCACGAGTTGGACTCAGTCAGAAGACACGTTGAGGAACAAATCAGAAGGCTAAAACTTGAGAAGTTGGTGTTGTTGGCCTTTATTGTTTTGTTCTTTTTTATAAAAATTTCCCTTTGAATGATAAAAATTGAGAAAGAAAGTGTTTGGGGATGAGAATACCCTGGACACGTGGAGGACCCCTATTGGTACTCCAAGATGACTCATGAGTCATGTCCAGTTCGGACCGCCGAGATCACCACCACAAACGTTGACAGATGCTAAGTATGAGGGCCGAGGTGAACCTGGCCGAGGTCCGACCTACCGGGAAGCTCGGTAGGGGCCGATGTGAGCTACTGTCAGCGGCGTGATTATCGGGTGTAACCGTCGGTCCCGAGATTACCAGGTGTAACCGTCGCGAGATTAGCGGGACTACCACCCATAAGTAGAGGACCTCACTCCACGATTAGGTACGATGATTTTTGACCTCGAACTAAACTGGGAATCCGACCTATACTGACTTGATCGTCGGAGTGCTCACCTTTTTGTGCAGGTCTGCCCAAGTATTCAGATCGGTCCGGAGGCCGAGTTCGAGCTACAATCTGAAATACACTGTTGTGCATATCCTTTCATAAACAGAAAGCGATCCATCACCTACCAATGCATGACACCTAGAATATATAATTCAATATTTGATGAAAAATAGTTAGGTATTTATCGGTTAAATTACGATTATTTTTTTTTATAAATAAGAGAAAAAATTTCAATTTTTTTTTATATTTTAAAAATATCTAAAAGAACTGTCAAGTTTTTATTTTTATCAATTGATCGGTCCTCACCTTAATGTGATTAATATTTGCCACCCTTAAAACACATAATAAATTATTTCAACTCCCATTAATTATTGTTGCTTTGGCTTCTTGTTATGTTGGATGGACTTCACGTTACCAAAAAAAAAAAGTATGTATTATTAATTGTTTAAAAATTATTTTATGCAATCTCTATTCTATATACATCCACGTGGTACCAATCGACGATTTAATTACATAAATATATCTGAACTATCGATTACGACTCATGCAACAAGATCCCAAGCATATCTTCTAATTCAATAAGGCAAACGTTTTACTAGGAATAGAGTCAGAAATTTTCACAGAGAGACAAATTTTACATTCTAACTTATTTATATATATACTATAATAATAATAATAATAATAATAATAATATTTCAAATTGCAAAATTTAAAAGGGGCAAAGTAGAGAATTTTTTTTTTTTAAAATTACTCTGCCCTGGACAGAGTAAGATAGGATGAGCCATCAAACGGCCTATAAGATAGGTGATAGAGTTTGTCCTAAATGTGAATGCTACCCTACCATGCCCAAGTAGCAATGTCAACAACCCTCTTTGGAACAATCAATAAATGATAGGTCAATAGCCCTAAAATGGATTGTCCACTCTTTAGATATTTTTCACCTTCAACCAATCGATGAATGATATGATTTCTTAAATGCCAAGTCACCGTCCCCTAATAGGTTAGACATGGCGGCAATTGCAGAGTAATCATTATTCTTCGTTTGACTAAAACATTTTAAGTTACGTATTGTCAACGCGAATGTAGTTTAATTGGTTAAGACACTTACCTACAGTCAAAAGATCATGAGTTTGAATGTCCACCCCATGTTGGATTAAAAGAAACAAAAAAAACCACGCACCACATAGATGCTTCCACGTATCTCTTGTCCTTCTCATTTGATCTCCTTTAGTATTCTCTTTTGTGGATGTCTTATCCAATCTCGATATAACATGTTAATTAAGTCCCTCTTGAACCAAAAATCAACTTCAATCACTTCTATAATTTAAATCGCAACAATTTAACTATATATCAATATTAAAAATATATTTTAGGTGAATTTTCCAAAATAAGTTTTTTATTAATAATTTTAACAAAAAAAAATTACATTGGTTGTTTAAATAAATAAGATATCGTACTTGGTCATGAGTGACCATTTAGAACTATATTTTAAATATTAATTTTTTTTTCAATTAAAAAATGGAGATTCGAACCTTAAATTTTTTTTATCAATGATACATGCCTTAACTAGCCAAGCTTTGGTTTGGCTACTAAAAACTTATCTACTAGAGTGAACATTGATTAGTTTTTGCCACAATAATTCTCATAATTGACTAGGATTGGGATCAAAATGATGATTAAAAATAAAAAGCTTGACATCGACCATACCCTAATCCTTGTAATTTTTATGTATATATCAATATTAATAAAATTACTAAGTACTTTTGCCAACATGAGCTTAGTTGAACGATAATTGGTACTTGTGTCTGAAGAACAGTCTACGAGTTTGAATTCCTCTCCATTCTATTTGTTGTACTTAAAAAAAGAAAAAGAAAAAAAGTACAGGTACCTTTGTAAAAAATTTCATGATTTACACTAAGGAATAAAACAAAATTAATTCTCTTTTTTTAGATTAAAAATATATAACTTTTGTATATTTGTTAACAAACAATCAAAATGTTTTTTTAATCAGATACACCCAATTTTAATTGCTAAATTCTGCACTTTTTTTTTAATTTTTTATTTTAGTCCATATAATTTTCTCAAATTTTGGATTAAAAATCTATTTTCATCCCTATCATTAAATTTTAGATTTATCTCATTAACAAAATTATATGTGGCAAAATATAATTTCCTTACCCAAGTGGGTGAGAAATATAACACACATTGATTGGTAAGTAATTTTGTTTGACTATTCCCCTTGTGAACTCTACATCCAATTTTATTCATCAATGCCCTTATATTGTTACGAACAATAAATTTCTTGTCAATTGTCACTTTCTTGACAATACAATATGATTTTATTTGATTTTGGAGATTATTGTTACAATGAAGTAACCAATAATTCATCAAAATCTTAGTAGAAATATAATAATAAAAGAAACTAAAACCGACTCAAAATAAATTGGAAAAATATTAAGAAAGTATGTCGAGACGATATATAAATATGAAAAAAATATATACTTTGTATTTGAAAATCGTTTAATATCAAAACAAATTTTCTTCCCCTTAAATTTGAAATGAAAATGGTCCCTAGCTAGAATGAAAAAATGATGTCGCAACGTATCATACATTATTTCTAGGATGACATCGACCTAGTCAACTATTTTGTAGAGACATTAAGAGATTGAGAAAAAGAAGAAAGACGTTTAATGTTACACCACTAATATAAATCGATAAGAACGAGGGGTGTCACCCATTACAAGATTTGAAAGCCAAAATGGTAATTTTGAAGTCAAAGATTTGACAATCTCATATTCGCTCTCTACTTTCTCTTCATCTCTTCTCTCGTGTTGTTACGATCACTTTAATAAACACAAATTCTCTCAAAATCTAGAATTTGATAGCAACAAAAGCCTTCCTAAGGATCATTTGAAACCATTTCCTAAGCCTTAGGGGTTAAAGCGTAGGTTTTAAAACTTTTCAAAACTTCAGCCACCAAAAGCATATTTTTCTTAAAAAAAAAACAGCATTTTTAGTTATTTTATTAGAGACGAGAAGGAGCAACTTCCTTTTCAAGGACGAGTAGTTAAAATTTTGTCTAATTTAGATATTACGAGTACTTTCCATTTGATTGAAATTTTAAGAGAATTGTTTCGTAAATAATAATAATAATAATAATAATAATTAGTCAAATTTATATTTTTAATTTAATTTAAATACTACGCTACAAGAAATAAGATTTTTCTTGACGCTTCAAACCATCGGAAGAAACCCTTAAAACGTCGAGAGTAAACTTTTTACGAAGAAAAAAATGCGCCGGGATCGGAAAAAGTGCGTCAGGGAAGGTCACTCCCGATGGTTTTTCCACAAGGGTCGGGAAAAGTGACTTTTCCCGACCTCTTGTATACTGTCGGGAAAACATTCCCAACGCACTTTTTCCGATCTTTTTTCCATATTTTTTGTCACTATACTTTAAGCTTTAACTTATTTCAGTCCATATTCATTCAAAAGGTTTATATGTAGTCCCTGTACTCTTAAGAAGTAACCGTTTTATGTTATTGTTTGCTAAATTAAAAAAAAAATTGTATACAAAATGAAAATCTTTTAATAAAAATTTAAAACTACGTTTAAAGATTATTGAGTGAAATGTCATGTCAAAATTTTGATAAAAATAAATGAAATATAAATGACAAATGAAGGGACAAAAAAGTATACAGAAACCGAAAATAACACTATGAAAGTATATAGACTAAATCAGATGAAAATAATATTTAAATCTTGAATTTAATTAATGGTGCAATTAAAGAAGTCATAATCTACCGACTGCAGGCGTGTACGTATTAAATTAGGGCATTTTGTCAGTATTTTTGATTTGATGGCTAAACTAATGAACACCATAGAATATTCTTTATTCAAAAGTTGGGCACTTTCTTTTAAGTTTCTGGAACTTGTGGCCAAACCTTTTTTTGGCCAACTGCCCGAAGATATCAGAAGTTGAATGCTCATTCCAACGTAATCGAAAATCGGAATCAGAATCTAATTTCTTTCAAATATTTTCTGAGTCTGTTTTTCTAATGCACTTCTACCAGAAGCACGGAAATTACCTAATTTGAGTCAATGGCTTGAAGTGGGTCCTACTAATATTTTTAACGAACATTATTAAGAAGGAAATTAAAATTTTCATTCATATTCCTTTATTCTAATTCGTTTGTAGTGAACCGACTTAAGTGGACAAGACACATATTAACATTTAAAAAATTGTTGATTTCATTTCCATCCTACCATTATTAAACTCAAACGGAAAAAAAGAAGGTTCCCAAACTTTGATTGTTGTATATATTTCATCTTTGAATTAAAAAAAAAATGTAAAATACTAGTGAGCAGCGTCGATAGTTTCTACAAAACTAAAATCAAATAAATTTACAAAATATTTGCTTGCCCTAGTATTTCGCAAGTTTCAATTTATCAATTTTGTCCCTAGTATTTTGGAAGTTTCAATTTTATTCTTAATTTTACACAATTTTTTTTTCTTTATTCCTCTGTTTTGTTAGATATTTTAACGTAGATTATTAGTGAAGAGGTTTTTTTTCTGAAATAAATTTTAAAATAAGCGTATAACATTCTGAGACATATTGATTAATGAATCATATGAATTTACGTGAAAAATATATCAATTAAGTCAAATTGACACTTATTTCCAACCAAGAAGTTGTGAATTCGAATTTCCATCTCTACATGTGGTACTGAAGAAAAAAAAAAGGGTCAAAATTTTAATTTAATTAAATTATATTTTGATTTTCACTCCTTGTCCGGCCATCCATTTATTCATGTTAAATAATCTTTTGTTAGTCTAATTAGCAAACTATTGTGAACATTTAATCTTGTTGTGTTAACGGTAACTAAAGAAAAAACTATGATATTAACTCTTAAAATTTATTAGAATAAAAATCAAAAGCTCAAGGGTGTTATATATAATTGAAAACTTTTATAATTTTAAGATGGAGTAAATACAACCATCAAAGTTAAAAGGTACTAAATTCATAATTTACCACGCTAAGTACATCATTAACACATCATTTTCCAATTTCGTTCTCAATCTTTTGAAAATTTCAATATTTCTCCAATCAAATTTCTACTCAATCACGTCGTCGTTGAAATTGAATAACTAAATGTTGATGTAACGTTTTTAGGTGTACTCTACTCGTACAATGATATACCTATATTATTATAGATCGACTCTTTTCTTTCAATTGAATAAAATAGTGATATGTGTGATCATTTATTATGAGTAGGGTTGGATGAATATTTCAAGTGGGTGGAGTTTAAATGTTGATGTATATGTATATGATATACATCTAATATACTACTGATATGAATGTCTGATATACTACGGATATATGAGTATCCGATATACTACTGATATAAGTGAAAAATTTGTTATATTTGAAAATTTAATAAACATATTACATATTTTGAAATACATAAAAGAATTTTTCTACCTAGTGTAATTTTCCTTAAACCTGTTAATTATTAGTGTGTTATTCCATTTCCTTTTGCATTAGGGTTTTGATTGAAAAACTCTCTAACATGAATATACTTAAAAGATAGATATATTTAATAAGAAAAAGTGAATAATAAAATTGACTTTTGTAACAAATTTCAATTTGATTTTCAAATCACAGTTATAGAGTTTTATTAATATATAAATTATGATATATAATACTTCAATAACTATATCATCTACCCAAAATAGCATTATTTAAACTGCACGATAATTATAAACAATAACAGTTCAATATGAGTAGCTCAATTAATTAAGGTATATAACTAGCCTTAGTTTAGTTCAACTTTGATCAAAAGATCGTTAATTCGAATCTCTACCTCCACAAGTTATTGTATTAAAAAAATTGATTATGGTATACATTATCGACTACAATATTCTAGGTTCGAATCTCCACCCTACGTACTGTTGAACTAAAGAAAAAAGTTCAAGATCACGATAAACGAGTCGATGATTGCCATCTATCCATGGGTTATAAGAACCTTTCCTTATGGCTTCAGAAATAATAATTGAGAACAAGAATTAGATGCTTAAGCAAATGGATGAAGCTAGGATGAGTCATTTTGAATTATCATCTAAATCTCTTTCACTCTTTTCCACTTTATTCAAATTTATGTATGGCTATGAAAAAAGAGGTAATTTATTATTATTTCTTTCGTACTTTGTTTTTAAAAAATAAGTTTCTTCATCGATAATTTCTTTGCTTAGTAGTTCAATTTTTAAAATATTTATGAATTCTTCGCTAAATTAAAAAAATACTATTTTATATCTTGTTTAATAACAAATTTTACTTTTAGGTTCGTGGTATTTAAAAGTTAAATTTGTATACTTATTTTGTTCTTCTACAATATTTCTTAGGTTTGTTAAAACAATTTTGAAGTCTAAACAAAAAAAAAAATGCAAACTCTCGCTTTTGAAAGAAGGCTCTTTCTTATTCCTTTTTTTTTCCTCCTAATTTTCAAAATTTGACCATGGTTTTAAAAGCATTTTCTAAAGTATATTATAGGTTAAAAGAAATACTCTTGTCCCTATACTTTCACGGAACTAATGATTTAGGATCTGTTTAATAACGTTCCTGTTTCTTTATTTCTAATGAAGAAAAATGTATTGCATGGTTCCAACCTCCAACAATTCAAGTATGATAAAATATTCTTTTTGGAACAAATTGGAAATAGGAACAAGAAAAGAGAAACTTGTTTTGTTTTGACTGTTTCCAAAATTTCTGTATAATTGTGAGAATGTTCCTAAAAAAGGAGAAACAAGAAATAAAGTTAATTGTAAAATACATAAATTTCTTAAAAAAAACGAACGGGAACGTTATCAAACGAGCATTGACCGTTTATTCGTTATATTTTCAAATTGGTAACAATTTAGTTATACAAATTAGTTATAAGGCCTTTTTAGAAGTTTCTTTTCAGTTGCCCTATTTATAGTACATAAATCAAATGGCCAAATTAAGAAATTAGGTAAATTGGATACCATTTCAATTCATCAAATTTCATTCAATTTGAACAAAATAGGAAAATTTGTGAATATTTTTCAATTTGACATCAAGAGCTTCTTGTCAAAGTCCTATGGTCCATGAAATAACTTCAATTCAAGAAGTACATAGCAGAACCATAAAGCTCATTTGAAATAGTCAAATAGTTCATATCATTATCTAAAACGAGAGTTCTGCATATAGAAATGTATTAGTTAATTGGACCACTTGATTCCGCATCAGGTGACCCAAATACATACACAAGAAAAAACCTGCACACATGACAATAATGTTATCCTCACTACGCGTAACATGGTAGATTCGATTCTACAAAACAATATGGATTAAGTTTGGATTTGATTTTCGAATCGGTTAAATATCCATTCTTAACTCATCTAGAGCGATTCTAATTAAAGAAATGAGTTAGGCCACAAAGCATACCTTACATTGTTTAATCAAAATATATCTAAGCTCCAAAAGTGACAAAAGATAAGTTCAAAATGGAAATGGGAAAAAAGAAAAAGGGCAAAAAAGAGAAAAAAGAAAAAGAAAAAGTTGTAAGTGACATTTGTGCACAAAAAAGAAGGATAGAGATAAGAAAGAGTGAGAATCTAATAAGGCATATTCAAATCAACAAAAACTAGAAGATGCCAAAGGAGAAAGTGAAATAACCATTTTGTCTTTGTTATGAAAATAAAATAAAATAAACAAAACAAACTTTTTTTTCAAAGTGGGTGACCACTTCCATTACTTAGCCACTGTCCATTTTGCTGCAAAATGTGCTTTTTTAATTTGATATATATTGCTATCTCTTTCCTTGGCCTAGAGTCTTTGGAATCTCAATGGGGAAGAATATTCAAGTTTTCAAGTTGCATTGTACTAAATCCATAAATACGGAGCGGAGGATCGAGCTATCAATCTTAGAGTCTGTTTTGGTAACGTTCATATTTCTTATTTTTCGTTTTCAATTTTTGAGAAATATAAGTGTTCAATAACTGTTTCAATTTCTCGTTTATCATTGTTAAGAAATGTTTTCAAAATTACGTAGAGATTTTAAAAACAACACAATCAAGTTTCTTGTGTTTTCTTCCCAAGTTTTTTCTAAAACATAGGTAAAATCATTATTTTAATGCATATTATATATTAAAAAATATATAACATAAAAATGAAATATTTAAATAAAAAATTAGTTTTTATATAAAAATTTACCTTTTTAATTTAAAATTTCAGAGGAGGAGTACAAGAAATTGTTACCAAACGTATTTATGTTTTCTTATTTATTAAAAAAACAAGAAACAATTACCGAACATAATTATATTTTTTTTATTTACAAAAGAAACATAGAAGAAAAAAAGTAATAGAGAGTTATCAGACATGTCCTAAATTGTGGTTTTCAAAAGAGGGGTTTTGGTTCATCACATGAATTCTATGATCACAAATATATTCTCGGATTATTAAGGAAAAAAATAAAGAAAAAAGAAAGCTTTTATTGCATTATTATGTTCATTGAATTAGAATGTTGTCGGAAAGATGAAAAAATCTTTCAGCATCTTACTGTGCCAATTTATTGCCATTTGAAAAATGTGGATTCAAAGCATTTCCACCGATGTGTAAATATTCGTTTTTACTTTCCAGGAGTGAGGAGTACCAAAATAGTTTTGATGGACCGGCGTAAATACCTGTCAACATGTCGATATTTTCATCGACATTTTTATCTATCGATGGATTCGACATTAACACAAACAAGAGCATGCACCCCTAAATTTAAAATAGATAAAATATAGTACGTTGTGATCACTAAGCTACATTTGGTGTAGTAGTTTCTCCCTCCATTTACTTTAACTTTCCCCGGTCCTGTGATCGACTCTTAGTTAGTTTGTTTAATATATTTTTATTGTTGTCCTATTTTAGTTTTTTTTTAAATATTTTTTAAAAACATATTTTTTTATTTAAAATAAATCAATTTTTTAGGCATTAAAATAAATCATTTTAACTTTTATTATGTCTAATTAAGTTTTTTTAACAATATATGTGTAATTTTATTTATATTATGAAATATAATTTTTTTAATAAATTTTAATTCATAATCTTAAACATTGATAAATCCCTCTATTAAAAAGAAACTCACTAATTTATAAAAATCAAGTTTCTCGAATCAAGTTTGATTAATATACAAAATCTACCATTAAATAACTCTGCGAAAACTTATAAATTTGAATTTTAAAAAACAACTATAATATCATTTTTGTCTAAATCCTATCAATTTTTTTCATTAAAAATATATTTTTTCTAACACATTTGACGCATGAGAATATTATTTCCAACAAATTTTCAAATGAAAATCTATTAAAGGATAAAATTTGCGACACTGATGAAAATCACCACACTTATCCAAGTGTAAGGTAGTGCAAATTGATACACATTACTAAGTTAAAGTTACGTTTATATGCATTCGTGTCCCCCTGACATGAAATTCTGGTTTTTTAGAACAATACGTGAATGTGGGGATTTGAACTCACAACCTTTTAGTTGGAAATAGATGTCTTAACTAGTTGGGTTATGCTCAGGTTTGTAATAATTTTTTATTTTTTATTTTTATTAAAGATGTGAGTAAATAGTCTTACATCGGTTGTAAGACATAAAAATTCATGGTATATGAGTAAACGATAACATTAAATCTCTGAGACCTCTCTAGTAAATATTCAAAGCAAATTCATGTGAGGTTTAGGTTTAAAATGGATAATATCATCTCATTTCTCTTGTTGTTACTGTAGGAGTTGCTTTCCTTTTGTCTACTAAGATGTGACAATTCATCGGGTTGTCTCTTTCCTATCCATGGATTCAAGAACATTTTGAACGGTTGACCTCTTCAAGAATATCTACGTTTATTTTTAAATCTCCAAAGCATCACTTACTACGTCTTTCCTCATCTTTGAGTTTCTAATGTATCATCCACCGTAAATCTTTCTTCGTTTGAACTTCTCTCTTAACGTTATACCATCTTAATCAGGTACTACTAATTGGAAGGACCTTGTCAATGTCCATGAATAACATTGTGAAGAAAATAGAGATATGTTATCTTTCACATTTCTTATTTTTTAGTTCAATTCTACCTTTGGAGAAGTAAGTATAACACTTTTACTAGTTGAGCTACGTTCGGTTAGGAGGGTCGAATGTTGTTTGTATCGTTAAAAGGTTATTTAAGGAAAAAGAAACATGTGCATGTGTGTGGTATTCAATGTTAATCATGAAACACAAGAATCAAGCCACACTAGCCACTAGCTGGGTTCCATATGGCACATAATTAGCCAAATCCCAAACCCATTTGACATTAATTATATAATAACAAAGAGAGAAGAATCTCAAAATATGCAAAAGAAAAGTCTTGGAAAGTTCTCATTATAATTTATTTATAAGTCTTAATTACCTAAAAATCTGCCATAATCAAAGCATCATCAGCTTTGAAATCTTATCTGCAAAACATGTGCTAACCTTCTTAATTATTTATATAAATTTCTTTGATCCCTTACCCATTTTTCAGTCTGCCCCATCATGATTCTGCATCCCTAAATTTAATACTTGTTCTTTTTCCAATCTAGAACAAATATATGTGGAATTTTGGATCTGAAATTATTAAATTTACTAATATTTTGTGTTTTAAAATTAAATTTATAAATATTACTTTTGTTAACCTATACTCAAGTGATCTTTTAGTAGAAGATAAGTATCTTAAGCACTTGAACTATGTTCAGGTTTATTTAGACGAGTTTACTATATTCTCGAATATCTAGGTTTTTTTTTATTCTTTTTGTTAAAAAATATTATATAATTTTGTTTTAATTTTTTTGAAAAATATATATACGTGTATGTATATAAACTCATTTTCTTTTTACTGAAAAAATTCCCTTCTTTTATTCAAGTAAAACAATTTGGACTATCATTCTAAAAATGGAAAGAAAGAAAAAAGCAACTCCACTCAATATTTCAAGTTTCAAACTACTCATTCTTTCATTTTTGTATTTTATGTAATCGTGAAATCGTATCTTTACCCAGTAATGGGTGTGGGTAGAAATTAGTTACCAATTAATATTAATTAATATTACTTCATTTGAATGTGTGTATGTATGGATATGTGAAACTTACTTTGTAAATTAAATATGAAATCATAAATTATTAAATATAAGTTACATAAACTTGTTTATATATTTAAATCTTAAATCATTAAAACCGTCAACATGGGCATGTCTCACGATGGAGACGTTTTGCTCATTTTCTAGAAGTCGAAAATTCAATATTTCATCCTTACATTTGTTGTACTAACAAAAATCATATTAAACTAATGGTAAAAAATCTCCAAATTGAATCCAAAGTTTGGCAATGAAGATAAAAAAAAAATACATCTTTAAAAAATAATTTGAAAAAGATAATTTCACCCTAATCTTCTACACACCTTATCATAGTATCAAAAGGAGCCAATATAAATATAATAATTGAGCATGAGGAAATTAAGAAATTCAAATAATATAAGCTATCTTGTTTTCTTCTCATTACATATTGTTAATAATGATCAATATATTGGAGACTTGATCACATTACCTAGCAAAACTATTACCAAAGTCCCCTATATATGTGTGAGAGAATACAAAATATTGATTTAAATACTCTTTTAATCTTGTAATTTAGATTATTTTGATCTCTGTGCTTTTAAAACATTTATTTTGGTATTTATATTTTCTAAAAGTATCATTTAATTTATTTAGATCAATTTGTGTAAAATTTTGTAAATAGTGATCCCAAATGGTAGCTTTTTAAAAAATAAATGACCGAAACGGACATTTTGAAAGTACATGGACTAAATGAACAAAAATTGAGAGTACAGAGATCAAAATAAACCAAAGTTAAAATATGGGACCCAAATAATATTTAAATTTACATTATATTTTGTTGTTTATTTCTGTTTTAGTGCTTTTATTTACTACCCATTTCTTTGTTTAAATTTTTACTTCCACAAAACCCTTTTGAATTCTTTATCAAATTTCAACAACCAAGAACAACCTTTTGAAAAGAAAAAAAAAATTGGAAAAGAAACACCATTTCATAGAAAGCATGCGTATGAAGAGACTGTAAGAAAGCTCTTCAGTTTAAATAAAGAGCAGAGATATCATAATAACAAAAGAAGCGATATTTTGAAAACTGAGAAGAAGTTGCAGTTTTGATGTTTATCCTAGAGATGAATTATAGACGTGTGAGTGTTCATGAAGCATCTATTGTTCCTCTCCAACCTAACAAACTAGAGAATAACACTAAGGGTCGTTTGTTTCATGTGAATCTCAGATTCCCATGGGATGGTCATCCAAATGCCCGTGTTTGTTTAATAGGAATGTTGGATTTTCGGACATTCTTAGATGCCCGAACATCCTAGAATGTCCATATAGGAGGCATCTGAGCAATTTTAGATGTCCTTCTGTAACATGGGTTTCTAAGATTCTCGTGTTGAGTTCATCTTATTTTGACAATTTTGTCCCTCGTCGTTTTTGTTCTATAATATTTTTTCATCAATAATATTTATTTCTAATTTATTTTATCTTATTTTAAAAATAAATGTATGCACTAATTCATTGATAAATATCTAAATATAATTTTATTTATATGCTACATCTAGATATAAAATAAATATCAGTCAATGCTATAATATCTTAATTTGTTTTTAATTCAAATCTAAGGTGCAATATTTTGTTTATTTTTACTCTTCCAATAGTTACCAAACATAAACTAAAATTGATATAAAAATATAATATTAAATTAATAAAAGTACAATTTTATATGTATTCAAATAATATTAAATTTAACATATAAATTATATGACGACCACTAAGGACGTTTCTGTAACATTACATAAATTTACAATATTCCCTTCAATAAATCGTGCAAAATAAATGTGTTTATAAAAAATATTTCTAGATACCTTTATATCTTACCAAACAAACGTGGTTATTTAAAATTTCGGACATATGAGATTCCAGACATCTGAAGATGCCGAACATCTACCTTTTCAAAATGTAAACTTAGAAAACTAAAGAAACGATTAATAAACTAAAAAAAATTCCAATAATGGAATTCTCATAAAACAAGTTGAAATTTAGATCCAGTGAGAATCCAATGAATTAGATGAATATGGAGATGCCCATTTTCTTTTTCTAGTGATCTGACTTTGACCTTTTTGAAATAATTGCTTAGTTTAAAATGGAGAAATTAATTAATTATTAGCTTGATATTGCCTCCATGCATGTATATCTATATATATATATATATATATATGAAATTTCTTCTCTCTTGAGGGCCATTTTGGTCTTCTCTTACCCTTATTCAAGCAAAACCCATAAATATGAGAACCTACCTTTGACTTCTTGTTTATACTGAAAAATTTCCCATGATTTTTTCTTTCTTTTTCTTCCTTCAATCATTGAGATTTTGGCCCTTTGAATGCATATTTTCAACTCTTGAAAAATGCACTCTATAATCTTATTTTTTTCAACACAATACAGCTTTCCATATTTCAAACTACTACATTTACCACAGGTAAAAAATTACCCTGGTTTGAATATTATTCAAATTTTGACACATATAAAAGAATGTGATGAAAGTCGTATGTGTTAACGAGGTTAACCATGGATCAAATAGACTTATTTTAAATTCAAACTGAAGCATGGTCAAAACTTAAGTGAAAAGGTACATGAAAATACTTTGATTCCATCTAAAACATTTCATACACTACAAGAAATAACACCTTCGTTTTGCGATATTTTACAAAAAATGTTGCTAAAACTGAGCTAGTCATAGTTATTTAATTTGTTAGAATAGAACATTGGTACTAGCATACGAATAAAACTAATCTATCATCCCCACTTAATTTTTCTTTCTAATAAAAAATTAT
The DNA here is from genome assembly GCF_013281855.1 of Momordica charantia. NCBI lineage: Eukaryota > Viridiplantae > Streptophyta > Magnoliopsida > Cucurbitales > Cucurbitaceae > Momordica > Momordica charantia. Next base: position 12,026,320 of record NW_028275166.1, on the reverse strand, counting down.
ACTAATTTTTTAATTGATGTGTGATTTTAGTATAAAGTGTTACAAATTTCTGCATTGATAATAATTTTACTTAATTATTATTAATTAATGCCAATTAAATTGTTAAAATATAATTCATTATTACTAAATATTATCAGTAACGTTTCATATCAATAATCCTTCTTATAATAAAAACTATACATCCTTTTTTTTATGTAATTTATTTTAATTAATCAGGTAAAATATAATATGTTTCTAATTAAATATCATAATAGTCCCAATTTGATAATATTTTATATCAATACTTGTAATTTTAATAAAAACTTGTATTAATCATGTAATTTTATCTTGATTAGTTATTATTTATTAATATCTAATAAATTGATAAAATAAAAAATGTTAAAGTTAAATTATAAGTTTAATCTCTAGACTCTTAGAATTAGTATCAAATAGATCCTTTAACTTTAAAAAATGTCTAATATATCCTAAGTTTGATATAGGTATCTAATTTATTAAGCAATTTTTAAAAATACATGAACTCTTTAAACATAAAATTAAAATGTTAAGATTCTATTAGATACAAAATTCGCTCTCGTGTCTAAAAGATTCATGATTTTAAAAAAATCGTCGAATAAATTAGAGACCTGTTATATACAAAATTAAAAGTTAAGGAACTAGACACTTTTAAATTTAGGGACTAAGTAAACAAAAAGTTAAAAGTTTAGAAACCTACTCGCCACCTTAATTTTTTTTTTTTTTTTGATAAATCACCTTAAGTTAGTAATATAGTGAATTAAAATATTTATTGTAATTTTAATTAAAAATTATATAATAAGTAATAAATATGAAAGGGTATTATAGTAATTAAAATATGTCTAATTCCTATTGCATATAGTTTGATTCTCAAATAGTTCTAGTAAACAATATCAAATAGGTTCTTTAATTTCGAGTAAAATCATGAAAGAAATAACATTCTTCAATTCTAATTTCATTACAGTTGATTTTCATTCAAATTCATGATCGTATAATAGAATGGATATCCACTATCTAGATTCCTACATTTGTTTTGTAGGAATCAATGATACCTAGGTATTTGAGATGCCGAAAGATACCTGAGATTTTTTGACGTCCTTTTGAACATTCATGAGTTTCTGATATTGTCATATTGAGGCATCTTCTCATGACATTTTCATGGACCTTTTATTCAGAGATAGGTTCCTTAATTAGTTGTGCTATGCTCAGATTGGCAATACAAACTTAAGTTAAATCATACATTATCTCCCTTTATTTTCAATAGAAATATAGAGCACCATTATAGTTTATTTAATTTTTACAATAGTCCTCAAATATTTTTAAAGCAAACACACTTTTGATTCGTGAGGTTTGAAGTAAATGTTATTTGGTCCTTAAGTTTTAAAAAGGATGCTAGTAATCCCTAAAGTTTGATAAATGATTCTAAATTGTTCTTTTAACTCCTTTGACTGGTAATTGATACTTGATGTTTGGAGGTTAAGTTGGTGATTGTACTTATTGACTGGACCTAATAAATATATATTTTTTTTGTGATTAGATTATGACATGACATTTTCCCTCCATATTCTTCCCTCTATCTCCTTATTCTTTCCTTCTTCCCCTCAAACTTCGTCTTCCGTTTCAACTCCAATCGGATCTCTAATTTAGTCTGCTCCACTCTATCGAAGAACAACTGAATCAATGCTAATTTTAAGTTTCGGAAAAATCACTCTCAAGAAGAATCATTTTCAGAGTCAACTATAGAAAAGACTAGAGAAATATCTGTGAATTACCATGGAACGTGCATGTTGAAAGTAAAGTACTATAAAATTTATTCTTTAAAAGGGTTCCATCAACGTAAAAAGGTTCCATCAATGAAGATAGCTAGCAAACAATGTTTTCACCTATTAATAGACGTATATTTGAACCTCCCTTCAGAATCATTAATCTCAAATGCGGAGTATAGGTTCCTCAAAGAGGTATTGTGATTGTTAAATATTAAATATGTAACTACATGTACATATATATGTACATGGTATGTGTAAGCATTCATAGTATACAAGTTAACAATTATAAGCATGTAGCTTGATTCTTCAAAATTAAGCAACTAGGAAATGATAGAATACGAGCGTATGATTCTTCAGGAGACCCCATGATAGCTTTGAGTGCATCCTCCCGTCCTCTCCTAGCTTTACTATAACTAATATTAATGTCATGCTTTCTATGCATATAATTGACAATATATCGTGGTCGATATTGTATCTTAGTATTATTCTTTAGAAAGGATTTAACACACTCACTAACCATAAATGTTGTAGATGAACGGATATACCATTTGCAATTTGTATCAATACAATCATTTTCGGGACAGAGACTTAAATCTTCTAGCTACATACCCTGTATTTATGGTATTGTCCACTTCAATATCATTAGCATCTACGATACACAACAATCATTGCATATATCACTATCAGTGATATGGGTCAAGGTAAATAAAAAACGTTTAGAGGCGTGACAATAATGGATTATAAACATAGGTTTGATGGGACTTTGAGACTCATAACTAGGCTAAATTTTTGTTGAAATTAGCAAGTCTACATATATATATTCAAGAGTTAAAGAGTTAATTCCGTAGCTTGATTTAAATCACTTTAAATTAATTTTTAAGGCATTAATTGGATGATAAGTTTGAAAAACCAATTATATTTAAATCTCTCTTTTGTTTTTTCAAAATCATTAATTCTACCATCACTCCCAAACACATTCTAACAAATCCAAAAACAAGTCAATGCTAAACTCAATCTTAAGAAAGTTTAAATCTTCTTCATTTGGTCCTTAAATCCCACCCCATGAACTTGGTAAGTATTTGGCACTATATCAAGTAGAACAAGTGTCATATTTTAGAATGATTTTAAATATTTTTAGTGATTAATTAAAGAAACAAAGATTATTAAAAAAAATAAAAAGGAAACAATGTAAAGTCATCCTGCAAAGGGAATACAGTACCTTTCCATCTGCGTTACCCTTCTTGGCCTCTGAATCACAGACATAAAAAAGCTTATTTATACAAAAACTTATTACATAAACTCAATTTCGTCTTCTTCACACCCACAGTATCAGTATCTGATGATTCTTTTGAGTACAATAATTTCTCAATTTTTAACTTTAAACCAGTAATACATCGGAAAAAGCACTTATTTAGACATGAATTCTTGCAAGGAATGAATGTATGAACCCCCCATCTCTGCAGCACAGCATAAGATAAGATGGAGCCAAGATTTTACAGTAAAGTATGCAAAAAACTGGAAACAAATGTGATTTAATTAGACGGTTTTCTTATCGGACTAAAATATGAAGACAACGCTGTCGTGAACCCTCGACTTCTGGTTCTGGGCGACGCATTCCGAGATCCACATTAGGTTCCTAATCTCCTGTTCCCTCAACCTCATGTATGCAAAGAAAATACCATAATGGAACTGCAAGGAAAGAAAGAACCGAACGATATGTTACTTGATTCAATAGTGTAGAATTTGTGTAAGGAGACATAACCGCTCGACGTCCAAGAAGAATCGGAAACAGGATATTGAATGGCGAATTGGAACAAACCTGTTGCTCAAACGCTAGGCATAGCCTTTTCACCTCCTCTTCATAGAATGCCTTGTCAAGCATCTGGCTTTCCCCATATGATAACTTCGAAAAAATTGACTGGTAGGGAGGGTATTTTTCCATGGCACCACGAACCTAAAATACAAAGTGAAAGAAGCTTCAATTTAAGATACACTACACATGGGAAAATATCTATCAGGTAAAACAAGGTCAAGTCACCAAGGTGTACATTGCCCACGAACTCATCCAAATTGTCAAACTACATTATCACATAATTTCTTACTGATGAACATCTTTTTTTGTCGCAATTTCTAAATAACAAATCATTTAAATTAGAAGTTTAGTCCTTAAACTTCGGTTGTGTCTATTAAATCTCTAGACTTTAAAAACTTTTAACTACATCTCTAAAATTTTCATTTCAATTCAAAGAAGTCTCAACCATGAATACTATTACATGCCCTGTTGAGTAATGATTTCACATGGCATGACATAACGGAGTAAGTCAGATAAAAATAAGAACAGGTGGGTCAAAATTTAGGAACTAAATAAACAGATCCCTATGATTTAGCCAATAATCATTTACATATTTACATTCGTGTTATTCATCAGAAGTCAATTTTCGAAGATCAATCTTCAAATCAGTAGCCCAGTGTCCAAAACTCTGACATAATGTTATTAGTTGTAACTCGAATTCATGAGTACCAAATGTTATAACTCAAATTCGAAGTACCTGATCAATGTCCTCACAGATAGCGAGTTCCTCATGGCCATAGGGGTAACTGTAAATATGGGATCTCATTAGATGATGGTCCACTCGGCATGTGTGAAGTTTAAAAGAAAATTTGAGATTAAAGAATTGCTTACAGTAAACCAAAATTGGAATATAACTTCCTTCGGTCATCTCGGGTAAGTTCAGTGCCAATACTACAATATATGAAAAGCATTTAATTAAAGAAAATTCTGAAGCATAATGACCACCACAAGAGCTAATAAATAAGATAAATCCAGTGAGCCATGAAATATGTATCGACCAGCATCAAGATACCTATTTATGGTAATATTGACAGCCCTTCTATCAGCCTCAAAAGCAAGGAGGTCAGACATGATCTCAGCTGTCGCACCACCCAGTTTCTACCTCAAAAATCAAATACAAATAGATAAGAATTTGAGATATTTATACTGAAAAATAAGCTTCGTAACTTATAAGTCTTCATTCACCTGACAAAACCTGTAGAAATCCTCTAGGTATGCCTTGTAGAGAGTGTTCCTCATTATTTCAATGTTCATGTCATCCAAATCCTAACAAAAATAATAGAAACCAGAAACCTGTAGCTTTAGCCTGAATTTAACTGCACTGTACTTCTAAATAAACTAAATCATTCCAGGACAATACAGTTTGTACAATTGTTAAGTTGTGCATCAACACCATAAATGCAACAAGGTTTCAATCATCATTCAATATGAGAAGTCATTATGCTAAGGAATCCAGTTTAACTCAATGCTATTATCGATACTCCAATTCTCTAATTGCATGCTCTGGCACCAAGGGCTTTATAAAACTAAAAGCTCAGAAAATCTTCTATTTTAAAAAAAATAAAATGAAACTGAAAATGATACTATCAATTATGCATTAAATGTTGTAAAAATAATAAAGTCATCATATCCTGCAACATATGCTCTGCTGCTTCAAAGTGAAATGCGAAAGAAAGCCAATAATGAAAAATGAACGGAGTTATGGATTAAACCTCAGATGTGATACACTCCGAGAAGTATGGAGCCAAAGGAGTGTCAACAAGCACCAATCTATAAAGTTCGCGCATATTTTGGGCAACTGCCAAGGTAGCAATGCTAGCAAAAAATAAAAAGAAAAAATGAGAAAACATCTAACAACACTATCAAGTTTTGGGTAAGATATCGAGTTTTTCTTTTTTGGCAAATACCATATGATGGTATCGTAACACAAAACTCTATCAGCTGACAATACCTGTCAAACATGCCCAAAGGGTGGCACTTCTCCAACAGTTCCTGAACATCTCTCTCGTGCAAGGTTCCAGTAACGATAAGTACAACATTGTCTATCATGTGACCATATCTGAGTAAAGATTCCATCAAGTTGAAAGTTTATAATGATGAGAAGGTAACAAAATGATGAACGCTCAAAAGATGCAAATAACTATCAGAAAAGACACTCAACATACGTGATATACTCTAAGAAGGTAGACAAGGGCTCTGTGGCTTGGCATAACATGTGTTTATACTCGTCGACCAGTTTAAGGGTGCATTTCTCCACAATTGTCGTTGTATGCAATGGAGATGGTTCTACAAAATACTTTGAAATTAGCATGCATAGAACAAGATCTGCCGACTTCAAGTAAGAAATGTAACTTGTTCATGTAGGTAAAGGATGATAAGTTAGACTAACATATGCTCTGATCACATAATATATTCATGAAGTAAGGTAGATTACTCTTGAACTTATTTGATATGGAATATTCAATTTCTCACATTATTAACTATAGTTGTGATCTCTGCATGGTGTCCTATTCTAACAGTCACACAATCCTTCTAATCACGAATATTAATCTCCTTATCCTCAGTGAGCTCTGAGGTACCACTTCCCATGGTAAAATATCATACAACAGCAAAGCCACCTATTCCGGTACTGCTTTTCTATATGCCTATCCCCATCCTTGAAATGCAGGGATGGATTCTAGCGAAGGTCAATTCTCTGCATTTACCACTTTCAAAATATCCCTCCAACTCCACAACTCATATGTCTATCGAAGAGGCTCCATTGTTAACTATTGTTACAAGTCAACTATATCATCTTACAATCAACTAGCATACCCACCAGCTACATTGTAAAAATAGAATTTAATTTAAATGTTAAAGCATAAACAGTTACTTAATGTTGTACATTATAGTATATAGACATGTAATTCTTATATTGCGAATCTGAAGTCAGATGCTTAGCTTAAAGCTTCGAGTAGCATAACATAGTTGAGTCAATTAAATTAAATTATTAGTTGAGTCAAAATACCAATAAATTCAAACTCTGTGAAAAACTATTGCAAGATCCAAATTTTAATCGGTAGCTGGCATCCTCAACAAGGCAACTCCTATACCAATTATCTCCTCGTACATGTAATCCAATGATATAAGGACACTAAAATTTCCCCAACATCCATATTCAATATCATAAATCATCTGGAAAAACAAAAAACCAAGACTCACCCACCGTTTTGGAGATAAGGGCCATACTCGGTGGCAGATAGGTGCATCTTGATATCGTCTAGGGTTTCACACTGACACAAATTGTTGTAGTCAGCGGCGGTGAGCAAGCCAGCCCTATGCCCCCGCACGATGGCCTCCAAATAGCCTCCATGAATGTTAAATGTAAGCGCTTCGAAACCATACATGTCTCTGCAATTGAAACCAAACGGGATCGGAAGAGGAAACGGAAGGTAACAGGAGAAGATCTAAGGGGAGAGCAATGGCAAGAATTAATATCCAACATAAACTTCAACCTCATAAACTTCAGAATTAATATCCAAAAACTAGTAAATTTTAAAATCCATCACCAAACTAAGTTCTATGGAAAATCCCATACTCAAAGCATCAAATAAGAACCAAATAACTCACATCACTAATTTTGTCACTCTATTGCAATATTAATTAATATTCACACATGAACAAATAAAGAACTTCAAGTTAATCTCAATCCTATGAACTCAATTCGATAGTTGCATTTAATTAATATTCACACGTGAAGAAAGAAAGTTTAAGGCTGCCGAAGAACTTCAAGCTAATAAGCTTAAAACCGTTATCTTCTCAAATAGTTCAATCTCAATCCTATTTTAAAACCGTTCTCAATCCTTTCTAAAAATTACCCATGAATTCTTAGCTAAATTTTTAATATTAACAAAACAAGATTTTGTAAACTAATTTCTTGGTTATCAATACCACCATTTCAAAAAAAAATTCCAACTTGTGAAATGTACTTCCTGCTCTAGACATCTAGTCTGATTTATAGAGGGAGTCCCTTCGGCTGGAAGGGTTTGACTAGGTCTGGTCAGATATTGGGTGGTTCGACTCGGTCAACTTGACCCGGGCGGCTCAACTCACGTTGCTTCTTTGACCTAACTGAGTGAACTTAGCAGTGATTTCGAGGTGCACCCAGTGCTCGCCTCAGGCAAGAGGCAAGGCGAGGCAATTTCGCCCAGGTGCACCTTGCAAGGTGCCCAAGCGAGCGCCTTCAACCGGGTGCTCGCCTTTGCGTGTCTCTCACCTGAGACAAGGCGATCGCCTCATTGAAGGCGGGTGCACAAAAAGCCCACCTCAAATGAAAAACCCAAAAAATTATTGACTTGATCAACTTGACCCGGGCAGTTCGACTAACGTTGCTTCATTGACCTAACTTGAATGAACTTAACAGTGATTTCGAGGCGCACTCGGGCGCTCGCCTCCGGCAAGAGGCGAGGCGATTTCGCCCAGGTGCTCCTTGCAAGGTGCCCAGGCGAGCGCCTTGGCACGCCTCTTGCCTGAGGCAAGGCGATCGCCTCGTTTAAGGCGGGTGCACAAAAAGCTCACCTCAAATGAAAAATCCTAAAAATTATCCCACCCTTGCAATTATTTTTTGACAATTTCTTCTTCTTTGTCTTTTGTTCGCCTTCTTTGTCTTTGCCAGCAACTGTTTGCCTCCGTCGATCGTCGAAATTAAAAAGAAAAACATTAGGATGGAAGAAGAATGAAGAGTCGAAGAAAAATAAAAAGTAGAAGAGTGAAAGGAAGAAGAGTCGAAATTAGGAAGAAGAAGATTAAGATGCAAAGAGAAGAAAAATAAGAAAAGAGTGAGAAAAGCAAAAGGCAGAATTACATTTTCAAGAAGTATTAAAGGAGGGTCATGCATGGTATTATTTTCAAGAACATTTAGTGCATGCATGGTGACAAATAAACATATGGCAGCTTAAATGGGTTATTGCCATTTCATTTTACCATATAAAAGCTTTTAAGATTTTTATTTTTATTTTTCTTAATTTAAGTGAACTTTTAATTAAATATTAAATTATTTTTTTAATGATTTAATGTTTTAAAAGATGTAAGTTAATATTTTTACTTCTTTTCTTTATTTTATCTCTTTCTTCCTTCTCAAGGGCTCTTTTCTTTATTTTATTTGATATATTTATTGTTGAATCTTATTTAATTTTTTATAACTTTGGCATTTCATATATATATGTAAAAGATGCGCCTTTCTTCACTCAGGCGTCGCCTTTTTATCACCTCTCTCCTTAAGGAGATCAAAGGCTTCTCGCCTTGAGGTGCATCTTGCACCTCGAAAACACGGGAACTTAGTAAGTTTTACCAATTACAGATGGCATTATTCAAGTTGAGCAAGTTGTGAGCATTACAAGGGTTGAGAGGAAATAGAGACGAAATATCATTGAGTGATTTCTTTAAATGTGAGGTATATTCATAGTACTACAAAAAAAAAAGTCTATTTTCAAAGACATCAGGAAAATATCACTGAAAGCTCCACCGCATCGTTGAAAGTATTTGAAAGCTCCACCGCATCATTGAAAGTATTAGCGACAAAATGCCGTTGGTCGCTGCAGACGTCGCTAACAACGTGTCTGTCGTACTATTCAGACCCTACCAAAACACATAATCAAACCTACTTCAAACCAATCCCCCCCTAAACCAAAATTGATTCACTTTCTTAGGGTATGTTTAACCAAAATTGATTCACTTTTTTAGGGTATGTTTAGGGTATGTTTAGGAGTGATGGTAGAACGAGTGATTTTGCAAAAAGAAAATATATATATAAAATAGATTTTAGTATAATTGATTTTCCAAAATCATTATGATCAATGAAAAATGAAGTGATTTTGGCAATAACAAAAGTGATTTTGGCCATTCCCAAACAAACCCTGGTTAGAAGAATTTTTTCAGAACTCATTCACTTTCTTAATCCTGACACCTTGTAAGCATCTTAAGATTGCACATTGCTTCCAAATCTAATTCCAAATGCGTGAGATTTCACAGGCTTAGTCTTTCAAGGACTTCTCTATCGTTTTACCATCTAGTAATTGAGCACTCACGGATCAAACAGAAAATGATGGATGAAGGCAAAACATATTGAATAACATTGTCAAAATTAGTATCTTCCAATCAAATGCAAACTCGAGAATTCTATTCTTACATCCTCCATCAACAAGTGTATTAATTAAGCTAATTTTCACCTACAAAAACCAACCGAAGGAAAAAAAAATATCATCTATGAACTCAAAATATTGGTCATTTGGACACACAATGAACAAAAGAAACCCCAATGGGCAGAAATTTTCTTAATATAAGGAGCACAAGAAATTCCCTCTTCTTGCCTCGGAAACGAAATCAAATGAGATTCAATCTGCAAATGCTATCAATAAAAAACGAAATTTCAGAAGATGAAGAACATGGAATATCACTTACAGGGAGTATGAGAGCGAAAGATTGAGCGACGACCACACTCACGGAACAGCGGTGACAAGGGGCGAAGGCGAAGGATGGAAATGGACGAACGGTGTGGCGGTGAACGATTGAGCGAAGCGAAGAACAACGGTGGATCTGCACAAAGGAAGGATTCGCTCTGAAGAAGAACGGCGCCACAAACTTTAGAAAAACGGCGAGCAGTGAAATAAGATTAAAAGAGAGGGAGATCGGAGAGGTGAGAGATCGGAGAGATGAGAGATCGGAAGAGAGCAGATTTGGTGGAGGCAGCGGCGCAAGGGGGAAAAAAATAAGGAACCCTAATTTTCTTTTCTAAATTCGAGAACTGAACCGACCCGGTTGGTTCAAAAAAAAATTAACCCAATCCGAACCGAAATTTTTCTTTTTTTTTTTTTGCCTCTATTAAAAAGATCATGAATTTATAAAAACAAAACTTCTATTTAAGATAATATCTTTTTGAGTGATAATTATTGCTTAATGGAAATTGCGTCTCATATGGTTTAAATCTAAGATCTCAAGGATATTTCTTGAAGATCCATAGTAATATCTTAGTAGAGGGAGAATGAAGTTAGGGTTTAGTTTGATGGTGGTTTTTACTTTGCTTTGAAAGTACATTTTGGGATGCCATGTTTCTATCCTTTGTGAAAAAAGGGAAGTTGTTGGTGTTTTTGGTGAATGTGTTGTTTGTAGTTTGAAGTGCGTGGGTTGCAAAGGAATAAACTCTCTGACGTTCAAGTTAGAAATGATGCGAGCTATGATAAGTCACTTTCAGAGCAGAATTACGTACTGAGTCATGAGGTAGAGTGCCCCTTTTATAGGCTGGAGGACAAGACTATTACAATCGCTTTTCCAGCAGTTGTAGCTGCCGAAATCCTTAAGTCGGCGGGGTGAGACTATGGTACTCAGCTTGGTTTTGAGTCAAGTTGGTCTGCACAGTTAGCTTCGTTTACCACTTCCAATGGTCTCAAGCTGAGTTGCTAAGTCCAAGTGTCATGGCATAAATTTACCTCCAAGGTTGTTCTAACGATTTATTTTTTGAAAATATAAAAGCTTTAAAACATATTATGTCGAGATAATGAATAGTAGGTAGACTAAAAACATATTTGAATGAGCAATACTGATGCGATTATAACGAATTATAACTTAAAATCTTCCTATTGTCCAACAAAAAACAATATATAACTCAAATTCTGAAAATAGAATTGTATGACATGTCATGAACACATGTACAATCATACAAATAGTGGGATCGAGAAGGGACTCCACGTATTAACTTGATCCACGTGCCAGCTACACTTTTTTCTAGTACAAAAGTGGGGAAGGGATTTCGAACTGCATTTTTTTTTTGTCACACTCATTTATCTTAAATGCATTAGATAACATATCGTAATCAAACTTCTCATGTTATTGTTTAGGTGTTTGATTCAACTCATAAAGAGACTTTACAAATTTACCAACTTTATTTTCATGTCCTACTACAACACACCCTTCAGGTTGTTACATATAGGTTTCTTCATCTAAATCTCTATTTAAAAATCTAATTTTTACATCCATTCGGTTTATTTCTAATTTTCAAAAAGCTGATATAGTGATTAACATCCTATGTAATCCTCATTAATCCAAAATAGGCAAAGAAATTTGGAAATCTTAAGCTCGTAAATTACACCTTATTTGTTCTTAAACGTGTCTTTTAATTAATCAATTCAAAAGTTGTTGAGAATGCACTCACTCTTCTTCACCTATTACATAACTCTACTATACAAACACAAAAATATATACACTATCCATTCAATAATATTGGAATCAACACTATATAAAAATTTGGATATTTGACATGATTATTAATGGATAAATTACTATTAATACCTTCACTTCAAAGTAATGACTTAATCAATAGTTGATAAAATCTCTCAACTATACTATTAATACTTTAATTTTAAAGTAAATATTAAACATTATTGTCAAAGAAACAAATGAGGCAGTTCAATTTTCTTAAATGAAGTGCTTAGAAAAAATATTAGGCTCATGCAAATATATTAAATTAAATTATTTTTATTTTTATTAGTTTTCTTTTTTGTGCTGTGCTATACTTTGAAATCAGACAGAAAATAGACCAACTTTAAAACATATTGAAATAATGAATAGTATTAGACTAAAACACATTTAAATGAACAATAATATTGATGTAATTAAATAATAGTTTAGACTTGAAACATAACATATGGTATGGGTGCTATTGTATTTTTAAGACAATGTAACATATTAAAAAATCTTCTTATTTTCCAATAAAAAAACAAATATCCAAGTCAAAACGAGCATAGCTCAGCGGTAATTAACATATATCTCCAAACAAGAGGGTGTGATTTCGATCCCCACCCTCAGATGTTATCTTAAAAACAAATATCCAAACTCAATGATGAAAAGGCATAATCAATGTCCATAGTCGATAAATAGTCAATTATACTCTATTTGACCTAAATTATAGGAATGTTAAAAAAAACCGACAATCCAACCCAAACCGTAAGAGTTTCATCACTCTCATCCCTCAATCTCAATCTCACCTCTCTCACGATGTTGTCGTTTGTCGCCGCCATCTGTCACTCATCATCGTCTATATATGAGTAGCTATTGTGATTATGAGTTGGATGTTTCCTCATTTTCAAGCACACGAAATTATACTCTTTGTTGATGCAGAAATTTGGTCTCTTGGAATTCCGCCAAATTCGCACCAATCTTCAAGAATAAAAGAGATCGACGAACCTTGCAAAACAGAATAGCACTAAAGACCGGTGTGGCTCTTGCCACACAGGCTCTGATGCTTAAGTTAGAATCGGAGTAGTTGAGTATAAAGTATACGGTGTTGTTAGCATACTTTTAAGGTTTGACTTATCCTTGTATTTATAGAAGTCGAATTCTAATCTCTTCCGGATGAAACAACCTTGCTTTTTTAGGATAATACGGTGTTGCAATGGCATTTTAATAACTATGTTTTAGCGTGATTTTGATAAAACAACCTTACTTTTTTGTTAAAGAAAACTTTTTCTTTTTTGGTTGTAGCACACTTCAATCTAGATTAATTAATCCATTGCACAATAAGTACCATATTTGAATGGATTAATGTTTAAATGCCATTTTTCGATATGAGAAATGTCAAAACATGCCCAATAAATATGCAAAAATTAATTTTATAGGTATCAAATGACTGTTTATATAATTTTCTTAAAAGTGTGTGTCAAATGTATGTTTGGTTGGGCCAAAACTTGTTTAGCAGGTTTAATTTATTGGGCTGGCCCACTAACTTTAAAAGTTGTTAAGTGGGCTCAAGTTGGGCTTAGAATTTGCTACCCTTACCCCTAAGCCCTTTCAATTTCTGAAGAGGGTTTTCTACCCGAATTTCCATTAAGGTTTGTTTTCCTAAAAGAAATATATATATATAAATATATACATATACTTACTTCCAAATAAAAAACTCAGCCCAAACCAACGTACCAAAAAGAAAAACAAAAATAATCTTTAAATGCCTATATAGATTATAGACTATGTTTATGCAAGGATATGCACAACAGTGTATTTCAGATTGCAGCTCGAACTCGGCCTCCGGACCGATCTAAACACTTGGGCGGACCTGCACAAAAAGGTGAGCACTCCGACGATCAAGTCAGTATAGGTCGGATTCCCAGTTTAGTTCGAGGCCAGAAATCATCGTACCTGATCGTGGAGTGAAGTCCTCTACTTATGGGTGGTAGTCCCGCTAATCTCGCAACGGATACACCCGGTAATCTCGGGATCGTCGGTTACACCCGGTAATCTCGGGACCGACGATTATGCCCGATAATTACGCCGCTGACAGTAGTTCGCCTCGGCCCCCACCGAGTTTCCCGGTAGGTCGGACCTCGGCCAGATTCACCTCGGCCCTCATACTTAACGTCTGCCAACGCCAGTAGTGGTGATCTCGGCCGTCCGAGCTGGGCATGACTCATGAGTCATCTTGGAGCACCAATAGGGGTCCTCCACGTGTCCAGGGTATTCTCTTCCCCAAACATTGGCCCCCTCTCTGTCTGGTCCGATCTCGACCTGGCAAAGAAGTTCATTCGATTCGCTTTGGACGCGTGACGACTTCCTATTCGTGGGAGAATATAACCGTCGCGGAAGATTTATCGTCGGAATATTCAAATATTCCGACGTTTCGGATCTTAGGGAGGATCCTAGCCGCTCGCTGATTACACGTGTACGGTGGGGAAATTCTTCCGACGGGCTATAAATGCCCCCAATCCTTCAGGTCATACCTTACGTTCCCTGAATTCTTGGAGTTCGATCTGAAGGCAGCTCGAACCCTTGGTAGGTCGGTCTCTTCCCTCACTTTCTCTTTCGAACGTAGTTGCCATGTCGTCCTCTTTTAGCAGCAACTTAGGATCCAATGAGGACTTAGCTCGTAGGTTAGAGTCCGAGCTCGAGGAGATAGAAAACTTTAAACTCTCCGATGACGGGGAGGACAGTGACGCCTCCACCTCAGGTCAGGGTTTGGAATACCCTTCTAGGATACCCGAGCACTACCTCGGATCCCTTCGTAGGGGGTCGCTATCCCTGAGAACATCCTCCTCAGGCTTCCGGAGGAGGGGGAGAGAGCTGACAATCCTCCAGAGGGATGGGTCACTCTCTACTTCAAAATGTTTGAGTACGGCCTCAGACTTCCCCTTCACCCTTTTGTCCAAGAATTTCTCTTTCGGACTGGGTTGGCTCCGGCTCAAGTGGCCCCCAATGGGTGGGGTGTCATTTTCGCTTTGGCCATCCTTTTTTGGCTAAGAGCTCGGGATAGTGAGGACGCCGAGCTGTTGGACGTAGACCAGCTACTCGCGTGCTTCGAAGCGAAAAGGATAGCTAAGAAGCCTGGTCGGTTCTATATGTGCGCAAGGAAAGGCGTAGGCGGTATAGTTAAGGGGCCGACCTCCATCAAGGGATGGGTGAGGAAGTGGTTCTACGCTTCTGGGGAATGGCTCGCAAAGGACGAGTCAGGTCGTTCCTTCTTCGACGTCCCCACTAGGTTTGGGAACCTAGGTACGGAGTAGTTCTTGCTTTTTTGTAATTTTCTTTTCTGTCATTCAGGTCTAACTCGGATTTTGTCTTCCTGCAGTTTCAATCCGACCAGTCCCCGAGCTTACGCAAGCCTCCTTCGACACGTTGAAATATTACAAGGAGCGCTTTCCGAAGGGTAGGAAGGTCGGAACCCTGGTGACCGACGAGCTGCTACTTGAGTCCGGGCTGCTAGATTACAACCCTGCAGTTCGTCCCATCGAATCCTCAAGGTCGAACTCCGAACTTGGTATGCCGAGCTTGCATCCCCCCTTTTTCCTCTAACCTTGTGTTGACCCCTGTTTTTATTTTGCAGCCATGGTTTGCGGATTTGCAAGCAGCGTGAAGCGCAAGTCCAAGGGCCGAGCCCATGCTCTTGAGGCCGCCCAGAGTTCGAAACCTGCCACCCCTGCCACGGCAGGGCCTGCCTCGGAAGATCCAGCCCAGTGATCGAGCTGGAGTCTTCTGGGGGTCCCTCGAGGGAGAAGCGCCCCAGGGATCAGACCGAGGCGGTGGACGCCCTGCCGTTGGGCGAGGAGGTGAGGGAGGAAGTCCCTCTGAAGCGAAGGAGGAAGAAAAAGAAGACGATCTCCCACTTGGAGGTCGGAGCTTGCGGGGTCTTGCCTGCGAGTTTCGCAGATCGGGTGGACGATCCTGCGGCCAGGATGGGCGGGACGTCCGACGTGATGGCACGGTTCAGAGTTCAGCCGTCAAGTGCCGGGGTGAAGGACCAGGTGTCCCGCATCTCGGCTGCAAGTTTGGACCGCTGCCTAAGGAGGGCGTCCAAATTTGTGAGCGACCCAAGGTCCGTTCTGCAGAGGACCATCGACTACGCCGCTGAGGTAAGACTAGTGTCCATTTTGGCTCAATTTACCTAACAGGTAGCTCGGTCTAACTTTCTTCTTTGTACCTTTTCTCAGGCGTTTGTTGCTTCCATTCAATCGGCTCTGGCCGTAAAGACCGAGCTGGATGGGAGGGAAGTTCTGGCAGCGAGGGAGAAAGAGGAGTTCTCTGCTGCCTTGGAGGTTGCTTCCTCCACCATGAAGGATGAGCTGCTGAAGGCTCACTCTGAGGTGGAGATTTTGAAGGCCGAGGTGGAGACCCAGGCCGAGCTGCTGAAGAAGGAAGAGGACAGGCGCAAGGCCCAACTCCGAGCTGCCCACGCTATCACCAGGGGCTTGGAGAAGGAGAAGTTCCAACTCCTGAAGGAGAAGGACGACATGCTCCAGGCGCTTGAAGCGAAGGATAAGGAGCTGGAGCATGCGACTGCCGAGCTGGAGACGGCGACGGAGCGTCTCAGCAATGGAGTCCTACTGGAGGAGTCGTTTAGGCAGAATCCTGACTTCGATGGATTTGCCAAGGACTTCTCTAACGCGGGCTTCAAGTTCCTCATGAAGGGCATTGCTTCCGACATGCCTGACCTTCAGATCGATCTCAGCGGTCTGAAAAAGAGGTATGCCGAGAAGTGGGCGTCTGGGCCTGGTGGCACCCCTGGCCCCCAAGCGTTGGTGGATCAGTATGTCAGAGATCTGGACTCTGACTACTCTGATCTTGAAGAGGACCAGGTCGGCACCGCACAGGAGGGCGCTCCTCAGGCGGACTCTTAGGCGATCATCCTTCATGAGGCTTTTCTCTGTCTCTCTTCTCTTCCTCTCCTCTTTGTAAGTGTCAGGGCAGAGCTGCAAGGTCTATAAGCCTTGGCTCTGCTCTCCATTTAATAAAGAGGCTCCCATTTGTTTCTACTTTGTTGTCGGCAACATCTTTTCTTTGCTTTTTCTTTGAACTGTCACCTCGCACCTCTTACTTTTGAGGTCGCACCTTTAATTAAAATAATTTGAAAGCTTGAATTTGAATCTCTGTCTAGCATTCAATGCGTTGCACCAACTCTGGATTTTTTAACATCGCACCCTTAACTTGAAAACGTTAAAAGGCTAAAATCCTAAGTCCGTAGCTATTCTTCACATCGCTCCTCGTACCCTCAAGTTCGGAGGCTGGACCATTTTGAACTTTTCACATCGTCCCTTTACCTTGAAGGTAGGTGTTTCACATCGTCCCTCTACCTTGAAGGTAGGTTTGAATTTTAAGTTCATCAGCGGTTTTGGCATCGCACCTCGTACCCTTAGGCTTTGGAGGATTGAATTTGAACCGACTGCTGGAATGCGACCGTGTGGGAGTCCGTGGCCCCCATTGAATTTCTGGTCGAACCCGGAATCATGAAATTAAATCATCACATTTATTCCGATCATAAGTCTTTTGAAACAGTGTTTACAGATCCATTGAAAACCCTTCCGGCATTTCAAGGATAATAATGCTTCAGGTGCTCCGCGTTCCACGGGTGAGCGAGGACGTCTCCTTGCAGATCAGCCAATACGTACGTCCCTGGTCGGACTATGCCCTTGACCTCAAACGGGCCCTCCCAGGCCGGATCAAGGGCACCCACATGTGTTTGGACCCTCCTTAAGACTAGATGTCCGACCTGAAAGGCCTGAGGTCGAACGCGGGCATTGTAATGTCTGGTCATTCTGCCCTGATATTCCGCCAGGCGTAGCTGGGCCATTGCTCTTCTTTCTTCCAACAAGTCGAGGTTGAGGAGCAGCTCTTCCTCATTTGCCGTAGGCTCGTAATGCTCTACTCTGTCAGATGGCATGCCGATCTCAACCGGGACTACAGCTTCGGAGCCGAAGGCCAGGGAGAACGGGGTCTCACCCGTCGATTCTCTTTGGGTGGTCCGGTACGACCATAGAACCTCTGGTAGCTCCTCGGCCCACCTGCCTTTCTTGGAGTCCAGTCTAAGTTTGATGTCTCGCTTGATGATCTTGTTGACTGCCTCCACCTGCCCATTTGCTTGCGGATGTGCGGGGGACGAACTAAGGTGACTTATGCCAAGCTTGCTGCAAAAGTCTTTGAACTTGGCGTTGTCAAACTGCTTCCCATTGTCTGTCACAATGGCTTGCGGTATACCAAAGCGACATATGATATTTGTCCATACGAAGGACGTGACTCTAGATTCCGTTATGTGGGAGAGCGCCTCGGTCTCGGCCCACTTAGTGAAGTAATCCACAGCAACCACAACGAACTTGGTCTGGCCCTTGCCCAAAGGGAAAGGACCAATGATATCTACCCCCCACTGCGCGAATGGCCACGGGGCCGAGATGGGGGTGAGCAGCTCGGGAGGTTGGTGGATTATGGTTCCGTAGCGTTGGCAATTGTCGCAAGTTCTAACGAACTTCTTGGCGTCCTAGCTGAGGGTCGGCCAATAGTATCCTTGTCGGATCACTTTGGCTGACAGCGACCGGGCGCCTGAGTGATTGCCGCACACTCCTTTGTGGATCTCTCTGAAGACGTACATGCCTTCTTCAGGGGTTAGGCATCTCAATAGGGGCAGGGAAAAGCCGCGTCGGTACAATGCTCCACCTCGAACCACGAACCGAACTGCTCGCCTTGCCAACTTTCTGCGCTCCTTGGGGTCTTGTGGTGAGTTGCCCCTGATGAAGTCCGCAATCGGGTCCATCCATGAGGATTCTGGAGCGCCGATCTCCAGCAGATCTGGCTCTGAGATCGAGGGATTATCTAAGATCTCGACGGGGACCGACCTGGCCAGGTCGGTCTCGTACGCCGATGCTAACTTGGCCAAGGCGTCCGCATTAGAATTTTCTACTCGCGGAACCCGGCTTACTTCGTATGTTCGAAATTGGGCGAGGTACGATCTGACCTTGCCCAAATACTTCTTCATTCGGGAGTCTTTGGCTTGGTACTCTTCCTTGATCTGGCTCACAACCAGCTGGGAGTCACTGAAGACCTTAACACAAGAGGCCTCCAATGCTCTAGCGATTCGCAGGCCGGCAATAAATGCTTCATACTCAGCCTCGTTGTTAGAAGTCCGGAAGCCGAACCGCAAGGCATACTCAAATCGCTCGCCTCCTGGTCCGAGCAAGAGGACCCCGGCTCCGCACCCCTTCTCATTGGAGGATCCGTCGACATAGACTGTCCACGGTAGGTCGGACTCGCTCAGCTCGGAAGGTGGTGTGAGCTTGGCTATGAAATCTGCCGCTGCTTGTCCTTTCAACGCAGTTCTGGGTTCGAACTGGATGTCGTACTCACTTAGCTCCATTGCTCACTTCATTAGGCGTCCAGAAGCTTCTGGCTTATGGAAGATGCTTTTTAGGGGCAAGTTAGTGAGCACCACCACCGTATGGGCTTGGAAGTATGGTCTAAGCCGTCGGGCCGAGGTGACTAAAGCGAGAGCCAACTTCTCCATCTGAGGGTATCTAGTCTCGACTTCGGTCATAGCCTTGCTTGTGTAGTAGACCGGGTTTTGCCGCGCTTCCTCTTGCCTGATTAGGGCCGAGCTGACGGCACTATCTGACACTGCTAAGTACAATTGGAGCTTGTCCCTCAGCTGGTCGAACTCCTCCCTTGTGATCACCCCTGCGGGATTGTGAGAGGATTCAGCCTGCTGGTTGGAGCTCCTGTGTGAGCGGGATGGTGACTGCCCTTTTCGGAGAGACGAGCCTTTCTTTCTGTTGAGAAGCTCACGGAGGTCTCCCCTCTGGCGAGTGTACCCCTCGCTCTCGTTGTCTTCGGGACGTTCCTCCTCGGCTGGGCCGAGGTGGGAACCCCTTTGCTCGCGTACGTCCACGCGCGTCACTCGATTTTCAGATCGGGACCCTGCACCTGCGGCAAGTATCATTTCGTTATACATTTCCTCCATGGACCGCATTTGTGCGCGCATTGCCTCCATCTCTCTCTGGAGTGCATCAAAGTTCTCACTTGTTGGAGCCGGGGCTGGACCCCGGGCGCCCTTCTTAGAGGTCCCACCTCGGCCACGGGTGGCCTTGGACGTCCTCTGGTGTGCAGGAGGTAGGGCAGGCGCGGTGATCCGTGCCGACCTGCGGAGGGGTTCTGTTGCTAGGCCGTCGTGACCTTGCCCCTCTACCGCTGCTGCTCCGACCTCCCTCTGGTGGGCATCGCTGGCAGCTAGGGTCCTCTGATCCGCTGTATTGGTCGAGTTTGCGGGTTGAACCATTTTCGCTCGCGTAATGGTTTAAAAAGATTGGGATGACTTAGATTGTCAGTTTCCCACAGACGGCGCCAAATGTTTATGCAAGGATATGCACAACAGTGTATTTCAGATTGCAGCTCGAACTCGGCCTCCGGACCGATCTGAACACTTGGGCGGACCTGCACAAAAAGGTGAGCACTCCGACGATCAAGTCAGTATAGGTCGGATTCCTAGTTTAGTTCGAGGCCAGAAATCATCGTACCTGATCGTGGAGTGAAGTCCTCTACTTATGGGTGGTAGTCCCGCTAATCTCGCAAAGGATACACCCGGTAATCTCGGGATCGTCGGTTACACCCGGTAATCTCGGGACCGACGATTATGCCCGATAATTACGCCGCTGACAGTAGTTCGCCTCGGCCCCCACCGAGCTTCCCGGTAGGTTGGACCTCGGCCACATTCACCTCGGCCCTCATACTTAGCGTCTGCCAACGCCAGTAATGGTGATCTCGGCCGTCCGAGCTGGGCATGACTCATGAGTCATCTTGGAGCACCAATAAGGGTCCTCCACGTGTCCAGGGTATTCTCTTCCCCAAACAGACTATATCAATAATAAACGTATATGGCTAATAGTGTCTTTCAATGATATACATGATAGACATAAATGAGTGATATGCGAAGGGGAAAAGAGAATCACGTAAAACTATCTAATTAAGGGTACAAAATATATATATATATCCAATTTTGCAAAATAGTTATTTCCATAGCTTGTTGGTAGTTTTGTGGAGGCACTTTTGACAATTATATTAGATAAGAAAATATTTATTTCTAGATGTTTAAAATTACTTTTGATTTTTTTTAGGTATAAATTCTTCCTTTGTTATTTTCCTTTCTTGGTGAAGGCTATTTAAAGTTCATCTCGTATACTTGAAAAACAACTTTGGAGGAATAAAATTTGAGTTTTTAACTCAATTCTTTGTTAAGAACATTGAACCCCACCCTTATTGCATATCGACAATCCGTTCCAACTTATCTGTCAAATTGACCGTTAAATTTTCGAATTTATATATTAGACGTTCACGGAGGCTCAAATATCATAAACATTATTTAGTATAAGACAAGTTTATTATTTATATTAAATGCAAATTTGTCGTCTCTTTCAATCACCTCTTTCTGGCATCTCAGCAACCAAATTGAAACTCGATTATAGATTTCAATTTTTCCTTTTCCCAGCCTGCCCCTAAATTTTAATAATTTTTTATTTGATTATTAAACTTGATCTTCATAAATTAATAATATTTATTGAATATTAGCAAAAAAATTAATTACTAAAAATAATACATAATCGAAGCAAATTAATTTCCTTTAGATTTTAACTTTAAACTGTGTATTTTATGTGTTATTTAATATTTAGGTTCAAGTACTATTTTCATACCTAATCTCTTACAGTTCTCGTATTTCTAATTTATGTTCATTTTAGTCCCTATAATTTCAAAATGTCTATTTGATACCTATTTGTAAAATTTTAAAATAAATTTTATACACGATGGAAACCTATTAATACAAATTTATGATGACATTTCAAAAAATTAATATAGTGAATTGTCATGCTAAAATTAAAAACAAAATGAAAATAAACCAACACTTTTTAAAAGCACGTAACCAAAATAGATATTTTGAAACTAAAATGAACCAAAGTAAACTCAATAATTAATCAAAAACAAAATCCATGACCCGTTGTCATATCTAAACTAAGGAGTAAAATGGTAATTCAACCATTTGTATAGAAACAAATTTATGGAGCAAGACTTTGCCACATGAAGGGAGGACCCCAACCAACAGCAGCTGGACCATTCAATGGAACACCTAGAATAAATTATGAGAAAGAGAGCTGAGCACACCAATATTGACTTGTGAAAAGCCAAAAGAAGACCAAGACTTCACAGTTAACAGTAGCAAATTGACTGACTTGTCTCTGCCAAAGCTTCCATTTCCTTTAAATGATTGGAGAAAGAATTCAATATTGAAGAAAATGGATAGCCACCAGATTCTGTCCAAACCCAAGCTTGGCTTCTCAGCTTCATTCCGAGAAGCCTTCAAAATCATCCTCTCTAATCATCCAACCTTCATCTCTCTCATCATCCTCTTCTCCTTCCCCCTCTTCGCCTCCCACACTCTCCTTCACCCGACCTTCGTTCAAATCCTCGAGCTTCTCTATCGAAAAGATCCCTTCAATCCACACGTCGTTCACTTGATCGCCTGTCGAAGCACTGACACCAACTGCTCGTCCCTGCAGCAGTCTCCCAGCATTGATGACAGCTTCGAGGCAATTCTCTCCCTGAGGTTTCTGATCTCGACTCTTCTACTGTCGGTGCTCGTCTTCTTCCTCGACCTTCTCAACACAATTGCAACAGTCTCCATATCAGCATCATTGTATGGAGGAAACAGCTCCCAGATGGGTTTCAAGGAAATGCTGCTTCAAGCCAAAAGGTTGGGTCTCAAAGGGCCATTGACAACATATCTATTTGCTGTTTTGCTGGCTTCACTCATTCTCTTGGGATTGGTTGCTCTGTCAACAAACATGTTTTTTGTGACTAAAGGCATCTCTTTTATGTCAATAGACATCTTTTTCATCTCACAGCTTTTATTTTTTGGGTCAATGTTTGTGGTTTTGTTAGCAAAGTATATAGAGTGGAGTGCTGTTTGGAACATGGGGATTGTTATCTCAATCTTGGATAAGAATCAGGGCTACATAGCAATTGGGGTGGCAGGATTTCTGAGCAGAGGCAGCAGGAAGTTGGGGTTCAGTTTGATGCTGGTTTTCTTTGTCTTGAAAGTGGTTTTTGGGATTCCTTGTCTCTATTCCTTGTGGAATGAGGGAAAAAATTGTGGGGTTTTGGGGAATGTGGTGACTTTGAGTTTGAACTGTATGGGGAATGTTGTGATGTGGGTTGTTCTTATGGTTTACTTCTATGACTGCAAAAGGGAGTTTTTGGAGAAGAAGATTGATTTGGAGAATAATGGGAAATCTACTGAGGTTGTTCAACAATGAATGAGTTGAGTTGTATTGTGTATTTGGATCACGTACTACATAAGTGTTCCAGAGATGAGTTCAATCTCAGTCGTCTACAATTTGGCACCACTCGATCCCATATACTTTGGAAAAATGATGGTTCAGGTCCTGTTTGCAAAATAAAATTTTATACATCTCGAGCATTCCGTATTACATAATTATAACAATATTAGAAAAAATATGTCGAATATAATGCTGTGCTAAAAATTGTAAACAAAAAGATCATAGGAACAAAATAATAAACGAACTTAAAACAATCCATTCCTAAAAGTAGAAAGATCCAAATAAAATTTAAACTAAAATGTTATTACAATCTCTATGATTTTGATAAATCTTTCAAAGCGTCTTAATCATTATCATATGTTAATCATTTTTTATGTAGCTTAGTTTTTCTGGATGTGGTAGAGAGATATCGTGAGCTAGCATTCAATGAAAGATTATTGGAAGTATTAGAAATCTTATGATAGGGTAGGATTTGCCTTTAGGGGTATTTAGGATTATTAATACAATAATAATTGTACGTTAGTAATTAGATAGAGAAGTTGTTAGGTGTTATAAATAGAGTGCGAGGGTAAGGATGTGAAGGCAGGCAATAATCACAGGCTTGAGCGATCTCAAGAGGGGAAGGGGAAGGAGAAGGTCTAAGTACCTCCAATGACTTGGGAATTATTGTAATCCTTTTTACCTTTCAATTTATTTTAGCTATTGATTACTATCATCAAGACATTTGATAATGAAAGAGATGTTTTGAGAGATCTAATCAAATGGTAGGAGTTATAATGAAATTTTCAATACCATTTGACCAAATTGAAATTAGAGTTGAAAGGAAATGGACTAAAATGATACTATAACGATTTTCTAAGAAACTTACAGTTGACTTTGGCATGTGAGAGCCCGCACATGTCGGCAACAAGCACACCAACATGACTTGGGAAAAGGCCATAAGATGAAGACCATCAAGGCTATATTCTTTCAATGAACATTACAGAGAACTCAAGATTCAAGATGGATAGCCACCAGATTCTGGTGAAACCCAAGCTCGGCTTCTCGACTTCATTCCGAGAAGCCTTCAAAATTGTCTCTCATCATTCAAACTTCATCTCTCTCATCATCTTCTTCTCCTTCCCCCTCTTTGCCTCTCTCCTTGCCCACCACACTCTCCTTCATCCAACCTTCATCCAATTCCTCAAACTTCTTTCTCACAACATCATATGTCGATTAAGTGTTGCCACAGACTGCTTCTTGCAGCAGCTTCCCTCCATTAACGACATCTTCGAAGTGACTCTCTCACAGAGTCAGTGGTTTCTGATCTCAACTCCTCTCTCCACATCAGTCATCTTCTTTCTTGACATTCTGTCCACAATCTCAACAGTCTCCATATCTGCAGCATTTTATGGAGGAAACTCCCAAAAGGGTTTCAAAGAGATGTTGGTTGAAGTCAGAAAGCTGGTGGCTCTGAGACTGAGAGGGTCATTGGAAACATCTCTATATGCTCTTTTGTTAGCTTCACTCACTCTACTGGGTTTGGTTGCTTTGTCAACAAACATGAATTTGATGCCAAAAAGTTCATTTATCTTTGGGCCACTCTTTGTAGTTTTATTGACAAAATACATAGAGTGGAGTGCTGTTTGGAACATGGGAATTGTTATAACAATCTTGGATAAGAACCAGGGCTACATAGCAATTGGGGTAGCAGCATATCTAAGCAGAGGCAGTAGAAAGTTAGGGTTCAGTTTGATGCTGGTTTTCTTTGCTTTGAAGGTGGCTTTGGGGCTGCCATGTCTCTATGCTTTGTGGAATGAGGGGAATTGTGGGGTTTTGGGGAATGTGGTGTCTGTGAGTTTGAGCTGTGTGGGGAATGTTGTAATGTGGGTTGTTCTTACGGTCTATTTCTATGACTGCAAAAGGCAATTTCTGGAGAAGAAGATTGATTTGGAGAATAATGGGAAAGCTGTGGCTGTCCAAGTTCAACAATGAATTGAATTGAATCGAGTTGTGTATTTGGATCACATGCTATCATATGAGTTGAAGATATTTCCTGCCATCTAAAATCTGGCTTAGATTTCTCTCACATCCAGAAGCTCAATATCCATCTTTGATGTTGTGTATTTAGTTCTGTGAGAAAACATGTTTCAAGTTACCTCCAATTCCTTTCCAAAAATAATAGAAGTTTTTTCTTCATTTGCAAGTTCACTTAAGAATAGTTGAGAAACATAAAAGGGTATTTCCTTAACCTTCTCGTACTTCCAACTTTTGTTCATTTTAATCCCTATAATTTCAAAACGTCTATTTTGATGCCTATTTGCAAAATTTTAACATAAATTTTATACACAATGGAAACCTATTAATACAAATTTATGACTACGTTTCAAAAAATTAGTAAACTGAATTGTCAGACTCAAATTATGACTGAAATAAATGAGATAAATTGAAAATAAACGAACAAAAATGATTACTTTTTAAAAGTACATGAACCAAAATAGATGCTTTGAAACTAAAATGAACTAAAGTTGAAAGTAGAAAATGTTTTGAAAGTTTAGAGACCAAAATAAACCAAATTAAACTCGATACTTGATCAAAAACAAAATCCCCGAACTCAATTGAGATGAGAGTAGAAAGACATCCATGATCCTGTCACACCCCGTTGTCATCTCTAAACTAAGAGAGTAAAATGGTAATTCAACCATTTCTGTAGAAACAAAGCTATGGAGCAAGACTTTGCCACATGAAGGGAGGACCATTCAATGGAATACCTAGAATAAATTATGAGAGATAGAGAGAGCTCAGCACACCAATATTGATTTGTGAAAAGCCAAAAGAAGACCAAGACTTCACAGTTAACAGGAACAAATTGACTTACTTGTCTCTGCCAAAGCTTCCATTTCCTTTAAATGATTGGAGAAAGAATTCAATGTTGAAGAAAATGGATAGCCACCAGATTCTGTCCAAACCCAAGCTTGGCTTCTCATCTTCATTCCGAGAAGCCTTCAAAATCATCCTCTCTAATCATCCAACCTTCATCTCTCTCATCATCCTCTTCTCCTTCCCCCTCTTCGCCTCCCACACTCTCCTTCACCCGACCTTCGTTCAAATCCTCAAGCTTCTCTATCACAATGATCCCTTCAATCCATTCGTCGTTCACTTGATCGCCTGTCCAAGCAATGACACCAACTGCTTGTCCCTGCAGCAGTCTCCCATAACTGATGACAGCTTCAAGGTAATTCTCTCCCTGAGGTTTCTGATTTCGACTCTTCTACTGTCGGTGCTCGTCTTCTTCCTCGACCTTCTCAACACAATTGCAACAGTCTCCATATCAGCATCATTATATGGAGGAAACATCCCCCAGATGGGTTTCAAGGAAATGCTGCTTCAAGCCAAAAGGGTGGGCCTCAAAGGGCCATTGACAACATCTCTATTTGCTGTTTTGATGGCTTCACTCACTCTCTTGGGTATGGTTGCTCTGTCAACATACATGTTTTTTGTGCCCGAAGGCATCTCTTTCATGTCAATAGACATTTCCATCTTCACATTAATTTTTGGGTCAATGTTTGTGGTTTTGTTGGCAAAGTATATAGAGTGGAGTGCTGTTTGGAACATGGGAATTGTTATCTCAATCTTGGATAAGAATCAGGGGTATATAGCAATTGAGGTGGCAGGATTTCTGAGCAGAGGCAGCAGGAAGTTAGGGTTCAGTTTGATGCTGTTTTTCTTTGTTTTGAAGGTGGTTATTGGGATGCCTTGTCTCTATTCCTTGTGGAATGAGGGAAAAAGTTGTGGGGTTTTGGGGAATGTGGTGACTTTGAGTTTGAACTGTGTGGGGAATGTTGTGATGTGGGTTGTTCTTATGGTTTACTTCTATGACTGCAAAAGGGAGTTCTTGGAGAAGAAGATTGATTTGGAGAATAATGGGAGATCTATTGAGGTTGTTCAACAATGAATGAGTTGAGTTGTGTTGTGTATTTGGATCATGTACTACATAAAATTTCAGAGATGCTTGTTCCCCTATACTTTGAAATCGTTCAGGTCCTATTTGTAAAGTTTTATAGGGAGTGAGAATTCTGTATTCCATAATTATCACAATATTAGAAGAAATATGCTGAATGTAGTATCATGCTAAAATTGTAAACAAACAATCATAAAAAAATAATAATAAATGAACTTAGAACAATTTCATAAGTATAAACATGAAAATAAAATTTAGGCAAAATTACCGCTTAATTTTACCCTTTATTTCAAAAATACATCAACCCTTTCAGAAGTTTAAAATTCAAAAATTCACTTTGAACAAATATCTTTTTGAATAGGACAATAAACGTAAATAAATTATAAAAATACTGAAAAACTTTGCCCTTTGTTTAAAAAATATCTCTATCTTTTAAAAAATTTCAATATTACCATTGACCTTTTATAAAAGTTTCAAAAATATTTTGAACAAACATCCGTTAATTTTTCCTCTTCTATTGTCTACAAACTTGAGGTGTCTCAAAAATGCACTGAATTGAGTTGTATATTACATAAGAGTTTTAGTGATGAGTTCAATCGCTCCTTGCGTAATAGCAACAAGAGAGTGAAGAACGAATAATCAATTCTCTACAACTTAGCATCTTAAGTCGTACATTTTAGTTATTATACTTATCATTTACTTTGAAAACTGATTGCTCGGTCTTGTTTACAATATTTTATACACACAAAAAAATCTTTAATGCAAAATTATGACAATATTGGAAGAAATCTCGAGTGTTGTGCTAAAATTGCAATAAAAAAATGATACGAAAGCTAAGAGTCATTTTTATAATAAAAAGATCAAAATAACATTTAAACTAAAATTTTATTATACCCTCTATAATTTTGTTAAAGTTTTCAAAATGCCTCTATCATTATCATATGTTAATTATTTTCTTAGACCCTGAGCTAGCATTAAATACAAATAATAAATAAGTTTTATCATAAAGTATTAGAAATCTTATCATAAATTTAAAAATAATAAACTAAAAGAAAACGATGAGAACAAGGCAAAAAATAACACATTAGACCTGCCAGAAATGCTGCAAAGACGATACAAGACTATTGAAAGTATTCGACATCTTATCAGAAATTTTAAAATAATAAATAAAAGTTAGATGAGAACAAGGCAAAAAATAACCCATTAGACCAGCCAAAACTGTTGCAAAGCCACAAACAGAAGGACAAAAAGGAATCGAAAACAGACAAACAGCATAAGAAGCACAGATAAACTTTTAAAAAAATAAAATAATCAAAATCATAGGAATTATAACGAAATTTCCAATAAAATTGTACAAGATTGAAGTCAAAGTTCAAAGATACTAAAATAAAAAATGATACTCTTTAACAATTTTTTAAGAAACTTACAGTTGGCTTCGGCATGTGAGAGCCCGCACAAGTCAGCAACAAGCACACCAACATGACTTGGGAAAAAGGCAACAAGATGAAGACCATCAAGGCTGTATTCTTTCAATGAACATTACAGAGAATTCAACGATTCAAGATGGATAGCCACCAGATTCTGGCAATACCCACGCTCGGCTTCTCGGCTTCATTTCGAGAAGCCTTCAAAATTGTCTATCGTAATCCAAACTTCGTCTCTCTCATCATCTTCTTCTCCTCGCCTCTCTCCTTGCCCACCACATTCTCCTTCACCCACCCTTCATCCAACTCCTCAAACTTCTTTCTCAGGAAAATCCTTTTAGTCCATCCCACCGGTACATCATCAGATGTCGATTAGGTGCTGCCACAGACTGCTTCTCGCAGCAGCATCCCTCCATTAACGACAGCTTCAAAGCGACTCTCTCACAGAGGCAGTGGTTTCTGATCTCAACTCTTCCCTCCACAGCATTCATCTTCATTCTTGACCTTCTCTCCACAATCTCAACAGTCTCCATATCGGCAGAGCATTATATGGAGGAGACTCCCAAATGGGGTTCAAAGAGATGTTGGTTGAAGTCAGAAAGCTGGTGGCTCTGAGACTGAGAGGGTCATTGGCAACATCTCTATATGCTCTTTTGTTAGCTTCGCTCACTCTACTGGGTTTGGTTGCTTTGTCAACAAACATGAATTTGATGCCAAAATGTTCATTTATCTTTGGGCCACTCTTTGTAGTTTTGTTGACAAAACATAGAGTGGAGTGCTGTTTGGAACATGGGAATTGTTATCTCAATCTTGTATAAGAACCAGGGCTACATAGCAATTGGGGTGGCAGCATATCTAAGCAGAGGCAGCAGGAAGTTAGGGTTCAGTTTGATCCTGGTTTTCTTCGCTTTGAAGGTGGCTTTGGGGCTGCCATGTCTCTGTGCTTTGTGGAATGAGGGGAGTTGTGGGGTTTTGGGGAATGTGGTGTCTGTGAGTTTGAGCTGTGTGGGAAATGTTGTAATGTGGGTTGTTCTTACGGTCTATTTTTATGACTGCAAAAGGCAATTTCTGGAGAAGAAGATTGATTTGGAGAATCATGGGAAAGCTACTGTGGCCGTCCAAGTTCATGTTCAACAATGAATTGAATTGAATCGAGTTGCATATTTGGATCACATAATACCATATGAGTTGAATCGAGTTCAACATTGATTTTGGTGCCATCTAAATCTGGCACTGAAATCGAATGGAGATCATTTAGTAGAGTTCTGTCACATCCAGAAGCTCAATATCCATCTTTGATGTTGTGTATTTAGTTCTGTGAGAAAACATGTTTCAAGTTACCTCCAATTCCTTGCCAAAAATAATAGAAGTTTATTCTTCATTTGCAAGTTCACTTAAGAATAGTCGAGAAACATAAAGGGTATCTCCTTCACCTTCTCATTCCGCCATGGAAGCCTGCAAAATTGGAGTTTAGAAGCTCTGTTCTACTCGGTTGTAGAAGCAAGAGAAACTCCCTCCTGCCATTGTAGCAAGATGATAAACATTGGAATATAATGAACATATGAAAGGGATTGGTTTAATTCAAAATAATCGTTGTAATTTAGAGTAAATTCAATCTAACCCTTCATGAAGACCACCTATTTTTAGGCATTTTACAGACAAAACCGCCATGGCCAAGCATCATTGTCGTTGGCTATTACACCACCAGTTGGCCGCTCCCCCATTTTGCTAGCACCAACCCAATTATATCCCCTTTTTCCTCCAAAACTTCTCATGTTCTTCTTTGTTCTTCCTCTCTCCATCAACCCTCTGTCTCTCATTTCTCGCCGGGGAACTCGACAAAACCCCGGAATCCGCCATGGAAGATGAATAGAATCATCCAATCGCCGGCGTCCAAGTTCCGCCCCTTTCGGCGACAATTACTCGGGCCCTCGTCCGATTCCGCCCCCGCCGCCACCGCCGCCGCCGATGAACACCCGAATTACATCCTCCTCCGGTACCAGATCCTCGATCCTGACAGCGACATCGTCGCGCAATGGAACCGCGTGTTTCTGGTGACATCCCTAATCGCCCTGTTCATCGATCCTCTGTTCTTCTACACGTCGTCGGTGGGGGGGCCGGCGTGCCTGACGACGGAGACGGGGCTGGGAGTGGCGATCACGTGCTTCCGGACGGTGACGGACCTGTTCTTCTTGCTGCACATGGTGCTGAAGTTTCGGACGGCGTATGTGGCTCCGAGCTCTAGGGTTTTTGGAAGAGGAGAACTGGTTATGGATGCCAGAGCCATTGCTACGCGCTATTTGAAGTCTGATTTTGTGATTGATCTCGCCGCTACCCTCCCCCTCCCACAGGTATGCTCCAATCTCTCTCTCTCTCTCTCTCTCTCTCTCTCTCTCTCTCTCTCTCTCTCTCAAATTTGGGTTTGAGTTGAAACCGCGAGAATTCGTATCAAGTTGGTAAATTTTTCAAAATTTAATTTTCTAGTTGGACTTTTTAATGGAGTGTAACGAAGAATAACGAGGGAATCTGAATCATTGATCTTCGGATACCAGTGTCTTTAACTATGGATGCACCCAACAAAATTGATCAAAATAAAAAAATCAAACCAAATTGAAGAATTGAGAGTCTCAAACGAGCAAAAGTAAGGTCCTAGTCAAACACAACTATACTTTATTTTCTTAAAATCTACGACACAGACTGTCATGGTAAGGACACGTTTATTTAATAAACTTATCTATACACATGGTTTAGATATTTTATTTATCGTTCACTTTGTCCTATAGTACTATTTATGTCTAGTGTCCAATACATATCTAACAAGTCTCGAACTCACTCTCAACTTTAACGACTAACAAGTGTCAGAGCGTCGGAGTAAGTACCACGTGTCAGACTCGGGCACGTCGTGTTGGACGAAGTTATATTTTGTTATTTTTTGTTTGTTGGGCCAAATATAATGAAGTTTGGAGTTGAAATTTTGTATCAGATAGTGATATGGTTGGTGATTCCAGCCACAAGACACTCAAGGGTGGATCACGCCAACAACGCAGTAGCTCTCCTAGTTCTGTTCCAATATGTTCCAAGGCTGTTCGTCATCTTCCCTCTAAACCAAAGAATCATCAAAACCACTGGTGTCATTGTCAAAACTGCCTGGGCTGGTGCTGCCTACAATCTCATCCTTTACATGCTTGCTAGCCATGTAAACCTCTCTACCGTCACCTTTGTGTGGATCCTATTCCGTCTTTCCACGGTTATGACTTTCGTTTCACTGCGTATATATTTTAGTCTCGTAATGTTGATCTTATGTTTTGTTATACTCTTTCTGTTGGTAAATGTCGCATGATACTTAGGATGTGTTTCGATTTGGGTGTTTTTAGTTTCGTGTCTCTCTACTTTTGCGTTTGCATCAATTTTATTGTCCGTCTTCGTTTATAACTTTCGTTTGGCTGGATATGTGTTTTAATCTCCTAATGTTTGAGTGTTTTTAGTTTCGGTTTAGTTTGATCTCGTGTTTTAAAATTTTTCAGTTATACTCTTTCAAGTTGATGAATATTGAAGTTGACTTATGATAATCGTGTATCGCATGATACTTAGGACATGTTCGATTTGGGTGTTTTTAGTTTCATGTCTCTACTTTTACGTTTGTGTCGATTCTATTCCATCCCTCTTTGTTTATTACTTTCGTTTGGCTGAATATATGTTTTAGCCTCTTAGTGTTTTAGTATGTTTAGTTTCGATTTAGTTTGATATGTTTTAACATTTTTCAACTATACTCTTTTTGTTGGTGAAGGTTGAAGTTGAATTATGATAATCGTGCGTGGCATGATACTTAAGACATGTTTTTGTCAAAATAGTAATTACTTTACATTGGTATACTTGTGACTTTAGAAAATGGCAAAAATGATTTTAGTTATGTTAAAATCACTCCCGAACATGTTCTTAATGAGTTTAACAGAAATTTAGAAGAAAAATTAGGATATTTTAGTGAGAAAAAATGGATAATTTCTTAAAAATTTAGAAGATGAATTCTCTTTGGATAGTTTTATTCCTCTAAATTTCTACTAACTCACTAAATACCATGACGTGTAAATTTATCATCTAATAATTTTAATATTGACTAAAATAGCGGTTTTTACAAATATTACCACATAAGGGAACTAAATTGAAATTTTCTAAACCATAGGGGTTAAATTGAAAAAAAACATTCAAATATTAAGGACTAAAACATAATTTGTCTTTGGATTAAATTACAATATGAATCTTTGTACTTTAGCATTACTGTGTGTCAATCAACTTTTAAAATTTTCAACTACCATCCCTAAACTATTAATTACGTTTACGTTTAGTCTCGACTATTAACATTATTAACGTTAGACTGACATAACATACTCATTACATCAATGTTTAATGAGCGTATAATTTTAAATTTTCTATGTTTCTTTTTCTGGTTTTACTTCTAATATAGCCTCAAAATGTGTCTCCAATGTTCCTTCTATCATAGGTGTTGGGATCTACGTGGTATCTTCTAGCCATAGGGCGACAGTTCTCTTGTTGGAAATCAATATGTGCGAAGGAAAATGCATCAAAAGTTCTATCTTGCTTCCCCAGTTACTTGGATTGTAACAGTTTGGATCGACCCGAACGACAATACTGGCTCAACGTCACCCATGTCACTGCCAACTGCGATCCGAGGAACGAAAATGTAAAGTTCAAGTTCGGAATGTTTTCCGATGCTTTTACCAATGATGTTGCCTCCTCACACTTCATTGCAAAGTACTTCTATTGTCTTTGGTGGGGTCTCAGGAATTTGAGGTATCGATATCTATTGAGATGTTGTCTTTACTTATAAACTCAATGTAGATTTTGGTTGCAACTAGATTTGTTTGGTTACTTATTCGAATATAATTTGTAATCGTACCCATTTGGTTTAGTTTGGTTACTTATTCAATTTTGCTGCATTCGACTATATTTTGTCATCAGTTCGATTGTTAGAAAGATATTATTAGAGCCAACATGAGAATAGCTTAGCAGTTAATGCATCTACTATTCTTCTTAAAGAGGTTTCCATCTTTTTCAAATTGATGCCAATATTTTGTATTTTTTAACAGTTCATATGGGCAAACTTTGGATACGACGACGTATATAGGCGAGACTTTATTTTGCATATCAACCTGCATATTTGGCTTGATATTATTTTCACAACTCATTGGCAACATGCAGGTAAATTTTCTTCCTGCTTGTGCATCAGAATTCTCACTTTAAGCAATTTTGTTTGATGTTTTTGAAGACACATTTTGATCTAACTGGTTTCTATTTCCCCTCCCAATTTTGGTTCATGTTGAAGACATGTCTGCAATCAATGACATTAAGACTTGAAGAATGGAGGATAAAGCGAAGAGACACTGAAGAATGGATGAGACGTCGACAATTGCCTCCTGATTTGCAAGAACGAGTTCGTCGATTCGTTCAATATAAATGGCAAGCTACGAGAGGAGTTAATGAAGAATCCATATTGCGTTCATTGCCTATAGACCTTCGTCGAGAGATTCAACAACATTTGTGTTTGTCACTTGTTCGCCGTGTGCGTATTGTCCATACTACTTGTTTGCGATATTTCTTTACAAATTAGAATGTCCAATTGAATTGTTTGAGTTTATAGGTTCCTTTCTTCTCACAAATGGACGATCAGCTTCTGGATGCCATATGTGAACGTCTCATCTCATCTTTGTGTACCCAAGGAACCTATATAGTGCGAGAGGATGACCCAGTTAACGAAATGTTATTTATTATAAGAGGCCAACTCGAGAGCTCCACAACAAATGGCGGTCGATCTGGGTTCTTCAACTCCATCACACTAAAACCAGGTGACTTTTGTGGTGAAGAACTATTGACATGGGCCTTGATGCCAAGTTCCAGTCTAAACATGCCTTCTTCTACTCGAACCGTCCGAGCACTCACCGAAGTCGAAGCTTTCGCCCTTCGAGCAGAGGACCTCAAGTTTGTCGCCAGTCAATTCAAGCGCTTACATAGCAAGAAACTGCAACATGCCTTTAGGTATTATTCTCATCAATGGAGGACATGGGGTGCTTGCTTAATTCAAGTAGCTTGGAGGAGGCTGCAGAAGAGAAAATTGGCAAAGACATTGGCAATGAGAGAGAGCTTATGCTATTTAGATTCCATAGAAGAAGATCACGACTACGATATCGAGCTAGCCGAAGAAAATTACGACGACGACGATATGTCTTCTGCAGACTACCCGAACAAAACTCAACATCTTGGGGCCACAATTTTGGCTTCAAAGTTTGCTGCCAACACTAGAAAAGGAGTTAATCACAAAGGCCAATCATCCAAACCTTCAAGTTTGAAAATGCCAAAGTTGTTTAAACCAGATGAACCTGATTTTTCTATGTAGATGAGGTGTTTAGTCATCATATAAATTATAAACTAAACTCTAAAACAAAAATGTTGACAAAAACACTAGTTAGAAAAAGAAAATTAACAAAGCCCATGTAAAGTTACTTGTAGATTAGTAGTGCTAATTACATTTTATTATAGTGCAAAATTCTCTTCTTTCTTTCTTTCTTTCTTTTTCCCTCTCATCATATAAAAGATTGATTATTTTCGATTTGTACTATATGAGTGTGACATTATAGGGATGTTTGGACGATGTTGAGATGGTACAATATAGAAACCTTAATTTGTGTAATGTGTTCTGTTTGGAGATTTTTTATAGGTAAAGATTAGTATATATATAAAATAGGTTTCGTAAGCCTAAGTTTAATAACGATAGTTATAACTTATGGGATTAACAAACTCGTAGCTTATTATAAACAAGCCTACATCCACACACAAGCTCAACTGCGTAATGTCAAGTTACACAAGCCTAACCCATGAGCGAAGCGCCCCGAGGTTGGTTTACACAACTAGAGGAGTAGGCTCCACCTTAACAAATCTGTAGATGGATTTTGGAGGTGATATCATGTGTAGCAAAACAGAGGTCAATCCCAAAGAACAAATTAACCAAATAATCTATAACATACTATGATTATTCCAACAAATATCAATCAAAGATTATCCAATCAGACACAAAACAGTTTAGAAAGAATATATGTGTATATATCAAGTATATGCATCGAATGTCTTATTCCCTAAACTTCCAATTTTTGTATTGGTAATATTCACACCATCAAATGTCAGAGTTTCAAGAAAATCTGAAAGAATATTGCACTTACTATAAGCTATAAGCAGAAATAGCAAAAACTACACGCTTCAAACGTATTGTCAGTACCTCAAAAGTTTCAAAGAATTTACAAGGAAATCTGACAGAGCAACCCAGAAGGAAAAGAAAGAATAATAGCTATCATGGCCTATACGCTAGCAGCTAAAAGCTCGAGGTTCGAGGACGATGGGGTACATTTTGAAGTTTCAATATTATCAACATTACTAGGCATCAAGAACTCGAAACAATACCTTCCCGGGCAACATTCGTGACACGAAGGACAGCTTGTGCACTTAAAGGGGACAGCTCTGACTGACAAAAATCTTCCCAAGAGCCCTTCTCTGGATCTTCAGGTGTCGCAGTTGGGAGGTCGGGAAACTTCTCGTACACAGATTGCAGCTCCAAAAGGAGGATTCGAGCTGCCTCCCTTGACTCAGGAAGCTGGTCACTAAGCTGGGATGCCGCTGTTCGGATCAATTTGTCAATCCCATATGCTCTTATCCCTTCAACACCCTATCAACAAATATTCGTTAATCATGTAAGCAGAACAGATAATGAAAGATTCCAGACATTGACCTCTACATTTGGCTTTTTGGGGAAAATTTTTATTTTATTTTTATGTTTTTTTTAAAAGAACCCTGTTCAAGCACAACTGGCAAAACAATGAAATCCCACGGCATGTAACTCCCAATCATGGATTCCATTGGAAATCAGAACGAGGGAATGTGTAGCGATAAATCAACAAAGGAGAAAATGAGATGGAAGAAAATTTAACGGTAAACATATAGCTGAGCAATATGGGGACTGACTTTTGCTGAACAATTGGTTTGGAAATCGAGAATTTTCTTTCTCAGACATAAATTCTTTTTCGAAATATTAAAAGATAGGAGGTGAGAGTCCAAAGCTAAATGAAAATGGAAACATGAAGGACAAACCAAATAAATGTTACCATGAATTTCTTCCTTATAAGGATGTTGCCCAGGTAAGAAGGTTATGACAAATTATAATTTCCATCCAAAGAATTGCAAATTAAGATGTTAAATCCTCACCAGTCGTGGAACACTTCGACAGAAGCACATTGAAGCCTTGGCTCGAATTCGTGGGTTTCGATTCTTAAGATATGGTTCCAGTTTTGGTAGCAATAAACCAGGGGAAAACGAAGAAGTCATTGCTACCAAAGCTTTCTCAGCCGCTTCGCACACGAAACGTTTGTCTTGGGAAGACTTCAGAAGAAGCTGCACCAGCTGCAGTCCATTGCATGCAGAGTTCAGAAAAGGGATCTCCTCCATTGAAGAAAAAGATAACTGGATAAAAACAGTAGAATCAAACAGTCCAAGTTGAAGTTACCATGGGATCTAATGATTCAATCATCTTGTCATTATAAGCACTGAAAATGTCTGCAGTTGTCATAAGTGCAGTTTTACATACAGCACTTCTAGGATTTTTCATTGATTTCACCAAAAGTGAAATCACATCTCCCCTGTCACAAAAATACATAGCCTAAGATGAATCATAAAACGAAGTAACTCCAATGCATAATTTTTCTTATAAGAAACGACTTATTGAAAATATTTAATTCCCGCAAACAAAAAAAGGACCAAATCAACTGAATTCGAGTCGGCATAAAAGCATTGAAGACTTACAGCATATCAAGCATGTCTTCCCTGTGATATATTGCTAGTCTTCTCGTATTGTTCAGTGCTTCACAGACCAAAACCCAGTCTTTGGAGTCTAGTCCAGCTAAGAGCACCTGAAATTTTAAAACAAGTAAACATATTCTTTAAGTTTGTTTCTTTTTTTTCCCTGATAAGAAACATCTTGTATTGAGCCAAGAAAAGAGTACAGCCTAAGGGCAAGGGCCGTGGAAGCCCTCCCCAAAAAGACTACCACATTACAGCTTGCCAATCTCGGGCTAATATTCTTTAAGTTATGATGCAGCGGGTTTTGATAGGATGGAAACGAGTCCATAGTACGTGGGAAATCCATTCAGAGAACAAGCACGAACTCGCTAAGGTGAAAGAAGGTTCATAATTTCAATTCATAAAAAGTTTCAAAGTTCTCCAATTTCAACCTTTACAAAAATAATAGAAATTGCTATTAAGCCCTAAATGCTAATTGAAAAATTAATAAAAGTAATTAACTAAATTAACAACTTAACTCTTATAAAAAAATTAACAACTTAAATAATTAACTAAATAAAAGTTATTAAACTAATTATCTAATAGTTCTTCCCACACCATTTAGCTCTGTATATCACAAAACTCAACATGCATCATCAATAACGATCAACCACAACTGTTAAAAAATTATCAACTACAACTGATATTCTTGAGTGGCACAGATACTCACAGATATCCCCAAAAATATATGTTAAATTCCAGAAATAACTGAAAAATAAAAACTCCATGGGGCAAGTCTAATAATATTAATACCTTAAGGCTTGACGAAACATCTTCTAGATCAGCCAAATTCTCAGATTCAATGTATTCTACTTCTGAACTACCAATCTCAGCACCAGGATTACTATTTTCACCATTTACTTGAGGTCTGATAGAAGCAGAGCTTTTAATCTTCAATTCTTCAACATTCCCATTAGCAGTTCCTATACCTTGTTTACTAAGATCCCCTTTACAAGAACTTTCACTGTTCCCTTCCAATCCAGGCACTGTGTTAAGTGCTTTAAGAGCTTTCTCTGACATGGCTGTTGAGGAGCACCACAACCATCAGAAGCAATATATCATAAAATAATTAGACTTAATGATATGCTCACAGCCTAAGAAGAAAAAAGAAAAGTTGTATGAAATCCACATTAATGAAATACCAGATAAGAAGCCCTTACAAAATTACCGTTATCGTGCTAATATACGTAGCTATTTCCAAATATAAGTTCTCATCCATATCTTCAGATTGATGCAATCTAAAATAATATTTCGTATTCTGATCCCAAAAATATTGGAATTTTCAGATCTCTAATCTCCATAACCTCTTCTACGGTCTAAAACATTACACCTCAAATAAACATTTCCATTTTCATCAGCAGTAACTAAACGAATCTACAATTCCAACCTGAAAGACAGAAGCAAATCCTTCGAAGATAAAACAATGGAACTCACTGCTATGCACGCTGATATGCAACATTAATCTGAAGCTCATAGTTCAACTTAGGAAAAGAAAAACACATACTTCAATAGAATCTCAAGCTCTGTGGTAATGATATTCATTAAATTATCAAAATACTGGATCTCTGAACATCAGTCAATTACTTGATCAGCCCTCAAATTCATTCAAACTTAGCAACTCCAAGACACAATCGAACAAAACCCCACCCTTCACTTACCCTACTATCTCTCTTATGGATTACACTCACAATAATCACTTATCCCATCTCCTTCATCAAAATCCCCGCGTTGTGAAACCCAATAATCAGAAGAAACTATAGAACAAACAAAGAGAAAATCAGCAATATATCCTGCCAAGATAAATAGCAAAACTTCAAAATCGGCCAAACAGAAGTGGAAATGGAGAAGATCCAGGCAACCACAGTTCTAAAGAGTGAGTTAGCAAAAAGGGCACAAGATCTGGACCATGAGGCATCAAGAATTGCAATCGATACTGTAGCAAGTCCACATTACAATTCAACTTCAAACCCAATTAAGGAAACAACTTAAACAAGAAAAAGAACAGAAACCCAAATCAAAAGAAGACGAAAGAAAGTAGTTAGAGTTTACCAGAGAAAGATGATCAAATTAGACAACTGGGTAATGGCGATCAACCGCGGAAGTGCTGCTGCTGCTTTCTGAGGAAATGGGTACAGAGAGAGAGAGAGAAACAGAGATTAATAACCGGCGAGAGAGTGGCAGTGACGGGAAATGAAGCGGAGCTTGGCCGGCAAAGGCAGGGGGAGAGCACGTGATGTGACCCCGCCCTCGCCCATGGAAATCAATTTACTGTTCCTTCCTATATTTCCGGATTCCGATCCTGTCCCTCCATTTCTGCCCAATTTTCTCCCTCTGCCACTCTCTTTCCTTATCCCATTTTGACCACCTGATCTTGTTCGTATCCACCATTAATTACTTACTGCACTTAGAATTTTCTCTCTTCCTTTTTTTTTTTTGAGATAATTCTCTCTCCCTTTTTTCTTCTTTTAAATATTTGGTTCAAGTAATATTTTGGTAGCTATTCTTTCCATAGTAGTTGGTTTTAATGTTGGTACTTACGAATTTTGTCTAGTTTAATCTCTATACAGTTTCGAAATGTCTATTTTATTTATTGTAGTTGTTCATTTTATCTCTTGTACTTCAAAAAAGCGATTGTTTTATATTTTTTTATCACAATTTTAACATGAAAATATATTTAATATATTTATTGAAATATAATTATAATTGTATTAAAAATTTGGTCATTACTGAGACTAAGACAAAAATTTTGGAAGTATAATTGAATTTGAAATTATTAAGACAAAAGGGTAAAAATAGTATTTTGATCGAAATATTTGAAGTATTTAGACCGATTTAGGTGCACCTCAAATTATTTCGATTGTGCTATATGTTTCTTCGCTGAAGCTCCCTCCCTAAAGTTGATCTTTAATAATTCTTTTTTTCACCTGCCACCACTTTAGTAAGTGTCACGAGAATGATATCTTAAGGTCATATCGATCGGTTACTGTCCTACCACTATAAAGTTTTTTTTAGTACATCAATATGTGGGTCAAGAATCAAACTCACAACTTTTAGTCTATCCCGTTGAACTAAATTGACCACCTAGAAGTTATTAGAATATATATTTGAACAATATATTATAAACATGTTAACTTAGAAAACTCGTAAAATTTTAATATCATAACTAGGTGGTTACTACAGCTACGGTGAGATTTGAACTCATTACTCATGCTGCTTCCATCTTCTTCGGAATGGATTTTAAAATTTTAGTATTGACATTAAATATTTAATCGATATTTATACTATTTGTGGTAAATATTGGTTGATTTGTGATATCAATACAAATCATTTAATTTATGGAAATATATCGAATGATGATTATTGTATTTCTTTTTTGAAATAAATCAGTATTGTATTTCCTTTTTTAGTTTTGGTCAACAACCACACAATATAAATAGTGGTTGAATTTATTTTTTATTTTTCTCTCCCTTTCAAACTTTCTAATTGGGGTTGAGTCAACGGTAAATTTTAACCTTTTTCAATCAAATGGCTTTAAAGTAGTAGTGTTGAAATGTTCAATCTTCGTGTCTGTTGTTGACCGATAAATTTGCGAATCACAGATTCCCACGTAATTATAATGATAAAATATATGTCCTTAAATTTCTTAAAATATATAT
This sequence comes from Momordica charantia, assembly GCF_013281855.1. Taxonomy (NCBI): domain Eukaryota; kingdom Viridiplantae; phylum Streptophyta; class Magnoliopsida; order Cucurbitales; family Cucurbitaceae; genus Momordica; species Momordica charantia. The sequence goes on along the minus strand of NW_028275166.1, from coordinate 11,985,174 downwards.
ATATATATATATCCTTAAATTGAGGCCAATTAAATAATTTCACCGACCAATCAAATTATGTTATAATGACATAAGTTGATCTAATAAGATTGAGTCATATATGACATAAATTGGTCCAATCAAAATTTACCAGATCTATTTGATGACATAAGCTGACCCAATTGGATTGTGTCACGTGGCAATGAACTTATAATCAGATGGTTCCAAGTCCGTCTAAGGCCCTCTGGAGATCAAGGAGAAGTCAGAGGCCGATCCAGATCATCATCAAGCCCGAGGTCGATCAAGATCACCATCAAGTCCGAGGCTGATCAAGATCATCATCAAGCCCGAGGCCGATCAAGATCACCATCAAGCCCGAGCCCGATCAAGATCATCATCGAGCCTGAGGCCGATCAAGATCACCATCAAGCTACCGATAGGCCGATCAAGATCAACAAAGCCGTCGATAGGCCGATCAAGATCAACAAGCCGTCGATAGACTGATCAAGATGAACAAACCGCCGATAGGTCGATCAAGATGAACAAGCCGCCAAGAGGCCAATTAAGATCAACAAGCCGCCAAAAACTCAAGGGACAGAATCAGAAGATAAATATTAGAGATTGTACGAACCTCTCAAATATCAATACAAATTGTATTTAGTCGACGAGTTATAATTTCTCTGGAAATCTCGTATAAAGAGTGTCATCACACCATGCTAGTCTAGTCTTGTGGCTAGTAATTCATTGAAGACTCGTTTGGTAACGTTTTTATTTGTTTTTTCGTTTTTTTCTTTTTCAACAAATGAAAGCAGAATCGTGTTTGGCAATATTATTTTATGTTTCTTGTTCTTTCTTTTTCTATTGTAAAATAAAATAGAAATATGTCGAGTAACTAGTCCTTGTTTCTCGTTCTTTAAAATTTTAAATTAAAATAAAGTATATTTTATATAAAATTTTAATTTTTGAATTAAATATTCAATTATGTATGTTATATTTATTTTCTGAAAATATTTATTGTCCATTTTATAAGTCAATAATGAACTTAGATTTTGTGTTTTCAAAATTTAAAAATTTTCTTTAAAATAAGAAATAAAAAACAAAAACATTCATCAAGGGCTTATATTTCCAAAAACAATAAATAAAAGACAAGAAACGGCCAACATGATTATAGCTCACCGGTAATTGACATGTACTGCTTCCCATGAAGTTGGAGGTTTGATCCCCATATTCCCGAATTGTTGCGCTCAACAAGAAAAAAATGATAAGAACGGAAAATTTCTTATTTCTTTTTATCGTTTCCAATTTGTTCCAAAACATAAATGGAAACATTGTTTTATCATCGTCATACAACTATTTTTCTTTATTAAAAATGAAGAAACAAAAATAAAAAATAATAGAAATGTTATCAAACGGACCCTTATTAAAACCTTCCGAATAAATTATTAGACTTGAGAGTATTTATGATCCAATATGATTCCACGACTCCACATGACCTTTACAATGATATCATTGTCTCCTACTTAGGCTCTGAACTTTATCATTATCATGTTATCAACTGTCTAATAGATGGTAGTAATACGTTAATGTAGACATGTATTAAAATTTAGAATTAGAGTCAACCTGGACATAACTAGTTAAGATTGAAAGTATATGGACCAAAAAAATTATAATGACCATGAAAGTTATTTACTAGATCTCTAGCTTACGAGACATTTTTTAAATAAATAATAAATCTGAGTTTGTTAAACCTGTTTTTCGATGTTAGTTTCTTAAACTTGTATTTATCAAAACTATATTTATTGGTAGATTATGAATTTATAAATAAATAATAGATGGTTCATATATTAATTATTTGATTGAAATAGTAAAAAATATACTAAAAAAATTGTTTTCTAACAAAATTAGGAAGTACCTTTCTGTATAAATAAAAATTGTAATACACTTGTTAGCCCAATTTTTTTCCATAATTATTTAATGAAATAAGTATTTATTTATTTTATACAAATTTATCCAACATGTAATTTACGCAAAACAAAAGAAGTGTTATTAGTAGTTTATTTAATTATTTGTTAATTTCTTGATACGCTACCTAAATTTATTTACTAATTATCCTCAAAATTATCATTTATCAGCAGAATAAATGTAGCTTGATAAATAATTTCAGAACTAAAGAACTAAGGTAACATTTCAAACTATTGACAAAAATAAGGTAGGCTGAAGTAAAAGTCAAAAATCGCATACGATGTACGATAGTTATGCCTGTGTAGATGTACGTGACTTCCATCGAACTTGCCTACAATATATGAGAGTTCTACCCATATAGACGCGTACGACGATGTATGATGTGCAGGTGTCCTAAATCGCAGATGGTGCTTGTGATTTGGGGATAATTCGTAGCCACTAGCCGCGATATCCTTAAATCGCAATAAATGACTGCGATTTAGCTAACCTAATTTTGACAATAGTTTCAAACCTACACCATTTCTGTCATTTGTTTTTCATAAAATATTATTTAAAAAAATCCAACACAAACAAATCAAGAGTGAAATTAATCAATTGTATAAAATACATTTCTTTATTAATTAATTATGCTAATTTAACTTTTACATTCCACTCATAAAAAGAGTCGGACAAAACTATAGATTCAAAGAGATGAACTTATTTTGAAATTTAAAGTAAAATAATTTAGATTATTTATATACGTGTGATTAAAAATGTAATAATATTTATTTAGTAACTAATATTTTAAACCTGATAATTTATTTTTAATACAATTATTAATCTAAATTCTTTTTGAATAATTATTTTATGAAATAAAAATTTAATTAGTGTTATAATGAATTTTTAAAAATACATGTATAAAGCGTAAACAAATTGTATATAAATTATTGCATATAAATTTAACATTATAATTGCTCTAGAACATGAAGTTTATAACGGGGTATAAATGAATTTTGGGTTAGGTTAGTTTTTGTCAAACTCGAAATATAAATTTAAGAAAATTAAATTTGTTGATGCAGAAATTTGACTTAAGTCGAGTTTGAAGAATAGGGTATTTCAGCGTAACAAAGAGTAGAGATTTGTAACATCCATTCATTATGAGTATTTATCTTTCGAATATTGGAAATATTCTCCTGAGAAATCCTAACACCATCAGTATATCTTCTCCTTTTAAATTCGGGGAATTCAAATTATATAAAATAGGGATTTTTTTCACCAATAACAAAACTAAATGGACGTCATGGTTACAACCGATCTAGCTAACTCGATTTGGCTAATTTCTTTATTTTTTAATCCTAGCTTTTACTCATGAAGTTTACAATTATGAAAAAATTGTCCATATATAAATTAATTATTTATTACTTGGAATTCAATTAAATTCATTTACTTATTTATTACTAAAATTATAATTAATTAAGTTTCCTATTAAACTAATATATTTCATTAAAAAAAAAACTAATGTGTTTTAGAGGAGACTATGCATCCTAGTAATTCTAAAGAGTGGGGATAAAGTATGGTAGCAACTTGAAGGGATAAGGTACTGTAATTAAGTACAAGGGGCAGAATAGTATTTATGGTAGAAATTGAGGGAATAATAGTATTTATTGTAGTAAACCTGAATTTATAAATAAATTGTCAAACAAATATAGGTTAGGCTTAGCTAACCTTACTCTCTATCTTGACTTAGAGATCAACAAATAAACTAAAGAAGATAGTCAACCTACAAGTACATCGTGAATGATGGTAATTAACCGTTCAAAAGAGGGTTATCGTGAATTTTGTTGAGGTGTCTATTAATGACATGCCAACATAAACATAGCAACAACAAATGTATATAATTTATTTTTTTGAGTCAAAGCGAACATAGCTCAACGGTAATTTACACAAATCTCTGACCTAGAGATCATGAGTTCGAAACCCACCCCATATATTATATTAAAAAAAAACTTATTCTCTTGAGGTCATGAGTCCAATTTATCACAACTAAGGATGTTCAACAATCAATCAGTATCAGTTTGTCGTCGAAACCGAATGGAAACAATTTTTCTTTCAAGGTTTGCGGCTACCGATACCTAATCTCTAATCTCTCATGGTTGCTAGTTTTTTTTTTTTTTTTTTTGAGACAAATCATATATTTGCAATGATATTAAGTTATACCAAGATAAAATTGAATTTATAAATAAATAAGGTATTTATTTGAAAATTGAGGTTGGAGAAAAGGGCTTTTCCGGAATTTGAGCCGAACGAAAATGAAATGATGCTTTCGACGCTCTTTAAAAGTGGAAATTCTATTATGGAATTATGGTGGGGAATTTGTTTTCTTAATTAATTCAATTCTAATTATTTTAATTCGAATTTGAATTTCCTTACCAATCATTGTTTTTCAGGATAATTAACTCTTATTGGATGGTCTTTATTGAATAATAATTGAAAGATTTTTTTAATTCTATAAATAACTGGATGGCATGATATTTTATGATTAATTATTCTTTTGTTTCCATTTGTTTTTTTGGTTAAAATCAAATTATACCATATGTGATGGGAAATATTTATCTTTTTTTACCATACTGAAAGTCCTTAGCAAGATAGAGAGAGAAAATATATATATATAGGTCTTTACCTGTCTACCTTCGTCTTTTACACTATTAAACTTTTTTTAAATGTATATTTTCTTTTAAAAAAATAAAAATATTTTTCAAATTTGTACTGATGTCAACACGAAAATGAGTGTTGACAGATAAGTATTATTCTCGGAGAAAAGTCTAAGAATGAGATCATTTCAAAACGATTTGGGTCCCAATCGACATCAGAATCGTTTTTTGTCGTATAAAATATATTGTTTTACTGGCTTTTTTTTTTTTTTTGAAAATTTGTTTTACTACCCCTAAACAAAGGGCTCTATGATTAGAAATTATGTTCTTTAGACCTATTATTCTCTCTCTTTTTCTGGCTTCAAAACTATAGAAATGCATTTCGCATTTTCTTTCATGCTATTCATAATTCTTATTTTTAATATTAAAATTTCCACTTGAAGTTTAAAAAAATATTAAAAAAATGTTAGACATCTCTTATATATATATATATATATATATATATATATATATATATTATATTCAATTTACAAACCAAATTATAGCATAACTTCAAAAACTACTGAGATGTAAACATGTACCAAATTTTGTAGGTTGGAAGTTAACATTGGATTGGATAAACAAATATTATTTGAAAATATAATATAGCAAAAACTAAAAAGAGTTATTTTTTAAAGAGTAGGGACGGAAATCGATATTTTTAGATTTTAAAGACTAAAATAAAATGTAGAGTAAAGTGTAAGTATCGAAATGAATATTTTAAAAATTCATAGATTAAACAAACTTCTAAGTTCAATAATAAAAAATGGATTGAGTTATCAGAAGGTCCGGCCCCACCATCCTCATTTACAACAAAATTACACCCACCTTATCCAATCTCAATATTTATCAATTATTATCTTGTCTATTTTAAACTTTTTTTTTACATAATAATTTTATAATATAATTCCACAAAATATGGACCGAATATTGAAACCTCAAGAATATAAGTCTTAATTAGTTGTGTTATTATGATAAAAAACATATTAAAAAAATCAGTTGTGTTATTCAAATTATTTACTAAAATAACTTAATTTAAATATTATAACTTCTAAAAGGTCTCTTTTGATCCATAAACCTTAAACTTTTTATATTTGGATTTCTAAACATTCAAAATGTACCTATCAATATCAAGTTTAAGTCTTGAAATTACTAATAAACCTATCAATATTGGAATATCAAAATGACTATTTTTAAAAGTTGAATTACTAAAATAAATATTTAAAAATTAAAAAGTTAAAGTGGAACAAAATATTCTAGACACAGTTTGTTTTTTTCTTTCTTTCTTTTTAAGTTCAGGGAATAAAATAAATATTATGAATATATTGGAGGCTTTTTAAAAAGTTGAATGAATTAAGTACGTATATTTAAAAATTAACAACCAGAGTGGAACAAAAAAAGAAAAAGTTTAGGCACCGAAAGGTATATAATAATATAATAAAAACTATTAAATATTAAATATTAGTGCATAATCAATTTTTAAACTAATAAATAACAAAAATATAAATGGCATGGTTTTTTAGCAATAAAAAAATAAGTTTTAATTACATTTATGAAATTTAATTAATTTTTATTTCAAACACATTTGAAAATAAAAATAAAAATAAAAGTATTTCCATCTTCAACTAATTACTCTAATCCAAAAATGAGACATGGCTCATTTGATAACTATCCCATTTTTAATTCTTCATATTTGATTTCTGATTACCTTTGCAAAAAAAAAAGGAAAAATATGTTCCGTAATTATTTATTGTTTTTGTTTTTTTATTTTTATTTTCAAACCATTGAAATACATTTGGTAACTGTGTTTTGTTATTTCTTGTTGTCTTGAATTTCAAGCTATATAAAAAAAATCAAAGGTTTGCATAAAAATAAGATTTTTAAATTAAAATATTCAAAATGGATATGTTATATTTAATTTTTAAATAGCGGTTATGTATTTTATAAGTAAAAAAAATGAAAAATAAAAAAACTTTTTATTTATGTTTTTGAAAAATTAGAAAGGAAACCGAAACAAAAACTATAAACTATGTTTTTTTTTTTTTATGTTTCTCAAACCTATAAATAAATAATAGAATTGTATTAAAATAAATAAATAAATAACAGAAAATACTGAATCATTACTAGACAGTCTCTAATAACTTATTAGTGTTCCTCATATTTATTGTTTTTATTTATTGTTTATTAATCAAGAAAAACATAACTGCATTGGGTAATTATTTCATGTTTTTTAGAAAAGACAAAAATATATTTGGTAACCATTTCTTATTTCTTGTATTCTCTATCATTTTAAAATAAAAAGGTAAAAGTTTACAAGAAAATTAATTTTAAAATTAAAATTCAAAATTTTTACGTTTTATTTATCTTTTAAAATATTTATTATGCATGTTATAAGTTAATAATATAGAACAATGCTTTTATTTATGTTTTGAAAAAACAAACGGAAACAATAAACAAGAAACTTGATTTTGTTATCTCCACAATTTCTACAAATTTAGAAACGTTCCTTAAAATGAGAAATAATAAATCAAAACCATTATCATACACTTTTGTTTCTCAAAAACTAGACACTAGAAATGATACTATTACGAAAGGGCCCATGTGTGTGACTAATTACACTATATTTATTGAAAACAAATTTAAGTATATTAAAGATGCACGTTTGGTCACATCCTCATTTATTGTTTATGTTTTTATTTGTTAACAAAGAAAAATAGAGAATTGCATGACCCTAACACTCATGGATTAAAAAATGACAAAATAATATTTTTGTTTCTGTTTTGAAAACGAGAACAAGAAACAAGAAACTTGTTTTTGTTGTTTCCAAAAGTTATATACAATTTTGAGAACGTTTCTAAAATATGATAAATAAAAATTATAAATAATTGTAAAATGCTTATGTTTCTGAACAATAAAAACGAGGAAAAAAAAAGGGCAAGGTGACCGAATAGGCCCTAAATGGTTGGCTATTCCAAACCCTGTGCCTAAGGAAGACCCCTCCACCACAAATGACCCTCAAAGTGTCGGTGAGAGGCCCATACAACTTATTTATGTTGTCAATGTTATTATACTATTGGTTTAGTTAACATATGGTTTATTATTATATTTTTTGTATGTCTTATATGCATGTGTCCCTTGTATAATGTATTAATTTAATTCATAGATGGCAACGCCATGTTGTTAATTTTCAGAATCTTGCCTCTTGGTTCTCTTGTTAAGATTATGATGCTTATTATTATATTGAATTTAATTATATGTGTCGTCCCCTATCATACATATTTAGTTCACAAAATTTATAACTCAGTAGATGAGGCACCTATTTCATATTTGTAGTACTAGAAAAACACTTGCAAATAATACTTTTAGAGTTATGTAGGAGCAAAATGAGGAAGAACACGATCTAGAAAATATATTGTTGTGCCATGGAACTTACTGGCTTCAAAGCAAAATTTCACACGATCATGATGCTAAATCGTTAGTTGCCAGCTGCTTTCCAAGATTAATACAACACCCGAATTCAAACGTGCACTTACCAGAAAACGGATTGGAATTAGCTTAGAATAGAACTTGAAAAGCAGAAAAGAAAATCGAGAGAGAAGTAAAAGAAGTGTGTTTTGCAAATAAAAGGAACATGACATTAGCAGGCTGTGGGTCCGTGGGCCGCGATATCAAAAATAAAAAATAAAAGATAATTTGTAACTAACACTATTTTTTATCTTTCGGGCACCCGTTCGAACAAATGGTGGCGGCAATGCACATATGGGGAGGTGTCTTGGGCTCACCCAATACAACATTTATAAGCCCACTAAAAAACCTCCCATTATAAACCTTTTTCTCTGACTCCAAAATCTTTTATGGGCCAATACCAAAACCAATTTTTGTAAACCATCTTTCTCTTTTGAAGGAAAAATTTGGAAAAATAATTTTTAAGCAATAGAATGGTAAAACTTAAGCATTAATATCTTACAATTTGAATTAATGCATAGAGGAGTGAGACAACCACCTAAGTAATGAAAGTGAGTCATCTCTTGAACTTTGAATAATTATGGTTGAGACTCTCACAACACATTTTAATCCTTAATTTCGATTCTGTGATATATAACAGGTGTTTTTAAAAGTCATGCACATAAAATCTTGGATCATGTGAAAGATTTAGAATGAGACTCTTGACTCTCTCATAGAAGGTAATCTCACCCTCACAATCACGTAAATATTTCATCAAGTTTATCAAAGATAAACCACTCAAACTTAGCTACGAAGACTTTGTAAATAATCCATCAAGTCTATGAATAGACCACCCAAAGAAAGGGCTATGAATTTACATAACTTATCAATAATCCATCAAATCTACACAGACCATCCAACAAGGGCTATGGATTCACAAATTATGCATTGAGGTTTTAGTCTCATACATGTTGAGGACTAAGAATTACTCTCCTTATCAAACCTTTAGTGAGAGGATCTATCAAGTTTCTTACGGACCTCACATACTCCAAGGAGATTACTCAAACAATTGTTTCACGGCTTCATGTCTCAGGCGTATATGTCTTCTCTTTCCATTATACATACTATTTTTTACAATCCATATGACAGTTTCTGAATCACAGTGCAGGGACACTGGTATAGATGTCCCCCACAATGACACGGCTCTAAGAAGACTTCTAAGTTATTCCGCCTCTTGCCCTGCTAGTTTCAGTGCTATAAACTCAAATTCCATGGTGGAACGTGCTATGCCAATTTGTTTTGATGACTTAGATGATATATAGTTCATCCACCTAAAATAAACATATATTCACGTGAAGTTTACCTCGTTATCTGTAACCCAATCCATTGTACCTCTCAGATATCTTAATAAACAAACGATGAAGAGCATTCCAATGTTTTTTAATCAAGATAACACTACCTATGATCTTTGCGTATTCAGTGTTCTAACAGCCGATTTATCAAAGCAATTGAATTTCTTTAACATTTTCTCACTCCAGGAGTCGACGACCCTTTAGCCTTTATGCCCCTATAATACCTCGGGATATAGACATTGTCTTCATACCCTTACATACGCAAGAAGTCAATGCTTCGTGGAAGTTGCGTCCCATGTAATCCAAAACCTCAAGGTTATTCCTTGAGGCCCCAAGTCACCGAAACTATCCCTTTGAGACTATTATCATTTTTTCTTATTTTGACGTCTTTTATATTTAATCGGGTTTCTGACTTTTCTAAATAATTAGATTTCATTTTTATTTAACTTTTTCTATATTTAGATTCTATATATTAAAAAATTTTCATTATTAGATTTGAGTTTTATTCAATTTTTCCATTATTTTTTCCAGCGTCCTTTTTTTCGACACGTCTTTTTCTTTTAATAGTATGATAAACTTATACTCCTCTAAAATGTTATATAATATATACTTTTTGTTGATATATACTAAATTATTAGGATTATTTAATATATTTTTTATTTTTGTCTTTTGACATGCAATATGATAAACATACTCCTTCGAACGGTAATTATATAATAATATATACTAAATTAAAAGGTATATACTTTTTAATTAAATTATATGATAATAATATGCCTTTGTATAATATATATTTGACGGCTGACGATGAGACCATGTGGAACGCATATGACAGCGAGATCGGCGATAAAAGGCAACTCACAAACAGATCCGGCAACCCACGAACAAATTCGGCGTTCTCTGAAAAGATCCACGACCAGCAGCGACTCGAATAGATTTGTCGACCCACTGATTCACACTGGAAAAACGCATGACTAAAAGTGAGAACTTGGTCGAGAAATTTGCAACGGTCATGGCATAAAATCACCGTCGTTTAAGTGGTGTTGTGCAGTTACTGTAGATCTGTGCCTTGATCAGAGCCAGAGGTCCTCGTGCACGAAGGAGACGGGCTGCTGGGGCGATCGAAAGTAAGATTCATGTCATTTGTGTAATTAGGTTCATTAAATAGGCTAGATATGTAATTTACCCCATTTCCCCTCTCTTGTTAAGAGAATTGGCAGGCCTTAATACAGCCCATAGAGATTTGAGGTTCCTCTTGGGCCTCGCCAGTATGTTGGGCCTTTGTTTTACTCTCGGCCCTTTTCTATTTGTTTATTTATTTATAGATATTGTTTGTGCTATTATATAGTCTTAAAGGGAACAAAGGTAAATAGAAATTTATTTCACAGATTAAAATATGAAATATATTTTAGTATTTAGGACCAAAATTAATATTTCTGAAGTTTATAGATCAAAAATGAAATAATATTGAAACTTCATGGATTAAAATATAAATTTTAACTTTAAAAAATCAATCTCGAGCATATATACTCATTAATTATGTGAAGAATATATATTTTCTATTTCCAAATAATATTTTCTATTACAATTTCTCTTCAAAGTAAAATAATCGATTTAAATTTCATTTTGATCCGTGAAACTTAAAATATATTCTATTTAGCCATCAAATTTTTAAAATGTTTGTGTAAATCTTTAAATGCTTTAGAAAACAATTATTTTAATAATTAACATTTTTATTGACATCCACTCTTTTAAGAAATTTATCTAAACATATGTTTTTAAATTATTTTATTTTATTTAATAACGATTTTATATTTTGTTTTAAAAGATATTTTTGAAATTTTAGCTGATTTGAAAAGTAAAATATATGTTTTTTAATTTAAATTTGTAATCGATATTTCAATAATATATTAATTTAACATTATTCATTTTACTTCTGAAACATAAATATTATTTTTTTAATTTTAATGAAGTAATGAGAAAAATTATAAAACACAAATATTATTTAATTTTAAAAAAATCAAGTAATGAGATCAATATTATTTTAAAGTTTAATTAAATAAAATTAATATTTATGTTTTAGAAATAAAACGAAGTTAAATTAAAATATTATTGAAATCTCGACAAACAAAAAAAAAACAAAAAAAAACATATGTTTTACTTTTATAATCGGCTAAATTTTCAAAATTAGCTTTTAAAACAAAATATTAAATTGTTATAAAATGAAATAATATAATTTGAAAACATATGATAAGATACATCACATTTGAAAGAAAATTCAAAGGAATATATATTTTCTTTTGAATACAATAATTTAGGAATATATATTTTCTTTTGAATACGATAATTTGAGATGGGGTAGATCGAGCCTTCTTCGAGGTCAGAGCATACGCTAATTACCCCTGAGTTTTTGTTCATCTCCCGATTTCAATTTTTTTTTTGTCTAATAGGTCATTGACATATTTAACATTTTTTCAAAAATATATACAGACATAAAAATTAATTTGGTGTCTAATAAGATCCTCAATTTTCAATTTGTGTCCAATAAATCTATGAATTTAAAAAAAAATTGTCAATTAAGTTAGGGATCTATTAGATACAAAATTGAAATTTCAATTACCTATTATATACAAAATTTAAAGCTCAAGGACTTGTTAGATATTGTTTATAATCTTAAAAACCTATTAGATACGAAATTAAAAGTTCATAGATCTATCAAATACAAACTTGATCCTCTATACCTAGAGGCACCTGCGCCCGCCTCAAGGCTCAGACTGAGCTCACCGAAAGGTTCGAATTTGAGACCTTTGAATCAGTACTATCAATAGACCCCAAGCAATTGCGAACTAAACATGTCCCTCAAGGGCAAATACAAACTTGAAAGCTCAAAGATTAAACTTGTAATTTAACCTAAAATTGATTGAAAAAAGTGTCAAGTACGTTGAATAAATTTAAATATTTGAAACCAACCTGATATTAATTCAACCGTTTACGGTTTATGATACCTATCTCCGATTTGAATTTAAATCTACATCTTTACCTATTGTAATAAAAACAAATATATATTTGAAAGTATATAACTAAAAAAAGTTTCGAAAGGACGAAAATAGTATATTAGCAAAACATATGACATATAAAATAAAACAAAAATCTATTTGTTGGGGGAAAATATCCGTTTTTTATGAAGGCTTGATCACATGGGTAATTACGTCATTTTCCAAGTCACGTCGCGCTCCGGCTGCCGCGAATATTAAGGCATCCAAGATAGACCCGCCATACTCGCGCGTGACGGCGATGTAAATGCACGCACCGCCGTCCTCGCAATTTATGATTTGTTTTTATGCATTTATGGAAACCCCAAGCTAGCCCTCGTGATTGTGATGATGATCATGAAATATCCTACCCACATAATATTTTTTTTTTCCTTTTCTTCTTTTTTAATTTTAAATACCATAAATAAATATGTCTTTCCCAAATGAAGAAAGAAAGAAAAAATCTAGATCTTGATTTGGTTGATAAATTTTAGGGCAAAGATAATCAAATTTTACTTGTCAACTTCTATGATTATAAATTTTTACTTTAAATTTTCAATTTAATTTAGTTACACCTTAACTTGAATAAAAATTGTAATATTTACCTTTGAAAGATTTTTCATTTGAAAAATCACTCAAAAAAAATTCTCATATGGATTTAATGATTTATAAAATATATGTCAGGTATGAAAGTGATATGATTTTGGAGCAAAATGACCCTATAATTTTTATTTAAAAATTGTGAGTTCTGACATAATTATTCTATGGTGCATTGGTCAAACTTAATTATTTTTTGCAAAAGTTGATTTTAATTTAATTTTGTGATTTTTGTTATATTTTTTTGGGCTAAAATTGGTGGGTGAATTATAAAAAATGAAAAAGTAAAATTTGTAACATTTATCTAGATCTATGGGCAAATTAAATGGTAAATTTATATTTAGACTTTATACCCAGCCAATTTTAGGGACAAAACTTTTTTTCCTAAAAAATTTAAATGCTATTTTTTAGTGTATTGTGATATAATAAGCCTTTAGTTTTTATTGATAAAACCTTTTGTAATGCCCTGCATTACTACTTTAAGAATATTTTCGTAACTTTATATTAATATTGTCTTTTAGCTAAGCTAGACAAATCTAATAAGATTAGCAAGATTATAATTGTATTTAAGTAACAAAATTAACAATAATACTTTAGTAATTAGATAAATGTTGTGAATTATGGTAATTGTAATGGTAGAATTATTTGAGTATTTATAAAGTTTCACACATTTTAGCCAAAGTTTTATTATAAGGTAATTAACCAAGTAAAACCACACATTACCTTTATTTTACTATTTATTTTTCTACCTTAATTAAATTAATTTAATTGGGGGAATATAGTGAGTTTTACCTTCCACTAACCATGATTAGGCAATATAACCCATCTTTCACCATTAATTAACTAAGTTCGTTGGGAATACAAAAAATTTCTCCTCTTCCCCATTAAAGTATTTGGCCAATGCAATGAGGAGAGAGAGGAGAGTTTGTTTCATCTTCCTAGATTTTCCTCTTTAGGTTTCTTATGTATATTTCTTTCATCTTCCTCCAAGAATATTTGTAAACAAATCTGAAAATTTCCTCTCAATCATCAATCTTATGTTTTAAATCAACCTAAGGGGAGTTGTGGTTGCTTTTCCAAGTCCCTTCAAGGATCGTTCATTGCGGTTTTGTCTTTTCGGTAAGAACGGTTTCTTTTAGTTTTGTTTTGTAAGTAGATTTTTCCTAATAACTTTTATAGAACCTAAACATGTTCATATCCATTTTCTAAGGTTTCCATCATCATTTTAAGCTCTCTTAGTTGCTGAAAAAATTTCTCTTTTTACTCTTTACGGTAGGAAGGAAAACGCACCAACGATAAACATCATTCTTACTTGTGTAAATTATTTTTAGGGTACTTTTTAGACCTTATTTTTGTTAATTTGAGGTCTAAAAATCAGAATTAAAAAGATCCTATGAATGTTCATAAAATTTCTTCATAACGGTTTTAACGATTTATGTTATTTTCATAATTTTAGCTTGTTTATTATCAAAATTTGGACTGTTAATTCCGAATTTTTTAGACCATGACCAATACGTTTAAACTAGCTTAAAATGTATTTTAATATATTACAATTGATTTTTATGATTAGTTTTACACATGGCTTAAAATTGTGAAAAAACTAGTGTTATGTGTTTTCTCTAGTTTTTTTTTTTTTTTGTAAATTTTCAAAATCAGTAAATTATTTTCTAGATATTATATTATAAAAATCAGAGGCTAATACGAAGACTTAAAATTAATTTTCACAAATTTAAATATTAATTTTATTATTATTATGGACTAGGTTAATTATTATGGAATTTACACTAGTATAATAACGAACCATTATAATTATGAGAACTTATTGGAGAAAGCTTAGTTTACGTAATTGAGTCCTAATTTTAGTTGTGTTAATTGTTATTAGGAAGCTTTAAGGAATTACCTTTAGTTTACGAAGTTTAGATTCTATCATAAGTTACCGCCTTGTATCTTTTGTTGTATTAGTGGTTGACTGTAACTTAATTATGTTATTTGTACCTTGGGTTGTCATTAAATTATGTTATTCATGTTGTTTAAACATATTCTGTTATTGAATGGTTGTTGTGCTTAAATTTGATGTATTGCAAATCATGTTATGATTATATGGTTTTATCATATAACAAAGCATGTTTAGGTAAAGTATGACATATGTGTGACACATTGCATTTGTAATTAAGTTAGTAGTCTTATGTGTCATGGATTTAGGTAAGATTAATGTTATGTATGAAATATCCAAATTAAGTAGTTATGTTATGCAGCTAGATGTATGATATGACATGTATGGTTTCTGCTAAATGCTGGGCTGTAGGAAACAAATTAGTTCATCTCAATGGTATCTATGGGGGGGGGGGTAATTATATTACGTGCGGAATTTACGGTTATGACATAGGGTATTTCTGCATAGCATGTCGCCAAATTAAGGATTTAGATATGTAAATTTATGATAGCAAGCACAAGTATGTTAAGTTAGGTTGTTCATTGGTTTATAGGTTAGGTTGAGGTAGACATGCATATAAGCATGATGTGTGTGTCTGAGCATGAAAGGTTCCTTATGATGGGAACTACTTACTGGGTATTTTTATACTCATGCCATGTTGTTTCACTTTTTTTTACAGATAGTTATGTAGCTGACGAGAACAACGTTGAAGATGACCTTGGCATTGACGAGAAGGAGATATGAGACACAGTTGAATTTTATTTATAACC
Organism: Momordica charantia; assembly: GCF_013281855.1. Classification (NCBI taxonomy): domain Eukaryota; kingdom Viridiplantae; phylum Streptophyta; class Magnoliopsida; order Cucurbitales; family Cucurbitaceae; genus Momordica; species Momordica charantia. Next base: position 11,969,436 of record NW_028275166.1, on the reverse strand, counting down.
TATACTTTTAATTATGACTATATCACATTTTTACTTGTTTTATTTAAAGATAATAATTTTGTGATTTCTGCTGCTAGAGATTTATAAGCTAAGTTTTATTAAGTTATCGTTTCATTTTTATATGAAAGAACAAGTTTTTATCTTATTTTATTTTTAATATCTTATTTTATTTTTAATGAAATTATGTTTTATGAGTAATTATCTCAATATTATATTATTAATTACATATAAAAATTGAGGTCATTATACCTTTTAAGTAAACCTGTTGAATCAAGAAATCAACCAATTCTGCGAACGTCGACTCGAACTGGATGAGCTGGGTAGTGAGCTTCAAACGTAAGGTAGCAGACCTACAAAACAGAGTGAGCACTCTGATGCCAAAGTCAGCAAAAGTCCGAACTAAATCGAGAGAGAATCGAAATGTTCGCATACCTTAAAATGAACGAAATGATTCTATTTATAGGCGAAGCCCCCGGCAGTGTTCCTAACAAGGCCTCAACGAATCATTAAGGTTACCGTGAAACACGTCGTGTTGTCGTGGAGTATGTCGGAGGTGTGACCGAGCTGAGGTAAGTCAACCGGTTCAGCCAGTAGTATGGGAGTGCGATCTTTAGCAGACTTGTTCGGCTCGGCAACTAAGGATAATCGGTTCGGCCAAGGGAATGAGCCGAGACGTATATACTTAACTTCTCTGTGGAATGAATCCATGAGGCACTTGTCACATTTCGCATCCACTCATCATTTGCCATGTGTACGCTGAAATCTACCACTAACACTGGCCCCCACTATGCTGTGGCGCAACATCGGCTCAGCTCAGTGCCATAGTTGAAGTGAATGGCTGACCTGGTTCGTCGTTATAAATGACAAGTTTTCAGTTAGGGCTGATGTAGGATGAAGTCATCGTTAGCTTTCTTTTGGGCGGGATCGAATTGTGGCCGTCGGGTAATTCGGATTGCACGAACGGCTACGATGAGGTTGTCCTTTTCTATAAATATGTAGCTCCATCTCTTTCATTTCTTCTGCTTTTGCTTTGAAATTTTCCCAAAATTCTCTCAACTTTCGGATCGCCTCGGCACAGAACCTGCCTTTAGGTCAGTCATAAGGTGTTTTTCTATTGCTCGTTTAATTCTATTGTATGGCTTCATCATCTAAGTCTGGGGGGAATTATCCTAGCTTGCACAAGCTGTGAGGATAATGTATCGGTTTCTAGCATAGACTTATATCTCTATAGGGACGAACCGACCTTAGACGAAACCAATCCTGACCTCACCGAGCCACACTTGGATGAAGCCACCACCTCGGGAAGACCTAATATTGTGAATGAGCCTCCTCCTTCCATTTGTAGAGAGTCCGACCTATCTAAACTTAGGGAAGAATTTAGAATTCCTGACAACATCCTAATGAGGCTGCCTCAGGTAGATGAAAGTCTAGATAAACCTCCTCCTGGGTGGGTCGGCTTCTACCCTCAAATGTTCGACCATGGAGTTCGGCTTCCACTCCACCCTTTTATCCAGAGGTTTTTGTTTGCCACCAACCTGGCCCCAGCTCAGCTGGTGCCCAACGGGTGGGCCACTCTCCTTGGTTTGTGGTTCACCTAGTGAAGCTTTAGCTCGGGTGATGAAGATCTCTTCCTAAGTGTAGGTCAGTTCTTCGCCACCCATATAATAAAACCTTATAAAGAGCATCCAGGTCAGTATTACATATTGGCTCGGAATTCTTTCTGTAAGATTGTTGACTCCCCCTCTGCCAATAAGCACTGGCGAGATAAATGGTTCCCCATCTCGGGTGAGTGGCTTGTCATTAGGAATGGAGAGCCTTTCTGCCAGGTCCCTAGCGAGTTCGGGGAGTTAGGTATGTTTTACCTCTGGTCGGTCTTATGATAGGATTTTGGCTTCGTCTACTTCCGTTTTAGACTCGAATTGACGTTTTTTTTACAGCTGTGTCCCGTCCCGCTCCTCGGCTCAACCAAACCTCAACAAAGATCAAAGAGCGCGTAGAGTGCTATGGAAAGATCTGGTACGACGGAATCTTGGACGAGGTGAACTTGCACCACTGCGGCCTTTCGTGCCTTGAATCGAGCCAAGCATCCAGACTCTATAAAATGGTGTCCAAATTCTTCAGCTCTTTGGGCAAAAAGCGTGCCGGAGATGCTCCTACCGCCAGCAATGATGAAAAAACGCTTAAAGGTGAAGGAACATCGGCCCAGGGGGCACGTGCATCGGCAGGATCATCTTTGCCACTCCGAGCTGAGCCTCTACAGACCCTGGCGTCAACTCGTTCGGGGTCTCACCAGAAAGGGCAACACTCGAGTCAAAGGACGCGCAGGTCGGATGAAGCTTCATCTCGGTCTCCTCCTCCAATCCACATCACATCGGAAAATGAGGTTCCTCTCTCTGCTCCGAAGAGGGATTTTGACTATCCTTTCAAGTTCAGCTTCTCTGCCAGTGTCTTCGGGAGAGTGATGTCACGGTCGTTCACAACAGCACGGCTCGTTCGCTGAAGCGGAGTGAGGGGTCCTTCCTGGAGAAGCCTGCTGACTACGTGCAGGCCCTGATCGACCAGCTAGTCGACCTGCACTTCACAACTTGCTTCACTGGCTCCCTGATCAGCAAGGAGCTCACCGCGAAGAAGATCAGCCTTTCACGGGGCACGAGGCCGCCAAGATTATAGAGGCTTTCACAGTTGAGGTTGCTAAGCTCAAGGTGGAGAAGGTCGTGGAAGAGAAGAAGCGTACTGCGATGAAAAATCACCTGAGCCGAGCTCGTTTGCTGTGAAGGACGCCGAAGCTCAAACCAAAAATGAGGTGGACCTACGGTTCAAGGCGAAGGCGGACCTGGCGGCCAAAGTGGCTGAGCACCAGAAGAAATGGTCGAGTTATCCCGACCTGGAGAACGCGATTAAGATGATGCCAGAATTTAATGAGGTGGTGAAAGTGCTGGCCAACAAGGGCTTTGACTTCGCCACCGATGTCGTGCGGAATTTGGCGCTTGACTTGGACCTCACCTCAATATACCAGGAATATGAGGCTGAGGATGAAGAAGAAGTTGAGGTGGTTGACCCGGTAGTCGGCCAGTCTGACCCGAACCCCAAAGAATGAAGTGCCTCACCCGCTGCCATCTCTTTTGACCTTTTTTTTTTCTAATTTTGTCGAGTCAAAGCGATACTGCTTCAGCTCAATCTTGTAATGGCTGAGGTACACACGCCTCAGCCTCATTTTGAAAAAAAAAATTAATGAAACTGAATTGTTGCTATTTTTGTTCGTCTCTTTGCCTTAACCAACTTGTTTGAATCCTTAGCACGTGAAAAAGTTTATATGTATGTAATTTTTATGATGCCACTAATGAATGAGGGAAGCATGATCTGAGTCGCTTAGTGAATAATTTTACTTGAAACTCTAATATCACTGCTCGACCCCATTTAAGTTTAGCTCAGCTTCTTTTAAGACGAGGTAGACTTAGATCAAAACAGGTCAGTGTTTATTGATACATACAACCTAGTTATACTTAGATTGTTTTACATTTATTGATAATAAACACGTAGATGTTGAGCGTCCCAAGGGTGAGGTAGCTTATTGTCGTTCAGGTCGGCAATAATGTATTTACCGGGCCAAACTATCTCGTGAACCTTGTATGGGCCTGCCTAGTTTGGCTCCAATGCTCCCACATGCGTTAGTACCTTTTTGAGGAAGAGGTCTCCATGCTTGAACGAGCGCGGCTTGACTTTGGCATTATGGTATCGAAGCATTCGGTTTTGGTACTCTGACCTACTAAGCTGGGCTTGAGTGCGTTTTTCCTCTAGGAGATCCAAATTAAGCAGAAACGCTTCGTCATTTACCATTTGGTCAAAGTTTTCCACTTTTAACGTTGGTAGGCCGATCTCCACTGGTACCACTGCTTCCAAGCCGAACGCGAGGCTGAATGGGGTCTCTCTAGTTCATCCTCGGGTCGTAATTCGATACGACCAAAGGACCTCTAGGAGCTCTTCGGCCCAACGACCCTTCAGCGCCTCCAGCTTCGTCTTCAACCCTCATTTTATGATTTTGTTGATGGTCTCAACCTGCCCGTTAGCCTGGGATGAGCAGAGGACGAGCTGAAGTGCCTGATGCTGAGGTCTCGCAAAATTTGTTGAAACGAGCTTGTCAAATTGTTTGCTGTTGGCAGTGATCAGAGCATACAGTATGCCGAACCGACAGACAATACTTTTCCAGGTGAAACTCATGATATTCTACTCGGTTATCTTCGTCAGGTGCTCGACCTTGACCCATTTGGTGAAGTAACCGTGGCTACAATTGCATGGTTGACCTGACCCTTGTCGGTGGAGAGAGGTCCAATGAGGTCCAGGCCCCACTTAGTAAAAGGCCATGGGCTCGAAATGGGTGTGAGCAGCTCCGGAGGTCGGTGCGGTATGATGGCGAAGCGTTGGTACTTGTCACACTTTTTGACAAACTGCTTCATGTCGCGGTCTAGGCTAGGCCAATAGTAGCCTTGCCTAATTATTTTGAACGCCATGGACCGAGCACCGGAGTGGCTTTCAGACACTCCTTCATGCATTCCCCTCAAAACATAGTCAGCTTCGTCTGAGTCGAGGCACCTGAGGAGAGGAAGGGAGAAACCTCGTTTGTAGAGTTTCCCTTGCTGGATGATATAGTAGACGACTTTGCAGCTCAACTTCCTTTCCTCAGACTGGGTCTTCGGGGATTTTCCCATTCAAGTAGTCCTGATAGGGTCCATCCACGTGAGAGTGGCTGGCTCGACATTTACCAGCTTGGTCTGGTCGATGAAGGGCTCATTAAGCATTTCCATAGGGACCAAGCGGGAGAGTTCAGTCTCGTATGCGGAAGCTAGTCGGGCGAGCGCATCGGCATTCAAATTTTCCGACCTCAGCACTTGGCAGACTGCGCACTCCTCGAACTGGCCGAATAGTTCATTCCCCTTGCTTAGGTAACGCTCCATGCGACCATCCTTCGCTTAGTACTCGTCATTAATTTGATTAACAATGAGTTGCGAGTCACTAAGAATGAGGAGGTGACTCACTCCCATTCCCCTCGCAACTCTCAACCCATCTATCAGGGCTTTATACTCCGCTTCATTGTTTGAGGTCCTGAAGCTGAATCGAAGTGCATACTCGAACCTTAGGTCACCCGGGCCACCTGAGCATACCAGCCCCACTACTTTTGTCGTTGGAGGAACCATTGACATAGAGAGTGAAGGGATGTGAATCCCGGAGCGGAAGCGGACCGTTGTTCGTGAAATTTGGGAAATAAAATCAAAACCAGTAAGAAGAAAATACAGAGGAAAACCATTACCTTTGAAGAACTTTTCTTCAACGGTTTCCACCCGAACACCACCACCGAGTCTTCCTCGCTATCCTCTTGGGTCTCGAGAGCGTGCTTGTGGGAGCACCGATTTGGAATGTGAAGGAGAGTTGAGGGAGAGAGCTTGATTGAGTAATTAACCCTTAATTATTTATCACATGAATAGAATCATATTTTATAACATTTCTATCGTATAACCTATAGTTCTAATGTACATCTTATGTACATTATTTTTAACCTATAGTTTTAATATGAATCTTATTCATATTAATTTTATTTGAATCTCATTCAAATAATTTCACTCATAATATATAGTTTTAATTTATAATTAACTATATATTATAATGTATCAATATACATATAATCCTTTAAGTAATTTGAACAATTCAAAATTTTTCAAAAACTTGATCCTCGTTTTACCCGTTATGAGCTAGCAAGGGGACCTAATGGATCTACAGATCAGAAGCTCCAACGATGCAAGATTAATCGGTAACTACGGGTCATTCCACTAAAGACCCGCAGTTGCACTCTTCTCACTGCAGAATGTTTTCATGTCCATGGATATATGACCATTAATGACGATTCAATCCTTCACGAGTGCTCGTAACTCAAGTTGGGTCAAATTACCGTTTTACCCCTAAGTTACATCTTACTCCTTAAAAATCACTGCTCCTCTAATGAACAACTCGGTTATGGTCCGACCAATAACCGGAAGTCCCTCTCGGGCCAATGAGAGGGTGGGGCCCCTTGTTCAAGTCCCGGAGTCAGCATTTAAGGGAACACTCATCTACTCCCTTAAAGTCGGAGAGAAGTGAATTCCATCTTGTGAAGTTATGTTCCCAGCTCCCCACTCGGTCTCGTCCCCAAAATGGTAGGAATGTTGAGTCTGCAACTTGGGTCATTCTCACCCATATAGATCAAAGGACAAGCCCTCACGGGCAGGAGTCCATAACTCACTCAGGATTGAAAATGAGTTGTCTGGTCATCCTAAGAAACAGCAATCTATTAGTTAACGGTGTTACATCTAAAGATTGGCTATTTCGTGGTTCGGTCTTATACAAACTCATTGTATAGGATACCCCCACTCGCATGTCTCCACACGAACGACCTGGATCGAGTCGTCTATAACCTTTACAGAGTGGGCCGTATCCATAGTGTTGTCAGGATAAGGTACCCAGCCTTATCCATATACTATAGACCCTTTAGGTTATTCACGGGACATTATCCACTTGTATATCAGGGTATATCAAATATATACCTTGTATATCAGGAGTATATCAAATATATACCCAGTACATATACTGTCCCGATGCACTAAAATAACCTCAGATGTTTAGTTTATTGGATTTTGGACATTGCAATGCTATGAATTCAACAACAAATTTATTGAATAAAACTTTATTGAATATACATTTGTTTTTACATAAATACAAACTACGAGTTTAGGGCAACACACCCAACAATGTGCTGCCTCTCGGATCAGCGCCTTGCACTTCTGACCCGACTGCCCATCTTTAGGCCCTCCCGCGATGGTGTTGATTATTAGGGTTCGGTCACCCGTGCACCGAAGTGGCGTTTGGGACCTCTCCCTGTTGTCTTTGGTTGATGTGGTCGGCTCGTCTCTGTTACGAGAGGCAACGTACCTTTTAAGGTAACCACGTCGAATGAGGTCCTCGATCTGGTCTTTCAATGCGCAGCAAGCCGAGATGTCCAAGCTGTGGTCTTTATGGAAGCGACAGTACTTTGTTCTGTCCTTCTTGTCGCTCGGCTTGCGCATCTTCCATGGTGGTGAGAGTAAATTCTCCAACTCACCTTCCTCCACGGCTACAAGAATCTCAGCTATAGGTTTATTCGTCAGAGTGTACTTGTCGAACCTTGGCTTCTTCGGCTTCTAGGCATCACTTTGCTATTCGGAAGACTTCTCATCGGATCGGCGACTAGAAATACGGTCATCTTCCCATTTCTTTTGAGTTTTGTCGTCTCGGCCATTATACCGCTTCCCGCCATTGGCCTGCCATAGCTCGAGGCCATCAATGTACCACCTTGCCCCAATGAGTAGCTCATTCAAGGAGGTGGCTAGTTTGCTGTCGAGCTTTATCACCATGTTTCTTTCATTCAACCCGATGGTAAAGTATATTATTGCCATCTAGTTGGTGCAGTTAACCACCTTGATATGTCGTCCATGAACCGCGTGACGTAGTCGGCCAGGAACTCACGATCTTGCTGTTTAACCATTCCAAGATGAGAGGCTGGAAGCTTCATCAACTGTCTCACAGAGAACTGATTGATGAACATCTTTCGAGCTGCTGGTGGCTGTTGATAGACTTCGGTTTCAACTGCTAGTACCATAACCGAGCCGAGCCTTCTAGAGCGATCTGGAAGGCTCGGCACTTGATGGCATCACTTGCTGCGAGAAACTCCATCTTTCCTTCGAATACCTCCACGTATGAGATAGGATCTCCCAACCCATCATACAGGTTTATAATAGGGGCATTAAATTTGTGGGGGATCGGTTCGTCCAGGATGTCCTGAGTGAACTGGGGCTTCTCCCGTTCTGAGAAGTCAACCTGGCGAGGAGCCTTATAGTTATTTTCGAGGTATTCGATTTCCTTCTGCATCATCTCCCTGAGCTGGTCCATCTTGGACCTGATGCATGAGTCGATTCGGGACTGACCCCGATGATCTTTGACCTCCTCACTTCGAGTCTGCCACATCAGGCGATAGGTACCTCAAGTCACCCGGAGCCTTTTTCTTGTGGCGCAAGGCCTCCAGGTCGGAGTGACGTTTTAGCTTTATAGCTTCAATCAAACCAAATATTTTGATGATCACAAACCAAGTATAAACTAACAATTTGAGTGTTTCAAAGTGTTCATAGCATAGAGCTCGAAAAGACAAAACCAATGCCTGTCAAATCACTCAAATCAGAGTCTAAACAAAGAAGTTATGGTCAAAACAAGTGAAGAAAAAAATCCTACGTGGCAGGTGACATGGACAAGTGGACAAATCCTACATGGTGGGTGACATAGACAAGTGGACCACTCAGAAGTTGACATGTGGCATTAAGATGACATATTTCATCAAGATGACATATTTATGCTGATGTGGCATCCAACTATCGAACAATGAGAAGATGACATGTGGCACTTTCAATCTCTAACAATCTCCTCAATCTCCTCAATCACTCTCAATCTCCTCAATCACTCCCAATCTCAATGATTTCTCAATCTCCACCAATTTCTTTTAATCACCATAATTATGTTTTTATTTCATTTTCTTACCTTACCTCTTAATCTACATCATTCATCCTTTGTTGCCATAAATCCAATGACCAAAATTCATCATTGAAACTCTATTTAAAGCTACCAAATTTCACGATTCTACACACCAACTATCAAAGCAAAGTCTTTTGCTTTCAAATTCTCCTCTCAACTTTTGCAAAATCTTAATTCTCTCCCACACATAACTTGCTCATTTTTTTTGTGAGAGATTCATTAGAGTGTGGCATTTTAGCCATTACTTTGGTGCAAAATTTGTGTAATCCACTTTGTTTTTGAATTCTTTATTTTCAAATTGGGTTTTGTATTAAGGTGTGGGTAAACCTTGGGTTGTGAGAAAAGTAAATTGGTTGGATCATAAACTAGTAAAAAAAGATTTTGGGTTTCTCTTTAGCCTAGGACAAAAAGAGGGTTGATCGATTTTGTTTTCACCCGTAAGAGGGCCACTGCAGTAAAATACCCAAGAAGAAGTCTTGGGGAATGGAGTAGGAATTTCCGAACCACTATAAAAATTCTCGATGTAACCACTCTCTTTTAAATTCAGTATTTATCTATTTTTAATCTTGGTAGTTTGCATATAGGTTTACTTAAATATTTTGTTCAATATTTCCGCTTCTGGTTAATCTTCTATTATTGATTGCATAATTGTTCATTACTTTGAATTTATTTTTAATTTTTAAGAACTGGCAAGCAACCCTATTCACCCCCTCTAGTATTCTCATTCGATCCTACAACACCTTGAGTACGCCACGCAGATCATGGCTCCCTATGGAGTCTTCAGGAAAAATCTTAGGGAGTTTCATCCTTGGACGTTGAGCCGGACGGTAACGATCGGTACGGTCCTTGGCCCTGTCCCTATAGGTGAGACTCTCTCCTCCCCGACATGCCACAGGTGGTGAAGTACCAATATGGATTCCTTCGGGACGGCGAGGGGGGTTGATGTAGCCCCTAGCAGATCAGGCAATCCTCTCTCCCGATTCTTAGGGTTCGGGTTAGTAGGACCTTTCCCCTTATGCGGGTCGCGGACGATGAAGGGGGTCAACTCGCCTTCGGCTCGCTCCATTGCAGAGAGGCGAGCCTTGACTTCCGCAATCTCAGTTATTGCGTTGGCTACTATGCTTGGGTCGACGCTCTAACCCGAGCGAGCGCAGACATGCCCCCACCCCGAGACAGTCGGTGGGCATGGGGGAAGAGGGGGGAACTCTCCCCGGTTATCAGGAACGGGTGGGCCATTCAGCCTGTCACCAGCTGGGGGATGCTCCGCATTGTTGCGTTGCTCACCAGCCAGAACGCGATCGTTAGAGGTACCCGCCACTTGGGAGTAAGTCCATCGGGCATAGATTCGACGCTCTCCCTCCCACCTCTCAGCAGGGTTAGGAATGTGGGACAGCCATAAACCTGTCATTGCTTGCTTCAGTTTTTCGGTAGGAAAACGACTTGAGAATGTTAAAACAATGTTCCCACAGACGGCGTCAAATGTTGAATCAAGAAATCTACTAGCTTCGCGAATGTCGGCTTGAACTAGATGAGCTGGGTAGTGAGCTTCAAACGTCAGGTAGCAGAACTGCAAAACAGAGTGAGCACTCTGATGCCAAAGTCAGCAAAAGTCCGAACTAAATCGAGAGAGAATCGAATTGTTCGCATACCTCAAAATGAACGAAATGATTCTATTTATAGACAAAGCACCCGACAATGTTCCCGACAAGGCCTCAACGACTCTTTAAGGTTACCGTGAAACGTGGAGTGTTGTCGTGGAGTATGTCGGAGATGTGACCGAGCTGATGTAAGTCAACCGGCTCAACCAGTAGTATGGGAGCGCGATCTTTAGCAGACTTGTTCGGCTCGGCCACTAAGGATAATCGACTCAGCCAAGGGAATGAGTCGAGAAGTATATAGCTCCATAGAGAACCGTTGGCTACTATTCTTTGATGATCGGTGTGTCTCACAAGCGTTGGCTACTATGCTTGGGTCGACGCTCTGACCCGAGCGAGCGCAGACATGCCCCCACCCCGGGACAGTCGATGGGCATGGGGGAAGAGGGGGGAACTCTCCCCGGTTATCAGGAACGGGCGGGCCATTCGGCTTGTCACCAGCTGGGGGATGCTCCGCATTGTTGCGTTGCTCACCATCCAGAACGCGATCGTTAGAGGTACCCGCCACTTGGGAGTAAGTCCATCGGGCATAGATTCGGCGCTCTCCCTCCCACCCCTCAGCAGGGTTAGGAGTGTGGGACAGCTACAAACGTGTTCGACCTGCCATTGCTTGCTTCAGTTGTTCGGTAGGAAAACGGCTTGAAAATGTTAAAGCAATGTTCCCACAAACGGCGCCAAATGTTGAATCAAGAAATCTACTAACTTCGCGAACGTCGGCTCGGACTAGATGAGCTGGGTAGTGAGCTTCAAACGTTAGGTAGCAGACCTGCAAAACAGAGTGAGCACTCTGATGCCAAAGTTAGCAAAAGTTCGAACTAAATAGAGAGAGAATCGAATTATTCGCATACCTTAAAATGAACGAAATGATTCTATTTATAGGCGAAACACCCGACAGTGTTCCCGACAAGGCCTCAACGACTCTTTAAGGTTACCGTGAAACGTGGCGTGTTGTTGTGGAGTATGTTAGAGGTGTGACCGAGCTTAGATAAGTCAACCGGCTCAGCCAGTAGTATGGGAGCGCGATCTTTAGCAGACTTGTTCGGCTTGGCCACTAAGGATAATCGACTCGGCCAAGGGAATGAGTCGAGACATATATACTTAGCTTCTGTGTGGAATGAATCCATGAGCCACTTGTCACATTTCGCATCCACTCATCACCTGCCACGTGTACGCTAAAATCTACCTCTAACAAAACTTGTTTTCAGTACTTTTCATTTTGGTTTATTTTGGTTTTTATAATATCAAAAACATCTTTTGGCTCATGTACTTCAATTCTCGTTCATTTTGATCCCTATAGTTGTAATTTCAAAACGTTCATTGTTCATGTACTTTTAATGGACAATATTGGTCATTTTATTTTTAAATTTTATCTCATTTTCTGCTATCACGGTCTTAGCATGACACTCAATTTCTTGAAATATAATCATAAATTAATTTGTATTGAAGGGTTTCCATTATGTATAAAATTTATATTAAAATTTTGTAAGTAGAGACCAACTTGATCACTTTTTGAAAGCACATGAATAAAAATGGATGTTTTCAAATTACAAAGACTAAAAAAATAAAAATTGCGAATAGAATGATCAAAATAGACATTTTAAAAGTACAATGACCAAAATAGTATTTAAACTTTATTTTTTAAAATCACTACATTTGTTTTATTAATAAACATTTACATGGAATTAATAATTTATTATATAAAAATGACAATACAGGTTAGGCATGTTAAATATATACGTAGGGCCAGTTTAAGCTACAGACGGGTGAGACTATCATATAATACCCCCAATTTTAATAGGACCTCATATTTTTTCATATAATATATAATATATATAAAGTTATCTATTTATTTTAGTTTTTTCTTATAATATTGAAAATACAAACTAATAACATATATAATTCTCTTGAAAATGAAAAATTCATAATCAATAGCTCATAAATTTCTCTCGGTTTTGATTGACATTTGAAATTAATTAATATTTTCTTCACAATTCCTTTAAATTTCCTTAAAAAAATCCCAACCATTAATATAACATTCTTAAAATGAGCTTAGGTTGGGAGACATTCTATTTTTTTTCCACAACTAAAACTTTTTAACCCCTCTTAATAAACTCCATAAATATATATTAGGTAGTTTAAACTAATTTTAACTTTAATCCTCTCCCTCCTCTAGAGTCTCTCGTAAGTCTCAACTTTTTATCTTGATGATCGGCGTGTCTTACAATTGCTAAAATATAAATAAAATATTATTTGCTCAAATCAATCTAGCGGTTTTAAAGTTTCATGTCTTTTTCATTCAAATTATTTTACTTTTTTTTTTAATATTTTATATTGTTGATTGTTCAATATCTTAATATATTTGTTTAGATTTGCTTAGTCAGAATATCAGAATGTCTAAAAAAAAATGAATAAGGATACTAAAGCTTAAGTAGAAAATAAGAAAAGATGAATTAGAAAAATTGATGGTAATATATATGAAAATTTTACTTAGAAATTAGAATATATTCATTCTGATTATAATATATATAAAACAAGAAGATGAAAAAATATTGATTCTAAATTAATTGATTTATTGGTAGAAAAATGTCTCATTAGAGAAGGTCTATAATTTTTCCAAAAGATGAAAATTTTAAGCATTTTATATTCGCTATACTAAAAAGTTATAAGGATAGAAATTAGCTCGTTATTTTTGATAAATTTTATTGTTTTTGTGGTGAGTTATTTGGCACTAAATCTAACACAGTTCAATGGAGAAATTAAGGAGTTAAAGATTGGAAAAGCCTCAGTTGTCGCCGAAAAGTCATGAATCCAAGTAATGATAACATATTTAACATAAATGTTTGGATTGATTTAAAAATTACATCGTTGAAAAATAAAACAATTGATAAAGATGTTCAAGAATTAATTAATAAAAATATATCATTGGAATAAAATATTAACAAGAATTATAGCGGTTGAAAATCTTATATTCTATATTAGGACCTCCTATTAAAGTTTGTTTAATGCCCCATGTTATCTCGGGCCTCGGGAATAAGAAAATAAGTAAGTGAACTTAACACATTACAATTAAACATTTTTGTATGATTTCTCCCGTTTTCTACAATGCCCACAATTTAATTAGTTGATACACTATTAGAACGTGAGTTATGTACAAAAATGAGTAGATAAATGTCATTGAGTTAAACACGATGTAACATGCACCTAAACATGAATATGTCATGTCGATATTCTATGGATGGTATTTAAGTGTATACCTGATTATAAGTATAATAAATAGTTGGTTTAAATATTATTTTGAAGCGTCAATTTTGTTCATGTAATTATAAGACGATACTATTTTAGTCTATAAATACCCTTTTGGTAACATTCAATTTCTATTTTTTTTTCATTTTTCTCATTATTTGAAAAACTATTTGGTAACTCATCCCATTTCTTGTTTTCTAAAGTTTGATAAATGTTTAAAAAACGAAGTCCAAATTTTAGAAACCACAAAAAGAAGTTTGGTTTGCCCCTTTGATTTCCTTTTTCTTTAATCATTGAATTTGGACCACATCGTTAATTAACTCCCTAGTTGTATTAATTGAGCTTTTATGTGTGAGATAGACACATGTTAAAAAAAAAAAACCTCACGTATAAATAATTAGTTTTTTCAAAATTTTCTTTTATTTTTTATAGAACATGACGTGCGTGAGAATTCGAATCTATAATCTTTTAGTTTGATAGATAATCACGTTGACATAATTAGTTTATATAAATACTATAACATATTTTATTTATGTTAAAATATATTTTTTTGTTCTTGTTCTTGTACTTTTATTGAAATAACGATGTAGTCCCTGAACTTTAGCCTGTAACAATCAAGTCTCTATATTTTTACATTGGTGGTAACACATTAGTCCGTGAGAATAGGACCTGAAGTTTAGCCTAAAGTTTATCCGTAGTTTAAACTTTTGTAAAGATTCAGTCCTTGTGAAATTTTTTTGTTAACTTAAATATGTAGATCAATATAGATCAACCGAATTTATAACTTATAAAAACTAAATCGTTATAGGATGAAAACTACACTTAATTTTGATAAGATTTTTCACAATATGGACTAACTTGTTACAAAGTTTAAATTACAGAGACTAAGTTGTTATATACTAAAATTTAAAAACTAAATTGTTTCGTTACATATTAAAATTTAAGGACTAAATTGTTATTTCAGCGAAAGTACATGGACCAGATGTGTATTTTTAACATTTCTTTATTTCAATGATTATGAGACAAATGATCGAACCATCCATCTTTAACATAACAACATGTGTCTTATCCATTAAATTATCCTCGGACTAATATAACTAATATAGGTGGGAGTAACTCAATTGGTTAACGTAAGAAATTATTAACCTCTAATAAATGTTGGTCCAAATCTACGCTGCATCACTTTGTTTGGGCTAAAAATAAAGGTTTGATGCCAATGTATATAAAATATAGTGAATGTGATTTTATTAACTTTAAAATTTAAAGTGCCGACCGGAAACCGGAATGATCTGGATTCAAATTGTACAACCAATGATATTATCCGGAAAGGCAACCGGGTGTTCCGAGCCCTTCAATGGCTCCCGATGTCCACGAGTCAGTCGTGCATAAGTACACAATCCACTCCCACATAGCCATCCGTCACAATTCAAACGACAAAAATTATACATATTTTAATCCGTAATATTTGGGTAGTTTTTTTTTTTTAATTTCTATGCATGTTTTAATCCCTAATATTTGGATGGTTTTTTTATTCTATGTGGTATCTAAAAAAAATACAAAGTGGTTCTTTACGTTTTAAACTTTCAAAATTTAATTTCTAGTTGGTGGTGAATGTTAAAATTTGTTGATGATAAATTTATAGCATACATACTTAAGTTATCAGAAATTTAGATGATAAGAAAGGTCGAGATGAAATCTACAAATTTCTTTGAAATTATAACGGAACGTTATAAAAAAAACCACAATAAATGTCATATTTTCCAATTACATCATGTGTACATTTTTGTATTTACCAAATAGGATGATTAAATTGGAAAATGTTAAAATTACATAAAAATTTGAAGAAATACTCCAACATTATAAACTAAAACATATATTTAGCATTATAAACTAAAACATATATTTAGCAACCAATCAGAGCACGACCAAAGATGATAAGAACATACATTACTAGTTTGATCACCACCCTATGAACTAAAAAAAACAAGTAAAAAAATATGGTATCAATTTAGTCCCTGTATTTTCATTTTGGTAACAATTTTATCCATGTAGTTTAAAATTTGTACCAATTTAGTCAATTCCGTCATCAAAATTAAATTTGGATTTTCATCGCACAATGACGAAGTATTTGTAATGTATAAAGAGTCCCGTTTATCTTTGACACAATAACACTCGATTAATGAGTTATTACACACTCTTTCAAGGACGACCTCCTGGTTGTCCCAATACCCTTACTTCCTTTATCAATAACCAGATATTTAAAGAGTGTTTCTCTCTCGATATTGATTTTAACTCATATTATTTTGAGATCTATCTAATATTTAGAGTTTGCATAGATTTGGCACTAACAACCTGGGAAGATTAAATCATAATCGTCGAGGGAAACTATAAAGATAAAAACTGTGTTTTAATAATAAAAAAAAAGAATGAAGAAAAGATAGAAAAAATTAGAAAAAGAAAAAGGAAAAAAAAAGTGAAAAGTATTTATAAAAAAAAAAGAAAAAAGAGAAGACGGTCGCTTCGATACGGTCCGGTCCTCCTTCGGTCCCAGTTTCTTCCATTCTCTCTCTCTCTCTCTCTCTCTCTCTCTCTCTCTCTCTGTGGCTCTCCAAATCAAACCAAACGGAACCTGCAAAAACCTCTCTTTTGCTTTCTTCTCTCACAAATCTCCGCCGTCGATCCTCCTCACATTCTCCGATTCCCCACCGGAATATCCCGGCGGAGCAATGGTACCAGGGTTTATCCGCTGCTTCACTGACTTCACCTCCCAACCCCGTCTCGGATGATGGAACTCGCCGATTCCTGCACCGACGACAACCCCAAGCCCACTGACTCCACCCGCTCCGGCATCGGAATCGGCATCGATCTCAACGAGATCCCATCCCCTTCTTCCTTCTCCGAAACCCTACCCGACACATTCGACGTCGTCCGCTCCTTCCACGACAACCCGCCGCCGCCCGATGGCGACCCCGCGGATGTCCCGCGC
Source organism: Momordica charantia (assembly GCF_013281855.1). NCBI lineage: Eukaryota > Viridiplantae > Streptophyta > Magnoliopsida > Cucurbitales > Cucurbitaceae > Momordica > Momordica charantia. The sequence goes on along the minus strand of NW_028275166.1, from coordinate 11,952,966 downwards.
GGGGGCCGCGGCTCCGTTTGTGGCTCCTGCGGCCACCCGGAGGTGCGCGGCCACGTCGTCGTGTGCGACGGCTGCGAGCGGGGGTTTCACTTGGCTTGCGCCGGAATGCGGGGCGCTCACGCGTTGAATTTCGAGGATTGGGTATGCGGGGACTGCCTTTGCAGCGGGGCCAAGAGTAAGCGCTGGCCTCTCGGGGTTAAGTCCAAGCAGCTTTTGGATATAAACGCTTCGCCGCCGAGTGATGGTGATGCGTACGGCGAGGATGGTGCGGAATTGCCGGGTATCAGGTACGGAGTCTCGTGGCTCAAATGGGGAAAAGAGTAGTTATGTTCACTTTTTTTGTTCTCTACTAGCTGCTGTCAGCTTTTGCAGCACATTTTTTTTTTGTTTTGTTTGAGTTTCGAGTTTCAACCATGAGAACTTTGCGTTGGAGTCATTGTCGTTTTCAGTGTAAACAGATTGTAGGCTTTGGTAACCATAGCTGTTGTGAAGATATGCTATGTGATTGTGAGCTTCCTAATTTTTGAAAGAACAAACTTTAAATGGCAAGGGCTGCGAATCTGAGCAATTTAACTGCAAAGTGCAAACGTCTTCACTGTGGGGAAATTAGTTAGTCATTTTCAAGTTACTCTGCCACATCCAAGAGAAGCTGTGAGCCATGCAGTTAAAAGTTCTTTCCACTCCTATGGTCTTTACTGAAGGGCATTCAGAGGTTTCGGAGCAGAATGCATAGATTCTGCTCCTACTGTTTATTTGCATGGGCTGTTTGCTCGTCTCACATAATTTACAATTTCATCTCTATATTAGTCTTCTAACTTATGCATTGGGGGATGTCTTATCTCTGCAGTTCTATCACTTGTTTCTCTTCTACTTACTTTTGAAGATATTTATGTTTGGAAATTAGGGTGGATTCTATTTCTTTTCATGAAATTAAAGTTGTAGAGAGTAGTTTACTTGTCATTTTTTTTTGATAAGGAGTAATTTACTTAAATTTTAATATTTTTTTTTTATAGAAAGCACGCTGCAGTAGATAATTCTTTCCGTGGTACTTCCTTTTGCTCCTCTGTGAAATATAGAAACCTGATACATTCAGGGAATGGATTTGGCCTTCAAAGAGCTTCAGATATTGTGAAAAATAAAGTTAAAGTGGGTTTAGGAGACATATCGCAGCAGACACAGGTTATGGGACGAAGCTTGGATGTAGATTTGGGATGTCCTTTAGGAAGTTGTAGAAGTAGTAGTGGTACAACAGTTAAATTGTCATCTGAAAATACTAGTGAGATCTTTTTACAGGCGCTTAGAGATTTTATTTCTGAAAGGCATGGTGAATTGGAGGAAGGATGGAGTGTAGAGATTAAACAGTCAGTCGACAGTTGTGAATTTTATGCTATTTACCATGCGCCTGATGGGAAGACTTTTGGTTCAGTCTATGAAGTTGCTTGTCATCTTGGGTTGATGTCTTCTATGCAACCCAAAGCAAGAAGACAAGGGTTGTCCCATTTTTCTGGAAAGTCTTATACACCAAAAAGAAGAAAGCAAACCAAATCTTCAGTTGCCAATGGGTTTCCTGACAACAATGGAAGTTTGATTAATGATCGATGTAAGGGGCTCTTGTGTGACCGTCGAAGCCCGTCTGTTATCACAATAGTTAATCTTGAAAATTCTGAGGAAGCCGTGGTGGAAGAAAACAGAGGCTCCATTTCATCACAATGTTACGTAAGTTTACTAGTAATTTATGTTTATTCTGTTCTTGCCACTCTAATCTCTCTCCATGTTACCTATGTACTGATTCCATCATTAAATTTAAGTTTTCACTTATTGCTGTTTTCCTTGCTTATTTTTTGTACATTTTACTGCATAGGAAGGATTTCCTCTTCAGTTTGAAGACTTCTTTGTTCTTTCCTTGGGGGAAATTGATGCAAGACCTTCATATCACGATGTTACCAGGGTTTATCCAATAGGTTTTAGATCTTGTTGGCACGATAAGGTTACTGGTTCTCTATTTTTAAATGAAGTGTTAGATGGTGGTGATTCTGGGCCCCTCTTTAAGGTTAGAAGGTGTGCATGCTCTGCTTTTCAAGTTCCAGTGGGGTCCACTGTCCTCTCTAGGCAAAAAAGTGAGGCCTTTTCTGTTGAACAAAACATTGAAGATTATTTGATTAAGAATGGTAGTGATGAGAACTTACAGATGATTCTCTCAGACCTATGTCCGCCAAATGAAAATGATATTTTGTCTTGCCTTGGTACTCATTCTGACGGAGCTTATAGTGTTCAGATGCAAAATGGATTGCATCATGAAGCAAGTTCCTTTGGAAAATGTGGAGATCTCTCAGATTATCCGCATTTAAGAGATGAAATTGGTGAGATTTCAGTTGAAGACACTTCATTGTCAACAGCTTGGAAAAGAATGTCACATGATTTGATTAAAGCATGCTCTGAATTATGCAATCAGAAAAGTACTTTACGATTCTGCTGTAATCATGCGGGTAACAAACAGAGTTTTCTAGGCCATTGTAGAAACATAGACAATAGTGAACTGAACTCTAGATTGGCAAAATTTTGTGGTTTTCCAAGTTCTGATTTCATCTGGTCTGTGGTTGAAGTTGAGAACGAGCACTGTAATTTGCCTGATGAACTTGAAAAGTGGCTGGACCAGGATAGATTTGGGTTAGACATGGAATTTGTACAAGAAATACTTGAAAAAATTCCATGGATTCAATCCTGTTCAAGATATCAGTTTGTAAATAAGAGAAGAGACAGTACGACGTTACCAACAGTTGAAAATGGGGTTATAGAGGTTCAGAAATTTGATGGAGAATGTAAAGAAGACGAGCCACTGAATTTTTTATTTAGAAGATTGAAAAAAGCCAAGTTAGTTGGTGATGGCAACACCAGAGACAAGAATCCTCCACCAGGGAAGCCTTTGTGCTTGCATGTTCCTCCTGAACTTATTGGTGATGTTTACCAGGTATATGCTGGCAATTTGTTTATTTGAGATAATGTAATATGTGTTTTTAATTTTGACATATGATCTTATTTTCTTAGCACAAAACCTTTAGATGTTTTCTTAATGACTCAGGTTTGGGATTTCTTATCTCGTTTTCATGAAAACTTGGGTCTTAAAGAGGCCTTGTCTCTTGAGGAACTTGAGGAAGGTCTTTTCAACCTGCGGGGTGATGGGACTAACGTTCTCCAAACATCTGAGAGTGAATTTGAGAAAGATCAGATTTTAAGTTCTCTTAACACAGAGTTTTCAAATGGGCGAGTATCCTCAAAATTTAATGCTAATGGAGATCCACATGCATTTATACAAATGGAAACAAGGGTGATGAAGGAGGTATCTGAAGGTGAACTAGCTTCCTCAACAGACAGCAGGTGCATGGGTGCAGCTCTAACCAAAGCTCACACTTCTCTGTTAAGAGTGCTAATCACTGAGCTTCAATCCAAGGTAGCTGCTCTTGTGGATCCTAATTTTGATTCTGGAGAGTCAAAACCAAAACGAGGAAGGAAAAAGGACGCAGATAGTGCAACTTCTTTTAGGAAAATGAAGCTGAATTTGCTCCCTTTGAATGAACTAACATTGCCGGAATTAGCCCGCCGATACATCTTGGCTGTTTTAACTATGGACGGTAATCTTGACTCAGCTGAAGTAACTGCTCGTGAAAGTGGAAGAGTGTTTCGATGCCTACAAGGTGATGGTGGCGTGCTTTGTGGCTCTCTCACTGGAGTGGCTGGGATGGAGGCAGATGCATTTGTAAGATTGCTTTTACTTTTAGTTTTCTAAAATCATCTCTGGAGTGTGACAGCTCACATATGCCACCACCATTTCTTGCCAGTTTTTATATATGTTAAACTTCGTGGCCAATGCTAATTTTCTCTTCTAACCTTTCAGCACATTTGTAAGGAAATATATACATGTTGTCTCACCCTTGTTTTACCCAACAGCACTATGGTCCTTGATTGATGATTGAGGCTAGATTATAATTTTAACTTGAAATATAAGCATGAAGTCACATGATTGGCATATTAGCTCCCATGTTGGATAAGTTTTTTAAGGAGCTAGCATGGGAATTGTTAGTCTGATATTGGAAAATCTTGGCTTGTGTAATAATTATAAATAACTTATTTTCATTTTGATTGGATAATGTAATTTATGAGGGTACTATTATGGATTTTTATGCGGCATGGAAATTTTTTTTCATGTATGTTATTTTGTATTGAATACATATTCTTATGGGTACCGTTTCAGTGAAAGGAGTTTGTTCATGTGAGACAGCGTGCGAGTTATATCTTCCTTGAGTTCCACTGCAGTCTGCAGCGGTCTGGTCTGATAAATTATTTTGAACTTGCATTCCATTTCAGGAAGCTCATAAATTAGAAACTATTAATCTCAAAGCATATTTTCATTCTAAGAAGGTTGTTTACCTTTCCCATAAAAAAAAAGGATGCTTACTCTCTTTTACCTGACCTGTCAACAAAGTGGTGGTGGGGGGGGGGGGGTGGGGTTGCCCATCTTCGTGCACTACAAGGTAAGGTGGAAAACATTTTTGACATCTTCCACTACTTTATTGAGATCATGTGAGTAGCTTTTTTTTTCTTTTTCACTTGTGTAGGTTATGGTTTCGTTTGTTTCTACATGTTAGATTAATTGTTACCTGATCTTTTCTGTTTTTAGGATCGCACTAATATTTGTTATTTTCAGCTGCTTGCAGAGGCTACAAAGCAAATATTTGGATCTTTGAATAGAGAAAAACATGTTATTACAATAGAAGAGGAATCCTCTGATACAACTGGTGGTTGTGAGAAGGTGCTTCTGACTGATGGTAATATGCCAGAGTGGGCACAAGTGCTAGAACCTGTTAGAAAGTTACCAACAAATGTGGGAACTAGAATAAGAAAGTGTGTTTATGATGCTCTGGAGAGGGATCCACCGGAATGGGCAAAAAAGATTTTGGAACATTCAATTAGTAAGGAAGTTTACAAGGGCAACGCATCAGGACCTACAAAGGTGCAATTTTATTCATTCTCTACATTTCTTTTGAACATGTTTTAGGCTTCAATAGCGTAAGAAATATTCATAGACGTTTTTGATAGCTAATTGGCTACTAATTACTTTGTTGTGTTCCATGATCTTGTATTTCAAAATTTGCTATGCTGCTCTTTGGTGAAGTTTATCCAACTGCAATTGCACTCAGTTGGGTTAACTGTACTGTCTGCTGATTTCCGTTGCATTCTCTTTTGTTTGTTTTTCGGGATAAGAAACAAAATCACTGCAATTAAATTTTTAAGAGGAAGGGAGAGATATTCAACCAGGCCTTGGGAGATTTAAAAAACTCTGTAATATGTAAAACATTTTGGTATTAGAGTATTAAAGAGACGTATTAAGATGCATATGAAATTGATGTTTCTTATAAAAGAAAGTGTTAAGATGCATAATATCCCACCCTTGGCCAATCTCTGCTCCTGTCTTCTGAATCTTCATAGTTCCTATTCCCCAAATTTTTGAATTATCTTTAAGATGTAAAACACAATTGTTTTTGTTTGTTTTGTTTTGTTTATTTGCTTGTGTGTGTGTTTTTTTTGGGATAAGAAACAGAGAGATTTCAGTCAAAAAAGAAGACTGAGACAAAACCAAACAGCCTAATGGACACAGGATAAGATGGCCCTTTCCCAAGAAAGGAAAAAAGTCGAACAAAGTTTATCAGATGTGCTGAGTTTCTTTGTGGACATTGGACTGCGAGCAATTTGAAGAACCATATCTTACTTTATACTGTCAGGAGAACCATTTATGATTGGTTGTAAATGCAAGGCCTTCGGTTGATTGGACCTTGCTCATCATGAATATAGAATATTATGTGCTACCTTTATTTACTAAGTATCAAATACAACCATTTCCTTTGAAATGGCAGCCTCTACAGGGCCAGATACACACCATAGCTGGCCTTGGGAATGGGAGGACAGCTGAGGTTGTTAACATAGCTTGTGGTCATAATATGTGAGTGTTTCCTGTTTACATAAACTGGCAATATGATCTATGGAAAAAATCCTTGCATGGACTGTTGTTTTTGGCTTCAGGAATTTGTAATTCTTACTTGAATATGAATTACTTTCTTCCAAATTATATTTGTATCTTTTTATCTTATTTATTTATTATTTTTTATATAACTTGCTTTTCAATTAATTTGCTTTTTTCTGATCATCAAATACAGAAAGCCGTTCTTTCATTACTAGCAGATATAAGCAGTGATGGCTTGCCACAGAAAGTTGAAAAACGAAGAAAGAGGACGAATATTTCTATATCAGATATTGTCATGAAGCAATGTCGCATTGTATTACGTCATGCTGCTGCTGCAGATGATGCAAAAGTCTTCTGCAACTTGCTTGGCAGGAAATTAATGGCTTCAAGTGATAATGATGATGAAGGGCTTCTTGGTCCACCAGCCATGGTTTCTCGGCCACTGGACTTCAGGACTATTGACTTGAGATTAGCTGCCGGGTCTTATGGTGGATCACATGAAGCATTTCTTGAGGATGTGCAAGAGGTTCGGGTTTGTTTAATGTCTTGTTGTATGTCTTTGCTTACATTTCAAGTGGCTTCATAGAACACTGTATTAATGATGATGATGAATGCTAAAGAAGAACTCTCATTTAGCAATAGGATTGGTCGAGAAGAAATTTATCCCTATGTGAACCCTCTTATTAAGAAGAAAACCATTGATAACAATATCCTTCCCATTCACTATTTAATAGATAATCTGAGGTCAAATATTTCTAATGTCTACCCTGATGGAATTCGTAGTCTTCCAAATTCCATGATGAATGGGACATACATTGCGTGTCTGTTAAGAATATGTATTTATAATTAAATTTACCAGAACCCATAAGCTTAAATTTTTGGGTTTAGTGGTGATTTAATTTAACATAATATCGGAATAAGAGATTTTGTAATAGAACTCCTGTAGTGCCATTTTTGACATTTTCTCTCCAATTAATAGTGTTAATAACTTGGGCCTTGTGGCAGTTTTCAAGCCCACAAATAAGGGAAAATGTCAAAGATTTTAGGTTTAGTGGTGATTGATATATGATGAATGAATGAAATAGCCGGTTATTGGTATATAAATTTATTTTCTTATCAATTAATTTCTGATCATGACAGTTCTATGTATCAAACATTGTGTTTTGTTTTGAATGCCCTTTGTTATTCCTTTGGCTTGTGGCTCGGCTTTTCTATCCAAAAGCTTGTTGTTATTGATGGTTGGTATCCCTTGCAGCTGTGGAACAACTTGCGCAATGCTTATGGTGATCAGCCTGATTTGGTTGAATTAGTTGAGACACTATCCCAGAATTTTGAGACTCTTTATGAAAATAAGGTATGCACCTTTTTGTTCTCACTTCTCTCTCTTTACACTTTTGATGTGTCTATATTTTAGCTGTGGTGTACCGGTAGTTGTGATGCATGGGATGTCCGTTACCACTTTTTGCATGATGAACTACGTGCAGCTCATGTTTTTTGTTTTATTTTTTATTTTATTTTATTTATTTATATATATAAGAAACTTGGAACAATTTCATTCAAAATGGAGGCATATGACAGCATAGGGGCAGGGGTGGAGGTTACCCCCCCCAAACAAACTAAATCAAGGCCTTCTAATCATAAAAAATCACGAGGAGGCTGTAATTACAAAAGAAATATTATTGTGGTTTAAACACCACCAAGAAGATGTATACCGTACATTGTTCCACACAAAATTTCATCTCAAAATTTATTGTTTTTAAGCCTCAAACCCAACAAACCTTCAGAAATTCAACTATCAATGGAATTTGGGAGGCAAACCGAAACATTAAAAATTTATAAGAGGCGGCACCACCAGTTCCTCGGAAATGGGCAGAGAAGGAGAAGGTGGTCTAGAAACTCCTTTGACCCATAGCACATCCTGCAAATGGAGGGGGAAAAGGACCAATTTGGAAACTTTCTTTGAACTTTGTCCGAGGTATTTAGACTCCTGTAGCAAAGGGTCCAAAGAAAGAACCTTTGAGGCCCTCAATAGTAAATACTTATGCAAGGAAGGGTATTATGGGTCTTTATATGCTTTTCAGTGTTGGGTCTTTACATTCTTTTCAGTGTCTGGTCTTTATATGCTTTTCAGTGTCTGTTATTAGGATTATGTTTTGTTTATTTTGGCAAAGTTGGGATAGGAAGAGGACCAGAGGGCTGGACCGGAGGTTATTTTGTATTGCCGTAGGGCTTGTTTCTTGTGGTTTTTCCGCTTGAATGTCTGTATTTTGGTAAGGGGCAACCTTACATCGACCTTCTTTGGAATCTTGAAATTCCAAATGGCTTTGACTAGAGGGGCTTGAAACCTGCCTGTTTGAGAGGAAAGACTTAGAAATAGGACTTAGGACTTACAAGTGAAGGAGCCACTGGTGTCAATGTCCTATTTCATTCTGTCTTGTCTTACACCCTCTCTGCAACCTTCAATTCTTTGCATGAAGGCCACCCAATTGTTGACTTCTCTATCAAAAAAGCTTCTTCGGATACCCAAGTCTCAAGATTGATTGGAAGCATTCCAGCTCAATGCCATTGAGACCCCTTTCTTGAAGGAATCTCCTTCAGTATGCTGTCTTTGCCTTAGCAGTGCAGAAACCATGAATCACTTTTTTTTACATTGCTCATTTGCTTACACAAGCTGGTCCTTTTTTATGAAAGAGGTGGGTTTAGTCTCTTGTCTTCCTAGAACAGTTTGTCTACAATCAACAGATACTGGAAAGCGGTACTTATGTAGGTCCTTTGGGGAAGTGGAACTTATCACAGTTCTATATAATATTTTATTTCTTACCCGAAAAAGGGGAGACTATTGAGAACCGATTGGCTAAAGTTAGGTGACTCCCTTTCGAGATGAGGAGGTGCCTCCACTTGTCTAAGTTCTTTCTTAATATGTCTACCAGAGAATCCAAAAAACCAGCTTTTTTTGATCGCCACCTAGAGGGAAGCCTAGATAGTTGAAAGGAATCTTCTCCATTTTTCAACCAGGAGAGATATCAACAGAATCGCCTCCGAAGAACTGACATTTAGTCCAACAAGCACGATTTTTGAGAGTTTTGAAGACAAACCTGAACCATACAGAGACAGATTCAAAATGAGCTGCCAAAATCTTAGCATTTTGATCAAATTGGGGCAAAAAAAAAAGACTGTCATCCACATATTGAAAGTGAGTCACCTCCGCCAATTGATAACCCACTCTGAAGCCTCTAAGCATGCTCCTTTCGTTGCAATTGTGAATAAGGTGGCTGAGGGAGTCTCCAAGGATAGTAAAAAGGAAAAGGGAGAGTGGGTCACCTTGCCGAATCCCCTTTTCGGCCAAGATTTCACCTTTAGGTCTACCATTCACAAAAATTGACAAGTTTGCCGAGGAGATACAGCCCATGATCCACTTTCTCTATTTTCTCCCAAAGCCTTTAAACAAAAGGACCGAATCTAGGTAGCTCCAATCAACCTTGTCATAGGTCGTTTCAAATCAAGCTTTAAGAAAAAACCTTTTGTCTTGGCCTTCCACTCGCCAACCGCTTTGTAAGCAACTAAAATTACATCCAAGATTTGTCTATCTTACAAAGGCCGCTTGAGCATCATGGATTATAAAGGGCAGCACCCTCTTAAGCCTTTCCGAGAGCACCTTAGCAATGATCTTGTACGGGAAAGTCACAAGACTAATAGGGCTATAATCACTAACCTTAGTTTCCCTGTTTTTCTTAAGAATGAGGCAAATGTACGTCCCATTGGTGTGCTTGTTAATAATTCTATTTTCAAAAAAATCTTGGAACACCTGCCAAAGGTGCTCTTCAAAATGTTCCATGTTTTTTTCTTTTAAAACTTGTTAGTCATACCATCCGTATGATGTTATTCTCTCTTACGCATATGCACACTTACTAATGACGTATTTTTGACACTTGACAGAAAAGGTTGTACCCATTCCCATCATAGGAACACCTTAAAAACTACATATCTCTCTGAAGATAAGTTTTTAACTTTTCTTGCAGGTTGTATCTCTTATTCAAAAACTTCAGGAGTTCTCCAAGCTAGAATCTCTAAGTGCAGAGACAAAAGTGGAAGTAGATAGCTTTGTAGTGTCCTCAAATGAGATTCCAAAAGCCCCTTGGGATGAGGGAGTCTGCAAAGTGTGTGGCATTGATAAAGATGATGACAGTGTCCTTCTGTGTGATACATGTGATGCTGAATATCATACATATTGTTTGAATCCTCCTCTTGCTAGGATTCCTGAAGGGAACTGGTACTGTCCCTCTTGTGTCATGGGAACACATATGGTTGAAGATCCGTTGGAACATACTCGGAACCACATTTTTAATCTGCACAAAGGTAAGAAATTCAGAGGAGAAGTTACTCATGATTTTCTGCATAGACTTGCCAATCTAGCGGTTGCATTGGAAGAGAAGGAGTATTGGGAGTTCAGTGTGGATGAGGTTTGTTAATTTTCTAATTCTTGGATTATTTGTCGTTACACGTGCTGGACATAAGCATACAGTTTTTCTCCTATTCCATTGTTTTATTTGGTTCCTTCTCAGAGTTTTCCTTGTGCACTTCTTTCTATATTAAAATGGTGCTAATGATATACTCATCTCAGTATGGTTCAATTCAATCACCACACAAGTTTATGATATAATAAGAAGGATGGTTTCCATTTCATGGTCCATACTATCTTAAGGATATGTTTCTTATGGATGCAGAGGTTATTCTTGCTCAAATATCTATGTGATGAGTTGCTTAGCTCTGCTTTAATTCGACAACATCTTGAGCAGTGTGTAGAGGCATCTGCTGAGTTGCAGCAGAAGTTACGTTCATGTCTCGTGGAGTGGAAAAATCTCAAGTCTAGGGAAGAAGTTGTGGCTGCAAAAGCTGCAAAGCTGGATACAACTATGTTCAGTGCAGTTCGGGAAGGTGGGATTAAGGATGGATGAGCTAGCTTACCTGATAATTACAGTAAATGTTTTCACTTCTCATCTTTTTTGGTTGGTCTAACCATTTTAATTTGTTCTCTGATGATGTATCAGGACAAGGTAGTTGTAATGGAACTAGGCTTGGTGTTTCTGATCAATACTCATCTCCAACGAGCTTAGAGAACAAGTCTCACAACCATGCAGGTTTCCAGGAGCAAATGAACAACACCCATGATGTTATTAATAACAATGATGTAGCTGGCAGTGTTCTATCCAATTCAGGTTCTCAAAACAGTGGCAAACCTTTGAAATTTAATCAGCCACCTTTGTCCGGTTCTTTGCCACAAGAAGTTGATGGTTCCGAGGAAAGTAATATGGAGTCTGAAATTTCAGCTCTACCATCCACAAAGCAACGTTGTACCCTTTCTGATGCTAAGGGAGTGCCTGTAGCTCCACATGTTCCTCCTTTGAATGAATCACAAGCCTATCATAATGAGTTGGATAGTATTAAGCAGGACATATCACAGCTGCAAGATTCTATTGCAGGTATAGAATTGGAGCTTCTGAAGGTTTCTGTGCGGAGAGAGTTTTTGGGTAGTGACTCTGCTGGTAGATTGTATTGGGCTACTGTTATGTCAAATGGACAGCCGCAAATCATTGCTAGTGGAAATTTACTGATGCAGATTGGAAACGATTTTAGAGACCAAGTCGGTAAAGATTGCATGTTTAAGAATTTTTCTTCATCCAGCAATCGCAATTATTCAAGTTTGGATGGGTTAAACATGTATTCTGCATCGATTCATCTGCCAAGGAATTCCGTTGGCAATTTCTCATGGGTTTCTTATCAAACGGAGGATGCAATACTAGAACTCATTGATTGGCTGAAAGATAACGACCCCAAAGAAAAGGAGTTAAAGGAGTCTATTTTGCAATGGCATAAACCTAAACTTCAAATGTCTTCACGATCCAATAATCAAAGTCCTGAAGAGCAGTTAAGGGCTTCATCAGCAAGCATGGACGTTGAAAAACTTGAATGTTCTGGTTTTCTTGTTACCAGGGCATCTGCTGTATTGGAAAGTAAGTATGGTCCCTGCCTTGAACTTGAAACGCCCAACAACTTAAATAGATGGCCATACAAGACCAGTCTAGAGGAAGATGAGAAAATGTACAGGTGTGTATGCTTGGAGCCTGTCTGGCCTTCTCGGCAGCATTGTCTCTCTTGCCACAAAAGCTTTTCATCTGATATTGAACTTGAGAGACATGATGATGGAAAGTGTAGTTCACACCCTACCTCATCTGATGGTGTTAAGGAAGCTGGCGTTTGTTTAAAAAGTAAAGGCAATATGAAATTTGAGAGCAATCAGGAGGAGATCTCAAGCACGACTATAACAGAAGCTTCAAAGGGAGGGTGTTTTAACCATAGTATGAGGTTAATTAAATTTCAGAATGATGGTGTGATGTGTCCATATGACTTTGAACTCATCTGTTCTAAGTTTTTGACAAAGGATTCGAACAAGGATGCTATTAAGGAGATTGGACTTATTAGTTCTAATGGGGTTCCATCACTTTTGCCATCTGTATCACCATATATTATGGAATCAACATTGACTGCAATTCATCTCAAGAATGATTCTGATACTCCGGAGGATGGGACCTTGTCCTCTGAAAGGCTGGCTTCACTAGGACATAATGGTCTGGAAAATGCTTGCCATCTAAATTCTTCTTTTGATAGTTCAATCCAAAGACCTGCTGTAAATGAAATTAGTACACTGAAAACAAAAAGACCGGCATTAGGATGCCCAGAACCAAAAAGTAAAAGAGTTTGCTTGGATAACCGTTTTTCAGAGCTTGGGATTGCTAGGTGTGGTGTCGTCCCTCAATCATCACATAGGCCATTAGTGGGCAGAATCTTGCATGTTGTAAGAGGACTGAAGATGAATTTGCTTGACATGGATGCTGCACTTCCTGATGAAGCTTTAAGACCCTCAAAATTACATATTGAGCGGAGATGGGCCTGGCGTGCATTTGTAAAATCTGCAGGAACAATTTTTGAGGTTAGTATTTCTTAATTCAGTTACTGAGCTTGGGTACTTCACTCATCACTGTATATTTGTGGATCCATTGCCTTCATGTTTTTTTGTTGCAGTTGCATCCATTGCTTACTAGCTTGCATTGATTATTGGGATGAACTATCTATCTATACTTTTCTATAGAAATTGTGTGGTGCAGAATAATTTACGTGAAGCTTTACCCAAGTTTGAAGCAATGAATAACTTTCTGGGTTCTTGAATTTCATGAGGTGCAAATAACACTTGTTCATTTCTCCAGATCGTTCAGGCAACAATTGCATTAGAGGACATGATAAGAACGGAATACTTGAAGAATGAATGGTGGTACTGGTCGTCTCTCTCTGCTGCTGCCAAAATTTCCTCTGTGTCTTCTCTTGCGCTGCGTATATTCTCTCTTGATGCTGCGATTATATATGAGAAGATATCCCCTAATCAAGATTCAAATGACTATCTGGACCCGAGCAGTATACCGGAACAGAAGCTGGCTGGTATGGATTTAACAGAAAAGCCCAGGGCAAGCAGGAAATCTGGCAAGAAAAGAAAGGAACCAGAGGGTTAATCTGGGAGTCTCATAATTTTACTCTCGACAAACTCAACTAAGAGGGTTTCTTCCAGTGGTTATGGTGGTGGTAAGAGGTCTTGTGTTTAGAGGACAAGCACCTTCAATTCATTTTGTGGCTTATACCGTGCCATTGCTCGACAAATTTGGAGTTCTTTATGAAGTCGCTACTGCAACCATTGAGCCCCTGCTGCTGACAGATCGTTTGTACATAGAGGTAACTCTACTAACTGGGATACGCGGTTCGGAATCTATAAACTAAGCTTTGTTCATAAAGACTGCTTGAGGCTCCAACTCTAATTGATAATATGGTCCCTTTGCCCAATTTTGGACTGAACTGCTGGAGTTTTTCGTTAAATGCTTGGAGTGGGTAGGATCAAATGATGTCTATTCTTCAAGAGAGACGCATTTAGAAGGATGATGCTGTCCTTAAAAGAGCGAGAATCCATATACATAGAAAGCATTATGTATAAATAGAAAAGGGAGAAGGGAAGTCTAGAAAAAGAATTAATGCTCAGTTGTAATCATATTTAATTCTTTACATTTCTTTACCCCTCCTATCCGGCCACACATTTTTTCTTCGCCATTTATTTTCATTCCAACTGGGTACTTGTAGATGCCTGATCGTCATTCACTGGAGGGGAGGAAAAATCGCGCTGTTTTCTCTTGTGATGCAAATAACCTGCATGGTAGGATTTTCTTCAGTATATCTTTCACACCGCAGGTTTCAAATACTCGAACCTATTTATAAGTTCTGCAGCAGTCGCCATGGCAGGCAATTGTTAAATTCAACGTTTCTTCTGTAGAGGCATTTTGTTTTCCTAGGTACTTGGCGAGCAAGGACTTGTTTTGGACCTTCCCCAATACTTGCAACAGGTAGGTCGTAAGTACTATGGTCTGATTTAGAATCTCCAATATTTGTGCTTATAGCAACAAAAAATAGTTAGTTGCACAGCTTTTTCTGTCTCATTATTCTCGACGGCCCGGTTTCCTTGAAATTTTAAGAATCTGCTTAATAAGGTTGCTCTTGGATATTTCCTGTATCTATTGTGTCATTATTACTGTCAGTGATAGTTACTGAGCCTCTCCCCATTGGGAATTCAGTTTCGGTTTCAATGATTGTTCGAGCAGGAACGTGCTTCACAGCTGATTAGAATTTTCTTCCTCATGGTTTGACCACCTTTAAACCAGATTAAGGTATAATATCTTTGTAATGTTAAGAATTTAAAGTTCTTGTGAGGCCATGGAATTTTGTTTTGGATGAAACTTCTTGCCATTTTTGGTCTCTTGAGCTGAATTGAAAATCTCAAGTGGAAACTCGTTTGCTGATTGAGTTGTGTATTTGGGCAGTAAAGATACGATCTTTTCAGTTCTGTTGAGTAAGTGGGAAGGAAGAACATAGACTTCAAAGCTGCCTATTACATTTTACTGTCAAGTTCAATACAAAATACTTCATACAAGGACAATACCTGAAATTTATTGGTTACAAACAAGTGAAAACTTTCAAACATTTGTATAAGCAACAGGCTGTAACAAGTTGAATGAGACTCCTATGGCCATGCCCACCAAGCTGGATGACCACCCTCCTGATTCTGTTGGTTTGTTGCTGCAAACATATCGGAGAAGAAATTGTAGCCGTTGTCGCTCTTGTCGTCATTCTCTATTTGCAGATATTCGTTGCTGGGGAAGTAAGAGTCACCACTGTCGATGAGTTGTGGGCAATTGTCGTCGACCGGTGCACTGCTGTTGCTCCCTGAACTCAGACGGTCTTCGGCCTTTCTGCCAGAGCGTGGGGAGGAGACGTGCACAATGTTTGCTAGAAGAGGTTCGGATGTTATATGTGGAACCGACGCTTCTCCGGTTAGCTCTTTGTTTAGAAATTTCTCTGCTAGGGAAGCCACCTGAAAATACTATGGTCTATTATGCATATAATGAATTTGATAAGTCTAATTCTCAGACTTAGTTTCTGAACTTTCAAAAATATGAATTTATACATTATTTAATACTTTAAAATGGGAATGAAACTCACCTCAGATTTAAGAACTGCATTTTCTTTGACAATGGAGTCATAGTTAGAGAGAAGCAAATCATACGAAGCCTTGAGAAGATCGTAGTCCCTTTCGAGCTGCTTCATCTTCCACCGAGCACGGCGGTTTTGGTACCACACGGCGACCTGCCTTGGCTGCAGCCCCAGTTTCTTGGCCAGTTGAGTCTTCCGCTCTGGCTCCAGTTTGTTCTCTTCCTCAAAGCTCTTCTCCAGCATTTGAACCTTAAAAAAAGTTCTTCCACAACTTGAAAGAGAGAACTGGTGAAAATGGCAGCATAAAAGGCAAATGTCACAAACCTGGTCGTGACTAAGGCGGCGCTTCTTTTCGGGGTAGAGCTCGTCGTAATATTCGTCGTCGTAAAGATCGTGGGGTGATCTGAAAAACGGCCGCCCCTTTGGGCTTTCCTGCATGCTCATGCTCATCATTCTTCTTCCTCCTTGATTGGTCATCATTTAAATTTGAAAAGAAAAATAAGTTTTTATTTACTTATCGAGGGAAAATCCATAGAAAAAAAGGACCATAAATTTATAACAGAAGTTAAAAACATGAATTCCTTTCCAAAAATCAGACTTTTAAAGGAAATGCATTTCGCAGCCGTTTTTGTTTTTTGTTCAATCATTTTCTAGAGAGAAATTTTATTTACAATTTAATTTTTAAAATTAAATATAAAAGGGTGAATGCTCAAATTTCTACCTCTTACGTTTGTTAATTGTTAATAATAAAACGGAATATAAAATGGCAATTTCATCATCAATTTGAAAAATATAGAAACAAGAAATAAAGGATAAAAAAATATACCTAAACTCAAATAAGATTAGAAAAATTTCAAACGTTATAAATAAAATTTCAACAATTTTATTATCTTTTTAACAAGATGATTTTCCATTAACATTTAAATCTATTAAACTAGAAAGAGTGTGCGGAAAAAACACTAATAGACCACTAAATTAAAAATCAATTGTTCAAGAACAAAAGAAAAGGAAACCCACTCCCAAATCGCAAGTGACTATTAAATAAGAAAAAAAAATATAGCAATATTTGGATTATTCTAAAAGTCAGCAAGTGACTATTAAATAAGAAAAAAAAATATAGCAATATTTGGATTATTCTAAAAGTCAGGCATGCTGTAGTTCACCGGGATTTAAATACTATTTTGGTCGTTATTTTTAGTTTTGGTTTATTTTAGTCTAAAAAAGAGACAAATATTTATACACAATAAATAAATAAAAAATGAGAGTAGACAGAAGAAAATAGATATTTTGAAAGTATAGAAATCAAAATGAACTAAACTCAAAATTACATGGGTCAGAATAATATTTAAATCGTTATTAAACAAACATTATCGATAAATTTAAATTCATTCTATACCCGTCAACATTAGCATTGCTCAATGATAATTGGAGACATGTGTCAATCAATTACCGTCGAGCTAATCTCATATTCGCATACCACTAATTAATTTATAGATAATAAATAAAAAAAATCAAATCTTACAAATATCATTTTTATTTTTTATATATTGAACAAATTTGTCCGATAGAAGCATGGGATTCCCAAAACTATAGGTCAGCTAATTTCTCTGGTTTGAAATTTTTGGCAGAAAACTAAAAAAATATTTTAAAAAGTAACCACCTGCCAACCGTGGTTAATAAAAAAGGCATTAAATCCTATTTTATGCTAATTTTTTAATTCAATAATTTAAGTCCTCTGACTCTTTCCTTTTTTATTTTCTATTTTAAAAAGTTGTGTTTAATTTCTCACAATTTATTTTTACATTTTTCTTATTCAAATTTAAAAAATATAAACAAAATATTAAAATCTATTTTTTTAGTTTTAAAAATTTGACTTACATTTAAAATTTTATTTTATTTTTTTATTTATAAAAGTAGATAACAAAATAAAAAGTGAAAAATAGTGTTTTCTAATTTTAATTTTTCAAAACGAAAAACGAAAAATTAAAATGAATGGGCATTGGGTTTTAGTTTGTCATTTTAGTTCACAAATATCATAATTTTAAGAATTTCAGTTTTAGTTTCTATAATTTAATTTAATTAAGTCTCTCATGATAGTCTCACATTTTATTAAAATTAAATTACAATTCTGGTCCCTGAAAGTTTTAGGCATTTTTTTTAGTATAACATATCGGGAATGGGATTCGAACTCCTTGCTTTGGCGGCTTTTTAATAATTTGGAATACATCCTTAAACTCAAAAAAATATCTAATAGATCATTAAAATTTTAGATCTATAAACTTTCCATTTCATGTATAATATATATCTTCTTAAATTTTAGAAACCTACCCAAAACAATTTTTTCTTTTAAATTCCTTATTACAGAAAAAAGTTAAAAATTTTAAATTCCTTTTTAAGTTCAAGAATCTATTAACATTTCTAATACGAGATTCTGAATATAATTCAACTAGTTAAAGGATAAATATTCAAACTGCTTGAAATATGGAATAAAATTAAAACCTCACATTTTTATTTTAATATTATTATTATTATTAATTTTTGAGTTCAACTAAACGAAATACGAAACCCAAATATTAATTTAAAATAAAGGGTTAAAAAGG
Source organism: Momordica charantia (assembly GCF_013281855.1). Lineage (NCBI taxonomy): Eukaryota > Viridiplantae > Streptophyta > Magnoliopsida > Cucurbitales > Cucurbitaceae > Momordica > Momordica charantia. The sequence continues at coordinate 11,934,768 of NW_028275166.1, read as the reverse complement.
AAAAAAAAAAGAGTTCTAATAAATTTAGAAGAGAAATTCACCTCCGCCGAGGTAAAGCATCTGGCCATGGGTAGCCGGCGGGTTGAACAAGAACCGACCAGATTCCATCGAATCGAATCTCCTCTTTCTCTGTTTCTCGACTTCCGGCGGCGGAACGGAAATTTCTGGTTTCTAAGGCGAAGGATTTTGGTGACCTAAAGCAAGGAACAGTACTAATCTCGAAGGAAGGAAAAAAAAAGAGGATTAATCAAAGATCAAGATCAAGATCGAGATCGAGATCAAGATCGCTTATGGCGGAAGAAACTGGTAGTCCACAGTAACCTAGCCGAAATCTCCAACGGAATCGCGAAAAATCCCATCATTTCTCTCTTTCGCCCAAAAATCCCAATTCAGATTCCGGCTATTTCTCTACGGGAACAAGGAGAGGGAATTTGATCGGAAAGTCGAGATTGCGGTGGCCGGAGATGCGAATTCCGGCGAGGCCGGCGGTGGCTCTGTTCTTCCCACTCGGTCGGCTTTCCGGCTGCTCCTCGCTATCTAAAAGTCGTATTGGAATGGTTCGAGCGCCTTTTATAGTCCAAAAGGTAACGAAATGACCAAAATACCCCTATCGTTAAATATATAAATATTAAAATATTTGACAGCCAGAGATATAAATGTAAAAATAAAAATTTAATTTAAAAAATAATATGTTGATGGTGGTAAAGACAATATTGCTTCTTACTAGTTAGCGAGGAGTCAAGTTTTATCCAATATTGTTGTTTTTTTTCTAATAATAAAAATAGGCTAACTAATTTTTTTTTTTGGTTCTTGAAAAAAGTAAAAAAGTAAAAAAGTAAAGAAGAAATTATATTATTATTTAATTCTTATGTTATTATTATTTTTTGACCTTTATTATTCATTTTATAAGTCCAGAATGATATAACAATATTTTTATTTATGTTTTGGAACAAATTTGAAACGTGAATAAGAAACAATAATTTGACTTTTTTGTTTGTAAAGTTTTTTATATAAGTTTGAGAATGGTGGTAAAAAAATGAGAAACAAAAAATATAGACAATCATCACATGTTTGAATTTCTTAATATATTTAAGATGAGAAACAAGAAATCAGAACGTTACCAAACAATCCACCTAAATTTTAAAAGTTATCTAATAATTTTTTAAAGAACATAAAATTGAGAGAAATGGATGATTTTGTTCATGGTTTTCTAGTTTTAAAGATTATACTTGATTCCTTATAATTTGTTTAATATATATTTTTTTTCATTTTTCTCCCACACATGTTTGAATTTTAGTCCAATTCTAAAACTAAAAAACAAATTTTAAAAACATTTTTTTTCTCTTTTTAATTCTTAACATTTGCCTTAAACATTAAAAATGTTTTTAAAAAGTAGATAATAAAAGAAAGAAAAATATGTTTGAAAATAATGTGATATTTTATTGACAATATTTAGTCCATGTATATATAGAAATGTTGATAGAAACTCAGTACTTTGAGTGGTATTTTGGTCCTTTTATTATATACCTACGTGCTAAGTATTTTTTTTATATATTTTTTAAATACTAGTGAGATTAGAGGATTCAAAATCATATTTAAACCAAAATGAGTTAAAAAATTAAAATAGATATTTTGAAACTTTAAAACTCTAACTAAAATAAATCTAGAAGCTTAGAGAATAAAATAAATTCTTTTAAATTTCAAAGCCCAAAATTAAATAAACTTAAAAGCTTAGTTACGAAATGAAATTTAAACCTCTATGAAAGGGAAGTACGATACAATAGCCAAAATATTGGAACACTTCAAGTTAGATAAATGTAATTTATTTATTTATTGTTGAAAAAACGTATATGTAATAAATTTAATTTTATTTGTTAAGTCATCAAGATAAAATAAAAATTAATTAGACCTATAACTTTTATGCGAACGACTAAGTCGTCCTTACCATTTGAAAATAATTATTTACATTAGAAAAATCTTATATCAATTGACCACCATTCACAATTTAACCACTATTTATTCTTTTTTTTTTTTAAAAAAAATCAATCTTCACTCCTTGCTTTTTATTTTCTCTCATATTTGTGAAAAGAATGAATGATGGTGGAGCTTATCGATTAATATAATCAAGTTTTAATACTTTATTATCTAACTGTAATAACATTTTTTATTTGCCAAAATGAGCGTAGCTCGATAATTGACATATTCAACCAAGAGGTTGCGAGTTCGATCTCCCACCTCCACATGTTTGCACTAAAAAAATGTTTTTCTACTTAAAAAGAATAATTTCGTGTCATCCATAAACTTTTAATTCTGTGTCTAATAGATCTTTAACTTATAAGGCAATTTTTTAAAAAAGTTTAGGGACTTAATAGATACTTACAATTTTTTTTTGTTTTTTAAATTTAGGAACTTATTAAATACGATATCTAAAGTTTAGGATATATAGTAAACAATTTTAATAGTTTAGTGGTTTATTAGACAACTATAAAGTTCAAGGACCCCAATTTGAAAATTTAACCTTTAAACTTCCATTGAAACCTTAAAAAACCAAGGGTCCAGATTCGGTTTGATTTACTAAATCAGATGATTTATTGAATATCTGTCGGATTTTTTTTTTGAACTTTTTAAATTCTATGATCAAAATAGTGGAAATTCTGAAAAACAACCTAATGTTTTCACGGTTAGATTTTGAATTTGACACTTTAAAATGCATAATTTCATTAATAAAAGCTTCGATAAATAACTATTTCATATTATAAACTCATTTCATTTTTTTTGGTTAAAATTAAAATATTCTAAAATATAATATAGGTAAATTATATAGTATTGTAAAATAATAATTCTACAAAATTTATAAAAATTTTATGATTTTAAATTGAACTAAATATTTAGTTGGTAACTTCCAATAGTTTACAACTATATAACTAAATATATGTTAGAAATAGGATTTCATTTTCATTTACTGAACAATTTTTAAATTGAGATTCAATTTTCAAATTTGATACTAAACATATATCCGAAAATATTGAAAGCAAAAAATAAAACTCTATATTTCGTTAAGTCGTTGTTTCCAAATTTTTGTTTTCAAATAAACAAATACAATGTACCATAAATTATTCAAATAAAAGAATAAAGACTAGGACTTTGTAGAAACAAAAGCTTACGACTTAATGAGGGGTGAAGTCATAAATTTGTGTAGAGATAAGTTTTTTTTATTATTTTTATTTTTTACAAATAGGATGGATTAGTACTAATGACCTTTTGATTATCATTTACCGCTAAGCTAAGTTCACGTTAACGAGAGTAAAGTTTTAAATTCTAACGTTTCTGATTTTTAATCTTCCAATTTTAAAATCTTAAGATTAGAAATTAAAGAGAAAATCTTCAATATGCGATTAAAAGAAGAGAGAAAAACTTCAAATCTTAAGATTTTGTATAATCATTGAATACCATTTGGATTCATTTACTTTAGTTCATATACTTCCAATTCATTTTAGTTACCGTATTATTAATTTTGTTAATTTTAGTTATTATACTTTTAAAATGTCCACTTTGATCTCTATACTTCTAAAAAGTGACAATTTTAGTCAAAATATAATGTTAAAATTATGATAAAAGAAATAGGATCAAAATGAACAATGAAAAGATCAAAATTGATATTTTAAAAATATATAGACTAAAATAAACAAAATTTAAATTACAGAAATCAATATGAATGTTTTGAGAGTAAACGAACCAAAACTGAAAATACAAATACAGTAACAAAAAATAGTATTTAAAACTTTTTTCCCACCAAATAATATATATTTCAATAAGAAATTATTATAAATTTGATATATTTAAATAATAATATAATCGAATATATAAATCATAGATTGTTTAGTAATGGACGTTTCTTTGGTTATTTATTTATTTTTTGGATGGTTGACTTTCTATTCATAGATTCTATCTAGGCCGTTAAACTGAAAGAGGGAATCAGAGATTTGAACACGTGGCTATTTTGTATCAAGGTTCCATAACTTGGTGTCGGATCTAGAGAAGTCAAAATATTTAAAGTACTAAAGATGTACGGTCCAGATTACCCTCCAGCTCCTGCGTGGCACATGAAGAATCTTTTTTCTTTTTCCTTTTCTCTTTTAAATATTTATGGATAACAAATTATTTATTTATTTATTTTGAAATAAAAATTTATTAATCACAATAGTGATAGTTATTTTCTAATAATCGGCTTTGGGTTATACTTGGGGAAGGTTCATACGGATTGCTAGGTCATGAAGAAAGAAAAAAAGAAGATAAAATTATAAAATTTATTAGGTCACTCTTTTATAAATTTCACTTATAATATTTATTAATTTCTATAAATTATTTTGTTTGTTTAATTAAATTATGAAATTTAAATCAAATATACGAAATTGAAAAGTAGGATTATTAAATGCTCACACCACCCTACGCTTTACATTCAACGTGCTCTGATTTTGACTTAAGCATTGAAGTCTGTGTGGCAAGAGCCACACCGGTATTTACTATTCTGTTTTGCAGGTCTTGTCGATCTTTTTTATTCTAGAAGATTGGTGCGAATTTGGTGGAATCCCATGAGACCAAATTTCTGCATCAACAATTGGCGCTGTCTGTGGGGACGACTAAGATCTAAAACTCAAGACGATTGACGACAAATTGACCGAGAACTACTTAGATCCAAGGAGATCTCGAGAGAAACGAATTGACATGTATTCTGGAGGCAGACAACGATGAATGTCATACGACTCGGGGGCTTCCCCTACCTAAGGTAGCCGAGAAAAAAAAAACAAATCAATGAGTTCTGAGACAGGACCCACAACGAACGAATCAACAAATCCCAGGACAGATCCTGGATGAGATAAATTGACGGATTCCAAAACAGACTCTGGGATAAACGAGTCAACAAATCCCAAAAAAGAAAGAGCAACTGATTAATATACGGAGTTTCTACTTCAGATGGTAAGTTTTCTGTGTAATTCTGGTTGTTTATGATTACAAATGTTTAAGTTTAATTTTATGGTAACCGCATATTTAGTAGATCACATAATTTAGTACTGATTTTTTGGTAACTACATGTTTGTTTATGCAAGGGTTTGCACAACGTCTATCCAGCTCAAACCTGGTCCTTGCTCTGACTCGAAACGCGAAGGGAAGACCTGCAAAAGAGGACAAAATCTCCGACGCTCAAGTTAATAGGCAGCTCAGACTCAATATTAAGTTCGAGGAGAAATTCCATACCTGATGGTGAAATGAAACCCTCTATTTATAAGTTTATGTTCCAACAAGGGTTACGACAGGCGGTTACCTTGGTCGGATTTGAGGTCGGATGTGTCGGGTTCGAGCAGGTCGACCTCGGACACATTCCTGGAAATGTCGAGTGAATTCTTTAATAGGAAGTGGTGAATGTCTCATCTCGGAAGGATCCGAGATGGAGCTCTGTAAGCTTACTCCTCTAATTCTTCTGTGGACGACGAATCTCCGTCCTCCACATGGCGAAAGGATAATTCTTGTTGTTTATGATTACAAGAGTTTAGGTTTAATTTTATGGTAACAGCATATTTAGTAGATCGCATAATTTAGTACTGATTGTTTAGTAACTACATGTTGATATTATGTTTCCAAAGATCCTTACTCGTTTGTGATTTAAAAAAAGTTCTTAACATTTGAAATTTAATTAATTACGTATTACTTGAGAAATTATCTCTTTATATATTATGAATAAGACTTTTTACATCTAAAATATAATTACATATTTCCTACTTGAGCGTTTATCTTTTACTTCAAATGAAAATTCTTCGAGTGAGGGCATGAGTAAGTAAATCAGCTGGTCAAGGAAAGTAGAATTATTAAGATAAACAAGAGAACAAAAATAAAAAGAAGGAATAAAATATAAATTTGAAAAGAATTAAAAAAATAGAAGCCTTACAAATCAGAAGACGAGATCCATAGAGGAAGCACGAAAAAAAGAAAAATTAAAATCAGGCTGAAATTTTTCTTAAAATTAGGATTGGGTAAATGGAACATTGAAAATTTACACAAATCAAAAGTGTGACCCTTTTTTTTTTTTTTTTTCCTTCTTCTTCTTCTTCTAAGTTAAGTGACTTCTTTAATTAAAAGATAAATATATATTTGTTGTTTGGAATTTATTATAATTTCTAAATAAACTAAAGGTTAAAATACTAGTTTGGTTCCTGTAATTTCAACTTTGTTTAATTTTGGTTTCTATACTTTCAAAATATTCATTTTAGTCTCTGTACTTTTAATGTTGGTTTATTTTAGTTTCTGTACTTTCAAAATCTTAATTTTGATCCGTGTACTTTTAAAAATTGACAATTTTGGTCCCTTAATTTTATTCTCAATCTCATTTTTTCTATCACAATTTCAACATAACACTAAAATCAATATATTTATAAAATGTAAAGAATACTTTATACTAAAGAGTCTTCATTATATGTCAAATTTGTGTTAAAATGTTGCAAATAGGAAATAAAATGATCCATTTTTAAAAGTATAAGCTCAAAATGAACATTAAGTACAAAGACTAAAATGAACAAAAGTTTAAAGTATAGGGATCATAATGAAAATTTTCAAAATATAAAGATTAAAATGAATCAAAATTGAAAAGTACAGTGACTAAAATAGTATTTAAACTAAATGAGTACTGTATAAAAAAAATAACAAACAAAGAAAATTACCAAAAATGACGTGGAGGGGCTATACACTCAAAGTTTGTTACAAAGAGAAGAGTTAAAAATTGATGAAAGAGAAGTGGGAGGAGTTCGAAAAGGAGTAAATGGCAAAATTCATAATCAACAATTAAGAAAAAAAAAAATTCCAACATGAAGTAATGCTTTTCTATACATGAAGTTTTTGAAAAAAAATAAAAATAAAAACTAATAATATTTGTATAAATACATATTTAGTTTGTGTCATTTAATATAATTTTTGAATTATAAATTTTGTTTTTAAGCATTTTAAATACGTTATATGGACCAAATTTATAATTTAACATTGTTATAGGTAAAAATTGACAAGACGTGTGTGGGCACACTCTCGGGGGCCACGAGTAATGGGGCCCAATCCTAGCTCCATGGGCCTGAAGGGGAGGAAGACCACGTACCCAGCAACGAGCATTGCAGCTTGTTCCCTATATGAGGCAGAGTGAAGCCAGCGAAATATCTACTGATATTGAGCAAGAGTACATTTTGAACGTTAGAATATCCTTAATGCTGGTTAAGGATCTTCTGTTTGATGGTACGACCCGAATCTTTCCTATATAGGAGGAGTCAAAACCCTTATCAAAGGTACACAATATTTTGAACCCAACCTCTGACTCTCCTGTAAACTCTTTAGAATTGAGTACTGACTTAAGTTTTGGAGTGTACTAGACAGAACACCACACCGAGTTTACAGATTATGCACACGTGGAAGACATGACCACGTCATCGTTGGCTTGCCACATCAGCAGACCAGATTTTGGCACCCGCAAACATATTGTTTTCAACAGTCTAAATATAGGGTTGAAAATTTATTATTTCAAATATCTTAGTTATTAAAAGTGTGTGTTTTGTCTCCCTTCTGATGCAGGTACTTACTTTACATGCTAATCAAGCATCTCTCTGCCATCTCGTTGGGAAGCAAAGGAATAATTTGCTTCATGAACAAGAGTAGTACAACCCCAATTTTATCACATGGGCTTCCATTATTGAAAAATTGATTAGCTTTCACGGCTACAAATTTGAGATTCCATGACGCTCAGAAATGTTACGACGAAAAGATATTGTGACATTTTTTTAGCATCATTATATTCTTCGTCGGAAAAATATTATTCATGATGGTGATCCAGAAACGTTATGATTTATTAATTACGACAGTAAAAATATAACGAAAAATAATTTAATGCTAATTAATAAATATCACGCAAACTCATTTGAAGATAGTTAATAATTGTCAAGAAAAAGTCAATAAAATTAATACATCCTCAAGATAAGTGTAATATTATCAACATGAGTATAACTTAATGGTAATTGACATTTAGGTCTTCTCTTGAGGGGAGAGGTTCAAATCCCCACACTCCAATTTGTGTACTAAAAATAATGACAAATGTAATAACGACAATCTCTTAACAAACATTTACGTTGATAGTTTCCTACAATCACAAAAACTTTATTTGTTGATCTTATAAATTGGCAACAGTTTGTTTCTTGTATCTTATTTTTTGTTTCTCGTTTTCTCTTTAGAAATATAACTACATTTGGTTATTTCTTGTTCTTTTTTATTGAGAAAAGAAATAAAAACATGTTTGACAACTTTTTCTTCTTTCGCATTTTCTAAAATTTTAAATTTAATAAAATAATTTTTTATATGAAAATTACTCTTTTAAATTAAGTATTCAATTCTTTTTATCTTATATTAATTTTTAAAAATATTTATCATACATTTTATGAGTCAAGAATGATAAAATAATGCTTTTATTTATGTTTTGGAAAAGAAATTGAAAATTGGAAACTAGAAATGGGAACAAGAAACAAAAAACAAGAAACTTTGGGCCCGTTTGTTAAGATTGTCCGTTTCTTGTTTGTCGTTTCCAATTTTCTTAAGAAATCTAAACATTTTGCAACTAACTATGTTGTTGTTTCTATTTTTTTGACATCATTCTCAAGGTTGTATAGAATTTTTGGAAACAACCAAAACAAGTTTCTTTGGACTTGTTTGGTAATGTTCTTGTTTCTGTTTCTTCATTTTTAATGAAGAAAAATGAATTGCATGACTTTAACATCCAAGAATTCAAGTATGATACACCATCTTTTTATTTATGTTTTGAAACAAATTAGAAATGGGAACGAAGATAAAAGAAACTTATTTTGATTGTTTCCAAAATTTCTATATAATTTTGAGTATGTTCCCCAAAAATGAGAAACAAGAAACATAGTTAGTTGTAGAATGACTTAAATTTCTTAAGAAAATTGAAAATGAGAGACAAGAAACGGAAATATTACCAACCAAGTCTTTTTTTTTTCCATTTCCAATTTGTTTCAAAACATGAATAAAAAGATTGTTTTATCATGTATTTGAATTCATGAATGTTGAGACCATGGAATTCATTTTCCTTTATTAAAAATGAAAAAACAAAAACAAGAAATAAGAACGTTACTAAATGAGTCATTTATTTTTTTGTTTCCAAAATTGTATTTTAGAAACGTTTTTCAAAAGTGAGAAATGAGAAACAACAAGTTAAGTTTCTCATAAGCTATAAATGAGAAACAAAAAATACAAGAGAAACATGAACCTTAACAAACGAGTCTAAAATTATTTTCAAATATTTACCTAACTAAATTTTAAATTATACTAATAGTAAGGAGTAAGGACCTAGTTAAAAAAATTCAAGAATTACATTAGAAAATGTAAAAACTTTGATAAATATGATATTTTAGGTTAAAAACTCGTTTCATTTTTTGTTAAAATATCTCCTGAGGATGGTACGTCACCGTGAAATGAACCCCGATTATAGGGATCAACCGTGTAAGCCATACAACATCGATTCCAAAAAGTAAAAAAGGGACCTAGTTCAACTTCAAAATGCAAAATTACATGAGAAAATCATAATATAAACTCTTTTTACTTTTTTTTTAAGTTTTAAAATGTAGTTGTACTAAAAAAGAAAAAAGTTTTAAAATGTAAAAGGTAAAATATAATATATTATAAATTATATAATACTGTAAAATAATAAATTCTACAAAATTTATAGCATAAGTTAATAAATTAATTAATATTATTTTAGATTTAACTAAATATTTAGTTGGTAAATACCCTATTTAATTTACAAATATATTACTAAAATCAATTTTTAAATTGAGTACTTTTCAATATGATTGAAAGCATGATGTGTTTATCACTAATTCTCATCTTCAAATTTATGTTTTACGGATATTTTTTGGTTAAGTTTATATTAAAGAAAAAACAAGGATTGAAAAAGGCATTTTCTTTTACACAAGATTGAAAAAAGGCCTCGGCACTATACCTCATAAAGGGGAAAGAAAGAAAAAAAAAATTGACAGCATTTTCTTGCAGATTTAGATCAAGTTGCTAAAACCCAAATCATCATGAACTAGAATTAATTAAGAGAAAATGAGTTCAAATCTCATGATAATCATCTATCTTAAGAATTAGTAAGTTGATCCAACGTATCTCATTAATATTTTTAATGTTAATGTCGATATCAATGGATATTTTGAGAAATATTATATAAATAAAAAATTTATAATAAATATTTAATTAACATATAAATATTCTTTTAAAATAAATTAAAAGTCATTAGTATTAATATTATGTTCATGTTAATGTTAGTGATATTTTATTGTATGTTTTATTTTTTTTCCTATTCTACGAGAATGTTGATTCATTTTTCATGGCAATACTAAACCTGAAAATGTTTAATAGTTTTATTATCGTAAAGGACAGAAAAAAGAGAAAAAAAAAAAGCTGACAGCATTTTCTTGGAGATTTAAACCAAGTTGCTGAAAAATAAATAACCCCATAAATTGAAATGATTTATTAAAAAATATATCTATTGAATTAATAATATTATTAGGTGGCAGTACATGCTACTGGGCACCAACTAAGTTTGGAAGTGGTACTCTGACTTTTGGAATAATATTAAATTATTTTTCCCACATTAAATAGTTCTTGCTTGGTCATATCATTTTATGATCTGTGTATCCAATCCATTAATTAATTTGTAACTTGTCAACAATCTTAGGTTGGAAAAAATATAGGTGTGATTCAGATTTCTCTGAGATAGATTTGTGTTTGGATACTATCGTTTGGAAATTAACAGAAGTTGACATTGTTAAAAGAACGAGAGGACAATGATCTCACACGTGAGAGTTTGTTTGAGGGTGTGTGTCGAATTCTTACAAAGATCTGTGAGGGAGAGACGACTTACCTTCACTAAGACTACTCTTTTCCTTATATATAAAGAGATGGTAAGTTTGTGAATGAGATAATGGATATAGGAGACGGCGTGTCCTGTCTGGATTTGGTGGGACCACCGACAACCTCTCTCCTCCCTTATGTATTACGAATGAGAATATATCAATATTGTGGGTGATCCTTTGAAGCATATCGCAGTTTAGTTACAAGGTGTCAGCATCCTGTTGACTGTCCTCTATACTGGATCTTCAGTTTAGTTCACAGCTTCGTTGCTGTTGCACTCGAGTTTGGGCCAATGCACTTTATTTTTCATGATTTTTCTTCTTCAACTAATGCACGTGGTTGGACAGGCCTTCGACGTGCATTTCAATTTTACTCGATAACAAAAACTATCCAAACGAATTAGATATGAATAATATGAATTTAAATTTGTAGCAAGAATGATATCAAGTTGGGTTGGAGCTACCTTAATTATCCCCAACCCCACAGAATTTCAATCCTTACCTCTCTCATTCCTCGATTTGGAATAATGAGGAGTGATTGAAAAATTCTTAGTTTTTTTTTTTCATTTTAAAATTAAAAATAAATAAATATATAAAAATATACATTAAGTTAAAACTTAAAGAAAATTATTTATTTTTGATAATGGATTTCATAAAAGTATTTGATACATTCCTTTTTATTAAATTTCGAATAAAATATTAATAAAACATTTAAAAAATTAAAATTTTGAAGATGGTGATGGGGTAGAGAAAATCTTTTTCTCATGCTCAAATAAAATGGATATCAATTTTTGACCCTCTGTAGAGTGAGTTTGCACAGAAATCATGAATAGCTGAATTTAGATGTATAAAAAAGAACTATATTGTTACATAGTATTGAATTATTATCAATTTGAAAGTAGAGAAATTAAATGGTTGAGAAACTAAATTTTTACTTTAACAAAGACAAAAATATTTTTTAATCTTAATTTAATATTTATGGTCTTTTAACCATCCTTTAACAAAATATTTGTAACATATTTAATAAAGTGCTAACATGATATATATAATCATTATATTAAATTTTACCAAATTGGCATGATGTGACAACTCGTTGGAGACTAATTATTAATTAATATTTATTGAAAGCCAAAAATTCAGAAAGCACTTAAAAGTTGGTGTCTACTTTGATACAAAAAAAAAAAAAAGAAAAAAAGAAAAATGGTAATATCTATTGCATAATATTTTGAGTGGTTGTTTATAAAATATGATTCCATAAAGGATATGAAAAAAACACATTTCAAATTCAACTTGGTTTTTCCCTTTGATGAAAAGGCATGTATGGGGAATGAATCAAAAGCATTTCTCTTTTGTAAGTGGGAGAAAAGGCAAAAATGAGAACATGGGATTATCAAATTTAATTTATTTACACAAAAAAAAAAAAAATTAAATGTTTTACAAAAATTATTCAATTGTGGACCTCCAAAGTCAAAAAACAGAAAAGAAAGAATCAAATCATAAAGACATTGTTTCATGAGGATTGGTTTCACCTCTTCCAAAAAGATAAGAAAACAACCCTAATAATCTTTTTAAAGATTAAAAGAAAAGTTTGATTGGTTGCTTTCTTGGCTAAAATAGAATAAATCGAACCCTCATCTCAATTTTTTTAAAAAGATATTATCTCAACTTACTCCCGAACCTTGTAAAGTGATAAAAATCTTGGAGTTCGTTTGGCAATGTTCTTCTCATAAAACTATATTTGACAATTATTTCTTGTTTCTTGTTTATTTTTTTTATTAAAAAAGAAACAGAATTATATTGGGTAATAATTTCTTATTTTTCGTAATCTAAAATTTTTAATTAAAAAGGAAGTAAAATATTTATCTGAAAATCAAAATTTTGAATTAAATATTCAAAAATTTATATTATATTTATTATGCAATTTGTGAATCAATAATGATAAAATAAATGCTTTTATTTATGTTTTGGAAAAAACTAGAAACAAGAACAAGAAACAAAAACTTTAATGTGTTTCCAAAATTTAAATTTTGGAAACACATTAAAGTTTTTGTTTCTTGTTCTTGTTTCTAGTTAACAATTTTGAAAACGTCGGTCAAAAATAAGAAATGAGAAATAGGAATAGTTATCAATTGTTGTATTTCTAAAAAAATTGGAAACAAGAAACAAAAAACAAAAAATGAGAAATGAAGGTTTCGTTTGATAATTTATTATTTATGTTATCTCATTTTTAATAAAGAAAAATAGAATTGTATGCCCAGTACCCATGAGTTAAAAAAATGATAAAACAATATTTTTATTTATGTTTTAGAATAAATTGGAAACTAGAATAATAAATCAAAACACTCGTTTTTGTTGTTTTCAAAATTTTTATACAATTTTAAATAATATTTAAAGAAAAAGAAAAAAAGAAACAAAAATATAAATAGTTTCTAAATACATAGATTTCTTAATAAAATTAGAAACCACAAAGAAGACACGTGAACATTACCTAAATGAGTTGATAATGTTATCAAACAAGTTCGCAGTTAACCAAACTTTATAGTTAAATTTTAATGTTGTTGAGAAATGATTATTTTAGAAAAGAAAAAGGTTTGATATTTACTTAGTCCAAAAATTTCTTGAACTTTAAATGTTTTAATGAAAATTTTCAGTACTTGACGTATGTTTGGTATAATAGGGCTCAATAGGTACACAAAATATATAACTAGCAAAATTAAAATTGAACTAAATCTTGATTAAAGTTAATTATTATTATTAATATATAGTTTGGTTTGATTTGCTATATATAAACTTATCGAAGAAACTAATTTTAATCTCTCTTGAATAAATAACAAGATCCTATAATAAAAAGAAATAAATAGAAATAAATTTCTAAAATAGATAGTGTGTACAAATATATACATATTTTCGTTGATCTTAGAAAAGATAAATTATGGTGACTTTAAAAATATATAGATCAACTAATGTCAGAAAATAACTGAAAATTTAAAATAAAACATATTAAAAATTATTGCAAGAACATATCATTCTCTCCCTAATCTCAATTACACAGCCAACTAAAGCTAGTATACTAAACTTAAACTGTTTCAATTGGGATGAATAAAATCTAAAGTTGCCAAACCGAGTATAGCTCAAGTGGTTAAGACATCTAGAGAACTTCTATTCTAATATTTTGCCAAATACTCTACACTTGACTCGACTACACATTATGCTCTTTAGACTGCCGTTAAAGAACCACGTCTAAATTAAACGTTCTTTTAGAATATGAAATAAAAGACAATTACATGTACTAATTAGTTTAGTTGTGTACAACCTTAATGATACTAAATTAAGGCTGTGATAAAATGTACCAATAATAGTTTGGATGATTTCATAATGAGACCAAATAGTTTTTATATCTTATGAAAAGACGATTTAGACAGAAGAGTTACGGGGAGGGTTTGAATTCCTTAGCTATTAAGGGATAAAAATGAGAGTCCAAAGGATTATAACTTTGTGGCTTTTAAGAAAATTAAAGGTGAAACATGAGAAAGTATAGTGCATTAAGGTAACCACTAATGCATTGGAGAGGAAAAAAGCCCCAAAAGGAGAATGCAAATACACTTTTGTTGTGTAATATTTATAAATATAGCAAATTTTTAAAACTAGTAAATCAACGCTACTCCAAGTTCGCTATCTGGCTTTACTTTTGGTTTCACTCAAAAGATTTCATACTAATCGAGATAATTATCTTTATCTATATATACTATGGATCACTCTCTTCTCTATCCAATGTGAGACTTTGTTTTCACTCTTCGTAAACCCAACAATCCTCCCCTCGAACAAATTACTACCGAGCCTCTCTCCCTCAAGTAGTTATCCATTTCGTTCGCTCTCGGACCAAAATGAGAGCCTTGCTCTTATTCAAAGCTTTAGGCACACCCGAATAGAAAACAACCACGGATCACACGATGAATACATCTTCTGAGGCTCACCACTTATTTGCTTGGCACTTGAGGATTTCACCACATTGTTAGGTTTAGACGATGATTCTGATACCAAGACAAAGTTATCCAAGTATCCTCAGTATCCCCACAATAATACGATATTATCCGCTTTTTTGCTTCGCATTTATGCGATACGGTATCAAAGCAGAATTTTTTTTTTGGCTTGATGTGATTTTCTTATTTTCTCGATTAATTGCCATTCTTTACAATCATCTTTGTAAAATAATTCTCTCCCAATCCTCGAGAAATTGTTCTCCATGGCCGATCAAAATACTTTTACACCAAATACGAATGCGGAGATTCCAAGTCTGATTGCGACGTATCCAAATTCGAATACACTGATTCAGAATACGGTGGCAATTGAATCTCAACTTAATCCTTATCTGATTCATCATTCACTTGCTCCTACTACCGTGTTAGTTACTCAACAATTGATCAGATCGAGCAATTATAATTCGTGGTGTAGTTCTATGATGACAACACTTTCTGGAAAAAAACAAAGCAGGAATTGTCGATGACTCTATCAAGAGGCCTGAAGGAAATTTACTTGCAGCATGGAAGTGCAATAATGATATTGTAACTTCATGGATTATTAATTCAGTTTCTAAGGAAATTGCAGCATGAATAGTTTACACCAAGTCAGCTAAAAATATATGTGATGAACTGAAGAAAAGGTTTCAGCAGAGTAATGATCCACAAATATTTCAGCTTTGAAAAGAATTGGTGACCACAGTGAAAGGTAATATGTCAATGAAACGTATGACACAAAATTAAAGACAATTTGACAGGAACTCGTCCATTGGTGAGCTGTAATTGTAAAGGATTAAAGCCTCTTCTGGATTATCTCCTTTCAAATATGTGATGATTTTTCTCATGGACTTAAATGAGAGCTACGTAACTGTTGAGCTCAAATCTTGCTTATATGGATATACTATTCCTCCAATAAACAAGGTCTTCACCAAATACTATTGGTTCCAAGCAGATTACTAAATCAAAAGAATTTTCAGCCTTTGTGTGTCCGACCATAACTGATATTTGGCATAAGAGTTCGGGGTATCCATCTTCTGCTAGGCTTGCTCTCCTTAAGCTACCTTTGCAGCTTTCTAATAATTCATTTTCTACTATTTGTCATATATGTCTATGTCCATTGGCTAAGCAGCATCGCCTTTCATTTACTGCTAATAACCATGTTTCTGATGCTATTTTTGACTTGATACACTATGATGTTTGTGGTCCTTTTAATACCTCCACTGCTGCTGGATATACATATTTCTTAACCTTGGTTGACGATTGCTCTTGGTTTACTTGGTATATCTCATGCCACAAAAATCTGATGCTTTAACTATAATACCTCGATTTTTTAAGCTCGTTGAAACACAGTTCTCCAAAGTGATTAAAAGTTTTCGTTCTGATAATGCCTCAGATCTTCGTTTTACTGAATTTTTTTTGCATCTAAAGAGACTCTACATCAATTTTCTTGTGTTAATCGACCACAACAAAATTATGTCGTCGAACGTAAGCATCAACATCTTCTCAATGTTGCTCGAGCTCTCTTTTTTCAATCCAATGTCCCTTTATCTTTTTGGGGCGATTGTGTTCTTACTATAGCATATTTGGTTAATCGCACTCCTATGTCATTGCAGGCTAATTATACATCTCCTTATGCTGTTTTATTTGGCCGAGACTTTGATTATACTTCTCTCCGAGTTTTTGGGTGCATTGCTTATGCTTGCACATTACCTTTACATCATACAAAATTTGATCAAAGAGGTCGTCCATGCATTTTTTTGGTTATCCAGTTGGCATTAAAGGCTACAGATTATATGATATTACTAAGAAACAGATATTTGTTTCTTGGGATGTCATCTTCTTTGAACATTTGTTTCTATTTCATACTTTGAATTCTACTGCATGCTGAACCTATTATTGCTGATTTTTTTATCCAATTTTGTTTTACCCACTGTATCATCAGACTTGCTTTCTAATGGTCCTTCATTGGGTGATCAGTTTTTTCCAGCAGATATTAACCCTTCTGATGGTGTTTTTTCCCCACCTACAGCTGATATTTCTTCTGAGTTACAACCTAATATGCCTACTGATATGCATAATGTGTCCAAATATACTGCTCATCCTATGCCTACTAACACACGTGATGTGCCCTCTGTCGTGTTTTCTGATGTGAATACTACATCTGCTGCTATGCCTACTGATGTGCCTCTGGATGTTATGAATTAGTCTACTGCACCCTTATCTCACTTGCAATATGATTTTTTGACTGGACCAACTGATTATTTTCATACTGATGTCCCTGACACATCTTCACAACGTACACGATACCCTCCTTCGTACTTGAAGGATTTTCACTGCAACCTTCTTAGGGAAAAGTCTTCTTTTGAATTCCCGATTTCACATTCTGGTGCTCCTTATTCGAAGAATTTTGTGTCTTATAACAATCTTTCTTCTACTCATCGACGATATGTTCTTAATATCTCCATTGAATTTGAACCAGTCTATTTTCATCAGGCTGTCAAATTTCCACAATGGAGGAAGGGCATGGATGATGAAATTGCTGCCATGGAGCAAACAAACACTTGGTCTATCGTTCCTCTCCCTTTTGGTCAACATGCAATTGGGATGCAAATGAGTGTATCGTGTCAAATACAAAGCTGATGACACTATGGATCGTTACAAGGTAAGGTTGGTGGCTAAAGGCTACAATCAACAAGAAGATATTGATTTTATAGACACATTCTCGCTTGTTGCCAAGATGGTAACTGTCAAAGTTTTGTTAACACTGTATGCATCTTATGGTTGACCTCTTGCTTAAATGGATGTTAATAACGCTTTTCTGAATGGAGATTTATTTGAGGAAGTATATATGTCATTACCTCTAGGGTATAAATCTCATGTTTCTACATCAAGGCAGTCTTTTGTTTGCAAATTTAACCGATCAATTTATGATTTAAAGTAATCTTATAGTCAATGGTTCACAAAGTTTTCTCACGCCCTTGATTTCTCATGATTTCATCCAATCTAAGGTTGACTATTCATTATTTACTCGTGGTCATGGTTCCTCATTCGTTGCATTATTAGTCTATGTTGACGGTATCATCATAACTGGTCCCACCCCACATGAGATTGAGTCAGTCAAAGCGATTCTTCAATCTCATTTTCAACTGAAGGACTTGGGATCTGTTAAATATTTCTTGGGTTTGGAACATGGTATTTTTTTGTCCCAGAGAAAGAATTATCTACAAATTCTTGAAGATACTGGTTTTTTGGGAGCCCGATCTACTAATTTCCCTATGGATCCGAATCTTAAGCTCTCTAAGGATGCTGGAGAACTACTTTCTGACAAGGAGGCTACTTCTTACCGACGACTCATTGGTCGTTTGCTTTATTTACAAATATCTCCTCCCAGATATTTCATTCTCAATACATAGGCTTAGTCAGTTTCTTCAACAGCCTTGTACTGGTCATTTGGTAGCCATTCATCACCTCTTACGTTATCTTAAGAATTCTCCTAGTCAAGGAATCTTGTTGCAGAAGTTATCTTCTTTTCATCTACGGGCCTTTGTTAATGCTCATTGGGGATCTTGCTAGATACCCAAGAAACAACAAATTGTTTCACGTTCTTCTACTGAGACTGAATACAGGGCTCTCGTTGGTGTAACCAGCGAACGGGTCTGGCTCCATCACTTGTTGTTGTGTATTGTGACAATCAGGCTGCTGTTTCCATGGCATCTAATCCTACGTTTCATGAGCGCACAAAGCACATCGAGATCGATTGTCACTTGATGGATTTTTAAAGCTGCTACCTATTCGTTCTAGTTCTTAACTTGTTGACATGTTCACTAAGGCATTACCTTCTACTACTCTGCATTTTCTCATGTCCGAGATGAATTCTTATGATCTTTACACTCCGTCTTGAGGAGGACTATTATTGGAGATCTTTCTAGTTTGTTATTCTGGTGGTTATGTGGTTATAACAAACTAACCTACTTCGCGTTTGTGTAATACTATCAATTTATTAATTATTAATTATATGATCTAAATATTTCTCAAAAAAATAAAAAAATAAAAAATTTATATGATCTAAACATGTTACAATTCAATTTACTGAAAATAAAAGTAAAGTTAAAATTGATACACGTGTGAGATCTAAAATTAAAGTTTATATCTTTCATGAAAGTTCTCTTAAAAAAAAGGGAAAGACACGAGAATGATTTTAAAAGATTAATTTGTAAAACAATCCCTAGAATTAAATTTTAGTATTTACCCAAATACCCTTACATAATTTTAGTTGTAATCTCATTTTAGTCCACTATAGATTTATTCCATTATTTTTGTCTTTAAAATCTTACAAATTTCTATTTTGGACCTTCAACTATTAAAAAAAGAAAAGTTGAAACTTGTTGGAATCTATATCTTTGGTTCTTGAATTTTGTCATTGCAACTTACAACTAATTGTAAATCTGAACATGTCTATTTTAGTTCTTGAATTTCACATCGTCTATTTTTTTAAGCAGCTATATGGCTATTTATACATCGAATTTTTAAAAATAACCATTTTTTTGGTCGTTGCTATTATTCTATATGAGCCTACCTAATACTTATCTCAATCAACTAACGTGTGGCATCGATATATACTCATACCAGCCCATCATATTTGAAATCACCAAACAATGATGATAGAAAAATAATTATATTTTTTAATTCAAGGATTAAAAATAGAAATTTTGATACTTGGACCAAATTAAAAAAAACCTAAAAAATTTAGGGACTAAAATAGACATTTTAAAAGTTCAAATATCAAAATAGAACAATTCTAGAAGTTTAGGGACTAAAATGAAATTTCAACCCATATTTCTTTGGGTCGAAAATAGAGCCCTTTATACTTGATCAATAGTCTTTTTTATTTTTTTAATTGTTATTTCTTATGATACATATACTTGATCAATATTCAATATTAATTGGTCCAAATGTTTAATGGGCCTTTACTGGGCTCTAGCCATGGAATTTATGTGATAATTGGGCCTAGGAACTGGGGTTTTGGGCTTCAGTTCAACCTAGAACAAAGAGATATTATAAAACTAAGATTAAATGTATGTTACTAA
Source organism: Momordica charantia (assembly GCF_013281855.1). Taxonomy (NCBI): domain Eukaryota; kingdom Viridiplantae; phylum Streptophyta; class Magnoliopsida; order Cucurbitales; family Cucurbitaceae; genus Momordica; species Momordica charantia. Next base: position 11,914,713 of record NW_028275166.1, on the reverse strand, counting down.
AAAAACAAGTTGTTTAACTCCTAACGTTGGGGTGATTTTTCAATTTAGTCTCTATTGTTTTAATAGTTTCAACTGAGTCTCTTACATTTTAACATTTTTTAATCCTATCCCTTTTATTGATAAATGTTAAAATTGACTGATAATAAATTTACATGACATGATACTTTGTAAGTTGAAATTTAGACAAAATATTAGACCACTTAGAGAAAAAAAGTTGAGATTTATATCATTTTTTTAGGAACTTAGAGTATTATCTATTATGTCAGTGTAAATTTATCACTCATCAATCTTATTAAAGTGTATAATCGATAAGGGACTTAAACTTGAGATGCATTAGAACATGAGAGATTAAATCATATATTTAGCCTAAAAATAATTAAAATATAGCAACAAGTAAAATGTATTAATTTTGCATGACACGACAATAGGTGACACAAGAGAATGAGTGATAAAATAATAAAGTCGGGAGGGTTAAAAATGTTTCCACACCTTTATTTCATGTTAATTACTATGTTAATAATGATTTATTACAATCAAAATATACATAATTGGATTTTTTTGATATTCCATGACTGAATAAATACCATACAACCTCGAAGATTCAAGTATTAAATTTGTAATTTACCAATTCTTTTAGTTGTATGATTTTAGATATTTTTGTGGTTGTTGGGAATGTGACCAAAGTCTCGTATTGGTTTGGATAGACTAAGATCAAGTGTATGTAATTAAGTGAAGAATATCATCTCTCTTAGTACGAGGTATTTTAGAGTGATACCAATATTAAATTCATGAGGACTTAATGAGGACAAAGGTGGAACATATCATATCATTAAATGTGGAGGATCCATTGTCCCTAACAAAGTGATATTAGAACGATGCCCTTGGCTTAGCCATGTCGGTAGAATCCTCAAGTTTTGAACAAAAAAGTGGTGGGCGGATGAATGACCGGAGAAGAGGAGTCGACTAGATGGATGACTATGAGGGGACATTCAATGATACTTTCTTTGAGAAGCGAGATTGTTTGGAATACGACTAAAACAAAGTCATAAGGACGTTCAAAGTGAACAATATCATACTATTGTATAAATGTAGATGGTCCGTTGTGCCCAAGCTAAATTTTGAGTTATGATTTTCAATCTTGTTTTGAAAATGGTACTACTACCTAGTTGGGAAGTTTTAATGGGTAGCACTTTTTTAATTCAACTTCACAAATATAACATTTTTTATCCCGATAGAATTAAATAAATGACGTTTAACTATATTAAATTATTGAATTCTTTTAGTAAAAAACTGTGAAGGTGTGAATTTGAACTCAAATATTAAGAGCAGTTAGTAGATATGTTAATTGACAAGTTATGCTCTTGTTGACATATATAATCTATTGATTAGTGCATTCAATCGACTGAATTACCAACTCGAGTATAGTTCAATTAATTAATAAGACTCTAATTACTTTATTCATAATAAATTTCATTTCTTTCTAGATATGGTATGGAATGCCATTTGTTCACCCAAAATAGCTTCTTTCATTGTGAACATCAATGGCATTGGCCTCACACTTGAAATTATTTACATTACCCTTTTCCTAATTTATGCAGACACAAAAGGGCAAGCCTTTCAACCATTCATCCTTCAATCTTCTTCTAATATTGTTTTTGGTTAAATGTGACGACTTTCTAAAATACCCAGTTTCGTTGAGAGGCGAAGTATAACTTTTTATATATATAATCTGTCAATTCTAAAATTTTAGGGATAAATTACAAAGTATTTAGTATTTTTTTTATAAATTTTTTGAGTTTACAACAAATTAAGTTGCCTCCCTCCCTTCTTTGTTGGCCCCTTAGTTTGGATAGTAAATCTTTTTGAGGGTCAAGATGTTATTGACCATTGAGATATAAAATTCAACTTAGACAAAGGTCTTTACTAATCCTTTCGTGAAGAGATCGACTTCAAAACCTTTTCTCAAGATATCTTCCAAATTGTTGGGGTCGGAGATTTCACTAGGCAGCTCTTTCGCTCTATAGGGATCAGGGGTATAGCACAATTATTTTTGGAGGAAGGTTGGTTTACGTGGGCGACCGATCTTATGAAAAGAATCTTAAAACCTTTCTAAAAAAAACGTATATTATTTCTCAGTGATTGGAATCGAGATAATCTCAAACCTACCATTTGTAAAAAAAAATTTATATTTTAACTAATTGAGATATGCTTAAATCTTGATATGAGAAAATGAAACGAGATATGAATGATAGGAATAAGGGAGGATAATTACACCCAAAAGTAGCATATAGTGTGCTTTTTTAAACCACATTTTTGCAATGTTTTGGTCAGATAAAGATGGTGCGTACGGTGCCGTTTTCAAAGCCATGAGAAAAGATCCACTACGGTTGGCATATTGTGTGTCGTTTTTGGAGCCTTCTCTTGTCATTGATATTGAGTTTAAAAAATAGTAAAAAAAAAAAAAAGTTGACACACAAGCAGCACATCAGAAAAAAAATATATTTAAAAATAATATTACCACTGCCATGTCATCTTTCTGTTGAGTCATTTGATGGAAAAGTAAACAAATTTAACAGGTGTGGCTAATTTTAACCATTTAAGTTTGAGGTTTAATCTTTGCAAAGAAAAAGTTGTGGTAGTAATTGCAACAAATGCTATAATTTAGAAGTGATTTGTGCAATTTGGTTGTATTTATATTAAATTATTTTTATTTATAAACTAGTTATCTAATATAAATATTTTAATTAGTTAAAAATAAATTTAACACATAGTATTCAATATTATTTACAATATTATGAGCTTAAGAGTTTTATATTAATTTTAATTGATTAATTAATATATTATACTAAGTGATACAAATTTAAATTAATAAAATACATTAAATAATTTATTAAACAATATGTTAATATTTTATACATAATTATCATTTTTTTTATAAGCAAAGCTTGCTAAACATAAAATATTAATAATCCAAATCAGAGCCAAACTTGAATATATATTTATATATCTCGACCAAGGTTCGAATCTCTCATCCCTGCTAGATGTTGTTGAACTAAAAAACAAAAATCCAAATGAGTTGATAGTATTTTTACATGGGTTTATGATTTTTTGACTTGTATCCAGACATGTAAAAAGTCTCATCAGAATAAATTTTTTCATTCTCAAGGAAGTATTATTAACGACAACGGGACAGCGGGACCTTGAGTACTTCATGTATCTCCAATATTGTCCGCTTTGAGCATAATCCTCACGACTTTACTTTGATTTTGGTTTCATCCAAAAAGCCTCATTGTCGTCTCTTATATAATCATGATAATCTCTTTAGAAACCCAACACTTATTTCCTAGTTTCAAGGAACACTTATTTCCTGTTTTTATCGAAACAAAAAATCCAAATTTTATGACTTTATTGGTTATTCAACATTTAAAATCTTTTGAGTTAAATCCTCAAACTTCCAATACATTTCATATATATTCTTTTATCCAAAACATAATAATATGGATATGAGGGATGAATGACATTACATTTTTAATAAATTAAACCTAATATTTTTACTATAAGAATTAAAGTGTAAGTTAATAAAAGTTAGAATACTAAATTTAAAAATTTGTAAGATTAAGAAAAAAATTTGCTAAAATGCACAAATTATTTTTAGGACCCCTAAAACTATATTTAAAAACAAATTTTAATCAAATTATTATTATATATTGTGAAATATCACATCATTACGTTTAGTTTAGCAATTTAAAGTAATGCAAAAAAGAACAATTTGAAAACTTAAATAAATTGTTCATTGGCGACAATGAGTTGTCAGTTTAATATTTCATAACCTCTTTATAGAATTTTACGAATTATCCATTTAATTAATTTTAAAAAATGACAATAATAAATCGAGGCTAAATTTAGAAGATTTAGAAATCTGTTTTGTATTCTGTTTCATATGAGATAAAAATAATCACGTGGCATTTACTTTTTCTTTTTGAAACCGACGTGGCATTTACTTTATTTCCCAACTCAGTTTCCTTTTATTATTATTATTAACATACCAATTTTAAACTTGTTTGTTGGATCATTCATATATATGGATGAGATTTTTTAGATTTTTTTTTTAAGTCCCAAGGTTGTAAGAACTTTTATGATGACATTGTTTTGGTTTTGGTTTTTTATTTTTTTAAAAATATACTGAGGTCTTTATATATTTTTAATTAGTTTATTTATTTTCGACTGGGATTTAAAAGTTTTTTTTTTAGAGTTTGAATTAGAAAAATATTGGTAAATAAATATTATTTATAAAAAGGAATCCACGTTTAAAATCTTCATTATCATATGGATTATTAATTTTATCATTTTTAAAACACTTTTGAAGTTTTGTCAATCTTTTAAAATTAATAAATAAAATTTCAAAAACTATTTCTTTTAATTTTTAAGATTTAGCTTAATTTGTAGAAACATTTTTTACTGCAGATAATGAATCAAAGAAAAATATTCTTAAATTATCACCAATTTAAGAAAGTAGAAAACAAATAAATCTTAACCAAGGTATATTACTAATTAGACATTGAATTTATATTTGTACATTTTAATAATATTTTACTTATAATTATTTATTAATTAGCCATTGTTTATGCAAGGATATGCGCGACAGTGTATTTCAGATTGCAGCTCGAACTCGGCCTCCGGACCGATCTGAGTACTCGGGCGGACCTGCACAAAAAGGTGAGCACTCCAACGATCAAGTCAGTATAGGTCGGATTCCCAGTTTAGTTCGAGGTCAGAAATCATCCTACCTGATCGTGGAGTGAGGTCCTCTACTTATGGGTGGTAGTCCCGCTAATCTCGCGACGATTACACCCGGTAATCTCGGGACTGTCGGTTACACCCGGTAATCTCGGGACCGACGGTTACACCCGATAATCACGCCGCTGACAGTAGCTCACATCGGCCCCTACCGAGCTTCCCGGTAGGTCGGACCTCGGCCAGGTTCACCTCGGCCCTCATACTTAGCATCTGTCAACGCTAGTGGTGGTGATCTCGGCGGTCCGAGCTGGGCATGACTCATGAGTCACCTTGGAGCACCAATAAGGGTCCTCCACGTGTCCAGGGTATTCTCTTCCCCAAACATTGGCCCCCTCTCTGTCTGGTCCGATCTCGACCTGGCAGAGAAGTTCATTCGACTTGCTTTGGACGCGTGGCGACTTCCTATTCGTGGGAAAATATAACCGTTGCGGTGGATTTATCGTCGGATTATTCAAATATTCCGACGCTTCAGATCTTCGGGAGGATCCTAGCCGCTCGTTGATTACACGTGTACGGTGGGGAAATTTTTCCGACGAGCTATAAATACCCCCAATCCTTCAGGTCATACCTTACGTTTCCTGAATTCCTGGAGTTCGATCTGAAGGCAGCTCGAACCCTTGGTAGGTCGGTCTCTTCCCTCACTTTCTCTTTCGAACGTAGTTGCCATGTCGTCCTCTTTTAGCAGCGACTTAGGGTCCGATGAGGATTTAGCTCGTAGGTTAGAGTCCGAGCTCGAGGAGATAGAAAACTTTAGGTTCTCCGATGACGGGGAGGATAGTGATGCCTCCACCTCGGGTCAGGGTTTGGAATACCCTTCTAGGATACCTGAGCACTACCTCGGATCCCTTCGTAGGGGGTTCGCTATCCCTGAGAACATCCTCCTTAGGATTCCGGAGGAGGGGGAGAGAGCTGACAATCCTCTAGAGGGATGGGTCACTCTCTACTTCAAAATGTTTGAGTACGGCCTCAGACTTCCCCTTCACCCTTTTGTCCAAGAATTTCTCTTCCGAACTGGGTTAGCTCCGGCTCAAGTGGCCCCCAATGGGTGGGGTGTCATTTTCGCTTTGGCCGTCCTTTTTTGGCTACGAGCTCGGGATAGTGAAGAGGCCGAGCTGTTAGACGTAGACCAGCTCCTCGCGTGCTTCGAAGCGAAAAGGATAGCTAAGAAGCCTGGTCGGTTCTATATGTGCGCAAGGAAAGGCGCAGGCGGTATAGTTAAGGGGCCGACCTCCATCAAAGGATGGGTGAGGAAGTGGTTCTACGCTTCCGGGGAATGGCTTGCAAAGGACGAGTCGGGTCGTTCCTTCTTTGACGTTCCCACTAGGTTTGGGAACCTAGGTACGGAGTAACTCTTACTTTCTGTGATAACTTTCTTTCTTATTATTCAGGTCTGACTCGGATTTTGTCTTTGTGCAGTTTCAATCCGACCAGTCCCCGAGCTCACGCAAGCCTCCTTCGACACGTTGAAATATTACAAGGAGCACTTTCCGAGGGGTAGGAAGGTTGGAACCTTGGTGACCGACAAGCTGCTGCTTGAGTCCGGGCTGCTAGATTACAACCCTGCAGTTCGTCCCATTGAATCCTCAAGGCCGAACTCCGAACTTGGTATGCCGAGCTTGCTCCCCCCCTTTTTCCTCTAACTTTGTGTTGACTCCTGTTTTTGTTTTGCAGCCATGGTTTGCGGATTTGCAAGCAACGTGAAGCGCAAGTCCAAGGGTCGAGCCCATGCTCTTGAGGCCGCCCAGAGTTCGAAACCTGCCACTTCTGCGGTGGTAGGGCCAGCCTCGGAAGATCCAGCCCCAGTGATCGAGCTGGAGTCTTCTGGGGGTCCTTCGAGGGAGAAGCGCCCCAGGGATCAGACCGAGACGGTGGACGTCTCGCCCTTAGGCGAGGAGGTGAGGTAGGAAGTCCCCCTGAAGCGAAGGAGGAAGAAGAAGAAGACCACCTCCCCCTTGGAGGTCGGAGCTCGTGGGGCCCTACCTACGAGCTTCGCAGATCGGGTGGACGATCCTGAGGCCAGGATGGGCGGGATGTCCGACGTGACAGCACGGTTCAGAGTCGAGCCGTCAAGTTCTGGGGTGAGGGACCAGGTGTCCCGCATCTCTGCTGCAAGTTTGGACCGCTGCCTCAGAAGAGCATCCAAATTTGTAAGTGACCCGGGGTCCGTCCTGCAGAGGACCATCGACTACGCCGCTGAGGTAAAATTGGTGTCTTCATTTTTGCTCAATTTACCTAACAGGTAGCTCGGTCTAACTTTCTTCTTTGTACCTTTTTTCAGGCGTTTGTTGCTTCCATTCAATCGGCTCTGGCCGTGAAGGCCGAGCTGGATGGGAGGGAAGCTCTGACAGCGAGGGAGAAAGAGGAGTTCTTTGCTGCCTTGGAGGCTGCTTCCTCCACCATGAAGGATGAGCTGCTGAAAGCTCACTCTGAGGTGGAAATTTTGAAGGCCGAGGTGGAGGCCAAGGCCGAGCTGCTGAAGAAAGAAGAGGACAGACGCAAGGCCCAGCTCCGAGCTGCCCATGCTATCACCATGGGCTTGGAGAAGGAGAAGTTCCAACTCCTCAAGGAGAAGGACGACATGCTCCAGGCGCTTGAAGCGAAGGAGGAGGAGCTGAAGCATGCGACTGCCGAACTGGAGACGGTGAAGGAGCGTCTCAGCAATGGAGCCCTATTGGAGGAATCGTTTAGGCAACATCCTGACTTCGATAGATTTGCCAAAGACTTCTCTGACGCGGGCTTCAAGTTTCTCATGAAGGGCATTGCTTCCGACATGCCTGACCTTCAGATCGATCTCGGTGGTCTGAAGAAGAGGTATGCTGAGCAGTGGGCGTCTGGGCTTAGCGGCACCCCTGGCCCCCAAGCGTTGGTGGATAAGTACGTCAGAGATCTGGACTCTGACTACTCCGACCTCGAAGAGGATCAGGTCGGCACCACTCAAGAGGGCGCTCCTCAAGCAGGCTCTTAGGCGAACACCTTTCATGAGGCCTTTCTCTGTCTTTCTTCTCTTCTTTTGTAAGTGTTAGGGAAGAGCTGCAAGGTCTATAAGCCTTGGCTCTGATTTTCATTCAATAAAGAGGCTTCTCGTTTGTTTTTACTTTATTGCCTTCCTTTTTTTGCTTTTTCTTTAAGCTAAAGCCAATGTCACCTCGCACCTCGTACTTTTGAGGTCGCGCCTTCAAAAATACTTGAAATTTTGAATTCGAATCTCTGTCTAGTATTCAATGTATTGCACCAACTCTGGATTTTTTAATATCGTATCCTTAACTTAAAAACGTTAAAAGGCTAAAATTCTAAGTCCATAACTGTTCTTCATGTCGCATCTCGTACATTCAGGTTCAAAGGCTTGATCATTCTGAACTTTTCACATCGCCCCCTTGCCTTGAAGGTTTGAATTTTAAGTTCACCAACGGTTTTGGCATCGCACCTCGTACCCTTAGGTTTTGGAGGATAGAATTTTAACCGACTGCTGGAATGTGATCGTGTGGGAGTCCGTGGCCCCCATTTAATTTCTGGTCGAACTCGGAATCATGAAACTAAATCATCACATTTATTCCGATCATAATTCCTTTGAAACATTTTTTACAGATCCATTGAAAACCCTTTTGGCATTTCAAGGATAATAACGCTTCAGGTGCTCCGCGTTCCACGAGTGCGAGAGGACGTCTCCTTTCAGATCGGCCAATATGTACGTCCCAGGTCGGACTATTCCCTTGACCTCAAACGGCCCCTCCCAGGTCGGGTCAAGGGCACCCACATGGGTTTGGACCCTCCTTATGACCAGATGTCCGACTTGGAAGGTCCGAGGTCGAACGCGGGCGTTGTAGTGTCTGGCCATTCTGCCCTGATATTTCGCCAGGCGTAGCTGGGCCATTGCTCTTCCTTCTTCCAACAAGTCGAGGTTGAGGAGCAGCTCTTCCTCATTCGCTGTAGGCTCGTAATGCTCTACTCTGTTAGATGGCATGCCGATCTCAACCGGGTCTACAGCTTCGGAGCCGAAGGCCAGGGAGAACGGGGTCTCACCCGTCGATTCTCTTTGGGTGGTCCGGTACGACCATAGAACCTCTGGTAGCTCCTCGGCCCACCTGCCTTTCTTGGAGTCCAGTCTAAGTTTGATGCCTCGCTTGATGATCTTGTTGACCGCCTCCACCTGCCCATTTGCTTGCGGATGTGCGGGGGACGAGCTAAGGTGACTTATGACAAGCTTGCTGCAAAAGTCTTTGAACTTGGCGTTGTCAAACTGCTTCCCATTGTCTGTCACAATGGCCTGCGGTATACCAAAGCGACATATGATATTTGTCCATACGAAGGACGTGACTCTGGATTCCGTTATGTGGGAGAGCGCCTCGGCCTCGGCCCACTTTGTGAAGTAATCCACAGCCACTACAGCGAACTTTGTCTGGCCTTTGCCCAGAGGGAAAGGACCAATAATATCTACCCCCACTGCGCGAATGGCCATGGGGCCGTGATGGGGGTAAGCAGCTCGGGAGGTTGGTGGATTACGTTTCCGTAGCGTTGGCAATTGTCGCAAGTTCTAACGAACTTCTTGGCGTCCTGGCTGAGGGTCGGCCAATAGTATCCTTGTCGGATCACTTTGGCTGACAGCGACCGGGCGCCTGAGTGATTGCCGCACACTCCTTCGTGGATTTCTCTGAGGACGTATAGGCCCTCTTCAGGGGTTAGGCATTTCAATAGAGGCAGGGAAAAGCCGCGTCGGTACAACGCTCCACTTCGGACCACGAACCGAGCTGCTTGCCTTGCCAACCTTCTCCGCTCCTTGGGGTCTTGTGGTGAATTGTCCCTAATAAAGTCCACAATCGGGTCCATCCATAAGGGCTCTGGAGCGTCGATCTCCATCAGATCTGGCTCCGAGATCGAGGGATTATCTAAGATCTCGACGGGGACCGACCTGGCCAGGTCGGTCTCGTACGCTGATGCTAACTTGGCCAAGGCGTCGGCATTAGAATTTTCTACTCGGGGAACCCGGCTTACCTCGTAAGTTCGAAATTGGGCGAGGTACGATCTGACTTTGCCCAAATACTTCTCCATTCGGGGTTCTCTGACTTGGTACTCTTCCGTGATCTGGCTCACAACCAGCTGGGAGTCGCTGAAGATCTTAACACAAGAGGCCCCCAATGCTCTGGCGATTCGTAGACCGGCAATAAATGCTTCATACTCAGCCTCGTTATTGGAAGTCCGAAAGCCGAACCTTAAGGCATACTCAAATCGCTCGCCTCCTGGTCCGAGCAAGAGGACCCCGGCCCCGCACCCCTTCTCATTGGAGGATCCGTCGACATAGATTGTCCACGGTAGGTCAGACTCGCCAGGCTCGGAAGGTGGTGTGAGCTCGGCTATGAAGTCTGCCACTGCTTGCCCTTTCAACGCAGCTCTAGGTTCGAACTGGATGTCGTACTCACTTAGCTCCATTGCCCACTTCATCAGGCGTCCAGAAGCTTCTGGCTTATGGAAGATGTTTTTTAGGGGCAAGTTAATGAGCACCACCACAGTATGGGCTTGGAAGTATGGTCTAAGCCGTCGGGCCGAGGTGACTAAAGCGAGAGCCAACTTTTCCATCTGAGGGTATCTAGTATCGGCTTCGGTCATAGCCTTGCTTGTGTAGTAGACCGGGTTTTGCCGCGCTTCCTCTTGCCTGATTAGGGCCGAGCTGACGGCACTGTCAGACACTGCCAAGTACAATTGGAGCTTGTCCCCTGGCAGGGGCTTGGCGAGCAAAGGTGCCGAACAGAGATAGCTCTTCAATTGCTAAAATGCTTGTTCGCACTCTGCTGTCCATGCAAACGGCCCTTTCTTTCGTAGGACTTTGAAGAAAGGAAGGCACTTATCTGTCGATCTTGAAACAAAGCGGTTCAGGGCCGCAATCCTGCCATTGAGGCACTGAAGCTGCTTCAGCGTCTTAGGTGCCTCCATCTCGAGCACGGCTTTAATCTTTTCGGGGTTGGCCTCGATCCCCGGTTGTTCACCATGAAGCCAAAGAATTTTCCCGAAGAGACTCCAAAGACACATTTAGCTGGGTTGAGCTTCATTTGATATGTCCTCAGAACCTCGAAGGCTTCGGTCAGATCGGAGAGATGCGACTTAGACTGCTTGCTCTTGACAAGCATGTCGTCCACATACACTTCCATATTCCGGCCGATCTGCTTGGCGAACATTTTGTTCACCATTCTCTGGTAGGTCGCTCCTGCGTTCTTTAAACCGAAGGGCATGACCTTGTAACAGTACATACCTTGGTCTGTTATGAATGCGGTATGATCTTGATCCGGGACATGCATCTTGATTTGGTTGTACCCAGAATAGGCGTCCATGAAGGTGAGCAGTTCGTGCCCGGCTGTGGCGTCCACGAGCTGATCAATCCTTGGCAGTGGAAAGCAATCTTTCGGGCATGCCTTATTTAAGTTCGTAAAGTCTACGCACATTTTCCACTTTCCGTTAGATTTTTCAACTAATAAAACATTGGAGAGCCACTCGGGATACGAAATTTCCCTTATGTATTTAGCTTTCAACAGTTTGCTAACTTCCTCAACAATCACATCACTCCTCTCCTTGTTTATAGGTCTTCTTTTTTGTTTTACAGGTCGGAATGATGAATCTATGCTGAGGCGATGCGTCATAATCTTTGGGTCAATGCCAGACATGTCCTCATGGGACAACGTAAAGACGTCCGAGTTGGACAAGCTCCAATTGATGCACACCTCGCGCCTGGCTGCACGAGCTAACTCCTTTCTTTTATGTCCGGACTGACCCCCGCTTGGCCCTCCGAAAATGGTATTGATGACCGCAGGTCGGTCAGTGCGCCGGGGCGGCGTCCTCGAACGCTTCCGCTTTTCCTTTTTCTCTGCCGAGCTGGTCCTGGGCTTTCCCACAAACTTCTTCAAGTAGCCATCTTGAATTAGATCCTCAATTTGGCGCTTCAACTCCCAGCAGTCCGACGTGTTATGGTCGTGCTCCCGATGAAAGCGGCAATACTTGTCCTTGCTGCGCCTCTCCGGGGCTCCCCGAAGCTTCTCAGGACGCTTGAGTAGTTTTTCTATTCCAGACTCCCCGATGTTCGTTAGGATCTCGGAAATTTGAATCGTGGTCGGGGTGAAGCGTTCGTAAGGTCGGCTCCTGGTAGGTCCGTTCTCCGCCCTTCGATACTCAGCTCGGCCGCTGGAAAAGGATCCCTTGTCCTTGGACTTGGGATCTGCCTTTTCTATATCTTTTCCACTTCTGCCCCTGCCGATCTTTCGTTCTGGTCGGGCGGTTTTGGTTCGGAGGAGCTCCTGTCCATCGATGACTCTCTTCGCCTTCTGAAGCACCTCGGCGAAGGTGGCCGGGGCCTCCTCTCCAAGTTTCACCGTGAGGGCTTCGTCGGCTAGACCGGTGAGAAAATAGCACGTGGCCGAGTCATCGGAGCAGTGTGCGACCTTCAATTGCTCCTCTTGGAATCTGGTGACATATTCTCGCAGCGTCTCACCCTCTTTCTGTCTGATGGTGGCGAGATGGGTCGCTGTCTTTTTGTCATAATGCCGAGAAGAGAACTGGGCGAGGAACTCCCTTCTCAGCTGAGAGTAAGTCGAGATCGACCTGGCTGGCAGTCTCCGATACCACAATCGCGCGCTGCTAGTAAGCGCGATCTGAAAGGCGTGGCATTTGATTGCGTCTGATTCCGCTTGGAAATCCATGAGACCTTCAAAGACCTCAACATAATCCTTGGGGTCTTCCGACCCATCATAAGGTTTCACGGTAGGAGCTTTGAACTTCGGAGGGATCGGTGCTTCCAAAACGTCCGAGGTGAAGGGCGATTCTCCAAGTCGCCATCGTTCAGTGGACCTTCTTTCTGCTCACATTTGGCCTTTAAGGCCTCCACCTGAGCGTCGAGCTTGCCCCTCAGCTGGTCGAACTCCTCCCTTGTAATCACTCCTGCAGGAGTTGCTGGATTGCGAGAGGATTCAGCCTGCTGGTTGGAGCTCCTGTGTGAGCGGGATGGTGACTGTCCTTTTCAGAGGGATGAGCCTCTCTTTCTGTTGAGGTGTTTACGGAGGTCTCCTCTCTGGCGAGTGTGTCCCTCGCTCTCGTTGTCTTCGGGATGTTCCTCCTCGACTGGGCCGAGGTGGGAACCCCTTTGCTCGCGTATGGCAACGCGCGTCACTCGGTTCTCAGATCGGGACCCTGCGCCTGCAGCTAATATCATTTCGTTATACATTTCCTCTATGGACTGCATTTTCGTGCGCATTGCCTCCATTTCTCTCTGGAGTGCGTCCAAGTTCTCACTTGTCGGGGCCGGGGCTGGACCCCCGGCGCCCTTCTTAGAGGTTCCACCTCGGCCACGGGTGACCTTGGATGTCCTTGGGGGTTGCGCAGGTGGTAGAACTGGCGCGGTGATTCGTGCCGACCTGCGGAGGGGTTCTGTTGCTAGGCCGTCGTGACCTTGCCCCTCTACCACTGCTGCTCCGACCTCCCTCTGGTGGGTATCACTGGCAGCTAGGGTCCTTCGATCTGCCGTATTGGTCGAGTTTGCGGGTTGAACCATTTTCGCTTGTGTGTTGGTTTAAAAGAATTGGGATGACTTAGATTGTCGTCCCCACAGACGGCGCCAAATGTTTATGCAAGGATATGCGCGACAGTGTATTTCAGATTGCAGCTCGAACTCGGCCTCCGGACCGATCTGAGTACTCGGGCGGACCTGCACAAAAAGGTGAGCACTCCAACGATCAAGTCAGTATAGGTCGGATTCCCAGTTTAGTTCGAGGTCAGAAATCATCCTACCTGATTGTGGGGTGAGGTCCTCTACTTATGGGTGGTAGTCCCGCTAATCTCGCGACGGTTACACCCGGTAATCTCGGGACCGACGGTTACACCCGATAATCACGCCGCTGACAGTAGCTCACATCGGCCCCTACCGAGCTTCCCGGTAGGTCGGACCTCGGCCAGGTTCACCTCGGCCCTCATACTTAGCATCTGTCAACGCTAGTGGTGGTGATCTCGACGGTCCGAGCTGGGCATGACTCATGAGTCACCTTGGAGCACCAATAGGGGTCCTCCACGTGTCCATGGTATTCTCTCCCCCAAACAGCCCTTATGAATAGAGTTCAACATATATGTCTAGAAGTTTGACATTTATTGTATTAAAAAAATTATAGTGGCACTTATGCTTCTTGTAAGGATTTGATATTTTTGTAATTAAGCAACTGTATCAATATGTGTAAAAGTGGTCCAATTATTTGTTTATTATATGAAAAAAAATATTCAAGAAAGAGATTAAGTCATATTTTAGACAAATAATTAGATCACTTTTGTATTTGGATCCAATGGACATGATTTACTAGCATATTTTTCATTAAAATTATATTTTTAAATTAATGTTAATAAAATTTTTAACTAAAAGAACTTTAGACAGATTAATATTATAGTTTTAACAAAAAAGATTTATATATTTAAAGTCGTTTGATACTGTTTTGTTTTAATGTTCTATTTTTTTAAATATGCTTATTTGCAACCTTTAAAAAAAATTTAAACTTAATATCAAAAACATTTTTGAAATTCAAACAAAAATTTTAAAAAAATAAATCAAAATTTTGTTTGAGCTTTTTTAATATTTACAATAATTAAATTAAAAAGGTGTTTCCAAAAAACAAAAACTCAACTAAAAAAACCTAGTTATTTAAGTAGTTTTCATATATTAAAAAACTGAGTTAAAAAATTTATTCTCTATATTTAATAGATTTAATTACTTTTTATTATCTAAAATCTTTGTCCATTTAATTTCTAAATTTTAAAATATAATAACTCAATCCCTTAAGTTTAAAATTTATAATATTGTAGTAGGTTAAAAAGTTCGTAATCTAAAATCTTTATATGTTTCATACGTATATTAATATTAATTAGATTTTTATATTATAGAGACTAAATATCTATCCCCTAGTTTAAAGACTATATCAAATAGGTTTAAATTAAATAAGTTATGTATTTTTCATTCAAAAGGGTCATTTTGACTAAGTATTTTTAACTCTTATTTATTTTGATCACTGTAATTTATAAACGTACTTTTAAAAAATGATTAGACCAGCTCGATAGGGTCTGACCCTAAATGGGACAAGGATGGAGAAGATTTTTCGGATGGAGACAGAAATAGTTCCTAGCTCCCCTTGTTGCCTTTATATCTAGTTTTCCATAGGGAACTCGATCCCAATAAATTTCTTACGAGGAATCCCCATCCCGATCTTGACAAAATTTCAGAGAGAATTTTGAGTACGAGGAATTAAATGAAATTTGACATGGACAATAAATTAAATGTGGGATGAGACTATGAACAATCCACCTTAACTCACTAAATTTCATAGATAAAGACCAAATTAGTTACGTTTTAAGATTAGAAAGGACGAAATTGTAAAGGGAACAAATCACAAAAGTACGAATACCAAAATAAAAAGAGAGAAAAAAAAGATAAAAGGATAAAATGATATGATACGTAATTATAGTAGAAAGAATCCCAATTCGTAACCATCATAAAATCCATGCACGAAAATTCAGTGAAAAATGGGAGTTGAGAGAGAGAGAAAATTCAGTTGCAGAGAGAGAAAGAATAAAATCCTGATTTCGAAAACAGATTCTGAAAATTTGGCAGTCAAAAATTCGTCTGCTTAAAACTCTCAACCGTCACAAAATCAAAATAAAAACTCTCACACAATTCTCCACTCCCACTCTCACTCACTCTGTTCATCTCTGCTCCAAAATCCCTCAAAAATGTTGACCGCCACTCAAGCTCGTAATATCGTCGGAATCGTCGGTAAAAAATTCATCCATTCATTTCACTTTTTTCTCTGTTTTCCCCTCTTTCTGCAGATCGATTCCAGATTAATCAATCAGTCTCGTTTCATTGATTTTGTTCTTCAGGAAATGTCATCTCCTTCGGCTTGTTCCTCTCGCCACTGTAAGCCCCTCTCTTCTTCCTCTTCAAACAAACACACCACCACTGTTAATTAGTTTATATGAATTGAAATGGGAATTTATTCAATGTGTAGACCCACGTTTCTCAAAATCTTTAAGAGCAAGTCCGTGGAGGAGTTCAAGCCAGATCCGTACATCGCAACAGTGCTGAATTGTATGTGTTGGATATTCTATGGAATGCCTTTTGTTCATCCCGATAGCACTTTGATTGTCACCATTAATGGCGTCGGCCTCGTTCTCGAGCTCATTTATTTGGCCGTATTTTGCTTTTACGCCAGTCCCAAAGGACGGGTGAGTTCAAACTTCCATCGCTACTAGCTCGATCGGTGTGGAGATGAGTATTGTTTCTTTTGGGTTTAATTTTGTGACAAATTATTTTCAAGAAAAATACTCTCTGATTTGATGGAAAGGTGTTGAGTTAAGTATTATTCCATTTTATTTGTTAAATGTAATTGGTAAGTAATGTTTCTCAACGAAGGTATAATTGGAATTAATTTTCTGCTACAATGTTTCAAAATTGTATTAAAAGAAATTACTATCTAATAGATCTTTGATGTAGTGTATTTAGTGGTTCAATCATTTTAGCAGAATCAACTTTATTTGTTAAATGCAAGTGTTAAATTCTACATTAAGAACTCTTTATGGATTGTATTATATATTCAAAGATGTTTTGAAACATAGGATTGATTTAGTAAGAACTAAATCATACATCAACCAATATGTTCTAAATCTTGTTTGTTTTTTTTTTCTTTATATTATTTTAGAAAGCTCTCTCAATTTCTCACAGGATGTGGATTTTTCTTTTGTGTTTATTTCAGAAAAAAGTGGGTATTTTTCTGGTGTGTGAAGTTATATTTGTGGCTATCCTTGCTCTGGCAACGCTGTTTCTTTTCCATGGAACGAAGGATAGATCAATGGTGGTTGGAATAGTTTGTGATGTATTCAACATTATAATGTATGCTTCCCCTCTGACCATCATGGTAAGAAAATATCCTATGATATTCTAGTTTTATATTGTATCATGTTATTATTCTTGTATATATTGATAAAATTTTCAAAAATCTATTTCTCATCATCAGACAAAAGTGATAAAGACGAAAAGTGTTAAGTATATGCCATTTACTCTTTCATTGGCGAACTTCCTCAATGGTTGCGTTTGGACGGCTTATGCTCTCATCAAGTTTGATATCTATGTCTTGGTATGTGTTATGTATTTCATTTTTCTTCCCTTGGGTGTGATATTTGAATCTCTGAATGACAGACAAAACTTTTTTGCTTCATTTCTCTCATCACTAGTCATATAGTATGAATATTGTGAGGAAGACTATTTTACCTCTACTATCTCCCATCGGTGTTATATCAAATGTTGCATTTTTAGCCCTCTTAATTATGATACATTTTTTCTGCCAAACTTCGGCATGTATCCCTGAGTATTAATCAGTGAATCTCTTCCTAATGTATCTGGACTAGTTTTTTTCACTAGCAAAATCTCTTTCGAGGAGAATCGGTGACTGTTTAATTAGATATGAGACACATTGTTTTCAATTACAAGTTAAAATTTTTTATGTAATTTGGAAGTGTAATTTATTTTTGATGAAAATTGTAGGTTAGCAATGGGCTGGGAGCAATTTCAGGTTCCCTTCAACTTCTTCTATACGCATATTACTCAATGTGCGGACCAAAAGAAGAAGATGTTGAATCAAAAGCTAGTGAAGTTCAGCTCTCCACTGCACAAACAGCAAGTCGAGGCTAAAGTGAGTGCACAAAATTAATGCCATTTTTTAGTTTCTTTGTTTTGATTTGAGTGAATATAATTCATGCCATAAATTATATTTCTCATTTTAGTATCAATTTTAAGAGTAAGGTTGACATGATCAATTATGCATAATTATTGATTCTTTAAAAAGCATATGATGATTTAAGTAATAGCTACAATGTGATTCGTATATTGCCCATTCAATAATTTAATTTTAAAGTTGTTTCGATAAATGTTTCGTTTTTTAAAATGATTTTTATTTAGAAATTTGAAGACAAAATGATTATCGAACTTCATTTGTAGTTGATTTATGACAGGTTTTGGAAGGTTAGGGCGGCTAGAGTAGTGCAGCTGCAGCAGAATTTTGATAATTTTGGTCGTAGTTTTGAACATGTTCTTTTTCATAATTCTTCGTAGTCTCTTGAGATAGAAGATCTAGAGATTTTTTTGTTCATTTTTTTTTAATTTTTGAGGAATAGTTTGATTTGGTTGGTTTTATGAAGAATTGATTTATGATTTGGTTATTTTATTCTTTTGACATGCACATCCAATTTGCACCCTCTCTATCTCTGTCTGAAATTATGAACGGTTCTATATGCGTGAGTTGCCACTTTTTTTTTTTTTTTCAATTACTATTATATATATAAATAATTGGAACCAAGATTAGTCATTTTAAACCTTTAATATTTTGAGAATTTTATGAATTATCCTATTTATTTTTCATGTAATTCCTACAATAACAAAGGATAACTTCAATTTTATTTTTTTAAAATTATCTATCTCACTTTTACAAATTTTACTTTTCTCAAAATAATTTTATCTCTAAAAAAAAAAAACTTTATTTATTTGTCTTACAATTAGCCCTTACAATTATTTTCTCCACCCATCTAAATTTCTTACATTTTGTCCATCAAATACAAATCTCTCTCTCATTCAGGGGCGGCTCAAGATATGTGATCTTAGACAAATTTTTGAAAGCGTGGCCTAAATATGATCTACTATTTTTTTTTTTCCGATTAAAGTTTGTTTGATTACATGCTTCATTTTCAACCATATACTATTTTTATTTCATCAATTTGATTTGTGTACCTATCATTTATTCTCTTATTTTATCATTTTTAGTACTTTTAGTTCTGCTAAAAAATTGTCGATAACATCTTTTCGAGATTCATCTATTTTTATAGCACCATTTTAGATTCAATCAGTTTTTATATTTTATTTTTTCTTAAGCTTTTCATATCCATATTCATATTTTCTTATATGAACATTAATATTCTATATTGATACAACTAAGTAAACCTAAACAAATCTCAAATATTAACGTATCAGAACAATATGAAATGCATTTTTTAAAAAGTAAAAGAAATGGAGCGAAAAAACTTGAACTTTGATTATATCAAATAATAAACTTTGAATCTTTAGTTTCTACTCTAACTTAACTGAGACAGAGGGAATTAAGTTAAATTTAGTATAACGGTGAGGGGTTATATTAATGATTTGGTTACTTTTTAACAAAATCTGAAAGGTGTTAATCACGAGAAAACAACACAGGTAACAAATTTAAGTGTTAGTAGTGCTGGTAAGAAATGTTAAATAATTATGTGTTTTCTAAAAAAATTTATATTTACGTGAAATTTTTTTTTCAAAATAATTATATATATTATTAGTTTGTATTTTCAGGACAAAAGGTATGAAAATGCATTATTTTATATTATAAATTACATTTATAAGTATAAAGTAAATAGATAACACATTATATAATATTATATGTACCATATATTATTGAAAAAATATGAGGCTTTTTAGGATTTGGGACCTTGCCCTATTATCTTTAGGATTTAGGCTTTTTAGTTTACATTATATAATAGTATATGGGCTATAGCACTTTTTTTTTTCTTTTTTAATTATCATTTTCCTTCTATTAGCATACCAATTACGCGGAGATGCTTCTCCACAAAAAAGATAAATAATAAATTCTTTCCATTTTGGATTTGTATCTATTCTAGTCCCTAAATTAACTTTTGAAAAGTTTGGTTATACAAGGGAAAAAAAATACTTTGAAAAGTTTCAGTTATGTACTTCTATTTTTAATTTTACATGTTACAAATCCCTACAATTAAATATTTGATTGTAGGTTGACATGACAATAAAATTGTGCCAAAAGAACTAATTTATATCTAAAAAAATTTCCGATCGAGGAACTAATAAGGTGGGGATCGTTTTTTAATTTTACTAGTTAGATTCACGTGCCTTGCACGTTAATTTAAAATTTTCAAATATATTTTTTATGATAAATTTTAAATTTAAATTATTGTATCTTTTGTTGATGCTTAATTATTAAATATATGACATTAGTTTTTTTAAACAAATATTTGACATGAATTAAAAAAAGTAATAAAATAAATATAAATGATAAATAACATATTAGATGACTAAAATTTAAGTTTATAGTTTGATTCTGAAGAAAATTTAAAAATGAAGCAAATATATTTCATCAACCATTCTTTTTGGAAGAAAATTTTCCATTTTCATGGTTAATACTAAAATTTAGATTATCTTGACTTTAAAAAGAGACATACTACATAATTTACAGAAAAAAAAATAGAAATTTAAGAAAAGAAAAATGTGAATCAAGGAATAACTATTAAATTTAATGATACTTATGTGGATATATATTTTTTTTAATTCAAGAGATTTTGTGGAATCTATTTTCTAAAAATGAGCTAAACCTTTAGCTTTCGAAAAAAAAAGAAAAGAAGAATATGCTTATTATTATTTCAAAAAATATTGAAAATTGAAAAATATTCCACTTAGAATATATTTTAGCTACATTAAACAATTTTTTTAGTTGCTACACAAATTTCAAATCGTGTTTTCAAATTTTCTTCAAATATTTAGTTTTTGAAAAAAAAAAAATAGAACTTATATTTTTTAAATCTTTTTTTTTTGCGAACCTGTTTATTTTCAAAAAAAAATATTTTTATTATACTTCAAAACTTTTTAATAATATCTTTATTTTAAAATTTTGAAACTAAAATTGTCTAATCTACTGCTATCGTTTAAAAGTAAAAAATAATAAAAAAGTCTCGTAGAAGTCAACTTAAATTCAAAATAAAACTTTTTCACATAAAATTTTCTAATATAGTCCAGATAAGGAAAATGACAATCAAGACCACTCAGAATATGATCACAATAAATAAATTATTGGTCATCAAACTGAAATCAAGAGATATGTATTCTTTATCCTTTCCTTTTTTTTATATAGTTATATCAACTCTCTTAAAAACAATTTCAGAAAGAAAGAGCATATGAATCATATCTCCTGTATAGTAACACTAAATCTTATATATTAATTGAAAGATCTTCGTCAAATATCCAAATAGCACGGTACAAAAAGTATTTTATAAAAACTATCCATGCGAGAGACATATTAATTTTATACTCTACCTCTTCATCGACTAAAAAAAGTTTATGGATTCGTAAATCTTCATTTTGATTTGTTTTAATGTTTCCTCGCGAAGAACGAAATTCTCGAAGAGGAGGCCACCAACCGTCCGAATCATTGTAGCAAACCCTCCTTTTACTCAATGGGGAGTGCTTATCCTATTTCAAGAGGAAAAAAAAACAAGAAATGAGAGTTTCACTAATAAAAGAAAAAACAATTAGACATTCTGGGAAAGAAAAAAAACCTTGTATGACCAATATTTCGTTTTCTTTCATTTTATAAATGGTTCGTAATCACACCGTAATAGACTTATTGTTTCAGTGAACAGTCACATCGCGAAGGTTAACTTCTCCCTCTAAAAGGATAATCAACCATCTTTTTTTTTTTTTTTGATAAAAGCTAATCAACCATCTTGATCACACCCATATGCAAATGGACATATTGTGGGTTTTTGGGATTTTTGACCCCTTCCAATAATCATTTTGGATTTTTGACCCCTTTTGATATTTACTTATTCATGACCCCTCTACTTCAGTTTTCTGACATTTCCCCTTATTTTGCTTGGTAAAATTACCAAGTTACCCTCAATTTTAAAAAAGAAATCAAACCCAGCCTTTCCCTCCTTTCCCTCCCTGTCTCGATCCTTCCCCTCCCTCATTCACTATCTCGTTGTCCATCCTAGTCTTCATCTCACTATCTCCCTCACTTCTCGCTTCATCTCCGTCGTTTCTCTTCTCGTCTCCCTCGCTTCGTCTCTATCAGAGCTTTCCCCCTTCCCTAATCGAGGTAATTTTTCTTTCAAGTGTGAATGATTTTCTACTTTTTTTTCCTTCGTTCTTTGCGTGGGTGTGAAAGACTTCAACCTTCGGCTCTATCTGAAGTAGCCAAGGTTTTTTGCGTGTTGCTTCCATTAATTTTTTTTTGTTGAAGGGTTCCATCTCGGCTTTAAGCCTGGTGGGTTTAGGACCGAGATGAAACCATAACCCTTTTTTTTTTGCTGAAGGGTTCCATCTCGTCTCGGTCTGTTTCGGACCGGGATGATGGCCGAGATGGAATCCAGAAAGGTCATCCATCTGGAATGGACTTTCTGGGTTCCATCTCGGGACTCATATCGGTTCGAAATGGACCGGGACAAGACTGAGATGGTATCCAGAAAGTCTTTTCGGATTCCATCTTCCATCTCGGGCCTCGTCTCGGTCCATTTCGAACCGGGATGTGTCCCGAGATGGAACCCAGAAAGTCTTTCTGGATTCCATCTCGGGACACATCTCGGTTCATTTCGAACCGGGATGAGTCCCAAGATGGAATCCAGAAAGTCCATTCCCGATCCGTTTCGAACCGGGATGAGGCCCGAGATGGATTCCAGAAAGTCCATCCTTCTGGGATTTCCTTTCTGGATTCCATCCCAGGCTTCAACCCGGTCCGTTTCTAAGTTGGAAGAAGCCCGATATGGAATCGACAACATATTTAACCAATTTTGTTTTGTTTTGTTACATGAGACATGAGTATGACACTTAAGATCAACCGAGACGACTGGTTTCCGGCCGTGTTGTCAAACCTCGCTCACGTAGGGAAAACCTCTTCTCGTCTTAAGGCTAGGTTAACTCCCTCTCAGTTAGACATGTTTAGTCGAACATGTTTTGGTCCGATTTTAGGGATGAACGTCGTATTTAACGGTCCGTTGCTCCATCACCTGTTGCTTAGAGAGGTGGAGGAACCTAGAGAGGACCTCATTAGTTTTAACCTATTCGGGAATATGGTCTCTTTTGGGAAGCGGGAGTTCGACCTAATAACCGGTCTTAGACACACCATGAATAGGGTAGATGAGGATGTTCGTAACCGAAGACTTAGGATTCTGTATTTTGAAGACAAGGCGAGTGTGAAGTGTTCGGAGTTGGAGAAAATTTTTTTAGAACACACATTCGAAAATGATGAGGACGCTGTGAATGTTGCTATAGTGTACTTCATAGAGCTTGCCATGATGGGCAAGGAAAGGAAGCAGAAAATGGACACGAGCCTCCTTGGGATTGTGGATCGGTGGGAAGTTTTCTGTAATTATGACTGGAGTTCAATGATCTTTGAAAGAACTCTCTGGAGCTTGAAGAACGCTCTGAAGGACAAGGTCGAGGCGTACAAACAGAAGGTCGCTATGGACTCCAGCCATGTTGAGACGTATAGCTTGTATGGGTTTCCATACGCTTTTCAGGTCAGTGAAATTTAAATGTAATTTATTATGTAGTTATGTACATGTGAAATACTGTAGGGTCTAACTTGACGTGACTGCAGGTTTGGGCATACGAGACAATATCAACCTTGTCGACTCGAGTAGCATTGAGGCTAAATGACGAGTAGCATTGGTCATTTGTGAGTATCTTAGTTTCGTCTGAAAGCAGCGAGCCCATCGTTCCTTTCCTATAGCTTCCATATATTCCCTAACTCCTGGGTGTGTGCACAGTTGGACCCAGTTCTCATTGAAATATGACTCACGAAATGCCTTCGCAGCCTTAAAAAATAATGCCTCCAACGCGGAAGTTTTAAATTTGGCCAGCAAGTTCATCTTTAGATGATGTATACAAAAGCAATGAAATGCAGTAGGAAATACCTCATCAATCGCTTTACAAATGCTAGCATGTCGATAAAAAATGAAGACCAAGTTCTGAACGGTGTCGATAACACTCTTCAGTTGAGTCATAAACCATATCCATGATGCGACGGTCTCACTCCCGACTATTGCAAATGCAACTGGGTATATTTGGTTATTCACATCAACAGCAGAAGTAGATAGTAATACACCTCCGTACTTCCCTTTAAGGTGTTCCCCGTCAATAACCAAAACTGGTCGAATGCAACACATAAAACCTCTAATTGATTGACCCATGGCCATGAAGACATATTTGAAGTACTTGCTATCATCCAACTCCAATTCAAATATAGTACCTGGGTTCATGATTTTCACGGCTTCCCCATAAGCGGGTAGTAGCCCGTACGATGAAGCTGGATCCCCTCTGATAAGTCGGAGTGCTTCTTCGCTCGAACGCCAGGCCTTGTCGTAACTCATATTTACACCGTACTCCTCACGAATATCTTGGATGATGTCTTTCGGCCTGTACGTGCGAGAAACATCAGTAAACTTTGATTGTACTAGATGACCGACCACCCAACTCTTCGTCTGGCGATGATCCTGTTACATAAGGGCACCATTGCACTTAGAATGGACTGCGATATATTTCTTTATCTTAAACAGGTTGCAATCTCTAATCTTAGTGGCTCTAAGTCGCCACGTGCAAGTAGGATAGACGCATCGCAACAAGTATAGTTCCGGCGTAGACTTCTTCACTCAAAACTGAAAGTTCTTCCGCAATGCAAGTAAATGCATTTTCATAACTAGTTCCTTCTTCGAGTCGAATACGTCACCCTCCTTAACATCATTGGTCCCAGCCGATTGGACCATGGCTTGCAATCTATCAGCTTCTGACTGACCGGTGAGTCTATTGCTTGCCGTTTCATGGACGGCATCTACAGGATATTCAGCCATTGTATTATGAATTGTTACCTCTTCATGCTCATGTTGCACATCAAGTCGATCACTGGCGTGCTCATTTCCATATTCCCTTTCGTCGTCTCCTTCTTCCGTGTCTGTCATTAGACGATATGATTCATCACTATCTTCATCCACATTTTCACTTCCATTCCACAATCCAGGCACATCCCAATCATATGCCCTATCATCTCCCAAATTACAAGGAACAACATCTGAGCCTAACGGTGTGAGAGATGCTATATTAGGACCAATATGACCAAAGTAGGGGGTCGGTCAGAAGAAGAGGGGTTCGACGATGAGGACGGAACTGACGGACTTGAAAATGAGGGTCTCGGAAATAAGGGTCTTGCAAATGGGGGGCATAAGCTGAGGGAATAGGAACATTGGACATGTGTTGGCCTAAATAATATGGGAAAGAAGGCATGTACGGTTCATTCTGATGTACCTTCTTTGGCACGGTAGATATGTATAGCAGCAATTCAGAGACATCTTCACCAGTCAAGAAGAAAGTCAGGTCATCGTCGTCAGTTATTTCCATTACACAAACCTTCGCCTTAAAATTATATACACGTCTAATTATGATATCTTCCTGTAATGGATTTATACTACTTTGCCTACATACATGTCCTAGAAATTCAGCATAGGTGATTTTACTATCCACAGTCAATCCTCTTGTACGACCACCCACGTAATCCTTTTCAATATATTTCCATTCTCCACCGAATGATATAAAAATACGAGGCATCCTGCAAATAGACCAAAACACTATAATTAAATACAAATCAATAAACTTACAAACAAACAAGAAAAATTCAAGATTTATATTGCATGGTCTCGGTCCCTATCCCGATCCCGGTCCTAGTCCCTATCCCGGTCCCAGTCCCGGTCCCAGTCCCTATCCCGGTCACAATCCCTATCCCTATCCCAGTCCCAATCCCTATCCCGGTCTACCCAATTTTATCCCCATCTCGGTCCCGGTCCCGGCCGTATCTGGACATGAAGGACCGGGCTTGAGTTTACCTTCTATCTCCGTCTCAAACCCGGTTCTAAATTCCATCCCGGTACCAATCCCGGTCCAAAATAAATTCTAGACTTCATTTATGTTTTCCATAAAATAACGTTTTTTTCTAGAAAAATGATAAAATTTTGTATCATTACAAGTTTGAAGAAGTACAATATTCTAAAATGATGAAATGGACATACCTATATTGTGAAAACAATGGATTTGAGATAACGGATTATGTGGGGACCGATCGATTGGATAATGTGGGCCAACAATCACGTGGAGAAAATCTTGAGTATTGGAAAAAAAAACGTGACTTGCGTGTGTGTGGTGATTTGGAGTTGAAAAAACAAAGTGAGAATTGTTAAGTTGGTGGTTGGTGGGAAATTTATTATATCATAAATGCATTTATTATGAAATGAGGGCAATTTCGTCAATTTACATGATAAAATAAGGGGAGAGGTCAGAAAACTGAGGTGGAGGGGTCATGAATAAGTAAAAATAAAAAGGGGGTCAAAAATCCAGAGTGGTTATTGAAAGGGGTCAAAAATCCCAATTTCCCACATATTGTGTCTCGCAATAGACACCTCAACCCGAACAGTCGCATCCAATAGAATTATGAGGGGCAAAACAGGTATTTATTAAAATAGTAAGGGCAAAATTGGCAGGTAAAAATTCTCCTTCATAGTTCCATTTATATATAGTATAGATTATTATTTTTTTAATTCAACAAATTGAGGAACTAATAAGGTGGGGATCTTTTTTAATTTTATTATTATTGTTTTTTAATTCAACAAATAAGTAGGGTGGAGTTAGAGGGTTAGATATCTATTATTGATCTCCACTTGTTGGGCCTTGTATACAATTTTTCAAGCCACAAGTGAATGAAGTATTACATATATCCCATAAGAGATAATTACACTATTAGATTAGAGGTTTCAAATTACATAAATGGACTCATGTTTAAATTTGAGGTAGTGACAGAGATACCAATTTAAAATAGAGATAATGTCTTGGATAAGTTATTTTGCAAACTTATTTTCACAAATGGTCCAACGTTTACAAATTTTACAGTCTTAGATTTCTAGATTTAAAACTTTTTTCAAATGCCAAATTTGTCCTTATTTATGGCATTTATATTTATTATAATTTGTCTTTTATTTAAATGCAAATGATTAATATTCGAAATTTGATTTGGTAAACATTAAATTATTGTGGGACCTAAATAAATCATTCTCATAATTCCCTAATTTACTCCTTAATATATTCTACTAAATAATGAAGTTTATTACAAAATATTGAATTATTATCATAATCCCCAAATTTACTTCTTAATATATTCTACTAAATAATGAAATTTATTATAAATATTTTTTCATTTTATTACATTTTTTACCCAAATTTCAATAATATAACCATTATAACATATATATTTATATTTATATTTATATAGAGATATAAATTATATCCGACTACCTTTTCAGTTATATGGAAAGATAAACTATATCCGGCTATAAACTTAAGCAACATACACTTAGCAATGATGATATAAACTATAGCCATTATAACATACACATATATGGAGATATAACCTATATATGGTTATAAAGTACATACGACTATATCTCTCTACAATTTTTTCAATAAAGCAAATAACCTACAAACTTTCTGGTCGACGACTAAACAATGGTCGGGATAAACGGAGGGCTGGAATGATCGACTGGCGGCCGGCAACAAAAAAGCAACCTCGGGATAAACGGACAGAAACAATGGACGAGCGACCGGAGACGAAGGAGAAGCTAGACGAATTATTCCGGGGATGAAGGAATGCAGACCGCGGCCGGAGACGAAGGATTGGACGGAAACAGAATGATAGAAGAAGAAGAAAAGTCGGAGGAATGAAGCTTTCAAATTTTTTTAATAATGGAAGATTTTGGGGATTTGATATTTTCCACTTTTGGAAAGTCTAAGCAAAATTTAAGGGATTTAAAATGTAAGCTGGCAAGTAGCCAATTTTGGATTTTTAAAATTAATTAATATTGAGGTGAGATACAAAAGGATATATTAGTAAATTGGGTGATGGGTACCATCTTGAGGTTGTTTCCAGACAAAAGTGTAAATTTTATACAATTCAATCCTTTTATGTAATTATAGTCTCTAAATAGCCTAATCAATGTACTAATCCATTTAAAATAAGTCATTTAAAAAAATGGTCAACCAACTTTTAGTTTTGAAAAATGACCAGCTCTCCAATAATTTTTTAGTACGAAATTACCTTTCCATGATTTTTAAATGAATATAATATTTATCATTTCTTATAGCAGAATCATACCTATATATTTTTTTCTAATGAATCATTCAAATATTTTGAGAATCTTACCTGTATTTTTTAATTCAAATATTTTTCCAAGAGAATTTTATTAACAAACTTAAAAGGAAAAATATTAATTAAATTAAAATCTAAAACAAAATTTAAACAAAAAAATCCGTTTATAAATAGAAATACCAAAATTTAAAGAAGAAAATCATTTTAGAAATAGAAATATCAGTACCGAAGATGGAAACAAATACAGTAACAAACATGGTGAACAAATACAAATACAGTAACAAGCATCATGAACAAATATGGTGAACAAATGAACAAATACTATGAATGAATGAATAAATACCTGAACATTAAAATGAACATATACTGTGAAAAATAAGGTGAACATCATGTTTATTTTTGTGACACAATTAATACAAAAATATAAAAAAATTCTACATAAAAAAGGTATTCTCTTTAGAAACTCATACGGCTGACTTCTCTCTTCTTTACCCTCCGCCACTCCCCACCCCACTTATAGCTTTGTCACCTGCCTTGTTGCTCCACTCTCGTATCCCTTTCTCCCTTGCTCAATTGCATCCACTTCCCGCCCCATCTACAGCTATGTGGCCTTTGTTGCTCCATCGTTGTCTCCCTTGCTCAATTTTGTCCATTCCCTGCCTTGTTGTCACCCTTGCTCAATTTCCGTCCGTTCTCGTTGTCTCCCTCGCGATAGCCCTTGATCGTGTCTCACTTTGTGTGTTGTTCTCTTTAAGTTATGTTATGTTATATTAAAATATATATTTAAAAAGTGAGATAAATGCACTACAAGAATTTTAGGTTTTGACATCGGAGGATGTCGTGGCGCCACGGATTTTTGTCGCCAAAAGTCGTGACTTTTAGCAACGAACAACAATTTCATCGCCAGAAGTTGGACTTTTGGCGACGAATAGGAATGCCGTCACCAAAAGTCGGGACTTTTGGCGACGAACAATAATTTCGTCGCAAAAGATCGAGACTTTTGGCGATAAACTTGCTATTAGTTGCTAAAAGTCCCGACTTTTGGCGATGCAGCGGAGTTTCATTGCCAAAAGTTGGGTGGGATTTTGAGCGCCAAAAAATTTCTCGAAATGGAACCTCAGTTTTTGGCGATGAACTTTTGGGCTCCGCGACTGTCCTCTCTCCCTCTAAAGCCACCACTGCTATTTGTTCGTGACGCCTCTGGTGGCCAACCTCCTCTACCGCTCGTGATGCCACCATCCGCCACGGCTGCGGCCTTCATTGCTTTTGTCTTCGGCGACCACCCAGCTCCCCCGTGACGTCGCCGTTGCCTCCTCCGTCCACCAAAACGCCACTGCTCGCCTCTGTTTAGGTCCATTCTCTTTTTTATTTTATTTTTATATATAATGTTTGCGTCATGTATATGATTGTTATTTTGTTTTTGGTTAAAATTCTAGGGTTGAACACATGCATATAGATTATATTGATGTTTCATATGGGTTCAACTTCAATAATTGTGATTTTTTTCCTTGAATTTTATATGAATTATTGATATTTCGGTCCATGTTAATAAAGAGAGGGGAATTTGAGAATTTTTGAAAGTTGGTGAGTGGGGAATTAGTTGGGATGTTGTTGTTTGAGTATGTGTTTTGGAAAATTTCAAGATTCTGGAACTTCGATTTGTTAATAGAGAAAGAGGAACTTGAGAAATCTTGAAAGTGGGTGTGTGGGGGGAATTAGTTTGTAGTTTGTGGTAGTTTGTGTTTTGAGAAATTTCAAGATTTTGGATATTTATTTGAAAATTTGGAAATTTTAGGATTCTTTTTT
This sequence comes from Momordica charantia, assembly GCF_013281855.1. Classification (NCBI taxonomy): domain Eukaryota; kingdom Viridiplantae; phylum Streptophyta; class Magnoliopsida; order Cucurbitales; family Cucurbitaceae; genus Momordica; species Momordica charantia. The sequence goes on along the minus strand of NW_028275166.1, from coordinate 11,885,095 downwards.
TTTTTGTGTATTTGTGTTTCTAAAATTTTGGAATTTTAATTATGACGATTTTTTTAGTGAGTTTGTTTTGATTTCTATTAAAGTGTCCAAATTATTAGTGAATGGACTTCAATTGGTAGTTTGATTGTGACTTACATGTACATACATTGTTCCTAGCTAGTTATATGTGTTCTATGTGATTCTTATTTCATGAGTTTTTGTTAGGTTGAGTTGATTGTAGTCAGTATCGTATTGGTTCTCGATGTTCACCTGTAACTTGTGTTGAAGGTATGTTGTCAGTCAATTAATTTGTAATTAGTTTGGAGCATGGTAGTCTGATTGTGAATTCGTTAATTAAGTTGTGAGCGTGTTGAAATTTTGTTTGTTTGATTTAATTTATTGGTTTTGTAAATATGAACTATTTTGTTTAGCAGTTCGATGATTTTATTTTGAATTCGTTATTTTGGTTGTGAGCATACTTAATTAATAACTTAAGCAAATATAATTTCCAAAATTTAGTTTACATTTTAAGAAACTTTTAAAAAGGATATGCAAAACCTAGTCGAAATAAATCTGAGTTATATCTTAGCTAGTTTAGTTCTTTCCTTACTGACTATATCTTAGGGATATATCTAAGCTCTCAATAATACTTTCAAAGTCTCCTATTTTTCACAACAACCTTCATCCTCAACAATGACCACCCCTATCCTCTTTTCAAAATATCTAATGGTGATGACAAAATAAATCTAATCGTTTGTATTGTTCTTTTAGGATGCAACATTGTCCATTTATGCTGAATCGGGGGTTCTTTTAACACTATCATCATTGAGAATGAATAAGGATTGGATTAAAGTTAGAGATAGATTCTCGCCCGAGCAGGTAGAAGGAGTAAAACAGTTCATATAACTGGCAAAACTTCACGTCAACAATACGAGAAAAACAAGATGTCCGTATAGATATTGTATGAATGCAAAGTGACATTCATTTGATGGAATAGAAAGTCATTTATTTATAAATGGAATATCACATTCATATACTCAATGGATATACCATGGAGAAGAACCAACCCCTTCAATTAGTTATACAAGACATGAAACTTCTTCATATAATGAACTAAGTTGAGAATCCAATGTTATGAATAATTAGGATGGTGAGATGTCTGGTCTTCTCTATGATTTACAATGCCCCGTTGTAGAAGAAAATGTAGAAGGGGAACAATTTTATTTTGAGACGCCTCCAAACGAACGTGAAAGAGACACGTCTAATATTTTCAAGCAATTGTTCAATGAAGCATGTAATCAATTGTTTCCTGGTTAATTATAAAAAAAAATGTATCTTGGTTGTACTCAATTCTCTTCATTAAATTTTTTAGTAAAGCTGATGCATATCAAGGTCATTAACAATTGAAGTAATAAATCGTTTGATATGTTACTTAAGTTTTTAAAGGAAGTATTTCGACTGATGCATCTATACCTAGTGCATTCTACTAGGCTAAAAGGAGACTGCGTGATTTAGGACTTTCAAATGTGTCCATACATGCTTGCAAGTATGACTGCATATTATTCTAAAAAGAATATTCTGAATGTCAAAGTTGTCCAGCATGTGGTGAGTCTTGTTATAAAAAAGTTAATGGGAAAGTTTTACAAGTCCCCCAAAAAGTTTTACGACATTTTCTGTTGATACCAAGATTGAAACAGTTTTTTTCTTCAAAATATTTTGCTTCTGAAATGAGGTGGCATAAAGATAAACGAGTTGAGATAGAGGGTGTGTTACGACATCCATCTGACGCTTTGGGGTGGAAGCCTTTAGATAGTACATTTCCTCAATTTGCTTCAGATCCACGAAATGTTCGTTTGGGACTAGCTTCAAATAGATTTAATCCATTTGAGAATATGAACAATTCATACAACATGTGGTCATTTGTACTTATTCCGTACAATTTGCCTCCTTGGAAGTGCACGAAGGAAACTAATTTATTAATGTCATTGCTTATTCCTAGGCCGAAGTCTCCTAGAAAAGATATCGATGTTTACTTGCAGCCATTAATTGAAGAATTGAATGAGTTATGTAATACTAGGGTTCGTACTTACGAATGTGCAAGTGGTGAGTACTTTCAACTACACACAACTCTTTTGTGGACTATTAATGATTTTCCAGCATATAATGACTTGTATGGATGGAGTACTAAGGGATACTAAGCTTGTCCCATTTGTAAAGAGTATAATTCCTCGTTTCGGATAAAGAACAAAATTTGTTTCATGGGACATCGATGTTATCTTCCACAAAATCATATTTGGCATGGTAGTAGATTACATGATGGAAAGTTAGAACGACGACCTCCACCAGCGTTAATGGATGGAGATGCGGTTATTCAACAAGTAAATACATTAAATTTTCCAACTTTTGGTAAGAATCCAACCAAACAAGCTATGAAAAGAAAGCGAGATCTAAATTGCACGAAAAAAAGTATATTCTTCGAACTTCCTTATTGGTCGAAACTTATGTTAAGGCATAAGTTAGACGTAATGCACATTGAGAAGAACGTATGTGACAATCTAGTAGAAACTTTGTTAAATATTGATGGGAAAACAAAAGACACGATCAATGCGCATTTGGATTTAGAAGATATGAATATTTGAAAAGATTTACATTTACAAAAAGTGGAGAATAAAGTTGTAAAACCACATGCTACGTATACATTGACTGCTGCTGAAAGGGTGAAGTTTTGCAAATTTTTGAAATCAGCTAAGTTTCCAGATGGATTTGTATCAAACATATGGAGATGTGTGAGCGTAGAGGATGGAAAACTATCGGGGTTGAAAACTCATGATTGTCATGTTTTGCTACAATGACTCCTACCTGTTGCTATTCGATCTTACGTACCAAAGTTTGTGGGTACGATTATTGTTGATCTATGTAACTTATTTAGTGATATATGTGCAAAAACAATACGCATTAATGATTTGGATATATTGCAATCAGACGTCATAGTCATACTTTGTAAGTTGGAAAGAATATTCCCACCAACATTTTTTTATGTAATGGTTCATCTCGTCGTTCACTTGCCATTAGAGACATCTCGAGATGATATGAGGCCTTAGGCAAAATTTTAAAACAGAGGCCTTAATATGACTATTTTTTCAATTGAGCTTTATTTGATTATACTTCATTTTCAAAAGTTTTTGTTTATGTTTTGATTTATCTATAATTACTATTTCTTCTATTATTTTATCATTTTTATTACTTTTACTTCTACTAAAAAAATTTATTGATAACATTTTTTCATATTCAATCCATTTTTGTAGCACATTTTTTAGATTCAATAATTTTTATATTTTATGTTTTCTTAAGCCTTTTCATATCTGTTTTGGTATCAATTGAAGAAGGAAAATAGGAATTGTTTCCAAAGTATCAAAAACTCTTATTGATAACTGTGAAATGATGAATGGTTTATATAGACCATTAGTCATAAGAGGAAAATCACAAAATAACTAAATGTGCAACAAATCCTAACAAAATAACTAAATGTGCAAATCAAAACAAACGTTCAACAAATAAAAAATAAAAATCATAACAATATCTTGTTAATGGTGTATCTTCACAATATCCATATTCATATTTTTTTATAAACATATTAATATTTTATAACAAGTAAGTAAACCTAAACAAATGTCAAATATTAACGTATTGAAAATATGAAATACATTTTCAAACCAGTAAAGAAATGGAATGAAAAAACTTAAAATAATAAACTTGAAGCTTTGGTTTCTATTCTAACAATTTGGATTGACATAATTAAGTTAAAATTAGTATAACCTACCGAAAATATCTATGGTAGAATCTTTTTCTTAAGATAATTTGAAAAATTTTAATTGTGAAGAAAATAAATAAAAGGAGAAAGAATACGAATGATCTAAAATTTGAGAGAGTTTTGAAGGATTGTATTAATGTTTTTTCTTTTTTAATGAAGTTTGAAAGGTTTTACACATGAAGAAAAAGATAAAAGTAACAAATTTTGAAGGTGTCAAGTTAGAATTGAGAGTTCTTTTGTACATGGTTTTAAATATTGAGAACATCATTTTTCGAGAATGAAGTGTTAGCATCCGAAAACTTTATCACGAAGCCAATTCTTGTGCAGATTGGCTTGCTAGTCAAACAATGTTTCTTCCCTTAGGTTTACATATCTGTGAAGAGTCTTTAATAGTCTCTTTTTTCCTATTGATTGCATATGTAATGGTGTCTCAAGATCGGTGATGTACTGAGGAGTCGTTCCATGGGGGATTTCCAATTCCAGGAATGGTTTTGGGGGCCGAGATTAAAGATATGTGGGGCCTGCATTGCCTGTTGATCAATCAAATGATCGGTTGATGGGAGAGTTTTGCCGTAGCACATCGTTTTGTCATTTTTTCATTTTTTCTTAGTTTGATGGGCTTTAGTCTCATTTCCTTCCCAAAAAATTAAAAATTAAAAGCTAGAGACGAATTGATTATGGGTTTTATATTTAATTAATGATTTTTTTTCAAGAGAATTATATTTATTATTAGTTTTTATTTTCAATATTAAAAACAAAATCTATGAAAAATCTATTATTTTATATTCCAAGTAAACATTAAAATAAATAGATAACAATATTATATTATATATACTAATATATGAAAAATACGAGGTCTTCTAGGATTGAGGGCCTTAGGTGGTCGCCTCACTCACCTGTACCTTAAGCCGACCCTGCTTGCCATACGAAACAAAAATTATTGGGCCAGTTAGTTACAGCTTGTACCATATCAAGAGAAGTCTCTGAACATTAAAACAATATCCACAAAAGAAGAACAGAGCTCGTCCTTAGGGTTCGATAGCCGAATCATTTGTCATGAATGAATCGTTGACTTTTTGCTCCTTATATCTGACTAGAATTGAAACAAGTTCAATAGAGATGAACGTAACGATGATACTATTGCGGGTAATAAAATTTGGGGAGATTTTGATGTGTTCAGGCTAAGTGCATGACCTTTGGGGGTGTTAACTTCGAAGACACTATCTGTAATCGAAAGAAAAGTTGCACACTGGTATGTATTGAACAACTGTGCAGAGATAGAATCGTATCGCGGTAAGTTTATCTTCTGCTAAGTTCATTTTAAGAATAGTGACGTTAATTTTTTCCTACTATATAACACTTATTTTGTGTTCTTATTCTTTTGTGGTGCGATAGTCGACATTTGAGATTAATTCGAATTCCAAGAGATAGTGTATCTACCCTATATGAACGACATAGTGCACAGTTTTCTGATTGGTTCAAAATTGTAATAATGATTTTTAGGATTTGAGTATATATGAACGCAAAACAAAAACAGTGAGTATTCTGTTATGATTCACAACAGGTTTTAACATTATGGAAACAAGACAAATTAGATGGTCTTTATTCCCTTATATTAGGGCCTTCATTAGCTGCACGTTCTAGTGGTTGTATTGCAAATGGATTACGGTTTCATAATATAGAACGGGATAATCGTTGACCCACACAAAATAACGATGTCATGGTATGTGGAGGAGACGAAAGGGGATGAGATGAATTTTTATGATGTATTGAGTGATGTGTGGGAGTTAGATTATGCTAAGGGGAGACATGTCATTATTTTTAATTGCAAATGGTTTGACACAGACGCTAAGAATAATAGAATTCGAGTTGACTTAGGTTTTAAGTCAATTAATACATCTAATTATTGGTATGCAAACGATCCTTTAATTCTCATTGGTCAAGCTCAACAAGTTTTTTATTTGGGTGACACCAAACTTGGCAATAATTGGAATGTTGTGAAAAATATTCTAAATAAACGTGTATGAGATATTCTGAACACGGAATCATTGGAAATGACCAAATATTGTTGTTAGAAGTAGGATCTAGGATTGAAGTAGATGAATCCACTCAAGATGGTTCACTGCATAAAGATGATGTTGAGCCTACTGTTGTTGAGGGTCGAGAAATCCAACAACAGTCTAATAGAAGCATAGATACGAGCAATGAGGATGAATTTATAAACGATGAAGCAGATGATACAGACGTATCAACCGATAATAATATAGATGATTTTATGACAAGTACGATAGCGAATAAGTATTTGTCCAAGTATGATATCTTAGTGTATATGTTGGATAATTTACCTTTCTACTTGATTTATGTTAAGTATTTGTGCCATTAATATATAATACTATTGGTTCTTTGTCTAAGTTGGCAGGAAAAATGATACGTCCAGACCAAACAGATCGGTTGAACCGACTACACGTACAAGATGATCCTCCAGCAAACCCGCCCTTTCCATCTTTTCCTTCAAGTACGTCTTTTCTAATGTATGTTGGATAATGAATTTATTTGTATCCTTATTTGTATTTAACTAATTAGTTTAACGCTTGACAATATACAGATAGAATAAGAGTACGAGGATACACCCTCTAGACATCGCATTTGGTTCGGCTCTCTTTTATTATTATTTATTTATTATTAAGTGTTATTTAATTGTTTGGTTAAAATTAACCTAAGGTTTTAATGTAATTGTTTTTGTTAAAAACGTAACATTAGTTTTAAGGTAAAGTTTTAATCAAATCAAATTATAAATTTTGTTTTAAAAGAATTTGGTTTATTAAAAACAAATATATATTAAAAAGAAAAGAATTTGATTTATTAAAACAAATATGTATTAAAAAGAAAAAAGGATTTGATTTAAACGATATTGTTTTTCAAAACAAATATATAAAGGAAAAGTATTTGATTTTAAATGAGTTGGTTTTTTTATTTGATTTTTTCAAATTGGTTATGTTTCTCGTCAAAGACCTATTACGTGGTTTTTTATCCACGTTCTTCTCCCTTATTTTTCTCCCTTGACTCCTCCCTCTTACCGTTACTTTGAGTGGGTTGAGTGGGTATTTAAGAGAAGGTATCAGGGAGGGAGGAAAAAAAAATCAAATCATTCACTTCCTTTTCTTTTTTTTTTTTACCATCATCTTCTCTTCTTCTTCACCTACATCGGTGACCTCCGACCACGATCAACTCCGGCAGTGGCGCAAATTAATTCCGGCGAACCCGTTCGGATATACACCTCATCGACCTGCAACATTTCGGGAACCTCTGTTTAAAACTACCTAGGTGAGAAGGTGAGTTCGGAAATAAAAAAAAAGGAAACTTTTTACTTTAAACAGAATATTTTTTTAAGAGAAGAAGAGAACGTTTTTTGAAAACTATATTATGGGGAATGTAAGTGTTTTTTATTAAATAATAATAATAAGAAAAACGTTGTTTTGGAAAGAGAGTTCTTTTTTTAATAAAGTTTTTTTTATTAAAAAGAACAAAGTTTTTTAAAATGAAAAAAAAATAAAAGATTTTGAAAATTTAAATTTTTATTTAAAATAGTAAGATTTGTTTTCTTCTTTCCAATATGATTTTTTTAAAGATTTTGTTTTACGTTCTAAATAATATTTTTCAAAAGTAAGTAAAGATTTGTTATTTAAGTTTAGGGAAAAGTGAATAAAATTTTTTTTAAACAAATTTGATTTTAAATAGGAGATTCCTTTTTTTAAAACGAATTTCAAATCCCTAAAATAAAAAGTTTTTCTTTAAATTTTCGTTAATATTTTTTTAATACAAATTTCGAAGATAAACTGACTTTTAAAAAGACTCTTAATATCATTTAGTGTATGACATAATGGCAAAAACATTGGGTATTGACACCTATGTTACATGTTCAAGTATTCATGTGTACCTCAAAATGGTTTTTTTTAACTTTATTTCATTTTATTTTTTTATCATTGTTTTTACCAAATAATCATTTTAAATAAAAGTTTAGAGAGTCAAGCCATTATTTTTGTCATTAATTATCCTATTATGTTTCTTTTTTTTTTCTTTCTTGTTCGCTTTTTTTTTTTAATGTTGTATTATTAATTTGGTTTAGCATCACATGCATATCGCACAAATACACAAGCATCCTACCCGGGCTTTACTTTTAAGATTAGATCGAAGACTGAGTAGTATGACCTTCGTGGAATTTCGGTTACTGTACAGGCGCATGAAATTCTCCACTCAAGTTGACCATAGTGCGTAAGCATATGGAAGATTTGGGGGCCGCTTTCCTCTAGGTTGTGTAGGCATTAACTTTACACTCATTTTTGCATCAAATTTCTGCTATTTATTTATTTGTTTGTTTAGTTTGTTTCCGTTGGTGTTAATAAAGTGATTTGTTTAAAAGAGTCTAATGCATTTTCTCACTTAATAATCGTTATTTTTTTTTACAACAATAAAAAAAAAAGTTTCGCAACTTTCCCTTTCCCTTTAAATTTATTTTCTGCCAATTTTACCAAAATTGACCTACGTCTTAAATCATTAACATTTACAGTAAATTAAAGCGTGAATTCCAGTAAGGTTCCTACCCAAGAGTGGAGAGAGCAAGACCAAGAAATTGTCCGTCAATGGTCAGAGAACATGCAACATACTCATGGTGACTCATTATCATAGAATGTAATTATGCCATTTCAAAATGTAACGTTTCCAAAAAATCAGTTGGATATCTTGAAACATTTATGGAAAGGTTTAAGACCAGATAGAAAGACTCAGTTCATAAAAAAATATGGCCACATAGCGCAACTCTTGTACGTGTGAGTAAACTTCTCAGTGATGAGAGCATTAGTTCGACATTGGGATCCGGCCTATAGATGCTTTACTTTTAGCTCATGGATATAACCCCAACTATCGAGGAATACCACACCTTCTTACAAATACCATTGCAAGAGAAACTTGAGGTTTTATTTCTATGATGGTGGGTTTACGTTGAAAAGGGCAGTATCGCTGGATGTAGGGAAGGGAGAAAACACACGCTTGCCGATAGAATATATCTTGAGTCTTCAGCAAAGATTCGTTAACGAAGAAAGGGAGCTATCGCTATTAGCTCTGTGTTTATTCAACTTGGTTTTATTCCCTAAAGTTAGTGGGTACGTTGAAGAGCGGGTGGTCAAGCTATTTGTCAAGGTAGAGATAGGTGTTAATCTCGTAATACCCATCCTTGCAGAAACCTTCCGAGCACTAAATTTTTGCAGATCGAGACAAGTAGGAAAATTTATAGGCCGTGCTCAGATACTATATATTTGGATTCTCAGCCATATAAATTGTCCACCAGAGTTCAAGTGTCCTCAGGTCAAATTTTCACGATCATGGAATAGATTACAAAATCTCATCCTTGAATTCAACCAAGGGGATTGGGGTCAAATCCACCCAGGGATAGAAGAGTGAAGCATTTTCTTTGCAGGACTAAAGCCAAAAGACGTGGAGTGGAGGGCCCGATGGATGTCAACCAATCCTATGATGTATAGGTGTGGTAAATTTCACAGTCTACCATTATTGGGTCCATAGGGATGTGTATCTTATGCCCCATTAATGGTACTGCGCCAGATATGGGTACGTCAATTTATCCCAGCCACACATGACTTAAGAAACTTTGAATTTGCCTATAATGTTGGGTTTTGCAATAACAAAATTCAGGAGGTCGTAAAGGCGTAGAAGGCGATTGTCAGAATCCAAAGTGGCAATTACCACGATAATATATTTCAAGGATACGAACAATGGCATTCGAGTATAGGAAAAACTGTGGTTCTCCTGCCAACCGACAAGGGCAAAGGGAAGCTAGAGGTTCCCACTAGGAGAATTCTTTCTGAAATGAGCCCAAATCAATCCACTCAACGGAAGGTTCGTAAGATAGAATACGAGCTGCGATAAGGGAACCCCACATCAGCTAAAGAAAGACTACAACTAGGGTTTAATCAAAATCTACCTCGAAGCATTGAGTTGGAATTACAGCAGGCAAGAAGGAAGGTCAGTTACCAAAGGAAAGAAAACAGACCGCTAGAAGTAGAGGTTTGGGACTCTAATGGAAGAAAGTACGAAGAGAGCTCACAAGCAGCCTTGAGGGTGCGAGACAATTAAATATCACAACAAATGTCTTCTCTACAAACAGAAATCATGTCCCTTTGTGAAAATGCCATTGTGTTGGAGAAGAAAGAAGTACAGTTAGCTCAGTATGCTCAAGAAAATCAAAGATTAAGGGAAACTGTTCAGGCGCTTTCAAGCCGTCTTGACAAAACCAAGAATGTTGCTGTTGGGTTAATGCATGATTATGCCATATCAAGGAACAATACAACCAAGTGGGGTATGAATTAGACCATGTGAGGCGCGATAACACATTGTTGCATCATAATTCAGAACATGTACTCACCCAAGTCAGACAGGCAGCCGGTAGGGCAGATGGTTTAGCTGAAGAGGCACGAGCTCTCACATCTGCCATTGCCCCTACATAGCCGAATGGCAAAAGCACACTCAAGTTCTTGGGTAAACTTCGGCGAGATCTAGAGCATTGGGGACAGTTTTATTGACACTCTGCTTTAATGTACTTTCAATTTCATGATTTTAGCATTGCGGTTCAAATTTAGCATAATTGTTGTTTTCTTGTAATCTTAATTTATTTATTTATCCAATTTATAATAAAGCCACGAACTTATTTATTTATGGTTTTCTTTTTCTTTCTTTTTGTCTTCTATTTTTCTAAAAACAAAAGGGATTGTTCAAGATAGCTCGCTCACCGGCAGCACATCGCATTTACCGTACCAGACACAGGGCAAGATTAATGATGAAAGATAAAAAAGCTGAGCAGGAGAAAACGAGGAAATATATTGAGGAGTTGCGCGACAGGTTAGATGCCATCCTCTTCGCGTTGGAAAAAGGTAAAGCGGCTGTGGATCCTGCTACATCTAGCAACTCTGTCCATGAGCCGCAAGAAACCCCGCCTTATCCACTTGGGTATGGCCCACCTCTTAGGCCAGTGGCAGAGGGTTTCATGCCACAATATACAACGTACAACCCTCTGTATGACGTCCCGATTGGTCAGTATCTGCATCCCTTAGTTAAGGGAGCTCAGCAAATCCTAACCAACATCATTTTTCGAGAGCCAGGGCAAATGATGTCATCCCCTACAGTCCTTAATCTAGGTGGTCTCCCCAGCCAAGACAAACCCAGTCGGACAAAGTTCCCCCAATAACAAGAAGTTCAAAGTTTTGGAGGAGAAATTAAGAGCAGTAGAGGGGACGGACGTTTTTGGCAACATCGATGCCTCACAATTGTGCTTGGTGTCTGGATTAGTCATCCCTCCAAAATTCATGGTGCCAGAGTTTGAGAAGTACGATGGTTCTTCTTATCCTAAGAATAATCTTATAATGTATTGTAGGAAGATGGCAGCGTACGTCCAAAATGACAAATTGTTGATACACTGCTTCCAAGATAGTTTATCTGGTCCAGCCTCTTGTTGGTACATGCAGTTAGATAGCTCTCATGTTGGCTCATGGAAGAGTCTGGCTGACTCCTTCCTAAAACAATATAAGCATAACATAGACATGACTCAAAATCACTTAGATTTACAGAGGATGGAGAAGAAGAGTACAAAGAGCTTTAAGGAGTATGCTCAAAGGTGGAGGGACACGACAGCTCAAGTCCAACCTTCTTTAATGGATAAAGAGCTATTTGTCATGTTCATCAATACCCTAAAACATCATTTCTATGATCGGATGATAGGAAGCGCTTCCACAAATTTCTCTGATATTATGACCATCGGAGAAAGGATCGAATACGGGGTTAAACACGGGCGGATAACCAGTACTACCGAAGAGTCATTAGCCGCAAAGAAGGCAAGTCATTCCAAGAAGAAGGAAGGTGAGGTGCAAATGGTGGGAGTAGACCGACACTCTTGGAAACAACAACCGTACGGTCGGACACCGTGATACACTTCGTATTATTGCCCAACGTCATACGGGTATAATCAACAATTTTTGAATAATGCAACTTGACATTACTTCCCTTATGCCTCTCAAAATTTTCGACCTCCGGCCAGTCAAAATTTCCAACCTAGGGGTCAGCAACATAATACATTCAATACTTAAGGGTAACGGACTAATAGAGGGGCACGTAAACAGACCCAATTTGACCCAATCCCCATGACTTATACTGAGCTTCTGCCTCAGTTATTTCAAAATAATCAGCTGGCACCTGTACCTGTAGATTCGATCCAGCCTCCATAACCAAGATGGTATGATGCGTATGCTCGTTGTGACTATCACGCAAAAGCCATAGGGCATTCAACAGAGAACTGCACTGCATTGAAATACAGAGTTCAAGCTTTGATCAAGGCAGGTTGGTTGAACTTTAAAAAAGAAAATAAGCCTGATGTAAGTAAGAATCTGTTGTCGAATCATCAGAATGTCCAAATAAATGCAATCGAATGCCAAGGGATCGAGTCGAAGAGTAAGGTTGCCGATATTACAACCCCTATGGAGGAACTATTTGAAATTCTCTTAGGCAGTGGATATGTATCAGTGGAGTACCTATGCCCAAACCTCAAGTATAAAGGGTATGATGAAAGTCTGACGTGCCCGTTCCACGCTGGGATGAAAGGACACTCTCTAGAGCAATGCAACTATTTTCAAAAGAGAGTTCAAGAGTTGTTAGACTCAAAAGTCCTTATTGTTACAAAATCTCACTTGAATAAAGGGATAAATGTCGTGGAGGATATCTTGGTTGCTAAGGGCTCAAGTGATTCTCTTAAGCCAAAACCTCTCACCATCTTTTACCGTGAAAAGCCAGATGCACCCAGCTGCAATAGGAAACCAATCACTATCACGGTCCCAGCTCCTTTCGAGTATAAAAGTTCCTAAGCAGTGAGTTGGAGTTATGAGTGCAAGGTAACTGTAGGGCAAGAGGTATCATCTCCTTCACTCCCAGTTGACAATATCACCGGAGTAGGAGGTTTGACACGAACTGGGAGATGTTATACACTGGATAGCTTGCTAAAGCGCGTGAATGAACCCGCTAGTGAAAAGAATAAAGAGAGAGCAAGTGATAAGAAGAAGTTGAAGCTAGAGGAAGGTAAGAAAGGGAAGGCCAAACTCAACAATGATATTTATGATGAACTGGTAGAGGCAATTGTTGTAAAGGATGCAAGTCCTAAACAACCCGTGTCCGAGGAAGAGACTCAAGAGTTTCTAAAGCTAGTGAAGCAAAGTGAATACAAAGTTATTGAACAATTAGGTCGGACACCTACAAAGATCTCTATATTATCTTTACTGTTATCCTCTGAAGCGCATCAGAATACACTATTGGAGGCCTTGAAGCAGGATTTCGTTTCACAAGACATCCTAGTGGATAATTTGAGCAACGTTGTGGGGAATATAACGACATCTAGCTCCATCACTTTTACAGATGAGGAGATACCACCAGAGGGTACAGGACATACCAAAGCTCTCTACATCTCAGTTAAATGTAAAAACTTCCTAATAGCAAAAGTCCTTGTGGACAATGGATTTTCTTTAAACATAATGCCAAGATCCACGCTAGAAAAGTTACCGGTTGATATGTCCCATATGAGACTTAGTACTGTGATAGTAAGAGCTTTCGATGGGGCTCGCAGTGTTGTTGTTGGGGATATTGAGATCCCGATCAAGATAGGTCTTTGCACCTTTGACGTAACATTTCAGGTTATGGACATTACATCAGCTTATAGTTTTTTGTTGGGGTGACCTTGGATACATTCGGCAGGGGTAGTTCCGTCTACTCTACATCAGAAAATTAAATTTGTGGTTAACCATAAGTTGGTGATCATATCGGGACAAGAAGACATTCTAGTCTCAAGGCTTGCTTCGATGCCATACGTTGAAGCAGCAGAAGAAGCTTTTGAGTCTTCATTTCAATCATTCGAGATTGCAAATGCTACAACTTTACATGATAAGTTTGGAAGACCTAAGCCACGACTTTTAGAGGCCGCTTTAATGGAGAGAACAGGAGTTTAGACAAGCTGCTGAGGATGGCTAAAAACACAAGGAGGTTCGGGCTAGGGTATAAGCCAAATAGTGGTGACATCACCAGAGTGCAGAACCGTGAAAAAGCAAAATGTCTAGCAAGATTTGAGAATAGGGAGCATGATAACCCAAAGAGGACTGTTCCACCTCTCAACCACTCTTTCAGAAGTGCCGGCATAATCCATCAAGAGTACGATGAGAGTTCTGCAGTGGCAGTAGTGACAGAAGAAAGAGAGCAAGTCGGACCTTTTATCTTCCCGTGCCCAGACCATTTCGTGCTGACCAATTGGAGTGTGTTAGAGCTACCGTCTTTTAAAAATAATAAGTCAAAGTAATTGTTTTTTTCCCTCATTTTCTTAATTAATAAATTAATTTTCTATTCCCCTATGTATTCTATCCAGACGTATCATTTGTCTATAATTTTTCCACATCAATAAAGTTTAATTCACTTTGTTTCTTTCCTTTGTTATTTCTCTGGACCAATTTATTCATTTGTTTCCTTTTCCTTTCTTTTCTCCCTTATTATATCTTAAGCAGTAATACTGAGATTGAATGTGATAATGATTCGAAATACAAGTTCGATACACCTATATACAACGTCGAGTTTGGTGAGGAAATGGATGATGAGCCCTTTACTGAGTTATTAAGAATGTTAGAAGAAGAAGAAAAGATGTTAGGACCCCATGAAAAATTAACCGAGACAATTAAGTTGGGATCACAAGTCGAAGCCAAATAGGTTAAAATAGGCACTAATATGTCTTCAGAGAGTCGCAAAAAGTTGATAGAGTTACTTCATGAATATGCTGATGTTTTTGCTTGGTCCTATCAAGATATGCCTGGTTTAGATACAGACATCGTAGTGCATAAATTTCCTTTCAATCCAGAGTTCAAACCAGTGAGGCAGAAGTTACGGAAAATGAGCCGGATATGTTGATCAAGATAAAAGATGAAGTAAGGAAGCAAATTGATGCAGGATTCCTTACAGTATCTAATTACCCTGAGTGGGTGGCAAACATTGTCCCTGTACCAAAGAAAAATGGACAAGTAAGAATGTGTGTGGATTATAGAGACTTGAATCGTGCAAGTCCAAAAGACAACTTTTTGCTTCCTCATATTGATGTGTTGGTTGATAATATTGTTGGGTTCTCAACCTTCTCCTTTATGGATGGGTTTTCAGGCTACAACCAGATCAAGATGGTACCTGAGGATCGTGAAAAAACCATATTCATTACGTTATGGGAAACTTTCTGCTACAAAGTTATGCCATTTAGGCTAAAAAACGCTGGGGCAACCTACCAACGTGCAATGGTTACTCTCGTTCATGACTTGATGCACAAAGAAATTGAAGTCTACGTGGATGATATGAGATGGTGTATGGAGTGAAGATTGTTAAGCAGCATTTGATAATATTAAACAGTATTTGCAAGCCCTCTAGTTCTTGTGCCACCAACTCCAGGACGGCCCCTTATTTTATATTTCATAGTGACTGAAGACTCAATGGAATGTGTACTGGGGCAGCATGATAATTTAGGCAGGAAAGAACATGCTATATATTAATTAAGTAAGAAGTTCACCGATTGCGAAACTAGATACTCTCAAGTAGAAAAACCTTGTTGTGCTTTAGCTTGGGCTGTCCGACGTCTAAGACAATACATGTTGTATTATACCACATGGCTCATTTCAAAGATGGACCCCATAAAGTACATTTTTGAAAAGCCATCTCTCTCGGGTCGAATTGCAAGGTGACAGGTTCTCTTGTCCGAATATGATATTGTCTATGTGACTCAAAAGGCCATTAAGAGGAGTGCTTTGGCTGACTACCAAGCTCAACAACCTATAAATGACTACATACCGGTGAAGTTCGACTTTCAAGATGAGTATATCTCCACCATAACCGCAAGTGAGGAAAGTTAAGACCCACAAACTTGGACCATGATGTTTGATGGTGCCTCTAACGAGTTAGGTCATGGGATAGGGGCTATTTTGATATCACCCAAAGGGGAATTATACCCTCTTACCCCCAGATTATGTTTTGACTGCACACATAATATGGCCTGAGTATAAAGCACGCTTGATGGGCGTCCAAGCTACTATTGATATGAAGGTTAAGAAACTTAAAGTTTTTTGGGATTCTATGCTAGTAATTCATCTGCTAAGAGGAGAATGGGAAACAAGAGACGCTAAGTTGTTGCCTTACAAACAACTCATAACAGAATTGTCATAAGAATTTGATGAAATCTCATTTGATTATTTGCCAAGAGAAAATAATGAAGTAGCAGATGCATTGGCCACATTAGCGGTGATGTTCAATTTAGAACTCAATGAGGATGTCCATCTGATTAAAGTTGGGAGGAGAGATGTCCCAGCTTATTGGATTAAAGTTGTGTCGAAGCCGCCAACAAGAACATAAAAAGAATAATTGAAAAGATGACTGTAACTTATAGAGACTGGCATGAAATGCTTTCTTTTGCCTTACATGGTTACCGCACCTCAGTCTGTACTTCAACTGGGGCAACGCCATTTTCATTAGTTTATGATATGGAAGTTGTTCTCCCTATTGAAGTAGAAATTCCATCATTGAGAGTTATCATGGAAGCTAAGCTACAAGAGGCTGAGTGGGTCCAAAGACGTTATGAGCAGCTAAATTTTGTAGAAGAAAAGAGGTTGACGACATTATGCAGAGGACAACTTTATCAAAGAAGAATGATGAAAGTCTATGATAGGAAGGTGCGCCCAAGAAGGTTCAGAGAGGGAGATTTAGTTCTAAAAATAATTCTCCCATTACAGAAAGACCATCGAGGCAAATGGACCCCGAATTATGAAGGACAATTTGTGGTGAAAAAGGCTTTCTCCGGAGGGGCACTAGTTCTGGCCAACATGGATGGCAGTGAATTTTTAAATCCAATCAACTCAGATCATGTTCGAAAATATTATGCATAGTTTCTGATGTATTTCGAAAAATTTCACTTTTATCTCAGTATTATGCTTGAAAGCCAGTTTTGTGTATCCATTCTCTATTGTAGCCTACAAATTTGAACCACATCTTTGAGACGTGTATCCCTTGTCATAATTGAAAATCTCATTTATAAAGTCTGGTCTCCATTCGTCTCTTTCTATATACAAAGGACGATAGGTTTTATATTCACGTCTCCAAGGCTATGTGTTACTCGAAATCAAACATAAGGGCACAGGAAGGCTAAAAATAGGGACATTTGTTCTCTAGAACATTGGGACAAATGTCACATTACAAAGTTATCAGGGGCAAAGTCGTCCTCCCATTTGTTATGGGTACTCTTGATCCAGTTAAAATGATTTTTGAAGGAAAGCGAAATACGGTGATCGGGCTATCTGAACAATCCCAAGTTTTTATAAAAGTAAGTGATTTCACTCTATTTGGCATCCAAGAAAATTTTCCTGTTATCATCATGCGTCGAACTCACATTCCATGCATCGTTTCATGCATTTCCATTGAAGAAGTCTCAAAGCCCTATGGTAGAGAATTTCATGACAGTTCATTCTTACTCAAGCAAGCCTTTTAGTTTTCTGTTGGTTAAATCAAACCTGATCAAAGATCATGGTCGAAGCCTATGTCAAGTCAGGTTCATTTCCTTTTAGTTTTCTGTTGGTTAAATCGAACCCGATAAATTGTGGTCGAAGCCTGTGTCAAGCCAGGTCCGTTGCCTGTTAGTTTTCTGTTGGTTAAATCGAATCCGATCAAAGATCGTGGTCTGTCAAGCCAGGTTCGTTGTCTTTTAGTTTTTTGTTAGTTAAATCGAACTCGATCAAAGATTGTGGTAGAAGCTTGTGTCAAGCCAGGTCCATTGCCTTTTAGTTTTTTGTTGGTTAAATCGAACTCGATCAAAGATCGTGGTCAAAGCCTGTGTCAAGCCAGGTTCGTTGCCGTTTAGTTTTCTGTTGGTTAAATCGAACCCAATCAAAGATCGTGATTGAAGCCTGTGTCAAGCCAGGTCTGCTACCTTTTTTTTGTTGTTTGGTTAAATCAAACCCGATCAAAGATCATGGTCGAAACCTGTGTTAAGCCAGGTCTGCTACCCTTTTTTTTTTTTTGGTTAAGTCAAACGTGATCAAAGATCACGGTCAAGCTTGTCAAGCAAGGTTTGTCATTCTAGCCTTCTTAAAATCTCGCCTTCCCAATACTCTGTCTTTTGCCTTTGTCTACCCTTTTAGTTCTGCAAGGATACACAAAGGGAGAAAGTTGTAGACACCGCATTTGGTCCGACTCTCTTTTATTATTATTTATTTATTATTAAGTGTTATTTAATTGTTTGGTTAAAATTAACCTATGGTTTTAATGTAATTGTTTTTGTTCAAAAAGTAACATTAGTTTTAAGGTAAAGTTCTAATCAAATCAAATTATAAATTTTGTTTTAAAAGAATTTGATTTATTAAAAACAAATATATATTAAAAAGAAAAGAATTTGATTTATTAAAAAAAATATGTATTAAAAAGAAAAAGGATTTGATTTAAACGATATTGTTTTTTAAAACAAATATATAAAGGAAAAGTATTTGATTTTAAATGAGTTGGTTTTTTTATTTGATTTTTTCAAATTAGTTATGTTTCTTGTCAAAGGCCTATTACGTGGTTTTTTATCCACGTTCTTCTCTATTCTTTTTCTCCCTTGTCTCCTCCCTCTTACCGTTACTTTGAGTGGGTTGAGTGGGTACTTAAGAGAGGGCATCAGGGGAGGACACAGGGAAGGAGGAGAAAAAAATCAAATCATTCACTTCCTTCATTTTTTTTTTTACCATAATCTTCTCTTCTTCTTCACCTACACCGGCGACCTCCGACCACAATCAACTCCGGCAGTGGCGCAAATTAATTCCGACGAACAAGTTCAGATATACACATCATCGACCCGCAACATTCCGGGAACTTCTGTTTAAAACTACCTAGGTGAGAAGGTGAGTTCAAGAATAGAAAAAAAAGGAAACTTTTAGCTTTAAACATAATATTTCTTTAAGAGAAAAAGAGAAAACGTTTTTAAAACTATATTATGGGGAATGCAAGTATTTTTTTATTAAATAATAATAATAAGAAAAACGGTCTTTTGGAAAAAGAGTTCTTTTTTTAATAAAGTTTTTTTATTAAAAAGAACACAGTTTTTTAAAAGGAAAGAAAATAAAAGATTTTGAAAATTTAAATTTTTATTTAAAATAATAAGATTTGTTTTTTTCTTTCCAGTATGATTTTTTTAAAGATTTTGTTTTACGTTTTAAATAATATTTTTAAAAAGTATTAAAAGATTTGTTATTGAAGTCTTGGAAAAAGTGAATAAGAATTTTTTTTTAAACAAATTTGATTTTAAATAGGGGATTCTTTTTTTAAAAAAGAATTTCAAATCCCTAAAATAAAAAGTTTTTTTTTTAATTTTCGTTAATATTTTTTTCTTTTTTTTAATACAAATGTTGAAGATAAAATTTATGGTTTAAAAAGATCATTGAAAACATTTAGTGTATGGCATAGTGGCAAAAACATTGGATATTGACACTTATGTTATAAGTTCAAGTCTTCATGTGTAACTCAAATGATAATTTTTTTTTTACTTTATTTCATTTTATTTTTTTATCATTGTTTTTACCAAATAATCATTTTAAATAAAAGTTTTTTTTCTTCTTTTTAAATAAAGGATTTTAGTTTATTTTTTAAAACAATATTCAAAAATAAAAAGTTTGAATTATAAAAAGAATTGTAAGTTGCATCCTATGGTGTTGGCACATTTGCAAGGTACGGCTCAAGTTCGAATCTTTGTGGGCTTAAAATTAAATTTAAAGTATTTTTCTTTTTTGACTAAATATAATAGGATAATTTATGACAAAACATGGTACCGTTTTCGAATGGGTGTCGTAGGGTACTAACATCATGATTGGTGGCGACTCCAAACCCTAATCTCGAAAGAGACCCGTCAGGAGATGACGTCGGCCACTCCACGTCGCGATGACGTTGCGACACACTCAATTGACAGAACTTGAAAATCAAGTTCGTTCAATTATGGAAAAGGTAAAGAGCGTATGTGACCACACGGTAGGTAAACCAACATGCAACATGGCCACCACATTTTCTATCGCGATCGGAGCACATACACACGAACAAGTTAAGCTAAAGGCTGGCAATTGGATTGAGGTTGAAGAAAATGACAAGATGGGAGTTATAACTCATCTCAAAGTAAAATTCTTATTACTTAATATGTTTTATCATTTTCTATGATGTACGTAACTGTAATAACACTTCCATTGGTTTGTTGTTGTTTTTTTTTCTTTTTTGTAGGGTGATTTTGAATTTAACGAGTCAGACCAAATCTTGATGAATTTCATACATCATGTGATGCAAACAACATTCAAGGAGTATAGGGCAAAATTGCACAAACACTACAAAAGTCATCCCACTCCTGAGATTGCTCGCAACAACCCGCCTGAACGATTGTTGGCAAGACCAAACGATTGGAACATGCTATGCAATAGATGAGAGTCAGATGAGTGGAAGGTACTTAATAAATATAACCTCAGACTTATTTTCTATACTTTATATTCAATATGTTTAACTAACTTTATTTTGTTAGCAAAAATTTGAGACCAACAAACAAAATAGGGCGAAGCTCCCATTCAACCATTGCGTGGGGTCGAAAGCGTTTGCTATAATTGCCTAGGAGAAGGTACAAATGTGATAATATTTTTCTTTCATATACTTCATTACTTATGATTATCAATAATCATTATGTGTTACCAAGTGCAGAAAGAGCAAGAGAGAGGCGAAAATTTTACTGAAATTGATTTGTTTAGGGAGACTAGATACTCTGATATTAAAGGTTGGGTCGAAGGTGCTGAGACGGCTTATGTAAGTTTATCACTCTTATAATAATTAACTATTTCAAATTATGCTTCAAACTGTACGTGTGCATGTTGTTTTATGACTACTTAATTATGCAGTTACACATGATGCGAGTTAGAGAAAAATCCATGAGAGAAGGCAGCGAACCGATGTTAGACCCAGAAGTACTGGAAACAGTTCTTGGGTCTTGATGAGGCGACATTAAAAGCTCTGGTTGGGGCTCGAAGCCTAAATCTTGTAAAGGTTCTGCTTTGAGTGTTGCTTTCTCACAACGAGAATAAGAGTTGTCTGAAGAAATAACCAACCTAAAAGGAGAATTTGAGGAGCGTCTCATGCAAAAAGAACATGAGATTACGAGTCTACGTGATGAAATGTAAGATTTGAGATCAATGATGCTGGAATTTATGTCTCGTTCTAGTGGAGCTAGCTCTTCAAAATAGGTACGACCATATAAAGTGTTATTAGAATTCAATTACTATAAATGTGGCTACCCTACAGTTATGGTAGCCACTTAGAACGTGGGTGATAAATGTGAAGTGTTGGGGGGGGGGGGGGGTGGTCTTATACTTTTTCTGTTACTTTGTGCAATTTGGTGAGTAAGTATGCATGTTTTTATGACTTTTAGATAACGAGGGTAAGTTATGTGAATTTGACGGTTGTGTTGATGAATTTCTTTTTAGCTTTGAATGGAAGAGTTGAGAGGATGGGGGGAGGGGGTTTATGCTTTTCTTTTACATTGTCCAATTGGGGTTGAGTTTAATGAGTTACATAGACATGATTGTTTTTTACTAACTTTGGACAACTTCTTTATATATAAAGTGTTTTTGGTGATGAAGCGTGCATGTTTTTAAGACTTTTAGGCAACGGGAGTAAGAGTTTTGTTAATTTGAACGTTGTTTTGATGAGGTGAAAAGTTGGGGGATGGGGGGGGGGGGGGGGGGGGGTAAGTTTTAGCGATAGAGTGTGTACAAGTTTTTAAGACTTAGTGAGAGTAAGTTTTGTAAATTTGAAATTTGTATTGATGAGTTTTTGTCAACTTTGGATGAAAATGTTGGGGGAGAGGGTGCTCTTATACATACCTTTTCTTTAGTTTGTACAATTTGGATTGAGTTTGAATGAGTTTAGATGGCCATGTTTTTTTAGTTAGTTCGGGCAACTTTTTATATTTGTCAACTTTAAATGAAATTTGTGAGTTATACCATGTTATAATTATAACAACTTTGAATCCTTAGTTTGAGAGTTTATGACATATGGAGTGAGTTAGACATCAAGGCTTTCAAATTAGTTTTTGAGAAATAGTTTAACTAATTTGTTCACATAATTTTGTTGTTAATTGTCTTTTCAGGTGCGCTCACATAAGCCTTTGGAGATGTGAGAACGCTTCATAAAGATGACTTGATGATGAGATTGTTTAGAATAGGTTTTAAATTTAGTTACTATAATAAACTTTTTGTGTTACATTGTAAGACCAATGTTTGTAATATTACGAATATGAAATTTGAAATTATTTCTATTTATTCACGAAAATGCAAATATTGTAAAAATTTAAAATAAATTAAAAAAAATAAAACTTGCTTGTGGCGACGAAATAAACTTTGTCATCAAAGAGGACAATATGGCACGAATTTGATATTTCGTCGCCGAAGACCATTCGCGACAGCCTTCTAACGACGATTTTCGCGACGAAATTTGAAGCGTTGGCGATGCTTTCTTTTGTAGCTAAAAGTCAAAATTCAAAATCTATGAGAGAAAATGTAGGAAAAGGGAGATAATATAAAAAAAAAAAACAAATTTGAGAATATGAGACTGGAGTGTTAGTTTTATTTTGAAAATAATAACTAAAATAAAAATGGTAAGGTGGTCAAAATCAAACTTGTAAAACTGTTGGAAAAATCAAAACAAACATTTTTTTTTATTAACAAAAGCCATTTTCCAAGGTGGTCTCGCTGCTGCATGTTGTTGGAATTCGTCGCACGTGGGTTGTTGTGGCTAGGAGTTCGTAGGGGAGGCTGCCACTAGCTAGATTGTTGCTTGTTGTCTGAGAAGACAACATGGGGTGGGGAGTGGCATGAAGAAGAATACAGAGAGGGAGAGACCATTGATGTATACATCAGTATATATTATGTAACACATTGGGGATATATTGTTATCATACTATAAGTTCGATTAAAAAGTATACATTGTGTGTAGCTTTTTAGTTTAGTATATAACAATTGAAAATATATATATTATATATAACATTTTGGAAGAGTATAGGTTTATCATACCGTATATTAAAAGAGTAAAAATGTATTATATAACCGCCCTTGGAATATATTATATAATCTAATAATTTAGTATATATCAATAAAAAAGTATATATTATATAACCTTTTGCAGGAGTATATGTTTATCAAATTATTAAAGGAAAAAAAAACGTGTCGAAAAAAGACATCAGCGAAAAGAATATGTTGGAAGAGTATATGTTTATCATCCTAGAGAAATAAGATGCTGGAAAAAAAGACGCCGAAAAAACATATGTATACAACAGAAAATTCAAATAAGAATTGTCAAAAAATCCAGAAAATATATATCATGTTTAATACATGAACTTCAAATATGGAAACTTTTTGAATCCACATTAAATATAATTATTAAAATACAAAACAAATCTCAATAAATCAAATAATATTAAATTACGATGGGAGAAAAATTTGAGAGTTTTTGGATTGAGGCCACGAGAGAAATGGATTTTAAAAATCTAATTATTAATTGAGGACAGTGTTGGGATTAATAAAAAATTTCAAATCTCGGAATTCCAAATATGTATAATTTGAAAACATAGGCGAGTTGTGAAATATAGTTTCTAATATGACTGAGATAAGACAATTCCTCTAATGAGAAATTAAGGACTCGTTTGGAAACCATTTTATTTTTTGTTCCTGTTAGGAAGAAAATGAATTGCATTGTTCAAACATCTATGAATTCAAGTAGATAAAACAATATTTTATTTATGTTTTGGAATAAAATTGGAAATGGAAACAAGAAAAAATAACTTGTTTTGATTGTTTCCAAAAATTCTATACAATTTTGAGAATGTTCC
The DNA here is from genome assembly GCF_013281855.1 of Momordica charantia. NCBI lineage: Eukaryota > Viridiplantae > Streptophyta > Magnoliopsida > Cucurbitales > Cucurbitaceae > Momordica > Momordica charantia. Next base: position 11,861,312 of record NW_028275166.1, on the reverse strand, counting down.
CAAAAAATATTAAACCAGAAACATAGTTAGTTTCGAAATAGTTAGATTTCTTAAGAAAATTTGAAACAAGACGTAGAAATTTACTGAATCCATTAGCTTAAGCTTTTAGAGATTCATTGGTCGTTTAATCATGTTTAATTGTTAGATTCGAACTTCCAAACTCTTGGTCGAGATATATATATGTTCTTAATCGTATATAACGGTGGTTGTTAGCCACATTAGCGCTCAATCTCATTTGTTATTATCCTGGCCTCGGTGATCCATTCAATGAAATTTCGAGATCAACAATGCCCTCACTCGTGAAACAATTTTGGGTCTACTTGAATTCATTCTACATGCATATTAGCCTGTAAAGTAACAAAAGATGAGGAGAATATCTCTATTTATTTATTTACTATAATTATTATAATTGTAATTATTATAATAATAATAATTAATTTTTTCTCTTTTCTTTTTTGCAATGGAATGAAGAGAATATTAATTAGGAAACAAAAGCTAGTGAAGTCCAGCTCTTCACCACCTATGCCAGTCTTAATGAGTGCATAGAAATGGCATTATTTGGCTGCTTTTTCCATATACCACTTTGTGTTACAATTGTTGAAAAAATATGGTGAAAAATTAACAACTTGCATTTAATTATGTTGGAAATTACAAAAATATTGTAACAATGGCAAATAGTAGAATCATGTAAATAAAATATGAATATTTATTAATCATTCCAAAGTTCTTTTTTTTTTTTTTCCAACTATCATGGTTAGGTGACTTTTATTATTTTTTCCTTTTTATAATTCGGGAAGGGTTTCCTAGATATTTTAAGAAGAAAAATTAATTGATGTTTATTTTGATTTTAATCAAAATGATTTCGAAGGGAAAAAAATATTTCACCCGCCTAAATAGTTTGGTTCTAATCACGGTATAAAATTTGTGTTGGCATGTTGAAATTTTCATTTGACGAATGAGTTCGACATCAACCAAGAGGTGAATCAACATTCTACAATATCGTAAAAAAGTCGATAAAATATTAAAAATATCAACGCTAGTATGGATATAATATTAATATTAATATCAGTAATTTTTAATTTATTTAAAAGGTACGAAATTTTGTTAATTTAAACGTTTGCTATGAATTTTTTTATTTTTATATTTTTCTAAAAATATTTATCGAAATCGAAATTTTATCAATATTTCAATCAAATTGAGACATCCACATTTCCATTTAAAAACTCTGACAGTTAATTTTATTGATTCAATTTTTTTTTTGGAATAATTAATATGGTTGACATGAGTTTTTTTAAGAGCTCATATGAACAAAGTTAAGTAGTTAAAAACATCTTATTTATTTTCTACATTTTTGTACTAAAAAAAGAAAAAATAAATAAAAATTGTGTGTAACGTAGCTTGAATTATTTTAATAATTACTTTAGTCCCTATTAGTTTAGCGTTTTTCAATTATATTATTTCTATCAGTGAATGTTAAAATTGAGATAAATTACCTGAACATTACTCTTTAAGCAAGTTTATTATGTATTTTGAAAAAAAAAAGTGTTTTCAAGTGGAATCTTAATTTTTTAAGCACTTATGGAAAAAGAAACTAATTAAATGTGCATTATCTAAAAACATTTGAAGTGTTTTTTTAAATGTATTTTTAAGAATTTCTCGAACACTGCCAATTTCTAAAAAATTATTTTTAGTCCTCCCTAAATATTTTTAAAGCCATGCCAAACACACACTTATTGGTGAGTGGGCAAAAACTTTAGAGAAGGAATTATACCACCTAAGAAAGTAAGGTCTCTAATTTCTTTAGTAAAATTTTGACGGTTTCTCCAACTTAATTCATACTTTAAATTTACTAATTATAATCTCACGTAAGCTTAATTATAGTCAAATTTAACATTCACTCGCCGAACCGAAATGATAAATTTAAAAATATTGAAGTATAGAAGATTAGAAACTTTTGTTGGGCTAAAACATATACATATATACATATATATATACATATATATGTATATGTATATGTATATGTATGTAGGTATGTATGTATATGTATGTAGGTATGTATGTATGTCGATATTTCTTAATAACTATTGAGTTAAATTTAATCTTTCAAGATCAAATCGAGCATAGCTTAAAGTGGTTAAGACACTCATCTCTAACCAAAAGGTCATGAGTTTGAACCCCACCCCCACATGTTGTACCAAAAAAAAAAAAAAACTTAATCTTTCAAGAATCGACATGCTAATTTAACATTGACTATTTTGATAAAGAAAACATGAAGTTGAAAATTTGAACTTAAAATGGGTCTTTTGGGCCAACTAGTTTTTTACTGGCTATCCTTTGACATGTCTAGGCTAATATCCAAATAACAAAGACAAGTTTATAATAAAACTATTTAAATCTACAGTAACTGGTCCTACATAGTCAATCTGAAAATAGGTTAATCGATGAGGTACTAAATTATTTTATTTGAAGTTGAAGGTTGGATCTTACCGATATTGAACTCAAGAGTGCAAAGATAGATTCCACAACATTTTGAAGGGAACAAAATAAATGATTCCTTATCCATGTGCTTTCAATGTTCTCAAATTGTTTTCAAATTTATAAGCACTCTTTTTAATCATAATTCCTTTTCTCATATGAAAGGAATAAAGTGAAATTCTTTTCAAGGACCATGAAATTAAATAATCTCATATGGGACCCTTTCCTTATCTGCTTTATATGTTTAAAAAATAGTAATAACAATTAATGTACTTTTTTGTTCACACTAAACAAATAATTAGTGTACTTTTTTTAAGTAAACAGACCAACTATGGGCAGATGCATTGGCTTTCCTAAAGTATATGAAATTTTATAGCTATAAATGCAAATACTTCTTTTTTTTTCTTTTTAATTTCCAATAATATTTTTTAATCTTAAAAAAGTAACCATAGAATCAACTTTTAAATGATTGATCACATGCAAAAATCCAACATATTTTTATTTATATCATTATCATATATATTCGATGTCATTATTAAGTTGTAAAATTAAGTGACATCCAAACATCCAAACAAGCATAACTCAGCTGTAATTGATATATATCTCCGATCAAGAGATTGTGAGTTCGAACCCCACCCCTACTAAAAAAAATCAAGTGTCACACGAGGATGAAGAATAGTTACTTTTATTTAATCAATATATATTTTATTCTCTAAATTTTAAGGTATATCATGTTGGTCCCACACTTTTAAAATGTGTAATTAAATATCAAATAAACAATTGTTTTGGTCATTAATTACTGTCATGTCTTATTTAATAAATAGATAAAATGACTTCAAGTATATTTATTAACATATTGACAAGAGCATATATTGGAGAACCACAAAGGCATTAACTAAGATAAGTATTGGGTGAATGAATATTTTGTGGAAAAATAATAGATCACTGAGGACTAAAATATTAACTTTTTTCGAGACAGACTAAAATAGATCCTTTCAAAGTTCATAAACCAAAGTGATATCTGTTAACAATTCAATGCTTAAAATAGAAATTTTCTATTTTGAAAGTTCTAGACAAGCATAAAACAGACTTGAAACTTTAAAGATCAAAAACTTATAATTTTTTAAAAGCATAGTAACCAAAACATAGAGGCTAAAATTATAATTCTACCTGCATCATTTGAAAAACATTTCAATTTTATTCCTTTATGTATTTGAAGTTTTCTAATTAAATTCTTATGATCACCAAATTTGAGAAATAATGAAAAATATATGAATATTGAAATGGTAAATTTTACGAGGTTTCAATGATTAGTATACCTACAATAGGTCAATTTTCAATGACTAATTTTGGATTAAATAAGTTAAAAGACATGCTAAGGGATTATTATTAATTTTTTGGGATCGAACTCACAACCAGAGGTTGGAGATATATGCCAATTATCGCTAAGCTATGCTCGCTTTGGTTAAAGACATGCTAAGGTTGCTTCGCAAATAAAGAACAAAAAAGTGTTAGAGATCATATTGAAATGATTAATTATTTATGTTTCTTTTTTTTTCTTCAGTTCAGTGTAGATCATGTGAGGTGGGGATTCCAACCTTTAATGTCTTGGTCAATAATATATGCCTTAACGAGTTGAATTAAATCGAAGTTGACTTTATGTTAAATTTTATAGCAAAAATTTCAATTTGATTTATACATATTTAGTTAAACCTTAGAAATCATCCTAAAACTTTTTTCACCATCCAAAAGTCCATTCATTTCCTCTATCGTTTTACTCAAATCTAAACCCTAATACAATAAGCTAGCACAATCAACCAAAATAAAAGAAAAATATGTCTCGTCTTCAACACAACAACACAGAGACGATTCATCATCAAATCAACTATTGGGGCAAAATTGAAATCAATGAACTCCAAACCATAAAAACCAAAATTGAAGCTTTTGAAACCATACAAGGCTGTGAAAATCAGCAACAAACACAAGACCAAAATTGTAATTTAACCAAAAAAATAATTGAAACTTTATAAAAATATTTAATAGGCCACATGGAACAAGTTGAAAAAAAAAGAATCAAATATAAAAAAAGTAGAAAAGCAAATATAAATATACGATGCATTGCATCAAGAAACGTGAAGTAAGACTTTGTTTCCTAATATCCCATGCACTTTTCACAGAGAAATTTTCCAGCAAATTGGTAGAGATCAAGAGAGACAAAGTGTGAGACAAATCGCGAGCAAAAGTCGCGTTTATAGACAAAAAATTCCTACTCCAATCAGGAATCAATCTGACAAAATTCCTACTAAACTCTCACGAGTCAATAACTGTAGGAATCATTTCTGACATTAATTCCTACTCCGATCACCTCTCTCTGTTCATAGTATTATATTCTTCTTCCCCAATTCTCACTCCATTCTATAAATCTCTCTCTCTTTCCCTCTTCTTCTCTTCCCCGGATCAGTTTCGCTTTCGAACTTCGACCCCCGTAGGAAATTTCAAGATGGTGAGCGCTGCTGTTGCTCGGTTTATCGTCGGCGTCATTGGTAACTTACTTCTCATAATCATATTATCTCCATGATCATATATAGTCCCTCTTGGTAATAGTAGATTTATTAGTGTTTCTCGTAGATGTATAGATTTTTGAGCGAGGATGAAAAGTTGTTGGATTTGTAAGGTGAATGCAAAAGTCACACGTTGACTAGCTAAAAAAGAGTATAATTTAGATGAAAATAATTATCTCCATTGTTATTAAATTTTTTTGGATGAAACGAAAACCAAAATCGTAGATTATGCCTGATAATATCATAGCATTGTAAAGAATACTGGGATACTATAACTGCGTATTAAAAAATACATATAATTTTAGTCATTCAAAATCACTTAAAAAGTTACATCGACTAGACACCCAAGAACACTTTAGACAATAATCCACTTTCTCTACATCATAATCTTTACTTGTGCTACACTTGCGTTTTTTAAGATTAAGATTATTCCACTATGGTTTATATGTTTTAAAAAACGCGACTTTTAGATTTATTTTATTTTAGTCCCTAAACCGTAGAAATGTCTATTTAGTCCTTAAACTCTTGAAAAATAACCATTTTCATTCTTTATCTTTATTTTATTTTTCTTAAAGACAAATTAATAACATAGTTTGGAGTGTATTTATTAACCTGCTATTATTGACACTATCTTGTACCACAGGACCATCATTGAGACGGGACTAAAATGTTTTTTTTTTTAAAGCTTGGCATGTGACTAAAATAAATATTTTGAAACTTTAGTCAAAATTGTTGGTTAAAAATCTATTTACCAAAATAGGATTCAAACTAAAATACTTATAAATAAATAAAATATAAAGGAACTCATGGAGCTCTAAATTTTTTTTTTAAATTTTTTTTGAGAAATAATGAAGCTCTAAATTTAAATGTGCAGGAAATGTCATCTCCTTCGGCCTCTTCCTCTCGCCATTGTAAGCTCTCTCCCCTTCCATTTCCTTCATAATATTTGTATGTTTTAAAATAATCTTTGATGGTAATTAAGAGTTTTAAATTATTCAATAAATTAATATAAAAAATAAGACATAGTTGGGAGCTAAAATTATACTAATAATTTCTTGAAAAGTAGATTATTTATTTTTTTAATAAGAAAAATTTTAAGTATTATAAGTAAAGCAATAAAACAATAAAATAAGTTATTGGAAATTATACGAATATATAGCAAAATTTAGAATTAATCTGAATACAAATTTTAAGGTAAACATTTAAAGAATTTGTTAATGTGTTCAAATATGTCAACAAAATTGTAACTCAATAATATGAATTTTTTATTTTAAATACCAGTTATTGTTTTTATTCAATGATTTAATTGAGTATTTTTCATAATTGGAAAATTTTACAAGAGGGCCAAATTGAGAGTTATTTAATACATTAAAGATAATTGGGTATATTTTGCTAAAATTAATATAAAAACTTCAAATATAATCTTCAATTTTGATATAATTTAAGAAAACCAAAATAACAAATGAAAAGGGAAAAACAAATTACAAATGAATTTAAAAAGGAGAGGGGTAAAATAGGGAGAGAAAATTCTCCCTTATATCCCCCTTAATTTTATATTCTATTCAATTCACTAACTTTTTTTAAAAATAAAAATTGACATGAGTAATTCTCAATTTTGATATTTAACCTTTTAAAATTTTTAATTCTATCCTTATCAATTAAAAGTTTTGAATTTGGTTCTTTTGAAGTTGAAGTCTCTCATGCATTACAATTATTATATTACTAACGTATTTTTGGTCACTTAAACTTGCCAACTTAGAACGAATTAATTTAGTTGATGTAAAGTTGAGGATTACATAAAAAATGGATTAAGAATGACTTGGTATATATTTAGCGCATCACATTTAAAACTTGTATATATTTCCATTTTTTAATATTGTTTTCGAAACACACATATATTTTGGTAGAATATTAAAATATTTATCGATATTATGCAGACCAACATTTTTTACAATCATTAAGAAAAAGTCGGTGGAAGAATTCAAGCCAGATCCCTATATTGCAACAACCCTAAACTGTATGTTTTGGGTGTTTTATGGGATGCCATTTGTTCATCCAAATAGCTTTCTTGTCATCACCATTAATTCCGTTGGCCTTGTTTTAGAGATGATTTATTTGACCATATTCTTCTTCTTTGCTGATTATAAAGGCCGGGTAAGTTTGCTTTTATCGACGAATTTAGCGTAATTTAGGTATATATAGCAAAAATTAGACAAGACGTGTATATTAATGATTAACATTAGTATGCTACTAAATTTGTATTCCAATTTGAACGTTTGAGAATTCTTCAAAAAAATGAGAAAAAAAAGTGTTACTAGCACGCTATTAAATTTCTATCAATATTTTGACATTTTCATATATCCATAGGTTTGACATCAATCTAAAGGTGAATCGGTATTTTCATAATACCACAAAAAAGTCGACAATTATATAAAAAAAACTCATTAATGTTAATATAATATTAATAATAAGAATTTTTAACTTATTTAATAATATTGAAATGTTAATTTAAATATTTCTTATTTATATGATTTGTTTTATAGAAATATCTATCAACATTGATGTTTTGTTGATATTTACGCGAACATTTCCAAAAAATTGAGGCTTCGATATTTGAGTCGATATGGTCATAGAAGCTCCCTTAGCAATTGAGACATTTTATATCACGTGTATCTATTTTTCTTCCCTTTCAGTCTTGGATTTTTATTTTATCTCTCAAATTTCTCACATTTTGTTTTATGTGTTTTTCTCTTATTGCAGAAGAAAGTGTGTGTCTCTCTTCTTATTGAACTCATATTTGTGTCCATAGTTGTTCACATAACTATTCTAGCTCTGCGTGGAACCAAAAGTAGATCACTGATGGTGGGAATAATTTGTGACATCTTCAATATTTTGATGTATATTTCGCCGCTAACCATCATGGTAAGTAAATTTCCAATCCGCTTCATATTTGTGATGTGGAAGAAAAATTAAATTCATGGTTGTAGGTTTAATAGAAATGTTAAATTATTAAGGATCTCTTTGGTAACATTTTTGTCTTTTTGTTTATCATTTCCCCATTCTTAATCATGAAAAACAAAACTATGGTGGTGACTGTTTCTTGTTTTCTCGTTCTTTATTTTTTTTATTGGAAAAAGAAATGAAAATATGTTTCTTGTTCTCTGAAATTTTTCATCAAAGCAAGTGAAATTTTTATGTGAAATCTTTCATTTCAAATTAAAAAAATTTTATGTTTTATTTATTATGTATTTTTAAAATAATAATTTTATCTATATTTTGGAAAATATTGGATAACTTGATTTTTTTTTTCCTAAAATTTCTGCATAGTTTTGAAAACATTTCTTAAAATTGAGAAACATGAATCATAAACACTTACTAAATGATTATGTTTTTCAAAAATTGAAAATGAACCTAAGAAACAAGAAAGGAGAATTTTATCAAATGGATCCTGATTTTTTAATTTCAATTTGGTGTTGAGATGTTTCAAGTTAATTTCAACCGAGTCTCTATACTTTGAAATTAGTTTCAATTTAGATCAAATATGGGAATTTCCCTAATTTTTCTTTAGCCTTAAACCCTTACAGAATAGGTTATTTAAAGTCAATCAAATTGAAAAAATTAACTTATTACCATTTATAATCTTAAAATTGAAACTTTTAATATCATTAGAAACCAAATTTTTTAGCCCAAACCATTAGACCAGTGATTAATTTATCCTTTTAACAGGTACTCCAAACAAAAAAAAAAAATTTAAACTTTTAACAGATATTGTTATAATAAAATATTTTGAGTTTAAATTAATTGTTGCAATGCCATTGTCTTTTTATTTCATATTAAATACTCTAGAAGTCTCATAATTCAAGTAATATCTAAACTTTGTTAGGATACCTTACAATGATTTATAATAGATATTGACTATCTCTCTCATCGGTTTTCAAATGGAAACCTCATGATTATTAATAAATTCAACATTTATTAAAAATATATTTTAAAAATAAAATTTGCCTTTTTGAGTCATGGAGTTATATCTTAGGTATATTACATTCTTTGGTGAATAAAAATAAACACTAAAATTTATTGTTTGAACAGAAAAAGGTGATACAGACAAAAAGTGTCAAGTATATGCCATTTACTCTTTCATTGGCAAACTTCTTCAATGGTTGCGTCTGGACAGCTTATGCCCTCATCGAATTTGATATCTACATATTGGTACGTATAATGTACTTCTAAAGCAAATACTTAAACTAAAATAGTCTCTTATCAATAAGAATCGTCAAATAAAATCTTCATTGACGTGTCAATATTTCCATATATTTATAAACTAGTCGATGAGTTTAGATGTCATCAATACCTAGTAGATATCTCTTTCATTTTATTAATATCAACAATTCTATAATTTTATACAACTTTCGTGATCTTCTTAAGAATATTAGTTAACCCATTGAGATTTCATAAATATATATTTATTTATTTATTCATTCATTGTTTCATAGGTTTGATAATTCGAAATTTCTATAAACATAAAAATTTTAACTCTTTGATTATAACTTGTGTTAATACAATCAGTTTTGCTTACCAAAAATCTTGTAGATTTGCAATGGTATCGGGGTAGTTTCAGGTCTCCTCCAACTATTTCTATATGCATATTTCTCAATAACGGGTTCAAAAGAGGAAGAAATTATAGAGAAGGAACCAAAAAAGATTCAACTCTCCACCGTGGAAGGACCATGCAAAGTTGTCGTGGAAGGACCATGCAAAGTTTAAGTGTCGTTCTTAGTTTAGAAATTAGGTTAACAATTGTGTCCTTAGCTTTTGTGCCTTGTATTGATCAAATTAATTATCCTTGTTTGAGATTTTAATTTTACCCAAATAAGTTTGTTCCATCTCAATTTATGATTAAGCTTGAGCTATTTTTCTTCCCTACAAGATTATAATCATCTATGTTTTTGTTTATTTCTAACATCTTTTATTTACCTTTACTCTTTGCCTTTTTGCATACAAGATAGAAATTTAGACTAGATTTCTTTAAATTGATTATAAGTAGAACATATGGGCTGAGAATTCGAACTCATGACCTTTTAGTCAGAAATAAATATCTTGACCAGTTGAGTTATACAGTATACACAATTACAAAAATTAACTAGATCAATATACAACAAAAAAATATAAAATTTCCACAGAAGTATTATGATGTAAAATTGAGTTATTATATAAGTTTATACACATTCTGAATATAACCAGAGTAATGGTTTCCTCCATGTGAAACAAGATTTCAAATGTAGACAGCGATGAAGATGTCGAGACTGCTAGAATTTTGAAAATTATGTATTTTACATATTCTACTTGAGTTTCCAAAATAGTGTAAAAAGAGCTGCTTCGAATCTTGGAGGCAAAAAAACAACCTTGCCACGTGGACAATGGAGGAAGGTCGGAAGGATAAAGTCTTCCCTGAGAACCACCTTTGAACAGATCGACCTTTCATACTTAGCCGCCAACGCTGCAAAGACACACGTTAAGTATAAGTGACAGATTTTTCACTTACTTGGTGAGGATGAGGTCCTTCCATTTATAAAATCAGACGGTCAACCAAGAAGGACGACGATTAGAGATGACAGAGGTGAAACGTGCCGTCTAGAAAGCATCTGGAGACATACTTTCGATAGCTGCAAGATGGCAACACCACCTGTGGCGCAAGAACTCATTCCCTAAAGCTGTAGGGTGCGCCCTTTGTACCAACAACGCACGCCCTCCCCTGCTACGATTGTGTACGGGACATAACCGCTTATGGTCCATCCTTACCCCAACCGGACGTGTGTCCTACTCAGCGACGTTGGGTTGGGGAAGTGGCCGCACGTGATAGCGCTTCCACAAGGAGACACGTGTCCTACTTGGATTTTATCCTCTATATATATATATATTAGTGTGATTACAAAATATGAAATATAATAGTAGAAATATAAAAAAAATAATCTTATTTTATATGGTATAAAAACAGTCAACCAACTAAAATTGTATTACAATTAATATAAATAAAATAAAATACATCATTACAATTAATAACATTTGAATTAATTTGAAAAGTAAGTTATTCAATCAAGGAAACACACCTCCACTGCAACGTAAGAAAAAAACTTTTTTTTTTCTTTTGATCTGCTGTGAGAAAAAAACTAAACTATATTAATAAGTTTATAATCAAATATGTTACTGTAAGAACTTTCTTTTCAAGAGTATAACATATGTGGTGGAAATTCGAATTCACAACCTCTTGATCAAGATAAGTGTCTTAACCAGTCGAGTCGAGTCATGTTATAAGATCAGTAAAAATATTAATTAATTATATGATAGTTAATCAATACATTTATTCATATGAATAAAAGTTGAAAAGTATCACTAGAATATTAAAAATCTTCTCTATTAAGTAGAATTATATGATATTTAAAAAATTTTATATTTTTAAATTAAATTGATGCTAATTACATCAAAATTAAAGGAAGAAAATATCATATGAAACAAAAATATTTAACAATTAAATATAACTATTTTATAATACTATATAAAACTGATCTTAATTTATTTTAGAACCAATGCTACTTAATAATATTTCACTCAAATTATTCAAAACATTAAATAAAAAATAAAGAAGCAACGGCAGGATTGGTAATTAGGAAGACTTGGTTTCCTAATCCGCCATGAATTTTAAATTCAGAATTTTCCGGAGGAAAAAAATGGTAACAATTCATACTCCAATGAGGAAGAGGAAGTTTCCGGCACGGCTTATAAATTCCGACCACCGCCAATTCTTCCTCTCACTCTCTGCGTTAAATTTGATCGGATTTCTCAGAAGCAATACGTGAAGATGGTGAGCGCCACCGTAGCCCGGAATATCGTCGGCATTGTTGGTAATTACTTCTCTTAGAATCCAAAAACAACATAAATTATTAGGCCTTATTTTTTAACAGTTTTATTTTGAATTATAAACAACCAAAGTTGCTTTGTGATTATTTTATTCGGTAATAATTCATGTTCGGCAGGTAATGTCATCTCCTTCGGCCTCTTCTTCTCCCCACTGTAAGAGCTCTTCTCGTTCATATTCATCCAATATTGTATCGTTCCCAATTTTCCCCTAAGATTTTTATTTTTTATTTTTGTGCAGACCAACATTTTGGAAAATCATTAAGAACAAGTCCGTCGAGAAGTTCAAGCCTGATCCCTATATCGCTACCGTACTAAATTGTATGTTTTGGATCTTTTATGGAATGCCATTTGTCCATTCAGATAGTATTTTGGTTGTCACCATTAATGGCATTGGCCTCGTTATCGAACTTGCGTATTTGGCCATATTTGTTCTTTTTGCTGATAACAAAAGACAGGGTACGTAACTTTGATGAATTTATCTCTTAATTATTGTTGGATTTAATCTTAGGCATATAAGTAAAAGGCCACACATCTATAATGGCATGTTATCGTAGAAATATAAATTTAAATTATCAAATTTCTCACCGTTTAAATTTGAATTTTCTCTTATAATTTTCAGAAGAAAGTGGGTATCTGTCTTCTGATTGAAGTCATATTCGTGGCCATTGTTGTTGTCATAACCATGTTAGTTTTGCACGAAACCAAAAATAGATCACTGATGGTTGGAATAATTTGTGACATCTTTAACATCATGATGTATGTTTCTCCTCTAACCATCATGGTAAGTAAATTTCAATCCAATTTTACTTACACTTTATCTTGATTTTAACATAATATGATTTTTTTTAAAAATGTAAAAACATTAAAATTAAATCTATTCATTAATTTTTACAGAAAAATGTGATAATGACAAAGAGTGTCAAGTATATGCCATTTACTCTTTCTTTGGCCAACTTTTTCAACGGTTGCATCTGGACAACTTATGCACTTATTAAGTTTGATATATATATGATGGTATGTATACCTCCCACACTTCTAATACAAATTTTAGCAATAATTAAAAAAATCAATTATTCTATTTTAAGTTTGATATTTTTATTGACATTTAAGTATTTGATTAAGAGCTTTACATTTAATTGAAAATTTTGCAGATAAGTAATGGTGTTGGAGCCGTCTCAGGTTTTCTCCAACTAGTTCTATATGCATATTACTCATTGTGGGGTTCAAAAGATGAAGAAAATACAGAGAAAAGATCACACAATAGAATCGAACTCTCCCCCATGAAAGCTGGACAATATGAAGTCTAAATTTTGAAGATTCAAATATTATTATTAGTCTATATAATTGTTATTACTCTCTTTTTTGAACTTTTGATTTTTTTTGTTTCAATCTATAATAAAGTTGAAGATTTTTAAAAAATTTTAATTATAATTCATACGCCATTCTAGTTAATACTATACTTCAAGATTTTTCTGAAAAATTTAATTATATTCATACTATCCTTGTTTCTTAGGCTTCGTCCAAACAAAACTTAAATATCATAAAGTTAATGACAAATTAAAATTAGCATTATATCTTTCAGTTTCGAATTAGCATTATATCTTTTCTTTTCTCTTTTTTTTTTTTATGAGAAATTGGCCATCGTCAAGTTATATATAAGAGATATGATGAGATTTTGTTTGTAACAAAAAAAAAAAAAAGAAGTTAAAATTGTGTTAGATAATTAAATTTTTTTTTGTTATTTTAACCCATTTTAAATAGCTTAAAAAAAGGTTTTTTAACCCACATTAATAAAAGATCTCCTAAAAAAAAGCTAGGTTTATAAGTAACACTCCTTATGCTCATAGAAAACAAAAATATAATATTTTTTTTAAAACACAAATATAATAGTTAAGATTAGAAAGGAAATAATTTTGATAACTTAAAAGATTATAATAAACAGGGAGAAAATAAAAAATATGAATAAAAAAGATGATAACTTAGAGCTCTTACATAAAAATTTCTTTGTTACATTTTATTTAATTTGGTTATACTAATTGGTTCAAAATGTCTAGACACATGTCGACATGTCGTTGGACATGCCGACGTGTCGAGCATGTCGACATCGACATAGGGGAGAAAAGTCGATTTTCCCCCATGTTGTCGACATGTCGACATGTCTTTTTTTTTTTCCTCTTCTTCTTTAAGGCTATTTTATTTTCATCATTTTCTTACTATGCCACTACAGTTTATAATTTCTCACAATCTGGATGATTGTACTCTTAGTCTGTTCAATGAATCATTCGAATTTTAATACTGTATAAAGTATAACTAATAAGATTTGGAATTTGCCTTATTGATAATTTCTAATCCAATCTAATCCTTACTTACACAATTCAACAATATAAGTGAAATTGTAGACACCGCATTTGGTCTGGCTTATTTTTACTTTTACTTTTAATTTATATTATTGTATTTTACTTTATTGAGGTTTATTTTAATTAAAGAATAACATAGGTTTACTTTATTATTAATTTTAATATAAAGTTTAAATTAACTAAAATTAAAATGTTAGATTTATTTAAATGTTAATTTTATTAATAAGAAAATAAAAAAATGATTTGTTTAGATTTTGTTTATTATTAAAATAAAAATAGATAAATAAAAATGATTTGTTTTTAAGTAAATAATTTTATTTAAAAAAAAAAGAGATTTTGTTTTATTTAACAGTTTTTTTTCTCCCCTTTGATTTCTTCCTTCATACGTGTATCCCCTCCCCTTCTTCTCCTCCCTCTTTTTCTCTCTTCTCTTCCCCTTTTTCTTTTTTATCGTTAGTTTTTAGGTGTATTTAAGGAGGGCTGCAGTGGGGAGGAGAGGATGGACAAAACACCCATAGAGAAGAATTCACTTCCTTCTTTCTCTCTACCATCACCTTCTCTTCTTCTTCACCCAGGCTGGCGACCCCGACGATACACAGACCGCACACGTCCCCCGGTGATCACAAGTTCAGACAACCTGCACCATAGTAGTCCGGCGCAAAACTTCTACAACCGACGCACGGATCACTGACCACCTGACTTCGACCTCGAGTGCTCCTTCACAGTTTTCAGACCCGCGGGCACACCTAGAATTTCCTCACTGCAGCACATGGTATAGAAAAAAGTTGTTTTAGAAATGATTTGATTTTTTTTATTTGTTTTAAATAAGCTTGTTTTAAATTTGATATATTTTAAAATAAATTTGTTTAAATATGATTTGATATATTTTAAAATAAATTTGTTAAAATAAATTTGTTTAAATATGATTTGATATATTTTAAAATTAATTTATTTAAATATGATTTGATATATTTTAAAATAAATTTGTTTAAGTATGATTTGATATATTTTAAAATAAATTTGTTTAAATATGATTTGATTATTTTTAAAATAAGTTTTAAATATTTATTTTTTATTTTATTATTATTATTATTATTATTTTTCGTTTTAGTTTTATTTGTTTTATTTTTATTTTTTTTTAAAACATTTTTTTAAAATAAAGATTTGTATGGTAAGAATTAATACTAAGTTGTATCATATGGTGTTGGCATAGTGGTAGGCTACTTAGGAGTAATTCACATGGCTTAGATTCAAGTCTTTGCTTGCCTAAATTAATGTTTTTTTATATATCATTATTTTACCAAACAACTATTTTAGATAAAATGTTTTTTTAATATAAAAAAGAAAACTTTCGTTTTTATAAGATTTTAAATCTTAAAACATTTATATAAATTTTTAAATAATATCTTAGGATGTTGGCACATTGGTAAGAAATTTGTACATGGATTCTCACATCACAAGTTCAAGTCTTGATGGCCCCTAGGCTAAAATTATTTTTATTTATTAATTTCTCTTTTCTACTAAATAATTATTTCGAAAATCCCAATGACAGAAATTGAATCCCTCCAATTTACTCGAGGTGCTTAATTTTTCTAATGGCCTTCGTGTCACTCATACATATTAATTCATATCTTATAACAG
Organism: Momordica charantia; assembly: GCF_013281855.1. Classification (NCBI taxonomy): domain Eukaryota; kingdom Viridiplantae; phylum Streptophyta; class Magnoliopsida; order Cucurbitales; family Cucurbitaceae; genus Momordica; species Momordica charantia. Next base: position 11,845,363 of record NW_028275166.1, on the reverse strand, counting down.
AGTGTGAATCAATATAACATGGGACATCGATCAAAACAAAAATATTTTTTTCTTGGACCAAATAAAATAATAGGATAATTTATGATAAAATGTGGTACCGTTTTCGAACGGGTGTCGTAGGGTGCTAACACCTTCCCTACGCTCAGTCGACTCCCGAACCAAAATCTGTTTTTCGTAGATCAAGTTTTTCAAATAGGTGACCAATCACACCTCGTAGATGATTGGTGGCGACTCCAAACCCTTATCTCGAAAGAGACCCTTCAGGGGATGACGTCGGCCGCTCCGCGTCGCGATGACGTTGCGACAGCTTGGCGACTCCACTGGGGACATTTAAGAGAGTCAAGCCATTTATTTTGTCGTTTATTATCCTATTGTAATATGTTTTGGGTCCATTTTTGTTATTCTTTTTTTTTCTTTTTTTTTTCAATTTTTGTAAATATTTATATGCATTACGATTTTATTTTGCATCATCACGCATCCCACACACATTCACAAGCCTCCTACCCAGGCTTTACCCTTAAGATTAGATCGGAGACTGAGTAGTGTGACCTTCGTGGAATTTCGGTTCCCGTGCAGGCGCATGAAATTCTCCACTCAAGTCGACCATACTGCCAAAGCATATGGAAGATTTGAGGGTCATTATCCTCTAGGATGCATTAGTACATAACTTCACGCTCATATTCATATCACATCTTATTTTTGTTGTGTTTATTTTTTTAAAAAATAAAAAAAATAGGGTCAATTTGGCCGAGTTGTAACCATAAGGTTTTAAATGAACCACTTTTTTTTAATTAAAAAAAAAAAGGAAAAAAGCATTTACCTTATTTCTTCCTAACTATTTGCTTAAGTTTAGATAGAAGTGTTGTATTTCAAAGGGATTCTAAACATTCCTATGTAGGCACGCCAAAAACTTTCAAGCTTATTCACTTCTATAAAAAACTCAGGAGTTTGGCTCTATAACCCTAGAGTTTAATTTTATGCATATATTCATGTTTATCTCTCTTAAGGTGAATTAGAGTCTACCATTACATTTGCATGCATTTGGAATGTATTAATGATTGCATGAAGTATTTATCATATTCTTGGGGCAGTTTGTAGCATATTTAGATAATTTTTTTTTCTCCTCCAAAGAAAATAAAATAAAAAAACTTATCATGCTCATGCATCATTCTGCATGTTCATATCATAAATTAAAAAAAATATATCTATCTTTTGGATGCATCATTTTACATGTCTATATCATAAATTAAAATTTATCGTTCTAATGCATCATTCATATGTCTAAATATATATATTAAAAAAAAAGGAAGCAATATTTTCCCAGGCACTATTTCGCATAATTCCCCTAATTGGTGATCCAACATTTGCATCTCATCGTCTCATGCATATCAATTTCTATCTTAAAAAATCAAAATCTGTGCATTCTCCATTACATCATAATTAACACGAACTCTTAGAAAAATAGCTCAAGAACCACATATTTACTATTCTTTATATACAAGGTACATAAAGCAGCATAACATGGAAGAATTTAACGCTAAGCTAAAGAAACTTAGAATCGAAATCCACGAACGGGTCATGGAAGAATTGAATATTGAGCTAAAGAAAATAAGAGGCGAGATTCAAGAACAGGTCATGAAGGTGCAGAATGTAGAGCTAAAGAAGATGAGACAAGACATCGATAATATTCAGGAGCAAGTCATGGAAATTTTAAATGTCTTAAAGAATATTGTTACAGTTGGGGGCATTTCTCAACCTAACAATTTAGTCGAACCTCATAATAATTCATCACCTAAGGTGAACTCACCTCCTTGTCAGTCAATAGAGAGCTTCCCCCAGCATAATTCATCACATGAAGCTCAGCTTTCCAAGAAAGGCCAACAAGCTCCTACAATCTGTCAGGTTGCATTCAAAGATGGACAAGCATCAAAGGCCATTCACTCAAATATTTTAAAAGGTAAAGAAAAAGAAAATGTTACCAATGGAAATGTTGAAGAGACTGCAGAGAAAGAATATGCTCAGAGATGGGGAGAAGCAATGGAACAACTGCCAGTGCCTTTAATTAATAAAGAGGCACGCCTTGAAACGAATAGAAGCTCTTTTAAAAGGAAAAATAAAGTCCAGGCAGTAGTTTCGAAGCGCAAAGGGAAGTACCAACAAGGATTCGTGGCATACAGTCCTTCTACGGTACCCATGAACTCATTGATTCTGCAGAATGATCCACAAACATTACCTAACAATCATAGTAGTCCGAGACAACTAAAGCGAGAGAGCTTTCATTCTATCCCAATATCCTATACTGAGTTGTTATCCCAATTATTTCAAAGTCATCTACTAGCTCCGGTACCTGTAGAACCATTGCAGCCACCTTATCCAAAGTGGTACGACCCGCAAGTCCACTGTGATTACCATGCAGGAGCTGTAGATCATTCAATTGAGAACTGTACTTCACTAAAGCATAAAGTGCAAGTTCTAATGAAGGCAGGATGACTAAAGTTTTCAAAGGAAGATGGTCAACACATGAAGCACTAGAATCATGAGTGTACAAGATTATCAAAATCAATGTTCACCTATTGCTTTGCATTCTCAATAAAGTTTATTTCTTCTTTGAAGTCATCTTTGAGATTGCTTGCTAGTGTTAAAATGGCAATGAAGCTTTAGTCACCCATGAGATAAGTACTTGTAAAAAAGAATGTGAGTGTATGGAAATTGAACTATTTTTCTTAAAAAAAATAAATAAAATCAAAGTCATATATTCATTCATGCATCACTCATATCATATCATTGGTTGAAAAATAAAAGAACAAAAACAAAAAAACAAAAAAAAATGTTTTCTTTGAAAAGGCTCTCGATAAAAATGAAATTTTTGGATGGTCTACTCTTATAATTCTTGTTAGTGGAGACCTTAGCAAGAATCATAAACCAATATTTGTAAGTCACTAGGAGGAAACAAAAAAAAAAGTGAAAAAAGAAATGAAAAATGGAAAAAATGAAAATGCGAATGCCTTCAATGTCCTCAATGAGATATATTTTTCAAAACTCAACCATTTTTCCGGACTTTGTTGTCGGGCTAAATCCGTAACTCAAACCCATTTTATCTTGGTCCTCCGTATTTCTTCTCATGTGCAAACCAGTAAACCATCATACTGGGGCAATGATGCCTTTTTCAGGTGAGAATCCAAAATTACTCACTCTCTATAAAACTTTGAGTCTGGCCTGCTTTAAGCCTAATCTACCTTGAGCCTAGCCTACCGATATATGGTAAATATAGTCAACATTGAGAGTTGACCATTTACTGCAAAAAAAAATCATTTGCTCTGCCCGTCACAGACAATTTTTGTGATGAATATCCATATTTGCCTACTTACCATAAAGGCCTTTTACCAAGCCTGCCACATCTAATTGCGTGGCAAATGTCCAAAATTATCCACCTAGTGTAGCCCTAAGAACTTTGAAAGTAATAAAATAACATTGAGCTCTTATGATTGACTGCTTCATGAATTTTTACTTGTAGTTATTCAAAATTTCCCTACTCTGACTTCCTTCTTTCACTTTCTATTGTTCTCCTATCTTAATCCATCGTCTACTCTCTTCTTTTGAGTAAAAGTGATTCCAAGACCGAGGATAGTGATTTTGAGAATTGGGAAGTTAGCGACCTGACAAATAGTCTCAAGATCTCGGTCTCCTTTGATGAGTTTAGTCTGAGAGCAATTTTTACTGGAGCAGTAGCAAAGACATAATTTGGAACAGCAATAGAGGCGACTACGTATTTTTATACATGATTGCACCCTGTTTTAGTTCAATGATTGGGGCAATCAACAGAAATCTACAACAATAATTTCAAAAGCTTCAAGGTCTTCTTTGCAAATCTCCACACTAGGGCAAATTTGATCATTACTATATTGGGGCAAAAGCCGTCATCTGCTACACTGGGGCAAAACTATCATTTGCAAGCTAGGGCAGGGTCGTGAGACAAAGGCCATCTTCAGACTGAGGAGATCTCATTTCTCTCGTAGGAAATCTTTCAATTTTGAAGGTCCTTCATTACACAAAGTGGGCTGTTATACAACATTCTATACAGAACTTCATTTTTAAATTGAAGGCTAAAAGGAGCAGTCATTTACATTCAATAAGTAGACTGCAACAATATTGCCATGAAGAACGACACTTCAGAGCTAAGGCTAAAAAGATTTTTACCTTCAAAGTGGACAACAAAAACATTTCCGTGAAGAATAACATGTGGTTAGAAAGATGATTTCATCAAATTTCTCCAGCTAAGCTCAAAGAAGGAGTGAGGTACATGAGATAAACTCTTGGGGAGTTACGCAACCAATTCTCAAAGTTATTTGTCTAAAGAAATTGGGTCATTTCTACTCTTCTATTCATTTGATCCTACTCTAATCTCTCACCAAAGCTCTTAAAAATATATTTCAATATCTTATTGTTCCAGAGATTTGACAAAATATCCATGAATTCTTGGTTTCCTTTTCTTTAAAAAGGAAGCCTGCTAACTTTTATTCATTGTCAAGCTTTATTGCAAAACATGATTTCTATCCTCCATTACTCCTAATGTTAAATTCATTTTTTTTTGTAACCGATCTTTTTCTTGTCAATTATAAGGTTGAGTTTATGAAGCAGTTTAATCAAACAAGATGTACAATGCTATGAGTTACCTTTGATTATTCTCTAAATTGGCACATGAGATACCTCTACAAAATCATCCCTACCAAACCTGATATGGTTGAGAAATTACCTTTATGTGTATATCTTTTATCAGGTTAAGGCATTCATAAAAAACAAGGAATAAAAGAAAATGAAAAATGAAAAATGAAAAAGAGTTGGCAGGTTTCCTCCATGTTGGCATTACCTTTTCTCATTTGATTATTTGCTAAATCATTGCTAATAAGAAGGATGAGAGTATACAAAAAAGTAATATCTTTGCAAAATATGGAAAAACTTTTTTTTCTCTCAACCATATTTTCACAAATCATGCATTCACATCACTTGCATACATATTCTTAAAAAAAAAAAAAGTTTTCATATCATGGTTAGATTATGAAATTTTAAGTATCATGCATTGTGCATTCATAATCACATTTCATTCTCAAAACAAAAATTAGTATCATATATACATGTTGCATTCTAGCTTTCAATAAGCATATACATGATGACATCATGCATTGAAGATCAAATTCATTGGTTAAACTAAATAAAAAACAGATCATATGCTGTCACACACTTTCAAGTGATAAAATAAATGCGAAATAAAATGGAGCATCATTCATGACATTGGAGCAATACACATTTGTAGATACACACATCCATCATAAGATAGTTGCACTAGAGGTCGTGCAGCAACTTCCCGTGGAGCCTCCTGCGGATCCCTTTAGCTTTTCCTCGACCTTTAGAATTAGAGCTAGTTTATAAGCCACACTCAATTGTTAGCGATAGGATACCCAATCTTCATTAGCTATTTCTGGCAGGAGCTCTTTCATTTACAATGGGACGCAATTTAATATAAGTACAACTTTCCACCGCATCTATTCCTATCCCATACTTTATGATCTTTGGGCATTCCAGTCGTTGACTCCTCACGTCGCTACCGGCGTTTCTAGGATCGACCAGTGCCTCACCTGCACAAGTACCTACGTAGTGTAGTGTTGTTTTGTTAGGATGAATTGGATTGGTCTAACCTCTCGCTTGGATGTCAGAATTTCGCTACGATAAGTACTCCATATTGCCATTGGAAGTTCGCATTAGCATAAACACGTGGTGTTAGTCTTATCATCATGTGTCAAGTGCATGTCTCATGTACTTAGCAAGTTTAAAAGAAACTCTAAACCCTACATTTAGGTGGCATATCCTTATTAGAAGAGGAAAATTTTATCACCTCGGTACTTCCACTGTCTACCGAGCCAACGCCCGTTATGGCCGAGCCAACCATGATCTCCTTTGGTCTCGTTCCCATTCTTTGTTTGAACCGACCTAGTAGTGTCTTGCTTAGCCACATATTTCAACAAACTCCACGACAGCACGCCGTAATTCATACTTACCTTAAAGAGCCGTTGAGGCCTGGTCGGGTGCCTATATATAGAAATCATTTGCTTCTATCTAAAGTACGCGAACACTGTTTTTCCCTTGAATACAACTCGGATTCTTCCTCACTTGGGCTTCGAAGTGTTTTCTCTTGCAAGTCTCCTGCTCAGCAAAATCCAGCTCATCCTAAAGGTCATCATTCCGTCCAAGCAGAGCTCGTAAGCTTGGTATTTTTTGTGATCAAACATTTATCTTCGGTTAAATCGAACCCGATCCAAGTCGAGGTCGAAGCCTGTTGTTAAAACCGGGTCCGTTGCATTTTATCATTCGGTTAAATCGAACCCGATCCAAGCCGAGGTCGAAGCCTGTTGTTAAAGCCAGGTCTATTGCATTTTATCATTCGGTTAAATCGAACCCGGTCCAAGTCGAGGTAGAAACCTGTGTTATAGCCAGGTCCATTGCATTTTATCATTCGGTTAAATCGAACCCGATTCAAGTCGAGGTCGAAGCCTGTGTTATAGCCAGGTCCGTTGCATTATCATTCGGTTAAATCGAACCCGATCCAAGTCGAGGTCGAAGCATGTGTTGAAGCCAGGTCCATTGCATTATGATTCGGTTAAATCGAACCCGATCCAAGCCGAGGTCGAAGCCTGTGTTAAAGCCAGGTCTATTGCATTTTATCATTCGGTTAAATCGAACCCGATCCAAGTCGAGGTCGAAGCCTGTTGTTAAAGCCACGTCCGTTGCATTTTATCTTTCGGTTAAATCGAACCCGATCCAAGTCGAGGTCGAAGCCTGTTGTTAAAGCCAGGTCTGTTGCATTTTATCTTTCGGTTAAATCGAACTCGATCCAAGTCGAGATCGAAGCCTGTTGTTAAAGTCAGGTCCGTTGCATTTTATCTTTCGGTTAAATCGAACCCGATCCAAGTCGAGGTCGAAGCCTGTTGTTAAAGCCAGGTCCGTTGCATTTTATCATTTGATTAAATCGAACCCGATCCAAGATTGTGGTCGAAGCCTGTGTCAAGCCAGGTCCATCGCACTTATCATGTTGATTAAATCAAACCCGATCCAAGATCGAGGTTAAAGCCTATATCAAGTACGAGGTTCTTTGCATGTCGGGATCCCGTCTAGTGTCTGGTTGGGTCCATCTCTATCTTGTCTGAATAAAATTTTTGCCTCCCCAAATACTTTGTCTTTTGCCTTTGTCTACTCTTTTAGTACTGCAAGGATATACAAAGGGGGGCAAGCTGTAGACACCGCATTTGATCCGGCTTATTTTTACTTTTACTTTTAATTTATATTATTGTATTTTACTTTATTGAGGTTTATTTTAATTAAAGAATAACATAGGTTTACTTTATTATTAATTTTAATATAAAGTTTAAATTAACTAAAATTAAAATGTTAGATTTATTTAAATGTTAATTTTATTAATAAGAAAATAAAAAAATGATTTGTTTAGATTTTGTTTTATTATTAAAATAAAAATAGATAAATAAAAATGATTTGTTTTTAAGTAAATAATTTTATTTAAAAAAAAAAGAGATTTTGTTTTATTTAACAGTTTTTTTTTTCTCCCCTTTGATTTTTTCCTTCATACGTGTATCCCCTCCCCTTCTTCTCCTCCCTCTTTTTCTCTCTTCTCTTCCCCTTTTTCTTTTTTATCGTTAGTTTTTAGGTGTATTTAAGGAGGGCTGCAGTAGGGAGGAGAGGACGGACAGAACACCCATACAGAAGAATTCACTTCCTTCTTTCTCTCTACCATCACCTTCTCTTCTTCTTCACCCAGGCTGGCGACCCCGACGATACACAGACCGCACACGTCCCCCGGTGATCACAAGTTGAGCAACATGCACCATAGTAGTTCGGCGCAAAACTTCTACAACCGACGCACGGATCACTGACCACCTGACTTCGACCTCGAGTGCTCCTTCACAGTTTTCAGACCCACGGGCACACCTAGAATTTCCTCACTGCAGTACGTGGTATAGAAAAGAGTTGTTTTAGAAATGATTTGATTTTTTTTTATTTGTTTTAAATAAGCTTGTTTTAAATTTGATATATTTTAAAATAAATTTGTTTAAATATGATTTGATATATTTTAAAATAAATTTGTTAAAATAAATTTGTTTAAATATGATTTGATATATTTTAAAATAAATTTGTTTAAATATGATTTGATATATTTTAAAATAAATTTGTTTAAGTATTGTAGAACCAAAAAATTTGGGCCAATCATGAACGGCCACGTTATTATCTATTTTATTTAGGGATTAATTATATATTAACCCTAAATTAAAATTAAAGATAATTTGACAATTAAAATATGTAATTGGGTCATATGGGTATTGGGCTTGGAATCGATTTGGTTCACAATCTTGGCCCAAAACCCAATTCACCATGAAATAAAGTGGATTAATATTTAAATTTAAATAAATCCATTTAAAAGAATTGGGCTTGGCCCAAAATTACCCAAGCCCGATGGCCCACAAAAGCCTATGGAAACCTCTATAAATAGAGGAGACCTCATTCATTTTGGAGGTGGAGAATTTTAGAGAATTGAGAGAATTCACACCAAATTGAAGACTCTCTTGAAGACTTGAAGATTCGAAGACCAACTTGAAGACTTTGAACGCTTGAAGACTTGAAAACTTTCGAAGAACATATAACTTCGATCCAAATTCAAGAACAAGCATTTTAATCTTCACATCAAGTTCGAGAGATAGAATCAGAGGATAAAGATTAGAGATTGAATCCACTATACAACACATACTACAAATATAAAAGTTCAACTCCACGAAATATAATTTCTCCGGAAATTTCGTGTGAACAAATTGGCACGCCTAATGGGACCATCTCTACCTCTCATCTCCTTCTCAAGACTTAAAGTTTTTCAAGAGAATCAATGGAATTTAAAAAGGCTTCTACAACAGCTACTTACATGAGTAACCTTCATATGGGTCATATCACCTATGGTTGCTCTGACGAATTCCAACTACGGGAACATCAAACTCTTCCTGTTGTTGCAAACAAAGTAATGATGCTGCAAGAAACAGCTATTGAAATTGAGTTTCTTGTTAATCATAACCCCTTATTTGATCTTAACCCTGACATTGTCTCTGTTATGATGACTGATGCAAGCACTATGGATGAAAAAATGGCTGAAATGGAAAAGAAGCTCGCTGCATTGATGAAGACAGTGGAAGAAAGAGATTATGAAATCACTTCCTTGAAGAATCAGATTGAAAACAGAGATGTTGCTGAGTCGAGTCAAACCCTTGCTATTAAGATAAATGATAAGGGAAAGACTATCGCTCAAGAAAATCAATCGCAATATTCCACTTCGATCGCTTCGCTGTCTGTTCAGCAGCTCCAAGATATGATCACGAACACGATCAGAGCGCAATACGGCGGATCTTCTCAAAGCTCCCTCTTGTATTCTAAGCCATATACTAAGAGGATTAATGATCTGAGAATGCCTGCTGGATACCAACCTCCAAAATTCCAACATTTCGATGGGAAGGGCAATCCCAAACAACATATTGCTCACTTCGTCGAAACTTGTGAGAATGCTGGTACAAGAGGCGATCAATTGGTCAAGCAATTCGTCAGAACGTTAAAGGGAAACGCCTTTGACTGGTATACTGATCTCGAGCCTGAAACGATCGAGAGTTGGGAACAACTTGAAAAAGAATTCCTAAATCGCTTTTACAGTACGAAGAGAACTGTCAGCATGATGGAGCTCACAAACTCCGAACAAAGAAAAGGCGAACCGGTTGTCGAATATATCAACCGATGGAGAGCTCTAAGTCTTGATTGCAAAGATAGACTTACTGAACTATCCGCTGTCGAATTATGCACTCAAGGTATGCATTGGGAACTTCTTACATCCTTCAAGGTATAAAACCTCACACCTTTGAAGAGCTAGCAACTCGTGCTCACGATATGGAGCTAAGCATTGCTAATCGAGGAAGTAAGGATTCTTTAGTGCTGGACTTAGAGAAAGAAAGCAAAAGTGTTGAGAAAACTTCAAATGAATTTTTTGGTGTAAACACAATCTCTCCCAAGTTGTTTTCAAAAATAAAAGGGAAGAGAATTGAGAAGCAAAAAGGAAATAGGAAAATATGGCTAAGCTTGAAAGAAAGGCAAGAAAAAGTCTATCCTTTTCCTAATTCCGACATCCCTTATATGTTGGAACAATTGCTGGAAACACGATTGATTGTACTTCCAGAGTGTATACGACCAGAAGAAATGAGTAAAGTTGATGATCCCAAATATTGCAAGTACCACCGAGTTATCAGTCATCCAGTGGAAAAGTGTTTTGTCCTAAAAGAGCGTATCCTAAATTTAGCTCGAGAAGTAAAGATTGAGTTGGATTTCAATGAAATAGCTCAATCAAATCACGCTGCAGTAACAACAAATATAGGCAGCCAAACACCTCAAAGTCTATTCTACAATAAGGGGATAGACTTGATCCAATTTGGAACGTTGAAGCCTATATCTGTTCGCTCTCAACGGAAGACTTCAAGAAATGCCATTAAAGATGTTGTCAAATCTGTCGATCAGGGAGAGGAAAACTGGGCTACTGTGACTCGTCAGAAGAAACAAAAACAAAGTTTTGCTTGGAATAAGTCATCTATGCTCAGCAAAGAGCATGAACACCAAGGAAAGAAGGATTCAAGGAAGCCTAAATCAGAGAGGAAAGAAAATAAAGACTCCTTTCGACCCAAGATATCGGCGACCTTAAAAGAATTTTTCCCAAAAAAATTCTTCTATATCAAAAAGAAGAAAGAAAATCTTGCAAGTTCACATTACATAAATGTGGAAGAGGTTGACAACTTTAAAATAACTGGGCAAAGGGCTTCTGTCTTCGATCGTATCAAGCCTTCAACTACTCGACCTTCGGTCTTTCAGAGGATGAGTATGGCCACAACAAAAGAAGAAAATCAATGTTTTATTTCCATCTCCATTCAACCTTCAGTCTTTCAAAGGCTAAGCGTCTCCACGTCAAAGAAAAATCATTCTTCGACATCTGCTTTTGATTGTTCAGAAGTGATAGGCGATCAATTTGAAAAAACGATGAAGACCGTGAAGGCGAAATCATTTGCTGAAGTGAATGATGACAAGAAAATTCACAGCATTGTTCCTTCCCGTATGAAGAGAAAATTCTCTCTTTTCATAAATACAAAAGGTTCCTTTAAAGTAAAACAAAAGCTCATCATCTCAACCAATCCTAAAAATGGAGGATGTGATGAAAGTTGTAAGGAAAATGAGAGCATATGAAATATAAACACTCCTTATCGTAAGAGTCTAAACTACATGATACTCTTTGCCCGCATGAGTTTAAAAGGTGAACGACCCAAAAAAAAAAAATCTTGTATTTGAACTACGTTATGACCTGATCTCTTCCTAGGATACGTAGGCAGCTTAAAGAAATCTTTAAGTTCAGTCCAAGTTTTTATAAAAAAAAAACTTAAAAAAAAAATATGGCGACACCACAGTAACGCTGCAAAACGCAACCTCACCAAGAGTGACGATACGACGCTTAACCCTATTGAACGCTAGCTTTGTAGTAGAATGAAGGATGGTCACTGAGGGCATATACCATCAAATTAGGTTGTGCCCTTCATGATAAGTATCATCCCTCAAACTTGATCCTTGCTTGATGGTTGGCGAAAATGTTGCAGCCGATTGATCGTTAGTGAAGATATTGCAGGCGATTAATCGTTAGCGAAGAAGTTACAATCGCTTGATCCTTGGCGAATGAATTATAGCTGCTTGATCATTGGCAAATATATTGCAAGCTTGATCGTTGGCAAAGATATTGCACCCGCTTGATGGTTTACGAAGAAGTTGCAATCACTTAATCATTGGAGAAGAAGTTGCAACCAATTTATTGTTGGCGAAGATGTTGCAGACGCTTGATCGTTGACGAAGATATTGCAACTGATTGATCATTAGCGAATAAGCTGTAGCCGCATGATCGTTAGTAAAGAAATTGCAACTTTGCGAAAAAAATTGTAGCTGCTTGATCGTTGGTGAAGAAATTGTAGCCGCCGAATGTTATCCCTATATAGGCGTCATCCCAAAAAAGATGGTAGCCGTGAGGGATACTTCACCAAATTAGGTGGCTTTGTCCCGCGAGGATATGTGAGCCGGACGATATCCCTATATAGGCGTCATCCCCGAAAGAATGATAGCCGTGAGGGATACTTCACCAAATTAGGTGACCTTGTCCCGTGAGGATGTGTGAGTCGGACGATATCCCTATATAGGCGTCATCCCCGAAAGGATGGTAGTCGTGAGGGATACTTCACCAAATTAGGTGGCCTTGTCCCGCGAGGATGTATGAGCCGGACGATCTCCCTGTATAGGCGTCATCCCCGAAAGGATGATAGCTGTGAGGGATACTTCACCAAATTAGGTGGCCTTGTCCCGTGAGAATGTGTGAGCCGGACGATGTCCCTATGTAGGCGTCATCCCCGAAAGGATGGTGGCTGTGAGGGATACTTCACCAAATTAGGTGGCCTTGTCCCGCGAGAATGTGTGAGCCGGACGATATCCCTATATAGGCGTCATCCCCGAAAGGATGATAGCCGTGAGGGATACTTCACCAAATTAGGTGGCCTTGTCCCGTGAGGATGCGTGAGTCGGACGATATCCCTATATAGACGTCATCCCCGAAAAGATGATAGCCGTGAGGGATACTTCACCAAATTAGGTGGCCTTGTCTCGCGAGGATGTGTGAGCCGGACGATATCCCTATATAGGCGTCATCCCCGAAAGGATGATAGCCGTGAGGGATACTTCACCAAATTAGGTGGCCTTGTCCCGCGAGGATGTGTGAGCCGGACGATATCCCTATATAGGCGTCATCCCCAAAAAGATGGTAGCCGTGAAGGATACTTCACCAAATTAGGTGGCCTTGTCCCGCGAGGATGTGTGAGCCGGACGATATCCCTATATAGGCGTCATCCCCGAAAGGATGGTAGCCGTGAGGGATACTTCACCAAATTAGGTAGCCTTGTCCCGCGAGGATATATGAGCCGGACAATATCCCTATATAGGCGTCATCCCCGAAAGGATGGTAACCGTGAGGGATACTTCACCAAATTAGGTGGTCTTGTCAATCCTTGGAGTATCTTTGCTGCAAGAGAGAGGAAAAAAACAAACAAAAAGGAGAAAAGAAAAATCAAGATGAAGACAAACCTTGATAATTAGGTGAAGCGCGAAAGTTTGATATCCCAATTCCAATAGAAGAAGCGCAAAATAAAGTTAGCTCCTAAAAAAAAAGAACGTACGGTTGAAAGAAATTGTTGGGAGAAATACTTTTAAGTTGAAAAGAAAGGAAAAAACAATATTTTCTAAAATTTGAATACAAGAGAAGTAAAAAAAAAAAGAGAAAAAAAAGGAAAGAAAGGGAGAAATTTTGAAGCCAACTTTTTCATTGGACTTCTGCTGTGCTTCTACAAATGCACCAGAAGGCTCAATTTATAGGCAATAATTTGGGGTTCAAATCAGAATAACAAATCATATCCCAACTCAAATATGATTCCTTTTTCAAATTATGGTTGAAAATTTGATTGGATTCTTAATTTAAATTTGACCCAAATCAAATCCCAACTCAAATATGATTCATTTTTCAAATAATGGTTGGGAATTTGATTGGATTCATAAGTTGACCCAAATCAATTCCCAACTCAGGATTCCTATTCAAATTCGAAATTGAAATCTGGTGGGATTTTAACTCAGCTCCAAAGTAGGATTTTGTTTTTTTTCAAATTCAAATTCTAAATTTGATTGGATATGAAATTTAAATCCTTTTCGAATTCATCCAAAATTTGAATTATATTCCAAATTTTAAATTACGTTGGATAAATTTCATGTTTTCAAATTTGATCCAAAATTTAAATTTGAACTATAAATCCAGCGTTTAATTTAAAGTTGGATAAATTCCAAAATTTTGAATTCATCCCAAATTTGAATTCGAGTTATATTCCGACTTTTAAATTGGGTTGGATAAATTCCATATTTTCAAATTTGATCCAAAAATTCAAATTTGAACCATAAATTCAGCGTTTAATTTAAAGTTGGATAAATTCAAAAAAAATTTGAATTCGTCCCAAATTTGAATTCGAGTTATATTCCGACTTTTAAATTGAGTTGGATAAATTCCATATTTTCAAATTTGATCAAAAAGTTCAAATTTGAACCATAAATCCAGCGTTTAATTTAAAGTTGGATAAATTCAAAAAATTTTGAATTCGTCCTAAATTTGAATTCGAGTTATATTCCGACTTTTAAATTGGGTTGGATAAATTCCATATTTTCAAATTTGATCCAAAAATTCAAATTTGAACCATGAATCCAGCGTTTAATTTAAAGTTGGATAAATTCAAAAATTTTGAATTCATCCCAAATTTGAATTCAAATTATATTCTGACTTTTAAATTGGGTTGGATAAATCTCATATCTTCAGATTTGATCCAAAATTTGAATTATATTCCAACTTTTAAATTACGTTGTATAAATTTCATGTTTTCAAATTTGATCCAAACTTCAAATTTGAACCATAAATCCAGCGCTTAATTTAAAGTTGGATAAATTCAAAAATTTTGAATTCATCCCAAATTTGAATTCGAATTATATTCCAACTTTTAAATTGGGTAGGATAAATTTCATATTTTCAAATTTGATCCAAAATTCAAATTTGAACTATAAATCCAGCGTTCAATTTAAAGTTGGATAAATTCCAACTTTTCAAATTCATCAAAATTCGAATTTGAATCATATTTTAACTTTTAAATTAAATTCAAAGTTAAAAAAAAAACTTTTGAAAATAATTTAAATTTCAATGGATAAATTTCAGATGTCTCATTTTAAATTGTGCAAATTTATTGTTAATTGGACCTACAACGATATCTTGGTCCACGATTAATATTTTTCAAAATTATGACTTAAAATCATCTTTTTGAATGCACAATATTTTCGAAATTCAGCCACAATTATATTTGGCATAAATTTCGAAAAGGGGGCATTTGTAGAACCAAAAAATTTGGGCCAATCATAAACGGCCACGTCATTATCTATTTTATTTAGGGATTAATTATATATTAACCCTAAATTAAAATTAAAGATAATTTGACAATTAAAATATGTAATTGGGTCATATGGGTATTGGGCTTGGAATCGATTTGGTTCACAATCTTGGCCCAAAACCCAATTTACCATGAAATAAAGTGGATTAATATTATATTTAAATAAATCAATTTAAAAGAATTGGGCTTGGCCCAAAATTACCCAAGCCCGATGGCCCACCAAAGCCTATGGAAACCTCTATAAATAGAGGAGACCTCATTCATTTTGGAGGTTCAGAATTTCAGAATTGAGAGAATTCACACCAAATTGAAGACTCTCTGAAGACTTGAAGATTCGAATACCAACTTGAAGACTTTGAACACTTGAAGACTTGAAAACTTTCGAAGAAGATATAACTTCGATCCAAATTCAAGAACAAGCATTTCAATCTTCACATCAAGTTCGAGAGAAAGAATCAGAGGATAAAGATTAGAGATTGAATCCACTATACAACACATACTACAAATATAAAAGTTCAACTCCACGAAATATAATTTCTCCGGAAATTTCGTGTGAACAAGTATGATTTGATATATTTTAAAATAAATTTGTTTAAATATGATTTGATTATTTTTAAAATAAGTTTTAAATATTTATTTTTTATTTTATTATTATTATTATTATTATTATTTTTTGTTTTAGTTTTATTTGTTTTATTTTTATTTTTTTTAAAACATTTTTTTAAAATAAAGATTTGTATGATAAGAATTAATACTAAGTTGTATCATATGGTGTTGGCATAGTGGTAGGTTACTTAGGAGTAATACACATGGCTTAGATTCGAGTCTTTGCTTGCCTAAATTAATGTTTTTTTATATATCATTATTTTACCAAACAACTATTTTAGATAAAATGTTTTTTTAATATAAAAAAGAAAACTTTCGTTTTTATAAGATTTTAAATCTTAAAACATTTATATAAATTTTTAAATAATATCTTAGGATGTTGGCACATTGGTAAGAAATTTGTACATGGATTCTCACATCACAAGTTCAAGTCTTGATGGCCACTAGGCTAAAATTATTTTTATTTATTAATTTCTCTTTTCTACTAAATAATTATTTCGAAAATCCCAATGACAGAAATTGAATCCCTCCAATTTACTCGAGGTGCTTAATTTTTCTAATGGCCTTCGTGTCACTCATACATATTAATTCATATCTTATAACAGAGTGCGAATCAATATAACATGAGACATCGATCAAAACAAAAATATTTTTTTCTTGGACCAAATAAAATAATAGGATAATTTATGATAAAATGTGGTACCGTTTTCGAACGGGTTTCGTAGGGTGCTAACACCTTCCCTACGCTCAGTCGACTCCCGAACCAAAATCTGTTTTTCGTAGACCAAGTTTTTCAAATAGGTGATCAATCACACCTCGTAGATGATTGGTGGCGACTCCAAACCCTTATCTCGAAAGAGACCCTTCAGGGGATGACGTCGGCCGCTCCGCGTCGCGATGACGTTACGACAGAAATATTGATAATATAAAGATTGAAATAATCTTAGAATTTTTAAAAAATAAAATATTATTATATACAAATAGTGGTGAAACATGAATTAGAATAGGTAACTTAATTAATACAAAAAAGATGATCTCGCAGGATCTAGTGCACTATCTTGATAACTTTGATATAAAATACAATAGTTCTCCCCGATCATCCTAGACTGAAAGTTTTGAAGGTAGTTGCTCAAATGAGTAGAATATGAAACACATATGGATCCCATTGGTAGATAATTTGGATGAATGACACAATTGCGAGGTTGAGGTGTTTGAAAATTGTGTAAATTTGATTGAAAAGTTGGATTGATGATTGATTTGAAAATGTGTTTGAAAAATGTGTAAATTCAAATTTGAAAAGAGAGGTAGGTAAAAAGTAAATAGGTACGAGTTAATTAGAATTTAGAAATGTATTTTGAAACGAAGTCGGTAATTATCTCATTTCCAAATGAATCCTATTATGAAAAACACTAAACAAGTGGTCAAAAGTTTACGATTAAAATTTACTTTACATATTCAAATAATTTCCATCAATCTTCATTAAAGGAAAAAATATTTTTTCGATATTTCCATCGACATCGACATTTTCATAAATAAAATGGTCATATTCTTACATTAAGGTTAAAGGTGATCAATTATAGGCTAATTAAGCTACAATTCAAGTTTTATTTGCTAATTCAAAAAATTTCCATCAATTTCCACAATTTCCATTATTTTTTCCGAAATATCCATCGACATCGACATGTCCATCGACATGTTCGCTCGACATTTTCATCGACATCGACATTTTGAACACTAACTAATACTCTTTCATCTCTTTCGTACCATAAAAAAATTAATTAAAAATAATCTTAAAAAATAATTAGCATAAATTAAATTCAAAATAATATATTTATCTCCGATCCAATCATAGTAATCAAATTGATGGTCACAATCTAAAGCAACTTTAGTAAAGAAAGATCGCATGCACATTGCTATCTTATATAACATATGCTTTAATTGGTAAAAATACAGACTCTATTATGAATTTAAAAATTTCTATTGTTTTAACCAAAAATTCGATCAAAACATTAAGCCTCCAAGATGAAAGATGATTCTGCAAAACAAGAAGTTAACACTCTGACGCTCTTGTCAATATAGGTTTGGAGAATACAAAAATCTCAACTAGATGTTTGCGTACCTCTCCCAAATTGTTTTGGGTATTTATTTGAAATACTACATAACTGTTGGAGTTGCAGGTGTCATTTTACGGTTATCTTCAGGATTTTAGGCGTAAAATACGTAGTGAGGTGGAGATACGATTGAACGGTTATCATTTGAATGTTAAGCCTTAGTTCTGCAGCCTCATTCTCGAGTTGGTCAAGTTCAGCAGTTCATCGCTTATCATTTCCGAACTTACTTCATGAGAATCACGTGTATATAATTAAACCATGGACCTGATGATGACGTGCCTTCAAGTAAAATTCGGCCTTCACGACCTATTCGTATTTTTTTTAAGATTGTGTATGGGTATGTAATTATTTTCATGAGGTCAGATGTTCAAATTGTGGTGAGTTTTGTATCCCAATCCCCCGTATATTTTCCATTTGGAATTTTTAGAAAATTTAAATTAAGATATAGATAGAGGAGAGAGAGCAGAAACTAGAAAGAACGAAAAGGCCGCAACATAATCAAATTGAAAACTCCTACTCTAACCTCTGTTTGACATCAAGGAAGTTGATGAAATGATTTTAAATTCCGTGATTTGAAATTCGAGAAATGATTTTAAATTCGTTATCTTGGTTGGAACGAGAATGATTTGAAACGAATTAAATTAGATTTCTTAGTTTGGATGTTCACTGGAAATCGAAAGAAAATAAAAATTTTACTGATTTTAGGATTTTATTCTAAATTTATTCATTAGAAATTAAAATATGACGAGGTTAAATAGGTAATTTACTTCGAAAGTCTATCAAATCGTCCAAAATTCGACCATTTTGATATGGAATTTTTTTTAGTAAAAGTAGGATTTGATCAAATCTAAGATTTCAAATCATTCAAAATCGTGTGCTACCAAACAGTGGAATTCATTTGAAATCCGTAATGATTTTGGATTCCTTCAAAATCCGAGGTACCAAACAGAGCATAAAGGTATGTTTGAGACTAAGGGTAGAAATAGTGATTTTGAAAAAAGAGATTTAAGAATAATTGATTTTCAAAAATTACCACCAAAGTGATACCTTAAAAATCAATTTTAAGTAATTTTATGTTTTATTAAAATTAATTTTTTAATTTGTCAAACATTATCGATATGAAATAGAAGTAATTTTGACATCGACAAAATTAATTTTATCATGCCAAATTCACTCCCAAACACACCCTAACAACTCTTATCGACATTCTCAATTTTACACAAAATTGCTTATTCTCCCTCTCTTCAATTCCATCGACTTCTGAGAAGTAATATCATTGAAGAGGCGAGCACCGGTGGTAGGCATTTTCTATAATTACTATACTTTAATTAATTATCTTGTTCAGTGTATTTTCATGCTATATTACTTCACTAAAAGGATTTTAATATTGGGGATTTTAGGGGTCCTTAGTTTTTTGAGAATATTGATGTCTGATATCTTCAGATGCCTGGAATCTCATATGTCCGAAATTTTAGATGTACGAAATTTCAAATAACCACGTTTGTTTTGTAAGAAAATTTATATGGATATCTAGAATAATTTTTATAACCACGTTTGTTTTGCATGATAATATTGTAAATTTATGTAATGTTCAAAAAATACCTTTAGCGATCGTCATATAATTTATATGTTAAATTTAATATTATTTGAATTCATATAAAAATTGTACTTTATTAATTTAATATTATATTTTTATGTCAATTTTAGGTTATGTTTGCTGACTATTGGAAGAGTAAAATAAACGAAAGATTGCACCATAGATTTGAATTAAAAACAAATTAAGATATTATACGATTGACTAATGTTTATTTTATATCTAAATGTAGCATATAAATAAAATTATATTTTATATCATAATGTTGAAAACCTTGTTTTTTTTTTGTTAGTGTTAAACCCTTTTCTTGTACTATTTTTTTTTCTTTGTATATATTCCAATATATCCTAATGTTCATTCCATGCTTAAGTAGTATCCAATAGTTGTATATATAGGGTTATATGGGAATATATCTTATAGTGAGTTTGATCTTAGCATACAAAGCACCATGATAAATATGTGCATTTCCCTTTTTGTGTGTAGGCATATATGGGGATATATCTTATAATGGTTGTCTTGCACTCTTTACCTTTTTGTGTATATGGATATATTGGGATATATGGGGGAAAAAGTGCTCGAATGGAGAGGAACCTGTTGAATCAAATCTGAAATGCGTCCGGTGGTGGCTTCCAACAACTGGTGGGAATTCACACAAAGCGAGATGAAAGTGGATATTTTTTCCATTAATAATAATGATAAATCATGAGAATAAATCTTTTTTGAAGGGATGAATCAATCAATTAGTGTTGAAATTTTGAATGGTGCCCACAATAATTAAAGGAATATGATTACAATTTAGGGATTCAAATCTTTTAAATTAAAAAAAAAACTATAATAAAAGTAAATGTAATAAATAAGGGTACTTAAGTTCCCCAAAAATTGTTTTGAATGACCCAAATCTGCTTTTTCAGAATTGTCAGTAGAAGTAAATGTACCCAACTACCCCTCAATTGGTAGCGTAAATTCTCGGGCTGAAACGTGATTTTCCCTACTGAAAGTGTGAAAATGATAACTAATTCTCGGGCAGAATCGCATTTTTCCCGCCCGAAAACTGGCAAAAATGCTAATGTTGGGTTGTTTATGGGCGAGAATTGGCGAGAAGTTAGGTTGACTTACAATGAATTTCTTGCCGTTAACTGGTATTATTTCGCCCGAGAATTTAAGGTTTTCCAATTAATCAAACAACCACCTCTCATCTGTGCACTTTAGTAAACCAGTCTTCTTCATCTGTGCACTTCATACTCAGCTTTACCCGAATAGATTCGGATCGGTTCAAAATCTTGATACACTGCAGTACCAGGTTCCGAAGTATTACATCTTTGATGACCATAGCCTTAGATTTTTTTTAAGAGGCCCTCCACATCCCTTCGAAGTCCCATTGTATGTATCTGTCGTACCAAAGGAGATACATGACAGTGGAAGCAGTTCAATGAATCGTAACATTCCAGAAGCAGAAACATTCTAATCATTTCCCCACCAGTTAGGGCAGACCGTTCTGTATTATGTGCCATTGCTTCCTTTTGATTCCACGCTCCCAGGCACATCATGTTTTGTCTCATCAATGATGCCGCTGACGGACAATGTAATCCCATGTAACTTGGGTGAGGATGAAACAAACTATTGCGGTCAATGGGACGATAATGATGAGAACGACGTGGAGTACGTGTACGAGGCCGAGAATGATGACAACCACAATACTGAATTCGAGGATGATGTTGATTTTGACAACGAGGAAGAAGTAGACCCAGTGGATCTAGCCGGTCCATCATCGGACCCCTCGACCGAAGTGCACGTGGTCAGTACGAATGCATCGTGCGCAACCGGTCAAGCTTCTAACTCAAGGGAAATTGTTAGGACAGGTGATGAAGTTTGTTCGTCAATGGAGGACATTGCGGTAGGGAGTACTTTTCGATCGAAAGAAGATTTGCAGTTCAAACTCTAGGTGTACGCAATGAAGATGAATTTTGAATATCGCGTGAAAAAGTCGACAAAAAGTTTGTACACTGTCGGATACACCTAGGATGGGTGCAAATGGAGCCCACGTTTAAGGAAAATTAAAGGTTCAGATACTTTTCTTATCTCTACATTCTATGAGGTTCACAGTTGCACTCGTGAGGTAATGAAACATGACCACTGGCAAGCTCGAAGTGGTGTGGTGGGTCAGATTATAAAGTTCACCTTTGAGGATGTAAGTCGTCGTTATAGACCGAAGGATATTGTTAATGACATGTGGAAAAAATACGGTGTTAACA
The DNA here is from genome assembly GCF_013281855.1 of Momordica charantia. Lineage (NCBI taxonomy): Eukaryota > Viridiplantae > Streptophyta > Magnoliopsida > Cucurbitales > Cucurbitaceae > Momordica > Momordica charantia. Next base: position 11,823,666 of record NW_028275166.1, on the reverse strand, counting down.
TCCGATATGAAAAAGCGTGGCGTGCGAGAGAGAGGGCTTTGGAACTACTAATGGGATCGCTGAAGAAGTCGTACACTCTTTTGCGTAAATATGGTGAGGCGTTGAAATCGGTGACCCCGGACACGGTATTTTCATTGAAGTTGGAGGACGGTAAATATTTCCAATATGAATTCATGGCCCTAGGCTGCTCTATCCGAGGATTTAGAAGTTGCATTCGCGCCATACTTGTCATCGATGGTGCACATCTGAAGGGAAAATATAATGGTGTGATATTGATAGCCTTCTCTGTTGATGGTAATAATTATATATATCCACTTGCATTTGGAATCGTAGACAGGGAAACGAACGAGTCATGGACTTGGTTCTTGGAGTGGGTAAAGAGTTGTATTGGAGATGTTGAAGGATTGGTGTTCGTGTACGACCGGCACCGAACAGTTAATAACTCTGTAACTTCTGTCTTCCCCGTGACATGTATTGGTGTTCGTGTCTATCTTCCCCGTGAATAGCCCAATTTGGCCCTTGAAATGTTTCAATGATTTCCATACTTTGTTTTTTTGGGTGGAATATGAATGGTCAATTTTGTATTGATTCGTTTTATGTATCAAATTGCCTTTTTAACATATTTGTCTTATACGAAGCAAGATAAGTAGTTTGTAAGAGCTAGGTAATAAAATGATGGCATAGTACTAATAAGCAAATTGGATTCAAAATATAGATTGGTTTGCCCACATTTCTATGACTAATTTCTCCTTAAAGAAACTAATGTTGTCCTGAGTTAAGCTGGTCATATTTGACCCTGTTACATCATACTCAAAATATTTAACACAAAACATCTCGCAGTCACTAGACCCGCTTTGCTGGGGCACGGACGTTACTTGATGAATGCGCCATGGGTATTCGGTAGTGTCGGCCTCAATACCTGAACACCGGGTCTGTGCATCAACGCTGGTAGGACAACAACCATCGGCCTAAACTCGGACTCCAGAGTTGGAAATGATGTCATCGACCTCATAGAATCCCACACAATGATCTCACCCTCCTGCAGACCAATGTGTAGCATAATCCAATGGTTGCCACCGATGTTGTATGGCACGTAAACAACATCCAGATCAAGCCACCGTTTCTGATAGTTGGTGTGCGTCCCATCCATATAGCTCAGGATGGTCTTACACTTGCCAGCCCAATCATATTCCGCTGCAACTCTCGCAGGTACTGCGTTCGGGGCCGTCATGCGTTGATATAGTCCGTTTGTTAGTCGAAGAAAGTTCTGCAATGAAGAAAAAATTTTGGTTAGCACATGAATTTGTAAGAACGGTCAGCGTATGAGATATATATATATATATATATATATATATATATATATATATTACATACCGCAAGGACAATGTCACCGGTGGTGAATCTTCGAGAACACAAGTCCTGCCGTTGCTCGAGTTTGTTCCGCGTGAACATGAACAACGAATCGATCACCTATATAAGTTATTGTTGTTAGAAAAAAACTAAATACTAGTACAACACATATTTGAGGTTTCGAACTCGTACCTCACTCATCATCCACTTGCCTGAGGTGATAAGGTCACGAAACCATGTCTTTCCCCAATCACCGTAACATAATTTGCGAGTGGCGCGATCAGTGTTAGGGTTCGCCAGCCAAGCATGAAACTTCTGGACTTGTTCAGAGAGGACGTTGACTAGTGGGTCATATCGCATTACCTTCTTCCGCTTTTCGTCCACCATGACATTGAACGACCCCTGAAGCTTCCATGGGAGCTTCCTCTTCAGAGACCCCCACCGAGGGTTCTAATGTTCAACGGGCTACGATAGAACACATACCTCATCCAGGTCTGGTTGCAACGTCGCTCCCGGCCCTTCCGCATCAGAGTCCGTGAAGTCCTTGACGTATTCGTCCTAGATAAATTATGTTAGCAAATAAAATCTTGTGTTTAGAGTTGAAAAGTCAAAAATAAATACCTCGTAGTCCATAAATGACTCTAACGGATGCGAATCGATCGTAATATGGTCCACCTGTCTGCTCTGAACAGGAGTCTACTCGAGAGGGCAGCCTCATAACGCGCATGTAGACCGATATCCATACACTCCTTTTGCACGTCCTCTGTACCCATGTCTTCCTTGCGCGTCAAGGCAGGTGGATGCTGTTGATACAGGGTAGAGTAACCTTCGTTAGACCATGCTTACGATCGAATTTGAACTTGTGGATTACGAACACATACCTCGCGTTCTCGTTCAACCTGGTCCCTAGTCGTTTGGCCGGACTGATGTTCCTTTGTCTCGTGTGCGATCACATAGGGGGATCGATGATCATGTCATCCGTGTCATCCACGTCCCTAGGAGATGGTGTAGAACCATCGACATCCTTAGGACCATCACCTCGATCACTAGGTCCCCCACTAGGTGCATCACTCGGACCATCTCCTGGCCCAGGACCATCACTTAGACCATCTCCTTGCCCAGTACCATCACGGCTGTTGCCTCTTCTCATGTCATTCGGGTCGTTCGGGTCGACAGGTAAACCCTATACAATGGAGGACAAGTTAGTTATCGCTATATGAAAATGACATCTAGTTATTATTAGTGAAAACTGTTATTACCTTAGCAATTCTTCGCAAGAACTTCTAGATGGATTTTAATTCAGCCTTAACACCTTCGAAACCGTCATCCATGCGCTTGTCCATGCGCTTCATCTGTTTCTCAACTTTCCTTAGACGCACATTGGACATGCGTACCTTCTTACCACGTCCATTCTCCTCCTTCTCCTCAGTCTCTTCATGGACGTCTTCTCTGACACCTTGGTCGACGTTCTCTCCTTGTCTCCCGTCATCCTTCTCTGGTCTTGCACGTGCACTTGATGGTTCAGCAACATCGTTCTCATGCGGGACTTCATCCTCATCTTCGGGCTCCGGTGGTTCGAACGTCCTATCTAGGAAGGTCGTCTCCGCATCCGTTGCTTCTATTGATCGAGTTCTTCCCTACGGTAATGGTAATGAACGTGTCGGCATCAATATGGAAATTAAAGAAACTTATAGGTATAAACATGATTGAACTTACTGTGCTAGATCGAAAAATCTCTCTATCCAGCACATGCCATGCAATTGAATGGTCGCACCTCCACCGAAAAATCCGTGGCACGGCATCCAGATTTACCTTATTGGCCACACGTCCAGATAAGGAAGATATAGTCTCATAGGCCCACACCTATCTGTAAGTATATAAGTGGTGGACGTTATTGATCAGTTAAAAGGAACGAAAATTGTAAACAAGTATCTAGGCTCATACCTGGAACGCCCAAGGGAAACCTTAGAGACTGTATGATTTCGTGAACCCGCCATCCTTCGACCTCTTCGTCGGGCCGCGCTTCAGACTATATATGGTCTTATCAAAGGACAGCATCCCCTAGTCGTGGTTGCAGCACGTTTCCCAATCATCGACTATTCCCAACAATGTATAGTCGTACTTCAGTGTCCTCTCTCTCCCCAACAGAACGAACTCTACTAAGTAAACAATAGATACCTTGACCGCGTCGAAGTAATCCTCGAACCGTGCGGCTAAATAAATCTTCTCAAATTCACTCAACAGAACGTCGTTGCTATCATTAAAGTAAAGAGCCCTTAGTTTGTGGGGAGATGTGTCTTTTCTAACTGGACTCCTATCATACTTAAGCCCAGAAATAATGTCAAACTTCTTCCACCCAAATGACATCTTACTCCCAAACAGGTTGAAGCTAATAGTGTCAGGTGTACTATCCTCGATCTCCCTAAGTAGGATGTTGTGTATCAATGACCCATTAAATACGAGGTCCAAGTCAAGGAGATGGCCGAATACAGTTTTCCTAAACATCCTAAGCTGTGGTGGGGTCAATTTACTCTTAATGGCTGCAGTAGTCTTCGCTAAGTACGACAGACATGTCAAGTTGGCGGAGGCATAGGATGAGGAAGGGATTTTAGCTACCATCTCCATTTTGAATTAATCTGGACATGAGTAAATAAAGGATCCAAAGATGAATAATATGTTGCTTCCTATTAGAATAATATGTTAAAAATGCACCATACATATAAATAATGAACAAGTTCTCGTGAACAACCATACATATATAATAACCAACCATTCTACTAACCAACCTAAACAAAAAGATAATGTAAAAGCTTGTCTTGCCATATTTCTCGGGTCATTCTCGGGCGAAGTCTTGCACGAGAATTCATACAGTATTAAAGCTTAGCTAGAAAGATTTTAACACTGTATGAATTCTCGGTTGACTTACGGGCGAGATCGGGCCCCGAGAATTTATCTAAAGACAAACAATTCCACGAGTTTCGAATCACTTCGTCTAAATGACCACGAGAATTTTTTCCCATCTAATATCCAACCCTTTTCGCCCGAAGAAACCCAAGAATTCTCACAATATTTTCACCCGAAAAGCCCCGAAATGACCCGAGAATTGTTACATACAAATCCAAACCCACCTCGCCCGAAAGCCCCCGAGAATTACCGAGAACTTGTTCAGATGAATACCCCACTCGAAAAAATCGAACCCCTAACCTACTTCGCCCGAAATCCATCGAGAATGGTTCAGATTCTACAAAACCCACTCCAAAACGATGAAATCTCCTAACACTTCACCCGAAATCCACCGAGAACTACTGGTTCAAATGAAAACCCACTCCAAAAATAGAAGCCCTAACCCACTTCGCGCGAAATTGCCCCGAGAATTAGTACGTTTCCTAAAAACCCACTCCGAAATTTCAAATCCCTAACTTTCAACCACCGATTTTACAGAAATCAAAACAAAGGAACCAAAAAACCGAAGATGAAATCGCCGGAAATGAAGAAATAAAACAAAAAAAAGACAACGAAAGAGTATAAAACAGTATAAGATTATGAACCTTTTTACCTCAAAGCTTCGGGTGTAAGAGATTAAGCGGGAGACGAAGACGAAATCCGAAGAATCGATGATAAACAGTAAAGGAGGAAGAGAAAGGGGAAAAAACGGAAGACGAAGAGGAAGAGGGAAGAGGGAAGAGGGAAAGGAGTGTAACGATTGTTTTTTAATTTTGAGACGCATAAATGTAACTTCCCTTTTTTTTAAATTAATTAAAATAATCAGATAGATTATTCAAAATTTTTTTTAAGGGTGGGTTAGTTGGACAAATTGGAAACTTGACCGAGTCATTTTAGTCAATTTCCCAAATTAAGTTTAGAAAACAACCCAGACATAAGGGATAATAAATAGATAGAGGAGAGAGAGTATAAACCAGAAAGAACGAAAAGGCACACAACAGAATCAAATTGGAAACTCCAACTCTAACGCTTATCAGAATTCTCAATTTTACACAAAATTTCTTATTCTCCATCTCTCCAATTCCATCGGCTTCTGAGAAGTAATATCATTGAAAATGGCGAGCGCTGATGAAATCGTAGGCATTTTCGGTAATTACTATACTCTACTTAATTAATTCTCCTGTTCAGTATATTTTCATGCTATTACTTAACGAGATAGTGTTTCTAGTTTTAACTTCGTTGAGGATCTTTTCGATTTACGAGGGTCTAGAGGAGTTAATCTATAATGAAAGATATCAATTTTATTGTCAGTTTTAAATAACAAGAAGACTAGGAAGATGAATAATCCCTTCCTAGAATTCTTTTTTTCTTTCTCGTTGATGTTTCTTTTGAGGGTGGAGATTCAAATTCGCGACCTTTTGGTCGAAGATAGATGCCTTATCCAAGTTGTTGGTGATGTTTATGAGCCGTTATCTTTTATGCTTTGTTTCACACTAATCCGTTTCTTCACCCCTTTTAGAATCCCAGATTTTGAAGGATTTTAAATCCAAGTAAAACTTGAAATTATTTGTGGTGTTTGTTTTGAAAAAGGAAAAAAAATGAGGGCTAATTTGAAATCGTGTTTTGGGCCAAAAAAAAAAAAAAGTAAAAATCCATATAACCTCATAAATATAGAATGTAATTTCTTTTATATAAATATTAAGACATTTACAAGTTTTTTTTCCTTCCAAATCCGCAAACTAAAATTCGTATTGGAGATATATATATATAAAACAGTTTTGTTGCATAATTTCTTTATTTAAACTTAAAGTTGGATTTTGAATGATGAGGAAATTTGTTTTGTAATTATTTTATACATTTGCTCTAAATGATCAAACTTAAATTATGTGCAGGTAATATCATCTACTTCGGCATCTTTTTATCCCGTCGTAAGAAGTTAATTTTCAATATTATGTTTAATATGTCTCGAGAAGGTACAAGTCTCTAAACTTTAAAAAACATATACATATCATATAGACTTATACAATTAAGAGACTTACCAAACACAATCTATCATTTATTTTCCAACTTCTGATATTGTTTCTAATCTTGTTGATCAAAATTTTTACTAGTATTTATGTATATAATGCAGACCAAAATTTGTTCAAATCGCTAAGAAAGAGGCGGTAGAAAAGTTCAAGCCAGATCCCTATATTATCACACTATTGAACTACATGTTATGGATTGGAATGTCCTTTGTTCATCACGATAGTCTTTTGACCGTCACCATTAACGGCCTTGGACTTTATTTTGAACTTGCGTATTTGGGCACTTTTCTCTTGTTTGTTGATATCAAAGGACAAGTAAGTTGTTTCTTTTTTTTGCTCCTTTTCTTTTTTTTTTTTTCCAAATGTGTCTAGAGGTTGAAAAAACTCTAAAATTTGTTCTTATTTAAGAAGAAAGTGGGTGTTTGTCTCGTGATTGAAGTCATATTCATGATCATTTGTAATTCTCATAACCTTTCTATTTTTGCATGGAACCATGAATAGATCATTTATGGTTGGATCAATTTGTTACATCATGGGGTATGTTTCTCCTCTAACAATCATAGTAAGTAAAATTCGATCTACTTCATGATCCAATTTACATCTTCTAGTTGAGATTCTTAACATAGAAATAAAAATAAAAATCTTAAATTCTATTCTTCAATATCAACATAAAGAATGTATTGGTATGTATACTCTCCAATTTTAAGACAATTTTTATCAATCATGAAAAAACATCAATATTTCATGGGCTTTGCTTTTTGTTCTACTCAAAATACCTCATACCAATGCAGATAATTGTCCTCTCTTATATACCCATGATCATTAACTTCCCTAGCCAATGTGGGACATCGTTTACAATCACCTTACAAACACAACAAAACCTCTTTGACTATTTAATTGTTGAATAGGCTTCTTCCCATGAATGGTTGGCACCTAAGCATAGGTGTAGTTTCCTACATAAAATTTCAATTTTTGTTATCTTTTCACCTTTAAACCATGCTAAAAGTCAATATTTACATAAATAACCTATGGTAGAACAAAATACATCAATTTAACACCAAGTCATGAAAGCAAGCAAATTTTTATCTTTTGGGTCATTGCACCTCTTTTGTTCCTCAATTTCACAACATTTGCTATATATTATGTCGCAACATCACCGCGACGCGGAGTGGTTGATATAAGGGTTTGGAGTCGCCACCAATCATCTACGAGGTCTGATTGGTCACCCTAAAAAAATGTTCTGCGAAAAATAGATTTTTGGTTCGGGAATCGATTTAGCGTAGAAAAGGTGTTAGCATCCTACGACACCCGTTCGAAAATGGTACCACATTTTGACAGAAACCATCCTATTATTTTATTGGTCCAAAAGAAATATTTTTGTATTTAATTTAAATGTCCCACTTATTAATTCACATTTTAATACTAAAATATGAATTAAAGGTATGAGTGGCATCAATACCATTAGGAAAAATTTAACACCTCGAGAATATTGGGAGGCTTCAATCTCTGTCATTAGAGTTTTCGAAATAATTATTTAGTAAAGACCAAGATAAACAAATAATAAAAAAAAAATTAAAAAGGGCATAGAAGAGTTTGAACTTGGATTGTGGATCTAAAAATTTAAACCTATTGCCACTGTGCCAATCCTTATAGATGCATATAAAGTTTCCTTTTAAGATATAAACTTATTCTTTTTAAATTTTGTTAGAAAGAAAAAAGAAAAATAAAACGATAAACGAAAATTAAAAAAAAAGAAACTTTTTATTTTATTCATGATTTGAAACTCCTTTAAAATTGTTTTATTTATAAAAAAAAGAAAAAAAAGATTATATGTATATGACCAAATTTATTTATAAAACATCTTATTAAAAATTTTCAAAACTTAAATAACAAATCTTTCAAAAACAAAATTTTACATATTTGAATTCATTTATTCTAAAACAAAAGTTTTGTTTTGAATCTTTTATTTATTTTGTTTTAAACTCGAATTTTATAACTTTCTTAAAAATATTATTTTTTCGTTTAAACTTAGTTTTTACCACTCAAAGAAATTTATTTTAAATTCATTTACAAAATCTTTACTCTTTTTTCAAAAGAAATTTACTTAAAAAATGTTATTTTAAAACAAATTCATTTTTAGAAAAACCTTTATTTATTTTGCATTAAAAAAAACATGGTTTAAAACAAAATATTTCCTTTTTTTTAAAATCAACTTTTATTCACCAAAAAGAAAAAAAACTCTTTTTTATCAAAAAGAAAATCATTTATCAAAATCATGTACTATTTTTCAAAAACATATTTAAAACATGTTTTAAAAGGTTTTGTTTTATTTCGAAAAGTTTTGTTTATTTAAAAGAAATCTTTTTATTTAAAAAAAACAATTTTGTTAAAAAAAAAGAGGAGTATCATGCGTAGGATACTTTAACCTTTTTTTTCCAAGAAAACATTAAAGGATTTATACGCACTGTACGGTCTACCACTAGAACGTGAAGTTAGCGTCGCTCTGTGAATCTTGCTTCGTCGGAGTTTGACTTGGTTGTGGAGCTCACAGAGGCTTCGCATGGGTAGGTCGTGTGTGCTCGTCGGTCTTGCAAAGTTGCTGCCGGGATGGGTTATTGGAGTTGATTGTAGAGAGAAAAAGATGGAGTGGTGAGAGGTAAAATATGAAGGGCTTGTGGGTGCTGACTTGTTTTGCTTGTGATTAGCGCTTTTCTATAGCCATAGGGATAGTCAGGAATGGGGTCCCCTAATCATGCCTATAGCCTGCGATTATTGCTTGGGTATTTAGCAACGGGAGTTGTATTTACTCATGTTTGGGGTGTCTCGGAAGGAAACCAAGTCGAGCTGGGCACCAATAAATGTTAGTTACGCTAGAGCATAGGTTGATAACGTGTTAAAGCATGTTGAATCTCCCCTGCCATCTTCAGATCTTTTAATCCCCCATTATCGCTTTCAGTGCTGCTACTTCCTTGTGTCGATAACCTTGAAACTACTGTCTCTTGCAAAGTTCTGTCGTCCTATTATTACTCTATTTTAATTCTCCTAGATAATATACATACCCAACTCTGCACATTTTTATTTGTTGGTATCTGCTTGTATCGTTAAAATATAAACCAAAAATCCCAGTGCATACGATCTCGTTACGTACTACAACTGGCTATTCGTGTATCCTTGTACGTGTTGTCGACATAATTGTGTGGACACAACAAGTTTTTGGCACTGTTGCCGGGGATTTTTGCGATTTTATTTTAACGTTGATATTTGTAAATACGGTGCTGAAGTGATTTGTCTTGTTTTCACATTTGTATTTTGCTGTGTGTTTTTGCGAGATGCATGAACGATTATGAAGGATTAGAATATATTATTGATCACGAAGTAGAGCGCACCTTCCACAGAAATATACGAGAGCAGCAGCGACAACAAGCGGCAGCCAACGTGGACAGAATAAATCAGCTAGTTCAGCCTAATGCGCCTATAAGACCAAATGTGAGAATAGAGAAAATAGTAGATGGGGTTCCTGTCACTACTCACCCTACTGTAGCAGTGCCCCCTCTCAACGCTGTACTCTTAGCAGACGACATCGACAGGGAAATCAGAGCATATGCAGCTCCGGGATTCTACAACTTCAACCCAGTTATTACGGAGCCAGAAATTGAAGCTTCCAAATTTGAGCTGAAACCAGTGATGTTTCAGATGCTCCAGACAGTGGATCAATTTTATGGACATGCTATGGAGAACCCACATCAACATCTAAAATTCTTTATGGGAGTTTGCAATTCATTCAAGGATGAAGGATTGAGTAAGGAAGTGCTGAGGCTTAAGCTATTTCCTTATTCAGATAGAGATGAAGCCAAAACATGGTTGGAGTCCCTTCCTTCGGAGTCTATTACATGTTGGGATGATTTGGCCGACAAGTTCTTGATGAAATACTTCCCACCCATAAAAAATGCTAAGTATCGTAGTGAGATCAACAATTTTCAGCAATTTGTTGGGAAATCAGTCAGTGAATCCTGGGAGCGTTTTAAGCGATTATTGCAGAGGTGTCCTCACCATGGGATTCCAAGATGCATAAAAATATAGACATATTACAAAGGTCTGGATGATGCCACATGCCTAGTGATTAACGCGTCTACAAATGAGGCTTTGCTAGCAAAACCCTATGCTGAAGCATTCGATATTTTGGAAAGAATATCATCAAACAATCACTCATGGTCTAATCTCAGAGTTGTTCAAGGAAAATCAAGTAAGGGGCTAGTTGAGTCTGAATCATACACTGCATTAAATTCAAAGATTGAGAATCTGACAGACTTGGTAATGAGGAGTATGACGCAGCAAAATTCAGTTGGAGCATCAGTTGGTACGACTAATGTCAATCAAATTCACGGGATTTCATGTTCTTTTTGCGAGGGAGATCACCATTACAACAACTGCCCTGGAAATCCGGAGTCAGTTTATTATTTGGGGAACCCACAGAATAATAGAAACAATCTGTATTCGAATACGTACAATCATGGCTGGAGGAATCACCCCAATTTTAGTTGGAGTGGCAATCAAGAAGGACATAATGTGGGAACATCCAATGCTCCAGCATTTCAGTAGAAAGTAAGTTATCCTTCTGGTTTTGCAAATCAAGGACAGATGGTAGCATAGAGGCAATCAGAAGGATCATTTGCATCTTTGGAAAAGCTGATGAAGCAATACATGGCCAATAATGATGCCATTGTGCAAAGTCAAGCTGCTTCATTAAGGAAACTAGAATTGCAAGTAGGCCAGTTAGCTATGGGTTTGAAGAGCAGATCGGTTGGAGCATTACCTAGCCACACAGAAGTGCCAAAAAGAGACGGTAAGGAACAATGCAAGGCCCTCACTTTGCGAAGTGGGAAAGCATTACCTCCGGCGCATGCGAATGCTCCAGCATTGATCAAGGAACATACTCGAGTTGATCAAGAAGAAACTCAGTCAAAACAGGACAGTGAGCCAGTAGAAGTAGTTGTGCCTACTCCACCAGAGCAGACAGTTGAACAACCAAAGGAGGGTCAGAACACATCCAGTCAACCAGTTAATCCAGTAATTGCTAGAACACCTGAGACAGGGTCTACACAGAATAGAGTGCCCGAGAAAAGAAAGCAGGCAAAGCATGAAATGCTCCAGCAAAGTACTGGCCAATGCCACCATATCCTAAACGGTTGCAGAAAAAGGAGCAAAACGTTCAATTCAAGAAGTTTTTAGATGTCTTGAAACAACTGCACGTGAACATACCGTTGGTGGAAGCTCTAGAGCATTTGTCGAATTATGTGAGGTTCCTGAAAAGAGATACTCACAAAGAAGAGAACGCTGGGAGAGTATGAGAAGGTAGCAATGACTAAGGCTTGCAGCACCATACTCACGAGCAAAATTTCTGCAAAGATGAAAGATCCTAGAAGTTTACCATACCAGTTTCAATTGAGGACAACAGATAGGACTTGCCTTATGTGATCTGGGCGCTAGCATCAATCTTATGTCGTTATCAATTTACAACAAGTTGGGTATTGGAGATGGATCCATTACGCATCCAGAGGGAAAAATTGAAGATGTTTTGGTACAAGTAAATAAATTTATTTTCCCTACTGACTTCATTATTTTGGATTATGATGCAGATAAGGAGATCCCTATTATTCTTGGAAGACCATTCCTCACAACTGGGAGAGCTTTGTTAGATGTCCACAAAGGCGAGCTCACAATGCGTGTACAGGATTAAGAAGTGAAATTCTCGGTACATGACTCCATGAAATTCCCTGCTGAATCAGAAGAATGCTCAGTATTAAAGATAAGCCATGTTGGAGGAGCTGAAAACATAAGCCATGTTGGAGCATTAATGGAGGAGCTGAAAACATAAGCCATGTTGGAGCATCTAGAAGCAGTTGACGCCGAAAATGTTCCCGATGCGTTTGAAGAGGAGCTAGAAAATGTCCAATCAGAATGCATGAACACCAATAAAGGATTTGTGAAGAGACTGTATGAATCCCTAGACCTCACAAACCTGGAGCTTAGATTACCAAAGCCATCTATTAAAGATCCGCCAGTGCTGGAGCTTAAAGCATTGCCGCAACATCTGAAATATGCTTACCTGGGTTTATCAGAGACATTTCCATTCATTATAGCAGCGGACTTACCCTTGGAAAAGGAGTAGATGCTGTTGAATGTACTTAAGGCACATTAGAGAGCAATTGGATGGACTATTGCGGATATCAAGGGAATAAGCCCCAGGTTTTGTATGCATAAGATAGTGCTAGAGGAGGATTGCAAGAACTCTATAGAGCCCCAGCGTAGACTCAATCTGGCTATGAAGGAGGTGGTAAAGAAAGAAATTATCAAGTGGTTGGATGCAGGGATCATATATCCGATCTCAGATAGCGAGTGGGTAAGTCCAATGCAGTGTGTGCCCAAGAAATGAGGTATGACTATAGTGGAGAACGCAAAGAGTGAGTTGATACCCATGAGGACAGTGTCTGGATGACGTATATGTATGAATTACCGCAAGTTGAACAAAGCCACAAAGAAGGACCACTTTCCTCTCCCCTTCATCGATCAAATGCTAGACAAGCTGGCAGGTCAGGAGTATTACTGTTTTTTAGATGGCTATAGTGGTTATAATCAGATTACAATCGCTCCTCAATACCAGCAAAAGATGACTTTTACTTGTCCCTACGGAACGTTCGCTTTCAGGCGAATGCCATTTGGGCTGTGTAATGCCCCAGCAACGTTTCAGAGGTGTATGATGGCCATCTTTTCTGACTTGGTGGAATCAGTAGTTGAGGTGTTTATTGATGGTTTTCAGTCTTTGGAAAGTCATTTGCAGAATGTTTGGATAATTTAAAGAGGGTGCTGCAAAGATGTGAAGAAACAAACTTAGTCCTGAATTGGGAGAAGTGTCACTTTATGGTACAAGAAGGAATTGTGCTAGGGCATAGAGTCTCCAGAAAGGGCATAGAAGTAGACAAAGCAAAGATTGAAGCAATAGAGAAATTGCCCCCACCTGTGAATGTCAAAGGCATCCACAGTTTCTTGGGATAAGTCGGTTTCTATCGCAGATTCATAAAGGACTTTTTGAAAATCTCTAAACCTCTTTGTTCTTTGCTTGAGATTGATAAAGAATTTAATTTCACATCTGACTGCTTGCAGGCGTTCGATACACTGAAGTATGCTCTCACCCATGCTCTGATAATGATAGCTCCAGACTGGAACTAGCCTTTTGAATTAATGTGCGATGCTAGGACTATGCTGTGGGAGCAGTTCTCACTCAACGCAGAGGGAAGTTGCTGCATCCGATTTATTATGCTAGCAAAACTTTGATCGAGGCACAAGTTAATTACACCACCACGGAGAAAGAATTATTAGCAGTGGTGTTTGCCTTTGAAAAGTTCAGGGTATATTTGGTGGGGTCAAAGGTGATTGTCTACACAGACCATGCAGCTTTGAAATACCTACTCACAAAGAAAGATGCTAAACCAAGGCTCATCCACTGAATTTTATTACTGCAAGAATTCGATATAGAGATCAAGGACAAGAAAGGAATAGAAAATTTGGTTGCTGACCACTTGTCCAGGTTGCCTACTCTGGAATGCTCCAAGAATGAGACAGAAATTAGAGGGACCTTCCTAGATGAGCAAGTGTTGGCTATTGGAGTTCTGAATGAAGATGAAGAACCATGGTTTGCAGATCTAGCCAACTATATTGCTAGTGGAATTCTGCCAGCGGACATGAACAAGCAACAACTGAAAAGGTTTTTCTATGAGAGTAAGTTTTATTTGTGGGATGACCTATATCTCTATACGATTGACCAACATAAAGTGATCAGAAGATGCATCGCCAATGCTGAAGCATGACAGGTGCTAGCTAATTGTCATTCGGCACCATACGGTGGCCACTTTGGAGGGCAGTGCACAGTAGCAAAAGTTTTCCAAAGCGGATACTTTTGGCCCACCATTTTCAAGGATGCATATGAGCTAGTCCAGCATTGGAATGAGTGTCAAAGAGTTGGAAATATTTCCAAGAGGTCAGAGATGCCTCTCACATACATCTTAGAGGTGGAGCTTTTTGATGTATGGGGCATGGACTTTATGAGACCATTCCCTCTATCCAATGGAAACCTCTTCATTTTATTGGCAGTCAATTATATGTCAAAGTGGGTCGAAGCAGTGGCATGCGCCAATAGTGATGCAAAGTGGTAGCAAAGTTTCTCCACAAGCAAATATTCATGCGATTTGGTACACCTAGAGCTGTGATCAGTGACGAAGGCGCCCACTTCATCAACAAAGCTATAGCATCTCTCCTTGCTAAGTATAACATCAGACACAAAGTATCCACAGCTTATCACCCTCAGTCAAATGGGCAAGCTGAGATATTTAATAGAGAGATCAAGAGCATATTGGAAAAGTGGTTAGCACAAATCGAAGAGATTGAGCGATGAAGTTGGATGACGCCTTATAGGCTTATCGCACAGCATTCAAGACACCTCTGGGCACATCTCCTTACAAATTAGTTTTTGGGAAACCTTGCCATCTTCTATTGGAGCTGGAGCATAAAGCCTTTTGGGTTGTGAAAAAGTTAAACTTGGATTATTCTGCTGCTGGAGATGTTCGCCGCTTACAATTGCTAGAGCTTGAAGAATTCCGTAGAGACTCATATGAGAATGCAAAATTATACAAGGAAAAGACGAAGCGCTGGCATGATGCGAAAATCAATCCTAGAAGATTTGAGAAAGGGCAACAAGTGTTGTTTTTTAATTCGAGACTCAAACTTTTCCTAGGGAGACTCAAATCGAGATGGTCAGGCCCATTTTTGGTATCGCATGTATTTCCCCATGGAGCAGTTAAAGTACAAGAGATGGATTCGGGAAGAGAATTCACAGTGAACGAGCAAAGGCTGAAACATTTTTATGGAGGAAGCATGATGAGAGATGCTGGAACTCACCAATTCACCACGGACTGAGAAACCAACAACAGAATAAAGGGAACATAATTTAATGATTAATTGATTTATTGCTCCCCAGCTTTGAATTTAGAAATTTAGACGTTTAATTGTGTTCTGCCATTTTGAATTTGAATTAGCTTTCATTTTGGTTTTTAGGGGGGAAATAATTACAAATCCGGTTGAATGGACAACTTTCAAAACGAGCATGCAGTGAAGACGGCGTGACATTGCTGACACGAAAGGACAGGGCAGGTGAGAGCGTCAGGACGTGGCAGACATACAAAAAGGTATTTAAAACAAATTTTGGCTTCCAAGGAGAGGAGGTAAGTAAAATTTTCAAATTTTTGGGAATAAATCATAATTGCTAGAGATTTGGGGGGATTTTATTTTTCGTTTTGGGAGGAAAATTGTATTTCCATTAATTGAAGAAAATCGTAGGGAGATATTTTCTTTAATGGGCCACAACAGATTTCTGTTTTCCTTTAAGACCCACGTCCCCCCTCCTTTTTCTCTCCCCACTCTATGTCATGACTGCACCTCCCCCTCTCTTTTTAAATTCCCAAAACCCTCATTTTCTTCTCAAACCTTAGATCAAAATGCCTAGAATCAAGCACAGAGTGAATAGGAAGAGAGCGTTGAAGCTCGCCTTTAGGAGGCTGCTGAAACCATCCAACCGGAGGCGGTTGAGGAGCAGAGTCCCTCCGGCTTAGATCCCACCTCCGCCTCCCCCTGTTGCCAGCCTTTAGGTAAACGTCGTCGACCCGACTGTGTCTTCTTCCCAAGCCCAACCTGATAAACCCTTGACCACCGGCGAAGACCTAGAAAAGCTCACCGCCCCGCCTCCTCTCACTTAAAACCCTCCCACCGTTACTGATAATCCACCCCTTCCAGCCACCCTTACACAAACTCCACAACCTACGACCACCCCTCCTTCAACTACCAACATCCCTCCGCTCATCCTCGTCGAAGAAATCCATCCGCCTGTCCCCTCCAAATTCGTGCCCACTGATAGACCGGCCTTGCGAACGCGAAAGACCAAGCGGCCTACCCAAACTATCCCAAGCCCTAGCCCGACCAAAAAGAGTAAAACACCAAAAGTGCCTCAACCGCCCCCTGCCAAAGCTAAAGCCACAAAATTCGCCTCTGTGTCTGAAGGGAAGCGTCACACCCGAATGGTCGCTGTTCCTCAGCTTCCTCCAACACCGAGCTCCTACAAGCATATCACTGTGGTCCCTGCGAGCCAGACAGCCTTCCAAAAGTTTATTGATCCGGAGGCGAGGGCAAGCTATCGAGCGATCAAGGCAAGGGACTTGTACTTGGAGAAAGGGTTTTTGGAGGCGGAGATGCCCCTATTTGTGAAGGAGGGAGCCGCACGTTTAAAGTGGGAGCATATCTGTGCTCTTCCTATGTCTGTTTTGCCGGATCTCGTGAGGGAATTCTACGCCAACTTTAACCCTGACAGAGTGGGACACACCACGGTGCGGGAGGTGGAAATCGACTGGACGTCGGAAAGAATCAACAAGCTGCTGAAGCTGCCCAACAATCCAGAGGCTGAGTTCAACACGATGATCCAGCAGCCCTCAATGCGGGAGCTTGACAATGCCCTACATCTGGTAGGCATTGAGGGTGCTGTGTGGCAAGTGACGGACAAGGGTGCATGCTCCTTGAAATCTGGCCAACTTACGGGGGAAGCCAACGTTTAGCTCTACTTCGTTAAGAGTCGGGTCATGCCTACCACGCATGATTCGTCTGTTACGAAGGACAGAGTCCTTCTGTTGGCCTACATTTTGGAAGGTCGCTTCATCGATGTCGGACAGCATATCCACCGGGAGATCACGCAGTGTGCAACGAAGAAAATCGGCCGTCTATTTTTCCCCAGCCTTATCACCAAACTCTGCCTTCGTAGAGATGTGCCCATCTTGGATGATGAAGAGCCCCTCAAGGACAAGTTGGTGATAGATAGGAATACAGTGGAAAGGTTGATGAACCAAGACCCCACTCACCACGGAGCTGTGCAGAATGTGGCCATCAATGAAATGATGGCCCAACTCGCAAAAATGCAAAAGCAGCTCTCACGAATGGAGGAAGCGCAGTCCGCATTCGCTGAAAAGGCTAAGAAAAGAGATGCGACTATCCTGGCAGCGCTGGAGCATTTCAAAGCAGCAGCCCCCCCTCAATGCGCTGTGCCGGCCCGTCGAAGCAATCGCTGGAGCAGTGAGGAAGCTCTGAAGAAGAAGATCAGCCTATGGGCGACTCTTCAGAGAAAGAAGAAAGTGAAGAAGAAAGTTCCGTTTGACCAACAAAAGGAAGTCTCTGTCCTTTTGTCTTAACCAAAACTTGACCCTCTCCCCCTGTTATTTACACATTTTTAGTTAGGTTTCAATTTCTGCATTTAAATTCCTGTCTTTGTTTTTAATGTTTAGTAGTTTAATTTTAATTCTAGTTGTTGTCTTTTATGTTGTCAGTAAGATTGTGACCCCCCCCCCCCCCCCCCCTAAGAAATTAAATGAAAGTAAGAAGTTAGCAAATCATATGTTCTCAACATCTGTCTTTTACCTTGCCCCGTATGTATAGTCTTGATGCTAGAGCCTGCTAGTGCGCAACTTTTCTGTTGATGCTAGACCATTTTGATGAGTGGTAGCTTTCTTTTGTTCATCTTTTGGTTCATGTTTGCCTACCCATGCCCTAGCATCCCTCTCGTAGTACTAGCCCCAGGTAGCGCTTACTCTAGGCGGGAATTTCAATGGCTCTCTATCCAAAGCCAATTCTTATCTTTGTATAGCTAGCCTGAGCCTCTTCTTTTAGATCCCCTTAGATGATAGCATTAACCATACGCACTCATGTCAATACCTTAATAGTGAACATCCTTGTATTTATCATTGTACTTTTGCTTTAAGTTTGGGGGTATGCTAGAGCTTTACATTCTAGATGTCCTTCGTCGCATTAAGGACAATGCAACCTCTTAAGTTTGGGGGAGTGAACCTTTAGTTCTTACATCTCTATCAGCAATTGTACAGAACTATGAATCTTTCTAATCCTGTAATTCAGCCTTTTAAAAAAAATAATCAATAAAGGAGGGGCTAGCAGCCCACATCCAGAGCATAAAGAGGCTGCAGATTAGGCAGGCCTAGTAGCCAATAGTTAAGAAGCCCAAGTTGGTAGTGCAAAGTTTAAAGGTTTCGGCTAGTGAAAGGGGCTTGAGAAAGGATTCCCTAGGAGAAATTAAGCTTGAGGTTGGGAAGTAGAATGAAGCTAGAGTTGGGCAGAAAATAGCATCTTCCAGAGTGTGAACAAATCTAGGTTGCTTTCATTTCTTTGCTCCAGCTGAAGTACTATAGCAGAGTATGTAAGTTCTAGCGTTACTGATCAAAGTACAGGTTTGAGGCATAGGGCTGAATGTTTGAAGTGTAGGTTTCTAACATTCTTCTTTTGTTTTTTGAGCTAAAATGCATGTTCTTGCTTGGGGACAAGTAAGATTGTAAGTTTTGGGGTGTGATAACTCTCCAAAAGAGAGTTATTCTGGTGATTATTTAGGTGAAAATGTGCATCAAAATGTCAAAATGTGTCGGTTTTAGGTCATAACTAACATGAATAGCGTTTAATTGCAAACTCTTAGCTAAATATCCTTAGTCTTGAGAACTTTAGCCAAAAACAGCATAAACTCTCGTATTTGTGGTTCATTTGCACATGTTTTTAAAGAAGAGCTAAGAAGAGAAGGAAGTGCTGAAGCAGAGAAGAAAAGTCGAAGCATTTTCAAGTCAGAGCATATAAAAGCTGGAGCATAGCGATGCCAGAGCTTGAGTGTCCGTACAGTTAATTCAAAAACACGGGATTCACTTATGTCCATACAATCTCTAGTCGGGTGCCCTAAAAACGGGACCAGATATTTAAAGGGAATGTTACCCTAGTCGACAAACACGCAGATCCCAAGGAAGACAAAAATTGAGAGCTGAAAAGACCAAGGAACGGAATATACCCATTTTTGGGAGGAGAGCTGACACCAGAAAGGGGAAGTTCGCCTACTGGAACGAGCTGACTGCTTCTTCTTCTCTGTCATTTAGCCATTTTTCTGCTATGGGTTGTATTTCTTCTTCTTCCATTTTGTTTTCTTCACCCATTATGAGCTGAACCCCATTTTAGGGGAGGTTCACATGCTGTAACTGATTTAAGATCGAACCTCTAGCTACTATATTTATTTTTAAGCAAATCTGATTTTATTTCTTAAATCTTCGCGTTACTGTTGGCCGCCGTTTCGTGTATGCTAGCTTCTATATTGACCTGGAAAGGCTTGTGGGTGTTGACTTGTTTTGCTTGTGATTAGCGCTTTTCTATAGCTGTAGGGATACTGAGGAATGGGGTCCCTTAATCATGCCTATAGCTTGAGATTATTGCTTGGGTATTTAGCAACGGGAGTTGTATTTACTCATGTTTGGGGTGTCTCGAAAGGGAACCGAGTCGAGCTGGGCACTAATAAATGTTAGCTATGCTAGAGGATAGGTTGATAACGTGTTAAGACATGTTGAATCTCCCCCGCCATCTTCATATCTTTTAATCCCCCGTTATCGCTTTCTGTACTGCTACTTCCTTGTGTCGATAACCTTGAAATTATTGTCTCTTGCAAAGTTCTGTCGTCCTGTTATTACTTTATTTTAATTCTCCTAGATAATATACATACCCAACTCTGCACATTTTTATTTGTTGGTATGTGCTTGTATCGTTAAGATATAAACCAAAAATCCTTGTGGATACGATCTCGTTATGTACTACAACCGGTTATTCATGTATACTTGCACGTGTTGTCGACATAGTTGTGTAGACGCAACAGAAATTTATAAGGCTCATTCTTCTTCATTCTCCAACTTGGTTCCAATGTTGACCCGTTGATCCTCGAATGCCAAGGGGATAGACTCCACCTCCTCAACCGATTCCCCCCCTGTCGAGGGTGGTCGGATTTAGTTGATGACCAAGGCTCGGGCATACTTCCCCCGAGTGGTCGACTGCCTCGTTTGGGCTCTTATCTTCGAAACATTGTTGACTCCCACCAGGGTTCATATCAACTTGCTCCATTCCAACTTCCTCGGATCTGGACTTCATCTCGGCTAAACTTGTTTGAACTGTATGGTTCCCACAGACGACACAAATTGTTGATGCTTGGATTTTGGCCTTCCCGGTTCTCTCCAAAATTCGCACCAAACTCGATGATCAAGTGACCGCATTCCTGCAAAACCGAGCAACCCTAAACCGGTGTGACTTCTGTCACACGGGCTCCGATGCCAAAGTCAGTTATGAGAGAATAACTAAGCAAAGTACTTATAATGTAGTTCAGCTTACCCTCAATGGGTGATTCCTCCCCCTATTTATGGTTGATCTCCTCTTAGTGTTTCACGAATTCCAACCCTAGGTCATCTCAAGATAGTCGGGTTTACTGGTCGTGATACGTGCGGGCTCTTTTATCAGGTTTGGGCCCGAACATCGATTGGTTGGCATAGGAACTGGGAGAGAGGTCGAGAAGTTTCTCGACCTAAAGCCGAGAAGGTCTCGGCGTCGAGGTGGGTCGACTCTCAAGTGGGCCCAGCCCCAGTTGTCGGTGGTCTCGGTTCTTCCAGTTTCTTCTTTTACGATCCAATCTCTATTCTCATTTGAACCGTTTTGCTTCATATAACAGTAGTTAACAAAAAGTTGAGTGTTGACGGGTAAGAGAGGAAAAAATCTCTATATTTTGTCAAATGTACACACATACTTCTGTGCCGTGTGCTATATAATAAGGGCGAAAAAGATGTAAAATATATTTCTCTTATTCATTCCAATTAAAATTAAATAAATGGCTTGTGATATATATATATCTCGCCAAATCATGACTTGCTAATCTAATTACATGTCATATTAATATGTATTTTAGTAATAATATTAAGGATAGAAACTTCAAAGTCCATAATGTCATCTATAATATATCTAAGAATTAATTTATTATGGGTTTTCTTAACAACAAAATATAGTAGATTTAGATAGTTGTCCCGTAAGATTAATCCATATGCACACAATCTGACTCGGACACACTACAAAAATTTATGGTTTTTTTTATGTTATTTTTGTCGATGCTCAAAAAGTTGTCGGGATAAGCTATTTTTCTTGACGAAATCCATAATGTCAGTAAAAATTCACTTCTCCCAACCTTTTATAGAAAACGTCGGGATAAGTAAGCCACTATTGTCGTTTTCAAAAAAAGGTCGGGAAAAATATTTTTCCGACGCGTTTCACAGAACAATGATTTAAAATAATGCTAAAAAAGTTCCCAAAAAACTTTTTCCCAACCGTTTTTTAAAAAAAGGAAAGTAAATTTTCTGCACTTTTTTAGGAAATCGTAAGGAATAATGATTTTTTCAAAAAAAATCCTAACAACTCTTTCTGATGTTTTTTAAAAATGGAAAAATGTTCCTTTTCCTTAACCTTTTTTAAATAACGTAGGCAATAATTATTTTCTAAAAATGCCAAAAAAATTCTCTAACAATTTTTATCGGACAATTCGTCGGGATTAACTTTTAAAAATGCCAAAAAGTTCGTAAAATTTTTTTACTGTTTTTAAAAAACGTCGGGAATAATTATTAAAAAAATATGTCAAAATATGATTATTGTATTTGTTTAATCCCTAATTACCTACTCTTTTTCCCCAACCCTCATTCTTCCATTTCGATTACATTTCTTTCGAACCCTCATCGTTCTGTCCCTCTCTCGTCTGTGCTGCTCGCTATCGCTTTCCGTTGCTCATTGTTGCATGCTCGCCGGTCTCCGTCGCTTGGGAAAAAGTCACTTTTCCAGACTTTTTTGCAACCGTGAAGAAAAATAACTTTCTCCCGACTTTTTGAGAAAGGAAAGTAAATTTTCCTGACCTTTTTAGGAAACGGTAAGGAATAATGATTTTTTATAAAAAAAATCCTAACAACTCTTTCTGATCTTTTTTAAAAAAGGGAAAAGTTCCTCTTTCTTAATCTTTTTTTAAATAACGTAGGCAATAATTATTTTTTAAAAATTCCAAAAAAATTCTCTAACAATTTTTACCCGAGAAAAACCTTATTTTTTATGTCGTGACCCTCACTAATAATAATAATAATAATAATAATAATAATAATAATAATAATAGAAACTTGTTAAAATTAAATCTAAAAGTTTAAGAATGTAAGTGAAATTTTGTTATGTGAAATTTTGTTATGTTTAGAAACACAACTATATACACATGTAGGACATTTATAATTTATCTAAGTAATAATAAAAATAATGTTAATTATGACATTTTCTTTAAAGTTATAAAATAATGTCTATTTAATCCTTCTATTTAAATGTTAATACTGAATTCTAAACAAAGGTGTGACCGGCATGCAAGCGGCTCTGGTCGAGGTGGCTGCACTGGTCGAGGTGGCTCAATAATCTGAGTCGATACAAAAGAGTTTCACTTGTTTGAAGTAGTACCTGTGTGTTAAAACTTAGTACCAGTGTAGTGTTCGACCAAATGCATTTTGAAGTTTAAGTTAGAGATGAGGTAAACAGGGTCCGAAGTCGCGAGCTAGGAGTTGAATGCATGTTGCGTACTTTTAATAAGGGTTTTACTCTTCTTCATAGGAAGAAGATTTGGGGATAGCTCAACGTTTTAACCGAAAGTCGGCAAATGCCGTTTCCCACGCACCGTGCATTTTGAATTCAGAATTTTTTCGATAATTCAGATTTTAGATTTAGATAGGAGATAGAGAGAGAGTAGATAGTGCGAGAATGGCGCAACTGAATAAAATTGAAAATTGGTTATTCTGCGATCACAAACATGAAGCTGAAGCTGAAGCTGAAGCTGCCGCCATAGCCCTATTCTCAATCTCTTCCATTCCATCTGTTTTCTCAGAATTTATCATTGAAGATGGTGAGCGCCACCGTCGCAGGCTATATCGTCGGGATTATCGGTAATTTCAGCTTCGGATTTTATTTATATGAATGCATTTTTATTTTGTTTACTTCACTATGGAGCTGTAGTTTGCTTCCGTGGTTTGTCTTTTCTTTCTGGTTGATGTTTATGAGATCCTTTTTGAGAAAAAAAAAAAGAAAAAGAATTATGACCTCTTTTTTAGTACTATAACACTTTGAATTGAAGATGTCTCTGTCTCTTTTAACATGTTTGTTTCACTAATTTAAATTCAAGAAATAATTTTAAATTATTTATCTTGCAAATCATTTTTCATCCCATAAGTCCGTGACAAATCATTTCCAGATGCTTCTTTTGGAAGAGCACGGGAAACGCCTATAGAATCTATTGTACTAAGACCCGAAAGATCATCCAAGGACAGAAAATAGGGACTCAAAACGAATGAGTGAAGAAGGTTTAACTCAAGCAAACTTAAGAGAAGAAATGATTTTTGCTTACCGAATTTGTAAAAGAAAGAAGAAGCCGGGTCTTCTTTTTAGGACAATAAAAATAATAAAAGATGAGAATGATTTGAAATAAAATAAAATAAAATAATTTATTTGGATATTTGTTGGAAATAAAAAGAAAAGAAAAATTTTAGTGATCATTTGGCCTTTTAATCTAAATTTATTGTTTAGAAATTAAAATATGACAAGTTTAGGTTAGTAATTTATTTTGAAATTCTATGAAATCCTTCCAAATCCGATCATTTTGATTGGAAAATTTTTTTGATATAAAAATTGGATTTCAAATCGGTCAAAATCATGCCTCGAAATCTATCATGATTTTGAAATCCCTCAAAATCTGGTATACCCAACATGGCACTTGGTATGGACCTTTGTTTACTTTCATTCTTTCTTGTTGAATTAAATTTACCCAATTTTTGGATTGAACAGTGGTTTATTCATCCTTAAAGCGATGTTCGAACTTTGTTTCCTCTCCATTTATATTGAATTAAATTTACCCAATTCATCAACTTAAGTTTTTGGATTGAATGATTGAATAATGATTTATTCACCGTTAACATTTCTCAAATAGTGGTTTCTTTTCATAAAAAAAATTATGAGGAGATCTTTGTTAGTATAGCATAGAGGCAAACTTGGATTAAAAAAAATAAATAAATGGGGTGGGCACTCTCTTAGAAATCGAGGTAGGAAGTTGGATTTATTTTTTCGTTTAGATTTGAAATAACTCACTTTAAAGCTTATTTTTTAATATTTGAATTAATTTGATTTGTTTAAATAATTTAATATTTTGTATGATTATACGTGGTTGATATTACTATTTGCTACAAATTTACAAGGGCATAATAATGTGATATGTTATTTTTTAAAAAGATAAAAAATATAAAATTATACTTTTTTCATTTCTCATAAACATCCAAACATAATAAATTTTAATATAAATGATTTTATATTTATTTGTAACCGAATGAAATTAGGAATTTTAAATGATAATTTCCATCTTTATTTCATTTCTGACCAATTCTTTTGGAGGGATGAAGAGAAGATAATTAATATATCATTTTCCTACTGTTTTGATTCAGATTTGTCCCTTAGATTTTCTCTCTCTAAAGTTCGAAGTTTGGCCCAAATTCTTAATATATATATTTTTTAGTCCCTTTTAAAGTAACTATTTAGGTTCTTACTTTTTTTTTTCCTTTTTCAACAAATTAATAATATCACTTTGAATACTGTGTACTAATGTGTTAAGACTCTTTTTTTATTATTATTATTTTAACTATTACTAAAAATAAAACTTTTTTTAAAAATGTTCAAAACTCCCAACTAATTTTAAAAATAACGTTGTTTTCAATTTTCGTCCGTCTCTTGAGACGACGAATTCCATATGTGGACATAGGCCACATTTTTTATTTTTTTCAAAATTAGCATACATGTAGTCTGATAAAGGGATGACATTTACTAAGTCTAATTTGTTTTTTAAACTAATATGTTTGGTTGAGTTTATAGAGTGGATAAACAAAGTCTCGTATTAGTTATGGGAGAAAGTGACTTATAGTATATAGATAGAGACAATTATCTCTATTGATATGAATGATGCCTACAAGGATATTGTTGTCTTTAATATGTTCGTGAGACATTTAAAAATAAAAATAAAATTTTGTAGTCTAGGTTATGTCTTACAGCCACAAATCTGTAGATTCTACCCAAATTTGGAAGTCGTCTCTAAAAAATAAAAAAAAATAAAAATAAAAAAATTAAGAAAAGGCTAAAATCTACAGATTTGTGGCTATAAGACATGACCTTTTGTTGAGGAGGATTCTCTACTAGTTGAACTCGACCAATAGACTCTCTTTGAGAGGAGAAAACACATGGGCAACAAATAAAATTTGCATTATTAGTTTTAAAAATAGTTTGCCAAAAATAATATTTTAAAAAATAGTTTAATTTTAATCAAGAAACTATCAATAGAATTCGACCAATAGACTCTATTCAAACCTCATACCTAGGTTGAAATCAAGAACATAATTCGCAAGCAAAATTTAGGTGGAAAAATAGGATCAAAATAGTTATTTCTTCTAAAATTCTGGACTAAAATAGAAGGCTAAACTTAGCTCATAACTGAACTTATCTTTTAAATCCTCCCATCTCTCATGTAATACTAAAAAAATAATAAAATAAAACAAACATGAAAATTTAAGAATCAAATAGAATTTAAGTTTTTTTTCTTTATATATATATAATCTTAATTGCACTTTTTATTCAAAAGCCCAAAAGTTACATATAAATTTTTCTCACTTTTGATGCAAATTTCAAAATTAAATCTGGCTTCAGATTTTAGCATCTTTTTTCTTTTCTTTACTTTTGAAAATTTATATATTTGATATATAATACAATATATGTTGGTGCATAATTCCTTTATTTAAATGTAAAAAGTGGGTTTTTTTTTTGTTTAATTTTAAACATTGGGATTTTGAATTATGAAGAAATTTGTTTTGTGATTATTTTATACACATTTGCTCTCTAAATGGTCAAATTTAAATTATGTGCAGGTAATATCACCTCTTTATGCCTCTTTTTATTCCCATTGTAAGCTTTCTCCTTCTTCCACCATCTACTAATTTCTTTATCAACTTTTATTTTAAGTTAATTTGTAATAACTTCTGTAACTTTTACGTGAACATAGCTCAACACACCTATTCTTTTGAGGTAGGAGGTTCATATCCTCATATCTCCAATTTGTTATAATTTTCA
This sequence comes from Momordica charantia, assembly GCF_013281855.1. Taxonomy (NCBI): domain Eukaryota; kingdom Viridiplantae; phylum Streptophyta; class Magnoliopsida; order Cucurbitales; family Cucurbitaceae; genus Momordica; species Momordica charantia. Next base: position 11,797,237 of record NW_028275166.1, on the reverse strand, counting down.
ATGTTGGGTTTAATATATCTCTAAAATGTGTAAGTCGCTAAACTTAAACGATATATATTCTTAATTAGATATAAAAGTGAAAATTAAGGGATCTATTTAACATAATTTAACATTTATTTTCTCTTTCAATATTGTTTCTAATCTTGTTCCTCGAGAATTTTACTGAGTATTTAGGTATGTAATGCAGACCAACATTTTATAAAATCATTAAGGACAAGGTAGTGAAGGAGTTCAACCTAGAGCTCCACCTTGCAATAGTACTAAATTGCATGTTATGGATATTCTATGGAATGCCTTTTGTTCATCCAGACAGCGTTTTGATCGTCACCATTAATATTATTGGCCTTGTCATCGAACTTGCCTATTTGGCCATCTTTGTCTTCTTTTCTGATTTCAGACAAAAGGCGAGTTATTTTTTCCTTTGCTTTTATCTTTATAATTTTCTTGTTTCAAATGTGTCTAGTAGGAAAATCTCTTAAATTTCTTACATTAATTTGTTTTTTATGTTTAATTTGCTCTTATTTCAGAAGAAAGTGGTTGTTTGTCTCGTGGGTGAGGTCGTGTTCATGGCCATTGTAATTCTCTCAGTCATTCTAGGTTTTGATGGAACCGCAAAGAGACAATTAATGGCTGGACTAATTTGTACCCCATACAACATCATGATGTTTTCTTTTACTCTATTCATCGTGGTAAGTAATTTCTAATCTACTTCATGGTCCAATTTACCTTTTTCCTCAAAAAAAAAAAAAAAAGTCCAATTTACCTTTCATCTTAACGTAAGATATATTTTAACATATGAATAAAAATAAAATATTAAATCATATTCTTTATTTTCGTCAGGAAGAAGTAAAAATGACAAAGAGTGTCAAGTATATACCATTTACTCGTTCATTGATCATCTTTCTCGATGGTTGCATTTGGACGGCTTATAGCCTCATCATTGATTACAATTTGTTGGTATGTGTACTCACCCTTTCAATACAAATTTTATTGATCATGAAAAAAAACATATTTCATAGACTTTTTTCTATCCTAGTTTGATAATTTTATATGTCTATTGACAACTACGTCTTGATGATAAGCTTTTAACTTGATTAATGTTTTAATTGAAAATTTTGCAGGAAAGTAGCGCTCTTAAGATTATGTCAGGTCTGATTCAATTGGGTCTATATGCATATTACTCAAAGATGTGTTCAAAAGACGAGGAAGACATTGAGCACCCTCCCTCGTGAAAATATACGAAAGTCTAAAGATTCAAATGTTATTCCGAGTGAAAATGTTATTCTTGGTTCTTTCTAAAAATATTATTCGCTGTTTAGGATTAGATCAATATGAGTCTTACCCTTTTTGCATTGTTAGTCAAATAATAATGTTTTTTGGGACTTTGATTTTTACTAATATAAAATTGTCTAGTTTCATTCAATTTGAGGTGTTGGATTTTCAACTTCTTTACTATTTTTAATTATTTCCAATATAATTTTTTTAGCCTTGAATATTCTTTGGCCTGCTTACATACAAAAATGAAAATTTTAGATAAACAATTTAAGGGAAATTTTAAACTTTAGATTATAAATTTAAATAAATTAAACTTTTCTAATTGAATTGAACCCATCACAATAAAGGTGAGGCTAGTTTTTCCACTTCTGTTCTTAGCAACTGCTGCATTACATGAAGAATGAAAAAATCTAAACTTCACCATGGTGGAAGATGAGGCCATTATTGACAAAGGTAAAAGCGTGGATGGTCAATTTCATTGCAAAATTTTAAGTGGACGATTGTCCGAAAGATTGATAATAAATTTCTGGTGGAGGTAGGGGTGTTCACAGGTTGGGTTGGATTAGGAGTGATTTTTGGACCTTGGGTTGGTCAAAATAGAGAACGGACAAAACCAAATAATATGGCCAACTCAACCCAACCCAAAAATGGTTGGGTTGGGTCCTCGGGTTTCATCTTAGCTATGGATGATGGCGTTCAATGGAGTGCAGTAAAATTAAAGGATAGGTGAGAAAGATGAAAGATAGAGAGGTGAGAGTGATGAGATGGGAGAGGTCGGGTTCATCAGGTTACCGAGTTGCTACTTGGTTTAGCTTGAGTATTTCCAATGTCACAATGGAAATAAGAGGTTTTGTTTTTTTTGTTTTTTTGGTACTACATGTGGGGGTGTGAGGATTCGAACTCATGACTCTTTAGTTAAAGATAGTTGCCTTAACCAATTGAGCAATGCTCGGTTTGGTAATTTATGGTTTGGTTTTATTTTCCCATTTAGTGTATGAAGTATTTATCTCGTCTGGGTTACGTTATTTTTTTATATTATTTTTTACAAGACATGGGTTGTATTTTTTAGATTGAATAAAGAGTACAGAGGACCATTTGTATCAAACTGATCTCAATCCTTTTAAAAAGAAAGCATGCCACCAAATAAAATGAACAACATTGCAATTTGTTTCATAAAATGGTGTTAGAAAGAGTACGTTGGAGGTGAATTCCAGCTCACACGTGGCACATTTTGATTGGACAACAAAAGTTACATACGACCTTGCTCGATGAGGCCCAAGTTTCGTCACCTGACCTCATATGGCCGAGCCGATGCCTGACATAGCCGAGCTGACCAACCTTTCTTAAGATTTTGTTTCCATTTATTGGTTGAAATGATAAGCTTCATTTCGGCTCAGCCCCTGTCTCCAACAGACTCCATGATAACATGTCATGATTCACGGCTACCTTAAAGAGTCGTTGAGGCATTGTCGGGAATATTGTTGGATATAGTGCCTATAAATAGAACCCATTTGCTCGGTCAGCTATTGACTTTGGCATGAGAGTGTCTTCTATTTTGCAGGTCTTCTGTTCAACACATCTCCAACTCAACTTCTAGGTCATCCTCCATCCGAGGCGAGGTTTGCGGAGTTGGTCAATTTCCTGATCAAACATTTGGCACTGTCTATGGGAACAATAGTTATCTTTAAGTCATACCAACACTTAACTGAGCAATGGCGATTCCGTCTACTTGTTCACAATTGTCTTGCACTCTCGTCCCTGTTGGGGGGTGAGATGAAGCACGACGTACCTAGACTCGTAGGACCTAATCTCAAGTTGCTGAAACCTCAAGAGATCCTATTCACACTCGCCAAGGCGGCAAAAAACGTCTCACTGAGGAGAATTCGACAGCTGAAGGTCAGGTTAATGGTGGCTGAACTGATGGCTAAGGCAATGATGGCCGAACTGATGGTCGCTTAGTTGATCCGCTTGTTCTCGAGAACAGAGATCAGTTTCCTCCCTTACCACCACGCCCATCGACTCTTCCTGGATGAGGGCACGTCCGTACTCGTTCAGGACAAAGTGTCGACCTCCCTATCGACCCGACCATCGTGGCCAACGCAATAGCTAACATTGTAGAGGTTAAGGCTCACCTTGCTGCTATGGAGCGAGTCGAAGGAGATTCGACTCATTCAATCCATCGATACCCTAAGAAGAGAAAGAGGCCTGTCAATTGAAGTCCTGAAAAACGAGCCGACTCTCTACGTCGCCCAACAGGGGGCATTCACATCGATTCGACCGCCACCGCCCGAGCCAACAATCGAAGGTCAGACTTCCCAGGGATCAGCCTAAAGTATCCACAGGCAGCCACGACTTGTATGGCGTTCTTCAAGTGCGCAAGTCTGATCGTGAGGTAGTGCGACATAGAGAGAAGGCACGAGGGAACCTCAGGTATCATGTGGACCATTAAGTCGCAGTGAAGAGGTTAATGACTATAAAGCCTCGTCTTAAGGCGAGTACAGCATCCGGTCTGAGATGGACCAACTTAGGGAGATGATGTAGAAGGTGATCGAGGATCTCAAGAACAAATGTAAATCCCGTGGCCAGATCGATTTCTCTGAATGATAAGAGCCTCCATTCACCTACGACATGTTGGATGAGCCGATCCTCCACAAATTCAAAGCCCTGACGATGAACTCGTATGATGGGTCAGGAGACCTTATTTCATATATAGAGATCTTTGAGGGCAAGATGAAGTTTCTTACAACCAATGACGCCATAAAATATCGAGCTTTCCAGATAACTCTAGAAAGATCGGCTCGGGTTTGGTATAGGCAGTTAAAGCCTAAGTCCATCAGCAGTTGCGCAAGATGTTTATCAACCAATTCTTGGCACGACAGTTGATGAAGTTTCTCGCTTCCCACCTCGGAACGATCAAACAGCAAGATCGCGAGTCCTTGATCGATTACATCACTTGGTTCATGGACAAGCACGTCAAAGTGGTGAACTGTATAGATGAGATGGCTATCATATACTTCACCATCGGGCTAAATGACAAAAATCTGATGGTCAAACTCGGCAGCAAGCCAGCTACCTCGTTGAATGAGCTACTCATCCGAGCCCGAAGGTACATTGACGACTTAGAATTTTGGTAGGCCAATGGAGGTAAGCGCTACAGCAATCAAGACGACAGCAAGTCTCAGAAACAGTGGGACAACGACTGTAGTTCTAGGCACTGACTCGTTGACAAGTCTTGTGACCAGCGTAGCGATACCATATCCGAGTCCAAGAGGGGGCCTCAGTTTGACAAGTCGTTCCTACCAATAAACCCATTACTGAAATCATAGTAGCAGTGGAGGAGGGTGGCTTCAAGAATTTACTTTCGCCACCTAGAAAGACCCATAAACCGACTGGTAAGAAGGATAAAAGCAAGTATTGCCGATTCCAAAAGGACCACGGGCATGACACGTCAACCTATTACTCTTCGGGACTAGATTGAAAATTTGATTCGGCGTGGTTACTTGAAAAGGTATCTCGGCTCGCCTGAGAGGGACAAGCCGATCAAGTCCAATAAAGATGACCAGAGGGAATGGTCTCGATTGCCACCTCGACGCACCGATAACCGACCTCCACTGATCAATATGATTGTAGGAGGGCCCAGTCAGGGCTAGTCTGAACAAAAGTGCAAGGCTCTTATCAGAGAAGTTATGCATGAAGTTTGCACCTCATATTCGAAAGAGTCGACCCTGCTGATTCTTTTCGATGAGCAAGACACCGAGGGCATCCATTTACCTCACAACGATGGCCTGGTCATCGCTTTTCTAATTGATCATGTAACAGTCAAGCGCATGCTGGTTGACGGAGGTGCCTCAACCAATGTGCTCTCCATGTTTGTATACTCCACCCTCGGATGGGAGCGAGCTCAGATAAAGCTGAGCCCTACACCGTTGGTTTGATTTGCTAGAGAGTCATTAACAGTCGAGGATTGTATCTAGCTCCTGGCCACCCTCAATAAAGGGGAGCATCAGATCACTTCAGTTGCTAAGTTCGTGGTGATTGACCGCACCTCAGCATACAATGCCATATTAGGCCGACCCTTCATACACCAGCTAAAAAAGCTATCCCGTCAACGTATCATCAAGATATGAAGTATCCCACCGCTTCAGGGATAGCTACCATTCGGGGTGAGCAAAAGATGTCGAGAGAATGCTACGTCGTAGCATTGAAAGGCTCAATCACTTGCACAATAGTCACTACTGACGCCCAGCCATTGGATGAGCCGACCCACGGGATGCCAACCAAGGAGCTTGAGCTTGTGCTACTATTGATCCCTAACAAGCAGGTCACCATCGACACCAAGTTAAGGGCAGAGACGAAGACAGAGCTCATCGAATTTTTACGAGCAAACGTCGACGTATTTGCCTTGTCACACGAGGACATGCTAAAGATCGACCCGAGCATTATGGTGCATAGACTAAATGTAGATCTCTTCTTTAGACCTGTAAAGCAAAAGCGTCGGCCTGTCGACACTGAGCGTAGCCTTGTAATAAGTAAAGAAGTTGATAAGCTCTTACAAGCTGATTTTATAAAAGAAGTTCACTACCCCACGTGGCTCTGTAATGTTGTACTAGTTAAAAAAGCTAATGGCAGGTGGCGTGTTTGCATCGACTTTACGAGCCTAAACAAAGCTTGTTCGAAGGATAGTTTTCCTTTGCCTCGGATAGATCAGTTCGTCGATGCCACCGCCGAACATGAACTACCTACGTTCATGGATGTGTATTTAGGATATAATCAGATCAAAATGCACGTACCTGACCAAGAGCACACCTCGTTCGTGATCGACCAGGGGCTCTACTGCTACAAAGTCATGCCCTTCGGCCTTAAGAATGCAGGAGCCACGTATTAGCGCTTGGTATCAAGATCGGCAGAAATCTGGAAGTTTATACGACGACATGCTAGTAAAATGTAAGCAGGTCAGCTCACACATAGTCGACCTAACTGAAGCCTTCAATGTCGTCTGCCGGTACAACATGAAGCTGAACCCAGAGAAATGCGCCTTCAGTGTCGCCTTAGGAAAGTTCCTCGACTTCATGGTGAATCAACGCGGGATCGAAGCCAACCCTAACAAAATCCAAGTTATTCTCGAGATGGAGTCGTCCAAGAACTTAAAGCAACTTCAATGCCACAACGGTCGCATAACCACACTAAACCGGTTTGTTTCGAGGTCCATTCACAAATGTCTCTCATTCTTCAAAGTTTTAAGGAAGAGAGAAAAGTTCGAGTGGACACCAGAATGTCAAGAACCGTTCGATTAGCTCAAACTATACCTCGGTACGGCTCCACTCTTAATGAAACCACTCCCAAGTGATAAGTTGTTTTTGTATCTCACCATGTCGGAAAAAGCTGCCAGCTCGGTGCTCATCAGAGAAGATAGCGGCCAACAGCACCCCATGTATTACACTAGCAAATCATTAACTGATGTAGAAACAAGGTATCCATGTATCGATCAGCTAGCTATAACACTTATGACGTTGGCTCAGTGCCTACGACCCTACTTCCGAGCGATCACATCACAGTGCTGACGAACTTTCTCCTGAGGCAGGTCTTTCACAAGCTTGAAACTTCAAGTAAGCTCATGAAGTGGGTCTTGGAGCTCAGCGAAGACGACATCGGCTTCGAACCTAGAATTGCCATGAAGGGATAAGCTGCAGCTAACTTCATGTTCGAGCTGACCTCCTATAGGCCTGAGGTCGATGATCCATACCAGTGGACACTTTACGTCGATGACTCCTCCAATAACAAGGGTTGTGGGGTCGGAATGCTCCTGCTCGGCCCAGAAGAACTATGCTTCGAGTATACACTCAGGTTCAGCTTTCGAGCCTCGACCAACGAAACATAACATGAAGCGTTGATTAGTGGACAGTTGTGAGGGAATGAGAGTAAATTACCTTCTCATCCTCAGTGAATTACAGCTCATAGTCAAACCAGATTAACGATGAGTACCAAGCAAAGGATAACATGATGGAGCATTATCTGATTAAGGCTAAGGAACTCCTCAGCCAATTCAAAGAATACGTGATTCGATAAATGTCGAGATCAAAAAATTCAAATGGTGATGAATTGGCTCGGCTTGCTTCGACATACGAAATTGAATTGCCCCGTTTCGTTTTAGTAGAAGTCATAAATGAGCCATCCATTGACCAGACAGAGGTAATGAATCTCCAACCTACCTCCCTCACTTGGATGGACCCCATCAAAGACTATCTAAATGGGAAAATACCTGAAGACCGAGTCGAGGCACGAAAGCTGGGGCGTAGAGCCGCCCACTACATTATACAGGAGGGCAAGCTGTACAAACGAGGGTTTTCTCTCCCACTTCTCAGGTGTCATGACCCGGATTAGGCGAATTATGTTCTGAGATAAGTTCACGAGAGCATTTGTGGAAACCATTATAGAGCTCAATCCATGGCAACCAAGATAGTACGCCAAAGCTACTATTGGTCGAGCCTAGACCATGATACGAAATAGTTCGTCAAAAAATGTGACAAATGTTAACGATTCGCAAGCATTTGCGCCGACCTCCAGCGCTTCTCACCCCAATTTGTAGCCCATGGTCTTTCGCATAATGGAGCCTGAACTTGATTGGACCCCTCCCGACTGGCAAAGGCGGGGTGAACCATGCAATCGTCACGACTGACTACTTCACGAAATGGGTCAACGCCGAGCCGCTGGTAAAGATAACTGAGCAGAACGTCACCAGCTTCGTATGGAAGAATAATGCCTGCTTCAACAAATTCTATGATGACATCGACATCAAGCATTTCAGCTCATCCCCTGCCCATCTTCAAGCCAATTGATAGGTCGAAGTCATAAACAAAACTATAAAGCGAGGGTTGAAGACGAAGTTAGAAGCATTGAAGGGCCACTAGGCCGAAGACCTCCTAGAAGTACTGTGGTCATACCGAACTACCATCTGAGGGTCAACAAACGAAACTCCATTTAGTCTAGCATTCGGGTCGAAAGTAGTCATCCTTATAGAGATTGGCCTACTGACGTTGAGTGTCAAGAATTTCGATCAGTGTGCCAAGGACGAGTGCTCCTACACAATCTTGATCTGCTCGTAGAAAAACAAGCTCAGTCATAGCTCCACTGAGTTGAGTATCAAAACCGTATGGCTCTGTACTACAACACCATAATGAAGCCTCGGGTGTTCAAGCCAGGAGACCTTGTCCTAAAGAAGGTTTTGAACCATGTCAGAGCGCTCGAATCGAATTGTGAGGGACCATATACAATTCATGATATAGTTCGGCTCGGAACTTACAGCCTCTCCGACCTGAACGGCAACGAGTTGACTCATCCCTGGAATGCTGACCATTTATGCGTTTATTATCAATAGATGTAAAAGAGTTTAAGTGTAACTAGATTTTATACGTTGTAAATGAATGTTGATCATTTAAATATTCAAGTCTACCTTAAATTGTTGAGCTAAACTTAAATGGGGCCGAGGAATGATATCGGAGCTAAGCATGTGAAATCATATATTGCTCGGCTCGGATCAGATCCTCCCTTAAAATGAATTAAATGTATTAAGAGGTTAGGTCAGCTGGGGGGAAGGAACAAGCAAATGAGCAAAAAAAGTTAGTAATATTTTCATTAAAGCTTAAAAATAGTTGTGGCTGAGGTGTATAGACCTCAACCAGGTAAACAGTGAGCCAAAACATGATAACTCCGACCCATTACAACATGAAGCACACAAACATGGATAGCCACAACTCCCGTTGCTAAATACCCAAGCAATCGCCACAAGTTTTAAGCATGGTCAAGAGTCTCCATTCCTGAGTATCCACAAGCCTACTAGAAAGAATTAGTCAATCACAAATAGAGTAAGTCAACTACCAGTAAGCCCTTCCAGGTCATACAGAAGCTAGCATACTAAACAAGGTGACCAACAATGTTCAGTAAGACGAAGGAAATATGCACAACTCTATTTAATAACGAAATGAAAACAACTAGAGTTTCAGCTGTTCAACAGTTATAGTATTTAAATCTCCCCCAAAATCGGGTTTAGCTCATGGGGGAGGGATAAAATGAAATGCGCAAAGAAATGTTACAACCCATTTTAGAGAAAAGAGATGAAAACCGAAAATGGAAACAGCAGCACGCGATAACAGTAGAAGCTCCTCTCTGTCGTCAGCTCTCTCCCATAAATGGTGAGATTCTTCTCCCTTGTCTTTTCCAACACCAAAAAATGTTCTCTATTCGGATCTATATGTGTCGACTGGGGTATTCTGTCCATTTTATATCAGATACCAATTTTAGGGCACCAAGATGGTGATTGTGCGGGCATGGTAAATTCTCTCGTATTTTGGGACAGTTACTGTGCTATGAATCTATGTTCTAGCGATTAATTGCTCCAAATCTTTTATGCTTTGTCTTAAACATGCTTTATCCACTCCTTTCTGGGCTCAGCGCTCTCTTCAAGCTTTTATCTTCTTTTCTCGAACCTGCACATAAAAGCCAATAATAGAAGAATTCAGAACAATTTTAAGTTAAAGCATTCAAGACACGGGACTTCAGCTCATAATTCAATTTCTAAGATTATTCATGATGTTTAAGAGCCAAAATAGACACACTTTAACATTTCTTTGCACAAAATTTCCCGAATAATAACTATCATAACTCTCCTTTGGAGTGTCATACCCCCAAACTTAAAATCTTGCTTGTCCCCAAGCAAGAGCATGCATTGCACCCCTTTATACTAAGAAAACATTAGCAGCTTGCAGACTCAACATCCAGACTTATGCCCCAAACCTTTACTTTGATCAGCAACGCTAGAACTTACATACTCTGCTATAGTACTTTAGCTGGAGCAAAGAAAGGAGAGCATCTTAATTTTGTTCACCTTCCAAGAGATGCTATTTTCTGCCTAGTTCTAGCTTCCTTCTACTTCCCAACCTCAAGCTTAACTTTTTTTAGTGGTTTCTTTCTTAAGCCCTATTACTAGCCTGCACTTTTAACCTTTGCACTACCAACTTGGGCTTCTTTAACCATGAGCTACTTTCCTAATCCTACAGCCTCTTTTTGCTATGGATGCGGGTTATTAGCCCCTCCTTTATTGATTTTTTCTTCTTCTTTTTTTAAGTATGGGCTAAATTACAGGATTAGAAAGATTCATGGTTGTATATAAATTAGCTACTAAAGGTTTGTAAAACTAACTGCACTCACTTCCCCAAACTTAGGAGAATGCATTGTCCTCAACGCGGCTAAGGACAACCAGAACAAATGATTCAGCACGCCCCCAAACTTAAAGTGAAACTATGATAAGAAGTATAAGAGTGCTCGCTAAGAGGATAAGTATATGGGTAGGGATGGCTAGTGCTAAAATCTAAGGGGATATATAAAAGGTCCAGGATGGCTATAGAAAGATAAAGCAGGCTTTGGATAGATGACCATTGAAATTCCTCTCTAAGGTCAGCCCTACTTGGAGATAGTACTACTACATGGATGTTAGGGCATGGGCAGGCAAACATGAACCAAAAGGCGAACAAAAGAAAGCCAACAAACATTTACGTGCTCCAATATCATATAGAAGACTGTGCTATAGCAGGCTCTAGCAATTAGAAGGGAAGGGCAAGAGATTGATGCTGAGGACACAAAATTGCTAACACTTTCTTTTCATTGGGGGCGGGGAGATTCACATACTGACGAAAAGGAAAAGACAGAATCTAAACGCATAAATTAAAAATGCAGGAATTTTAAAACTAAACTAAGAAATACAAATAACAGCATGGAAGGGGGGAGATTTCCTTTTTGCTGATAACCGGAGCTTCCTTTGGTGCTCTCGCCTGTAGGCTGATCTTCCTCTTCAGAACTGCTAGAATGCTCCAGCAGATTTTTCAGTCTGGCATGAGTGGTGGCAGACAATGATGGGACCTCCTTCTTTAAAAGCTCCAACACGGCCAAGATGTTGGCATTCCTCTTCTTTGCTTGTTGGGCAAACGTAGACTGAGCCTCCTCTATACGCGATAGCTACTTCTAGAGCTTCGTTAACTGCGCCATCATTTCATTGATGGCTGTTGTAGGCAAAGCTCCATGCCTTGTTGGGTCTTGGAGCATCAAGCGCTCCAACGTATGTTTGTCTATCACTAGCTTGTCCTTGATGAGTTCCTTGTCGTCAAGGATAGAAATGTCTCGGTGCAGGCATATTTGGTAATTAAGTTGGGGAAGAATAGTTAGTTCGTCTTTTTTGATGCGCATTAAGCCATCTATCTATGGATTATCTGGCCAACATCAATAGTGCGGCCCTCCAAAATGAAAGCCAATAGTAGGACTCTGTCCTTTGTAATAGAAGAGTCATGCGTTGTTGGCATAACTCGACTCTTGACAAAGTAGAGCCAGACATTGGCCTCTGCCGTGAGTTGGCCAGATTTTAGGGAGCGGGGGCCTTGTCCATGACCTGCCAGGTTGCGCCTTTGACGCCAACCAGCTGTAAGGCATGGTCGAGCAAATGAAGAGAGGGCTGTTGTACCTGTTCGTTAAAATCGATCGCGGGGATGTTAGGAAGCTTCAGCAGTTTGTTGATACGCTCTGGAGATCAATCCACCTCCACATCTGGAATGACTATGCGCCCCTCTCTGTCTTGATCGAAGTTCGCGTAAACGAACCAACTCTATTAGCACAGGTATGGAAGGGGCACAGAAATGCTCCCAGTTCAGCAACTTTGCTCCATCTTTCACGAACTGCGACATCTCTTCCGCCTTGAAGCCTTTATTCAGATAAAGGTCACTCGTCTTTATTGCCCGGTAGTTCGTCTTGGCTGCCTGGTCCAAAAAGCGCTTCAATGTCACCTAGTGCGATAGAACCCCGTTTATCGTCTTCTTCACACTAGATGATGGCGGGACCTGCAAAATAGAAGAGTGACCACCGTGCCGCTTCCCCTAAGATGGGTAAGCGGTCTTTGCTGACTTCTTTGGGGCTGTGAGGTGCTGAGGGCCTTCTGTTTCTTGGCTAGGCTAGGACTGGGCAAAGGAGAAAGGGGCTTCTTACTTTTTCGAGTGCGCAAGGTGGGCTCAGAAGCGGAGGCACTCTTGGGAGCCACTGATGGATGGATTTCTTCAACTATAATGGGGGAGAAGGTCGCAGAGATAGGAGTCGGTTGGCTTTGAGTGGTGATGAGAGTGGTTTGGATGGGAGGTAGAGGTGGATCATTGTGAGATGAGGGCGATTCAAAGATAGGGGCAATGAGAGGTTCAGTCGATTTTCCAGGGCTAGCGACTAGAGGATCTTTAGCAGGAGGAGGATGTTGGGATTGAGCTTGCGGGAGGCTAGGGCTTAGAGCATAGAGGTTTACCCTAGGGCTGGGCAACTGGAGGAGGAGGCGACGACAACTCCGAATCGATGGGGGACTATTCAGAGCTTGTCGGAGTTCGTATCGCCAGGCTCCGCTCGCTGATGCTTCAGGTGGCGGAGATCATGTCGTGCGCCTCCTAAAACTCTTCATTGGACCCTTCGCTGGCAGAAAGCTGCACTGCCAGGGCTCTTTTTCTGTTGGCCTTATGTTTGATTCATGGCATGGTGAGGGTTAGGGTTTGCTTTGAGCACAATAGAAAGAGAAGAGAATGGGGAAATTTAAGAGCACAAAGGAGATGGTAGGAAAGAGAGGAAGTGGGAGGAGGATGTTGAAGACGTGGACTTTTAAAAAGAAACGACTCACATGTATAAGGGATGAATCCCTTCCCACTATTTTGTTTTCCAATTTTAAAAATTCCTCCTCAAATCATTAATTCCAAAATATTTTCCAATCCTATTTCTCTTCCTCAAAACTGTAATAATTACTATCCTCTCCCCACAATTGAATTAGCCCCTTTTTTTTCTTAATGATGCCCATATGTCTACCACACCTTAAAGCTCTTTTTTTTCTTGATGATGCCCATATGTCTACCACACCTTAAAGCTCCACCTTCCTGTGTTCTTATCTCTTCGTCTGCATCATTATCAATCCCATCATTACTACCTTCCACTTTCTTTTGTAACCTGCTCACTTGACTAATTTCAACATGTACCCATCGCAAAATAAAATTAGACTAAAATAAATCACAAGATTTGAAAGCATATAAGCGAAATAAAGAAAAAGCACGAAATTAAAAATTCTGGAACAATAAAATGATTTGGCACTACATGCCGCTCCAATTATTCCTTCTTGATCACACTTAGTCTGCTGCGAAATGGTGAGCTCCAACATCTCTCACCATGTTCTCGCCATAGAAGTGCTTCAACCTCTTACCATTAACCGTGAATTCTCTTCCTAAATCAATCTCTTGTACCCTGACAGCTCCATGAGGAAAGACGTACGAGACCAAAAATGATCCAGACCATCTAGACTTAATTTTTCCTGGAAGTAGTTTCAATATCTTGAATTGTACCAGAGTAGTTGTTGACCTTTTACAAACTTCCTGAGTTGGATTCTTGCATCATGCCATCGCTTTCCTTTTTTCCTTATATATTTTGGCATTTTCATACGCATCTCGCTTGAACTCCTCAAACTCTAGCAATTGCAAGTGCGCAAGTCTCCCGCTGCAACATAATCTAAATTCATCTTCTAAATAGACCATAATCGATTGTAAATCAAACTTCAAATTGATAACATTAGTTCGATAACTTGACGAATAGTACTTCTCAAGAACTTCCCAAACATGTTTAGCAATTTCGCTCCCGACAGCATAGGCTAGGGCTTCAGCAAAAAAAGTAGCATTGATCAAGGTCATGAGTGCTTCCATCTTTAATCCAATCTTCAAAAAGATGATTGATCACTGGCAAAGAAGTAGTGGTTGCTGGTTGAGATCCAGTCGCCGATACTGATCCAGTTGCCAATGAAGAAGCAAGAAATTGTGACGGTGTTAGTACTGATCCATCAGTAAAACCAAACAACTTGTGTGCCTTCAAGATAGTAGTAAGTCGAAATTTCCACAAAATAAAATTGGTTGAATCAAGACGAACCGAAACCAAATTGCAGATTTTTGATAAGAAAATGATGGTAGAATGAAGATCTTTATGTGTGTTTGTTGAAGAAAATGCCATTTGAAAAAGAAGCTGGAACGAAAAATTTGTGGGAATTGAATGAAAGAAACATGGAAAAGATCTAAGTTGATGTGTGTCAATAAACTCGCTTTGATATCATTAAATCTTCGATAAAATAATGTGAAAGTATTACTTTATTCCCACATAATTAATTCATTGATACATCAGAGTATTTATAGGAAAATATTACTAACTGCTATTAAACTAACTCTTATAACATAAAAACAGAACTGATGTAATAACATAAAAACAGAACTGATAATGCATCAGTTAATAAGAGGGGATTCACAATTTGGACAATCCAGATGGTGTTGATGTTTAGCTGGAAACAAGGATGTCAAACAGCTAATCAATAAGGAGATGGACGACTTAACAAAAATTCTTTGGCTGATCGAAGAAATTCGTGCACCGTTGGAAGTGATGAAGATTGCCTCAATCTACCATATCAGATGAGAACCCAATCGGGTGGCTCATGCCCTTGCTCGTGTGACGTAGGAAGCTAAAGGAAAGATGAGTTAGAGGGGTACGATACCTGAGTGGCTGCGTATTATTGCTTCTGAATACTTATTTTAATTTGTGTGGCATTTTAGCTGTAAAAAAAAAAAAAAAGAGTTTAAGTTTTATCATCCACGGGCATTTATAGGTTTTTCTAATATTGTAAAAAAAATTATTTAAATATAATTATTTCAAAACTAATTTTTAAAATATTGTTTTTTAACTAGGACAAATTATCTCTTACCGAGACCAATTGGAAATATGTCTATCTCTATTGCTAACAAATAAAATCTAAATCTAAAAATTGCTCCTATTATTTTCAGGTTTCTCTCTCTAGAATGAGAGTCGGTTTGGGGTTTTAGGTTACTGCTTGCTGCGGGTTTGGCTTGCTTCTTGCTAGGGAGAATTTGACTTCGCGATGGGCTGGGTTTCTGTTGGGAAAAAATCTCCTACTTCTACCGCAGGAATAAGCAGAAAATAACTGAGAAATTTAAAGAAACCAATGAATTAATGTGGAAAAACTCCAAACCGGAGAAAAAACCACGGCCCACAAGGAAAAATCCACTATGTGAAAAATTATTACAATCACACAGATTTCTCTCCCCAATTACACAAAACACTCTTCCAAAGCAAATACCGCTCAGTTAACTAGAGCTAGTATATCAGGCTTAAAGTATTTCAATTGGGATGACTAAAACCCAAGCTCATGAGCTCCTTTTATAGTAGTTGGAACACATCTCCTTCTTGTACTTTTCCGATGTGGGACAACTTCTAGCACATGGAGACCATCCTTGTATTCTTCCAATGTGGACAACTTCAATTCCAATATTTTGCCAAAACCCAACAGTTTCGACTTACTGATGAGGAGTCTTTGTCCGTCGCAGTGAAAGTGACAACGACGTTACTTTCGGCAGACTCTATTCAACTATGTGTGATGGGTAAACTTTTGTCCAGCCGTAAGAAAAATCTTGATGTTTTTCGTTCTGTTATGAAAGACGTTTGGCGGGTGCATCAAAATATGCGTTTTGAACTGGTCCGGGATAATGTCTATATGATTCAGTTTCGTTCGCTTTTGGAGAAGAATCTGATTTTGAATTCGGGCCCTTCCACGTTCGACAATGCTTTATTAGTGCTAGTTTCTCCGACCGCAGAGGATCGACCGATACCGTGGCGTTTACTCACTGCTCTTTCTGGGTTCAGGTGTATAATGTTCCGGTTAATTGTCTGACCCGAGATGTTGCTTTACTGATAGGTAGTGCTCTTGGTCTGGTAGAGGATGTGTCTCCGATACCTTTTGTTGGATTGGGCCGTTCTTACGTATTTGTGTTCGTATTGATCTTCAGCGACCTTTAAGGTGGGAGGGTGAAATTATATCCTTCTAGTGGTGTATGGAGGTGTAGTGTTGGATTCAATACGAGAGGCTACCAGATTTTTGTTACTGTTGTGATCGGCTTGGCCATTCGATTAAAGGATGTGTGATCAGTCTCTTCTGGCCGGTTCTTCTTCGTTTCAATATGGAGATTGGTTGCGAGCGAATCCTCCCAATCGAAAATCTACTTCTATTAGGCCTCTTGGGTTACGTGCAGATCGACAGGTGGTCCCTCGGGATGGTCGGCGTTCTACTGGAATTTTGGATCCGCCTTGGATTGCGGCGACAGACCACCGACTTCTCTAATCGAGTCGGGTACGCCGGTAATTTCTGGTGCTGGGGCGTTCAGAAGAAGAACGTAGAGATTTTGGGTGCTTTGGTGGCGCATTCGCAGGTTCCCACATCAAATACCTTTTTGACACGTGTTCATACTATGCAGGTACCATTGGGCTCTAATTCTGGTTCTCTCCCTTTGGGCCCATCTCTTGTAACTGCTGATATTCGGCCGCCTAGTGTCAATCCAAGTGCAAACAACATTCCTATTGGCGGCCCCGTGCCTCCGTCTACACCATCTTTGCACAAAAAATGGAAACGTCGGGCTTGGGCCCTCTTTTGGATACTTCTACTCAGTTCGAACAATTTGGTGAGTTTTTGGGCAAACGTTCTGGGATTTCTATAAGCGTGCCTGACTCTCGTTCAACAAGAAAGAAGTAAAAAGTTGATGATGCCATGGGAGCTAGTTCAATTTCTATTGGTTCAACCGCGGTACCATCTGTGTTATTATCGGCGGAGGCTGTTACTCAGCCCTGCCGGACGCCATGACTATCTTATTTTGGAATGCCCGGGGCTTGGGGTCTTCCCGGGCATTCTGGCGGTTGTGCCAACTGGTGCTTTTAAATAGACCCTACATTTTGTTCCTTTCTGAGACTAAATCACGTACGGACAAAAAGACTTTTATTCGTTAGTAGCTTAAAAAACTTGTTGCGCCTATGCTTAATAGCTAGAGGGTAAGTGCAAGTGCACGCTGTCACAAGTAATACTATGGAAATATTCCAAGTTTGTCTCCACAGGGACTAGTTTTCTTTTAAAACTAGACCCTCTTAGATACTTTGTTATCCACAGGGATTAATTTTCTTTTAAAATTGATTTTGTAAATTACTTAAATGAGTAATCGGGTTTGAGATGAAAAGTGGTAAAATTGTTGGGAACACAATTTAAAAACACAAAGATTAAAAGGTCAACCCCTATTGAGATTTAGTTCTAAAAAGATGAATTACACCTACCAAATGTGCCCGTATAATTATGTTCAATTTATGAAAACTGGTTCAACTCCTATTCCATACCACTTTTGGTTTGTTTAGAAGCTTAGGCTAGCGTTTACATATGTCTATGAAACTCTAGAGTCTTAAATAAATCAAATTCCAACTAACGTTTAACGGATAAGAGAGCCTATGTCTAGGATCTTGTTTTAGTTATTATTTATAAGTAAGTTTCCATTTCACCTTGATTTGACCCGTTTGACTCTAACCTTTTCAGAATTAAATTCAAACTAATGTAATTTAAACAAGTGACCAATAAGAAAATCAATTGGATAAATTGTATTAATCAAGATAAGCAATGAGAGTGTAATACGCCGTTCTCACTAATAGATGTAATTTAAAATAGATGAACTAAACCATTCGTATGAGGGTTGAAGAAATAATTTAGCTACTCATAGAAGTAAAAGAATTGAAATAACAAAAGAAGATGATAACAAAAGAAACGCATTTTCATTAGAAATGGAAAGAAAGTACAAAATTGAAACAAGTTGAATTGCAATAAAATAAACAAAGAATAATCGTAGAAAAATAATTGAAAAAAAAACTTAAATAAAAACTACAAAACTAAAATTGATAACAAAGTAGAAAGAAAAAACAAAAGCATGGAAAATGAGATGTGTTGTAATGATCCATGGAAACTCAATTTATAGACTTGGGAGGTAACAAGGTGTTGAGAAATCCATGGGAAGTTGGGAACCACTAGTAGTTGTAGAGATCTTAGGAAAGAAGATCAAATCTTTGACCAATTGCTTGGTCAAAAGTGGTTATTCACGTTTTGATAATCTAGGCATCAAATGTGGTTGAAGCATTATGAAGCTGGATCTTTCAAAGTAATTTAGTTTGTGCATTCTTCTAGTAAGCTAGAAATTCTGGGGGTGTGATGCGTCTAACGCATTGTGAACACTAATCTTCACTTTTCTCTAAAAAACAAACATATTTACACCAATTAACCTTCATTTACCGATAATTGAATGCCCAAGTTCTTAATCACAAAACATGCATATTTTTGCTAAGATAGATGCATGATCATACACTTTTCATCCGAAATAACCATTAACTAAGCATGCAAATCTATTCTTTTTAGCCTTTAATCAAGGTTTATCACTGAATTTTGGTAATTGTTTTAGTGTTGACTGTGTGGAAAAAGTGGTGGTTTGGCTCTCATTTGGTCATCTGAGGTGATGTTTAGTCTTATTTCTTTCTCGAAAAATCATAATGATAGATGGGTTGACTGGTAGGGTGATAAATGGCCTTTTATAGGTTTTTATGGGTTTTCAAAAACTGATTTAAAATACCAGTCCTTGTCTTTATTACGCCAGCTTCATGGGAGCGATGTGTCGCCTTGGCTTATCGATGGTGATTTCAATGAGATTTTAAGTAATGACGAGAAATTTGGGGGGCGAATGCGCGCTGAACGTGATATTTTTACCTTCCAGCAAGTGATGGATGATTGTGGTTTGTTGGACTTGGGTTTTCAGGGGCCCGTTTGTACGTAGATAAATCGTCGACCAAGCTCTGCCTCTGTTCAAGAACGCCTTGATTGGGTTTTCTGTAATGTGGCTAGGCAGTCTCTTTTTCCTTCGCATTTTATTGATCATCTGGACTATTTCAAATCGGATCACTGATTGCTAAACCTTATTTTGCTAAGCACATTAGCATCTACCATTCTTAGCGTCACTGTATCCGACGGATTGAGGACACTTGGTTGCACCAAGGAGATTGCGTGGAGGTAGTTGTTGGTGGGTGGTCTTCTTCCTATCCTGCTCCGAACCCGTCGGACATTGCTGAGAAAACTCGTCATTGCATGCAAAGATTGTGGTCATGGGGCCAGTCGAAGGTGGGTGGGTATTCAACTGGATGCAAGAGGCTATGGCTCGGGTTCAAAAGGCCATTGCGGCTCTCCCATCTCAGGCTTCCGAGGATTCCCTTGTTTCAACAGAAGCTCATCTTGAGAACCTCCTATTAGAAGAAGAACAATACTAGAAACAACGTTGTGGAGAGTAGTGGTTGCAGTGCGGGGACAAAAATACT
This sequence comes from Momordica charantia, assembly GCF_013281855.1. Classification (NCBI taxonomy): domain Eukaryota; kingdom Viridiplantae; phylum Streptophyta; class Magnoliopsida; order Cucurbitales; family Cucurbitaceae; genus Momordica; species Momordica charantia. The sequence continues at coordinate 11,777,692 of NW_028275166.1, read as the reverse complement.
CGTTGGTTTCATACTCGCACTTCTTTTCATCGGAAAACGAATTGTATTCTGGGCCTTACTGATGAGTCTGGGCAGTGGTGTACCGACTGTGGGATTGTGGCTTATTTAATTTCTGGTTATTTTTCCAATATTTTTACCTCGAGTTTCCCTTTTGATGAGGACTTCAAGTTGGCTCTAGTTGATGTTGAATGTCGAGTTTCATGAGGTGATGAACAGGGAATTGACACGGTCTTTTCATGAAGAGGATATTTTGATGACGCTCAAACAAATCCATCCGAATAAAGCACCTAGGTCGGATGGGCTTCCTGAGTCATTCTTTAGTAGTTAGTGGGTAACCGTGGGCCCTGATATCGTCCAGTGTTGTTTGGGGGTGCTAAATGGCGGGGTCTCATTAGGTCCTATCAATGAGACTTTGCTTGTCCTAATTCGGAAGGTACACCATCCTAAGTTTGTTTATGATTTTCGTTCGATCTCCCTCTGTAATGTGGTATATAAGTTTATCTCCAAGGCGTTAGTTAACCGAATGAAAAAGGTGCTCAATATTATTATCTCTCCCACCCAGAGTGCATTCATCTCGAGCCGGTGTGTTGTTGATAATGCGAGACTATGAGTGCATTCGTGCCTCTAAGAATCGTCATGCTGGGAGTGGTGGGGCAGCTTTAAAATTAGATATGAGTAAGACTTATGACCAAGTTGAATGGTCATTCTGGAGCGTGTTATGCTTAAGCTGGGTTTCGCGCCTAAATGGGTTAAGTTGGTTATGTCCTGTATCAGCTCGGTCTGATACTCTTTCAACCTCAATGAGGAACAATTGGGTAATATTGTTCCTAGTTAGGGCCTCTGTCAAGGCGATCCGTTATCTCCATATCTGTTTTTGGTGTGTACCAAAGGACTATCTTGTCTTGTTCTGGGTGCTGAACGCCAACGAGCTATTTCCGATTGGTTCATTATGAGGTACCGTCCCCCTATCTCCCATCTTTTCTTTGTTAATGATAGTATTCTATTTTTCAAAGCTAAGGTGGCAGAAGGGGCTGTTGTTCGAGCAATTTTGCAATTGTATGAGCAGGTGTTTGGTCAAACGATAAATTTTGATAAGTCGGTACTGTCTTTTAGCCCCAATACCAGTCTGTATACTCAGCCTGCTCTTGGGTCCCTATTTGGGGTCCAGCTTTCATAGTGCCATGAAAAATATCTGGGGCTTCCTTCATTTATGCCTAAAAATCGGCAGAATATGTTGTGTTTCATCAAGGACAGTGCTTGGCGGCAGCTTAAGGGTGGAAAGGTCATCTTTTTTCGATTTGAGGTATGGAAATTTTGTTGAAAGCTATAGTTCATCTATTCCGTGCTATACTATGAACTGTTTTCGGCTCCCGAAAGCTCTAATTCATGATTTGCACCAAATGATGGCTCGGTTCTGGTGGAATGGGGTGGATGGGGACCGACGTATTCATTAGGTTGGCTGGTCTGATATGTGTTGGCCCAAATGTTTGGGTGGTATGAGATTTAGAGATCTTAGGTTTTTTAACCAATCTTTGTTGGCAAAACAATGATGGCGTTTGTTGAATACTCATTCCTCACTACTGGTCAAAGTCTTGAAGGGGCGCTATTTTCCAAATGGGTCTTTTATGGACGTCAGCCTTGGCTGGAATCCATCATTTATTTGGTGGAGTCTTTTGTGACGCCGCTTGCTCCTACAGTTGGGATCTCGGTGGCGTGTGGGTAATGGGGACTATTCTACTTTATGGAGCAAACTGGCTCCCTCGGGATTCTGCTCTTTAGGTCCAGTCGATGAGGCGTATGCCCCAAGGGGTGTGGGTTTGTGATGTATGTACTATTTTTGGGTGTTGGAATGAACGGCTGGTTCGAAAACGGTTTGACGATGACGAAGCTCGGTAGCCGGACCATCTAATATGGCATTTTGATAAATCAGGAATTTTCTCAGTTAAAAGTGGGTGTCTGGTGGCCCAGCGTCAGACTGTTCTCTCTGGGTCCTCTTCTTCTTGGTCGGATTTGGTGATCCATTGGTGGGAGGGGGTTTGGAAAATGCGGTTACCGAGCAAGGTAAAAATTTTTATTTGGCGTCTCTACTGGGATCAGCTTCCCACATGTACAGCTCTTTCTCGTCGGGGTGTTTCTATTCCCAATGTCAGTTTTGTGGTTTTCCAGGGGAAGATGTGTTGCATCTTTTTTGGTTTTGTGATGTGGTTCGGTCCTTTTGGGTTTATTCAAAGTTCACCCCTTATCTACATCGACGGTCGGTGCCGAGTATGTTCTTTTTATTATCTGAGTTGTAAGATATTTTGTCGGTCACAAATTTTGAGGAGCTCTCAATTTTCTTATAGGTTATTTGAAATTCTAGGAATCGTGTGCGTATGTCGGGTGAACGTCCAACTGGTTCTGTTGGGAGCTGGGCTTCAGACTATTTACGCTCTTATAGGTCTGTCAATCTCTGATGGCGTGAGTTGGTGACTCCTCATGGTGATCGTTGCTTATGCCGCTGGCAACCCCCACAAGATGGTTAGTTTCAAGTAAATACAGATGCTGGTTTTCTCTCGGGCTCGCTTCGAGGGGGAATTGGGGTGGTCATTCGCGATGCCAGTGGTCATCTTCTCTTGGCACAACATCGGCATCGCTTCCCCATTGCGCTTCAATTGATTTGGCCGAGGCTCTGGCGCTTCATCGTGGTCTTCTACTGGCGAATGAGGCGGGTTTTCGGCTCATTCTCCTTGAGTCGGACTCTCTCCTGTGTTTCCGATTTCTTACTCAGGACGTTGAGTATTTGTCAGAGGTGGGGTGCCTCCTTACGGAGATTCACCAACATTGTTCTTTGTTGGGTTCAGTTTGTTTCACCTTCACACACCATGAAGACAATGTAGTGGCACATAAATTGGTGCAAATGGATGTTGTTCAGCATTTGGCTTGAAAATGATCCTTCATAAATTTCTAGTTTACTTGCTTCTGATTGTTGTCCTTTATTCTCCTAGTTTCGTTTATTTGTACCTGTCAAAAAAAAATCTAAATCTAATTCAAACTAAATCTAAACTAATTATTAAATTAAATTATAAATATTTAAATATTATTTAGTTAAATTAAAATTGAAATCAATTAACTAATTAAATAAATCAAATCTAATTAGTTATTTAAAAATCAACTAATTGAATCTAAACTAAATCAATTAACTATTTAAATAAATTAATTAAACATAAATCAACTATAATCAATTAATTATCATAAATATTTAAATATTGTTTAGTTAAATTAAAATTCTATGTAATTAATTCATTAGAAACAAAGAGGATGGGATATACATGGTGTCAATCACTATCACACCATTTGAGCTCCTCTCTTAATACCTTTTTTTTTAAAAAAAGTAATACCATTTTGTTAAAAACAATCAACTTCGCACATATCTTGATATGATATTGTGTACCCTCCCGACTTTAATTTTGGTTTCATCATAAGATCTCTATTAATGGAGGTAATTATCCTCATTTATATAATAAGAATCCGTCCCTTCAACAAAAAAAAAATAGTCAAAATTCGTCCCCATGTCGCCACACGGGAGGGACATGGGGACGTAAAAAAGAATGTGAAAGTATCCTGGAATTAATATGAAGTGTTATGGCACTCGTAGAATATGGGTAGCTCACAAGTTGAGAGTACACTTATATATTTACAATTTTAAAGACCATATAGGGATAATAGTCGATGTTTATCGATTAAATTTATAATTGAACAACGAGCAAGATAAATATTCGGTTAAATTTTTTAAAACATCTTTAAATATTATATATTTGTGTAAATTAATCTAAAAACTATAAAACTAATAAATAACATCAACCAAATTAAATAATTAAGCTTATATATTTGTTATTACTTATTATTTGATTTCTTTGTTTCAAATAGTTTTATGGGTTAAAAAGCTTTTTTGTTTTGTTTCTATACTTTCATTAAAGTAACGATTTAGTCCTTAAACTTTAGTTTGTAACGATGTAGTCCATGTACTTTTAAATTGGTAACAATCTAATTGCCAGACTTTAATATGTAACAATTTAGTCGTTGTAATTTAAAGCTTATATTGATTTCTTCATTGTGAAGTTTTTTTTTCTTTAAGTTCGTTATATACATAAATTGATAGACCAATGAAAAATTGATATACATAAAGTTTGTTATGTTTATAAATTAGAAAAATTAAATTGAAGTCTTCATTTTAATAAATTTTTTCACCATAGAGACTAAATTGTTACTTTAGCGAGAATACAATAACGAAATGTGTTTTTTAACCTAGTTTTATGGTTGGCATTACCGTAAGATTCTTGAGATAATTGTGTTAGTTTTTGAAATACTTAACACCCCCTTCGTAATCCTTTCGTTTTCTATTTTTGTTTTTTTTTTAATATTTTAAAATTTTGTCATTATTTCTATCTCTCCAAAATTTTCATCTTATTTTTATTTTTTTTGTTACCACTCTAATTTCTCTCTCTAAAAATTTAATATTTTTTCAACTTTTCTCTCTCTAAAAATTTCGTCTTTTATAACTTTTCTTTCTCTTCCTAATCTATTTTTCCTCTGAGAATTATATTTTCTTTTCTCGTTCAATTTTGTTTCACTATAACTTTTTATTTCTCTTTGTATTTATTTATTTTTTCTAATAAGTATATTTCGAACCTTGTTTTTATCTCTAAATTTTTTCTTAGTATAATTTTTATTTTTCTTTCTAATTTATTTTTTTTCTTCAACATAAGTTTTCCTCCCGGCTTTGCTCTTTATCTCTAAAATTGGTTTTCTTTTTGTCTTTAACTTTTATTTGACTAATTATGTTTTTCTCAATTTTTTTCTTAATCACTCTAAACTTTCTCTTTCAAAAGTTAATTTCCATCTCTCTAAACTTGTATTTTCATGTCTTAGGAGTGGAAAAAAATTCCCGAAAAATCGGGTCTCCATTCCAAAAATAGGAAATGCATGCCCCGATCCGATCCCCGATTACATTTTTAAATAATTAATATATATTTTATTGACATATTTACTAAATTGTGAATAAAATATTATATAGTTTTTAAAAAAATAATTACTTATAATAGCTTATAATAATTCTAAAAATAATTAATATATATTCATTACACTTTTTTATTTTTTAAATTCTAAAATAATTAAAATCAATTATAAAACTGGCAATTTTTCCTGCGAATATTCTCATCCACAAATAAAGATTCTTTAACCTGAATCTCAATTCCCGGACCAAAAAACAAGGTGGGGATGAGGACAAAAATTTTTTCACGAGCACAAGAATGGGAGAGGACATGATCCTCATTCCTGACCTAACATCATTGTCATCTCTACTCTACATATAATTTTCTTTCTCTAATATACATTTTCAATTTTCTAACTTTTTAAAAATATAAAACTAAAAATGATTACTCTGTTAAAAAACAAAACACAAAAAATAGTCATCAAACATATATGATTTTTGTTTTTTAAAAACAAAAAACTAAAAGCCAAAAACCAAAATGGTTATAAAGGGCAAGTTAGAAATTTGATCTCACAATCTTTCGATTGACGATATGTGTCTTAACCTATTGAGTTATGCTTAAGTTAGTGAAATACTTAGTTCGAAAATCTTCTATAATAAAAAGTTCATAAATTACATTAGCATATTTTGAATTATATATATATATTTTTTTAATTAGAGATTTGGAAAATTCTCCCTTTTGCTATTTAGGCAACACTATTGTGCCCATGTATAGATTTAAATTCGTGAAAGGGAATCTAGTTCAAATTTAAATGAAAATTTGATAAAGAGAGTCCAAATTAGTTATCTTTTTATTAAAAATAAACTATGTATTTCAAATTTAAAAAAGTAGGTTTATAAATATATAGAGTAGGTTTATATATATATATATTAAGAAAAATATTTAAAAATGAAAAATTAATTGAATAAAAACGAAAAATGTTAGATGGTAGGTATTTGAATACACAAAATTTTGAAGAATGGAAATTCGTGGAACAAATGTAATTGGTGCAAATTTAGATTCGTCCTCAACTTTGAAAATTATTATATTTTGGTCCAATTGAAAAAAAAAAAAAAAACCAATTTGGTTGTCACCGTAAATTACTTTAGACGATATTTTTTTTCTTGAAATACAACAACATGTTGGGTGAGACTTCGAACCCATAATTTTTATTTAGTCGAAAATATATGCTTTAATCAGTTAAGTTATACTCAAGTGGGATACTTTTAACAGGTGGATAATATAATTTAATTTGAAGTATATGTATTAATGTATCTCATATATTCGTGTTGTATAAAATTGTTGAGGCGATTATTAGATAACTGGAATTAAGTAACTGTTAAAACACCGCATAGAGAGGTATTTTCCCTTCTACTACTGTTTTCTTTCTGGCTGCAGAATTTATTTTTCCTTTTAAACTTATCACGGTTGAAATTGAATATCAGTCATTAAAATTTTAAAAAAAATTATTATACTAATATCAAGAAAAATTTTGCTTGAATGCATTCTGATTTTTTTTAATATTGAAATAGGGTTCATTTAATTTATTTAAAATTTTAATCTAAAGTTTAAAATCTAAACTCTAGTTTTTTTTTTTTAATATTGAAATAGGGTTCATTTAATATGTGCCTTAACTAATTGAATTTTGACAAGGTTGTTAGTGAAAATTTTTTATTATGATTCTTTATTTTTTATATAGAAAAAACTATATATATCATGAGCTTCTATTATTTGGTGGCGTATTTATTTTTTTAATTTAGGGTTGAATTTGAGTATCACATTTATCAAGTAATAATTTATTATTATGTCAAACCGAGCATACCTCAAGTGGCTAAGACACCTATCTCTGATCAGAAGATCATGATTTATAAATTTATTGTCAAAACTTTCACAAACATGCTAAAATTGGTTCTAGATGAGATCATAGCTCCAACTCAATCGACCTTTGTCTCAGAGACAAAGTATAATAGATAATGCCATAATCAAGTTTGAGTGCATCCATTTGAAAAACAAAAAGAGGAAAGGAAAGCACAGGGTCACATTGCTAAAACTAGACACGTCTAAAGCTTATGATAGAGTTGAATGAGAGTATATGAGACAGGTTACGGAGAAATTGGGTTTCTGCCAAAGATGGATTTCTCTTGTTATGCAGTCAGTCAACTTTTTTGTGCTGATCAATGGCGTTCAAGGAGCAAGATTTCAACCAAAACGGGGTCTTCGATAAGGATATCCTTTATCCCTTATCTATTTCTATTATGTGCATAAGGGTTGTCTGCCCTTATCAATAGAGAACAACAAGGCCTATTAACTAGTTTTCGCATCAATAAGCATTGTCCAACTATCTCTCATTTATTTTTTTTTGCAGATGACAGTAATTTTTTTCAAGATGGCAGCGAAGGATTGTCAATCAATGAAACGCATTTTGAAATCTTATGAGAAAGCCTCTGGGCAGACCATTAACCTTTTTTTTCCCTTCTACTACTGTTTTCGGTTGAAATTGAATATCAGTCATAAAATTAAAAAATAATTTATTATACTAATATCAAGAACAAAAAAAGAGAATATATTTTGCTGGCATGCATTCTGATTTTGTTACATTGAAATAGGGTTCATTTAATTTATTTAAAATTTTAATCTAAAGTCTTAAATTTACCTATATCTACTAGTTTATCTAAAATTATCATATTTCGATGTAAAGATAACAAAAGAGTACTAAATGTAAAAGATAATATAATGGAAATAAAAAAATTGGTAAGAAAGTAAAAGATCCAACACCATTAGTTTGTACAGAAATAATATATATTATATATTTTAAATCTTGAAATGAATGAAATAGAAGAAATTTATAACCAAAATCCAAAAACAATAATAACTATATGACCAACAAAAAGACACATTAACCCAATTCTACTAAAAAAAAAAGAAAAAAAGAAAGAAAGAAAGAAAACTAACAATAATGTTTTCCCTATTAAAAGAAATATATAAAAATGACATTTGAATCTTTAGACTTCACATCGTCCTCGCATGGTAGAGAGTTGAATCCTATTAGGTTCTTTATCTGTGTTTTCTTCATCTTTTGAACCCCACACCGAGTAATATGCGTATAGAATAAGTTGGAGAAAACCTGAGACTGCCCCAACACCATTGCTTATCTACAAAATTTTCAGTTAAAACGTTGGTCAAGTCAAAAACATTTATTCAAATACTTAAATGTCGATATAAAATGTCAAACTTTAAAACTCAAAGATAGAAGAATCTAGGAAATATTGATATTTGTTAAGGATTGCTAAAATTTGTATTAGAAGGGAAAGAGTGTACGTACCAACATATAGATATCAAATTTGACAAGGGCATAAGCTGTCCAAATGCAACCATTGAGAAAGTTGGCTAATGAGAGAGTAAATGGCATATACTTGACACTCTTTGTCGTTATCACCTTTTTCTGTTGAAATAATAAAATATAATTTAATCTTATTCTTATTCATGAAAAATATTACATGTTAAAATCACTACTAGGAGGGATAAATGGAAAATTGAATTGAAATTTACTTACCATGATGGTTAGGGGAGAAACATACATCATGATGTTGAAGATGTCACAAATTATTCCAACCATTAGTGATCTATTTTTGGTTCCGTGCAAAACTAACATGGTTATGACAACAATGATAGCCACGAATATGCCTTCGATCAGAAGACAAACACCCACTTTCTTCTGAAATAAGAGCAAATTAAACATTAAATTAGTAATTAAATTCAATTTTAGAAAAACACTAGCAAAGAAAAAAAAACTTACTCGTCCTTTGTTATCAGCAAAGAAGACGAAGATGGCCAAATATGCAAGTTCAATAACAAGGCCAATACCGTTAATGGTGACGACCAAAACACTGTCAGGATGAACAAAAGGCATTCCATAGAAGATCCAGAACATACAGTTTAGAACCGTTGCAATGTAAGGATCTGGCTTGAACTCTTCCACAGTTTTCCTCTTAATGATTTTCCAAAATGTTGGTCTGCATCCCATCCCATATATATGACCAAAGTTTAGAGGCTTAAACTTATAATTTAATTAAAGATAAAAGATGTAAAAGAAATTAGGAGTTGGTGGAGAGAGCTTACAGCGGGGAGAAAAAGAGGCCGAAGGAGATGACATTACCTGCACACAATTCAGAGAGAAAATGAATAAAAATAATCAAAAAAACAAATTTCCTTATAATTCAAAACCAAACTGTTAAAGTTTATATAAATTAAATTATGCACCAGAGTTCAGTTTAGCATAAAAGGAAAAAAAAAAACACTGAAATCAGTTGAATGTGTTCATCAAAGCTGAAAGAAAATATGGAGAAGAAACACTGAAATCAGGCGGCGATCATAAGGGAAAGAGAAGATCGAATCGGATATAATCTTCGTTCATCAAATTATTTCACACAGAGAAGAACATTATAGAAACTTGAAAGCTTCCATTAAATTAAAGCGATTAGAGTGAAAAATTACCGATAATGCCGACGATATTGCGGGCAACAGTGGCGTTCACCATCTTCGATTCGATTATTAATTACTTCAGAGCAAAGAAAACCGATGGAATTGAACAGAGCGATGAGAAAGAATTAACGAGCGAGGTAGCAGAATATATAGCCATGGCGGAGGCTTCATCTTCCTGATACTCATCGTAAAAGAAATTTTGTGTAGAATTTGGAATCCTGATCCTCATCGGAGTAGGAATTCTCTACGGAATTTGATTTTATTTGCGCGCTTTTCGCTCTCTGTTCTTCGTCTCTCTCTCAACTTCTGAATGCAAAATGCATTGGCGGATTACGAAACGGCGTTCCGTAACTCTAACAGAACAGCTGTCAAATTTAGTCTTCATAATTACACAACCTGCCCTTCTTTCCTTTTTTCCGATTTTTATTTTTTAAGATAATACATTGTTAATGTTAAATTTCAATTTTTATGTTTAAACTTAATTTTTTAATTTTATTTTTACTAACAAATGAGCTCCATAATATTAAGTCTCACACGCATTAATTAAATTAACGACTGCATAATATGATTTAGAGTTATGTCATCTACATAAAATAAGAATTGTAAGCGAAAAAATTGGATGGAGTGAATAACTTGGTATATTAAATTTAATAAGATGATGGTCTGTTCTCTCGTGTCACTTAAAGTTAAATCATTATTTGTTAGTCCTATCAATATTTGGAGACCAACTATCCATTTAATTAATTTCCAAAAAAAATGACAATTATAAATTGAGGCTAAATTTAGAAAATTAAGAAATCTATTTTGTTTTGTGTTTCGTATGAGATAAAATAATGGCATGACATTTACTTTAGTTCCAAAGTCAGTTTCCTTTAAAATTAATCTATATATTTATAATTTGTCAATGTTTTGTTATTTTTTATCTCATTAAAATCTTCTTAATATATATATATGCAATTAGCAAAAGTATGACTAAATGTGTTTTTTAACTGTGAACAAATTTTACAATTTTTTTTAATAAGGAGATTTTACAAAATATGACCTTTGAGAATTTTTTGAAAAACTGAAGGGATTTTCAAACTAAATTGAAAAAAATGGGTGACTTTTGAATTATTTGGGGAAATAGGGTATTGCGTCTGTCTATTCGACTGTGTCTCTTAAGAGACACATTCAGCGCTCCATTACGGACTTTCAGACGGCGTAACAGGTCCGTTCGACGGAGTAACAAGTCCGTCTGACAGAGGGACGGGTGTTCCCGTTACTCCGTCATGGGACTAGATGCGTCTAAGAGATGCATGTAGCATTTTTTTCTTTTTTTTTTAATTTTGTTTTTACTTCCCCTCACATCTCATCCTAATTTTTATTAAACACCCTAATTACGATGTTCGTATTAAACAATCTCACTCACATCTCATCTTAGAGGGATGCATACGTCGTCGGTGTTCGTTGAATGGACATCGCTACATTTTTTTTCTTTTGAATTAATTGTTTTATCGATTTATATTATTTTGTGAGTATTTTAGGTTAAGAGTTCATTACTTTATATTAATAAATATTCAAGAAAAAATATTTTCTTTTTTAAATAAAATATTTTATTATTTTATATTAACATATGTATTTCGTATTTTTATTAACTTAATAATTAAAATTATTTATGATAAAATCTAAACTCAAACTTCATAACTTATCTAAATTTTTAAAATTTCGATTAAATATACTTCATAAATACGAACATCAAAATTCATAAAAATAAATACATAGTTAAAATTGAAATTGCATGTCTTGAAATTTCATTGATTACAATAAAACAAACCTCAAAATTCTTAGAAAAAATTAAGACTTAACCTAATTTCTATTCTTGGTCATTTGGATCATCATCAAGGATATTAGCTCCTCTTCGTTGTCGTCTTCTACTACGATCAAGTATGACTCCTTCAAATTGCATCGATCGATATATTTTGGTAATATTAGATAAATATATTCTACCGCTATCAATCATATTGGGCACGACATTCTGGAAAAAAGATGAAAACAAGTTTCATACTGATAAATAAGATGATATAAAAATTTAGTTATGATGTTAATTACCAAATAATATGATGCTCCTGCCCTGGTGAGAAATCTCCTACTAATGCGATTGAACCAAGTATTATAATTATGATCAAGGTCTACACCCTCATTTATACGGAGACCATTAATAGTATTATTTTGGCAGTTTTCCCACTCCTGAATCTGGGGAGCCAAAGTTCGTTCCCAATTTTGGTAGACTTTTTCTTGTCTCTCCCTCAGAGTTGGGCATTGTTTCTTGTTTCCAACCATTTGTCTTTCTTCTTTCTTATTGTTGAAGTTTCTTCCTTTTACGGAGAACTTGAATGAGGCTATGTTGACAACTGTGAATTCTTTTTTGGAACTTTTAGAACCTTTATCAGGGTTCTTTACTTCTTTCTTTTCTTTTTTGAAGTCTGGGACTAAATGGTCTCTATTTCCTCTACTAGCGATACTTAGCTCTATATCATGAGTGCAAGTTGCTAGTTCTTCGAAGCCTCGGGGTTTTATACCATAGAAAATCTAGAGAAGTCCCCAATGCATGCCCTGAGTGCACATTTCTACTGCAGACACTTCAGTCAATTGGTCTTTGCAGTCGAGAATCAAAGCTCTCCACCTGTTGATATAGTCAACAATAGGTTCACCTTGTCTTTGCTTAATGCTAGTGAGTTCTATCATGCTAACAGTTCGCCTCGTACTGTAGAAGCGATTTAGGAACTCTCTTTCCAATTACTTCCAGTTGTTGATGGATTCAGGTTCCAGATCTGTGTACCAGTCAAAAGCGTTGCCTTTCAGTGTTCGAACGATTTGTTTGACTATTAGATCTCGTCGAGTGCCATCATTTTCGCATGTTTCGACGAAATGGGCAATGTGTTGCTTAGGATTTCCCTTTCCGTCAAAGTGTTTGAACTTCGGAGGCTGGTATCCCGTTGGCATTCTCAAATTGTCAATCCTCTTGGTGTATGGCTTCGAGTACATGAGAGAATTTTGAGAAGGTCCACCATACTGAACTCTGATTAAATTTGTGATCATATCTTGGAGTTGTTGGACAGACAGCGAAGCAATGGAAACAAAATGTTTCTACTGTTCTTCTTGCATGATGTTCTTTCTTTTGTCACTAACTTTTACAGCGAGATTTTGGCTTGACTCAGTAACGTCCACATCATTCTAAATCTTGATCTTGTTCATAAGGGAGGCAATCTTATGTCTCTGTCTTCGACCATCTTTCTCAACATGTGGAGTTTCTTTTCCATATTCGCCATTTTTTCTTCCATGGTGGATGCATCAGCCGTCATGACAAAGCACATGACGTTCGGATTAGATGTTCCTTTGTAATGGGCAGAGGAAGGAGGGAATTCACTCTCTGAATTGGAATTGAACAGGGCCTCCACAATTTCCTTGACACGATTGCGAGTCATTGGACCCAAGTAAGAGTCGTTTATGAGGCAGCAATCTTCAACGAAGTTTCCTTGAATGCCATCACTCTTTTTTTTTTAGTTGAAAGAAAGAGATAAGAGGTAGAGATGTCCCACTAGACGTGCCAATTTGTTCGACGAGAAATTCAATAAGAGAAATAACTCGAATTAATGAACTTGATTTGTATTTATGTATGTGGGTGTTACAATCTCTAATGTATAATCCTCTGATTAATTCTCTCAAATATAAACTTTAACTCAAGGGCTCGTGAGCTTGTTCTCGAATCAATGAGTTTGTGCCTTCAGCTACTAGCGTATTGAAGAATCTTTAGAGTCTTCGGCTGTCAAGATTGATGCTTGGCGGAGTTTGTGGCTTGATGAAGTCTTCAGCTCGTTTGACGAAATCTATAGCTCGATGAAGTACTCCAGTTTGTGAGGTATGCGGCTTGTAGCTTGTGAAGTTATTCGATCGGTTACTTGGTGAAGAGAAGATTCATAATTCTTGAAGTCTCGTAGTCTTCAAGTCTTCCATTCTTCGAGTCTTCAATTCTTCGAGTCTTGTTGGTTCTAGATGCTTCGCGCTCTAAACAGTTGTAGATGACTCTGAAGGCTCTGAATCTCCAATACTTCTCGATCTTTTTTCGAATCCCCCAAATGAGTGATGACACATTCTATTTATAGAGCTTTGCTGGGTCTTATATGGGTCATGGGCTTAATGGGCCATGGGCTTGGACCCAGTCTCTTCATGGGTTTTGATCAAATTAGTTGATTTCATCGGACGACCATAAAAGAGACACGTGGCACAATTTGATTTGCCAATTTAAAATTAATTTAAGACACCTGTAATTTTATGATTGGTCCAAAATATAATTTTAAATTGTGATGTGGCATTTAGTAATTTGTCAAAATTTCTCCTTCAACAATTATAAATCAAAGAAAAATATTTGTAAATTATAAAAAATTTAAGAAAATAGAAAACAAATAAATCTTATCAAATAAATATTACTGATCAAAAATATTGAGTTTATATTTTTGTATGTTATGCTATCTTACGTATCATTTTTTATTAATTAACCAACATGAGGATAGCTAACATCTATAGATTGAAGATTCAAATCTCCACCCTCACATTTGTTGTACTAAAAGAATTATTAATTAAAAATTTAAAATCACATTTACATTATGAAAAAAAATATAGTTTTAAAATTCTAAAAGAAAATTGTGATATTTTGGTACTTATAATTATATTTGTAATGATTTGATATTTGTAGTAACATTAAAAGCAAATGTATCAATGGTGTGTAAAAGTGATCCAATTATTTGTTTATTATATGAATAGAAGTTCTCCAAAAAAAAAAGAAGAAGAAGAAGAAGAAAAAAAAGTCATATATTAGACAAATGATTATTAGATCACATTTTGAATTTGGATCAAATGAAATCCATCGACTTTATTTACTTGCCTATTTTTCGAAGAAATTGTTAACAAATAAAAACCTATTCCATAATGTTTTGTTTTTATTTTTCTATATATATTTTTTTAAATATGCTTATTTGCAACTTTTTTTTTTTAAATTTTTTTAACCTAATTCGGTGGGTGTTCTAGGTAACTCCCATGATATTTTCTTGTGCTTTATTCTTACTATTAATTATTTATGGTTCCTTACCATTTTTGACACAAGTGTGGACGCATGAAACTATTTTTTTCCCTGTTGCCGTTCGTGTAAACAACGACACCGTTCTGCTGATTCTTTGATGTAAATGCTCCCATTCACCTGCATAAAACATCTCAAGAGGGACATCTTCTAATCCACAATTGTGAGTGACCTCAATTTTACGTTGCATCTTACATGTCGCGTGTTAGTATATTATTATATGCAGGCTAGGGTTACTTTGCAATTGTTTACCACGAATGCAGCCGAGATTCATGGATAGAGTGTTAGAGATGAGGATCAGTTCGATGGTCTATCCACCGGGGGGAGGGGGGGGGCAGAAGTTGAAGGGTTGAGAGTATCTGGGAGGGTGACCAAGTTGAAGGGGTTGTGCCTCCATTAGGATGATGGTTTGGGGAAGTTGCAAAACCTTGTGGAAGGCGAGTCACACCCAGGGGCGGATTAGATAACTTTGCCAAAACTTGCAAATTTAGAAAAACTCTAAGATCGATTTATTATAAATCTTATCCATTATTTTCATACAAAAAATGTGTTTCCTAGTTCATTTGTCACATGAGATTTTTTTTTCCAACAAATTTTCAAATAAAAATATATGGAATGATAAATTTTGTGACACGTTTTAAAGTTCAAGGTGAAAATAACAACAATAACCAGTCGTAAGGTGCAAATTAAATTGATACACATTGTCAAGTTCTGGTTTAAAATTGATATTTTTCCATTATGCTTATATTCATCTATACCCCCGACATTAAATCCTAGATCCACCACTGCACACGTGTGGATGTGGTCGAATGTAAAATACGAGCAAAAGGTGTTTAAGAGACTTCATGGCTTGAAGAAATCCTACTTCAATGGAGTGGATAGTCCATTATATATAGGAGATATGGAAGGCGCCAAAATCCCGCTTCGATAGAGTGGATAGTCGCTTATATATAAGAGATGAAAAGAACATGGCGTTGTTTAAGATTTTGGATTTCAAATAAATGAAAGAGCGCAAGTGTACACCTATCACAAGTAGTCAAACAGAATGAGTATTCCGAGTATAGATCCTTAAGGACAAATGAAATATTTTTATAAGAAATGTTAGTGATCAGTGACTTTGTAATTGATTTGGGGGTAACAAATAATAAGGATAATGTTGGTTTTGATATTTAAAGACTCAATGCAATAAACTCAGCCCAGTTACTTCGACTTAGCTAAAAATACAACAATTTTTTCCAACTAGGTGCCAAGCGCCTGTCATAAATTTTCATCGGTTTACTTCGCCATCTTCCTATGTCTAAGTGATTTTGAAGGTATAAGTCCACCCCTAATATGTCCATTAGAAAAGTGAACTTAATTTAATAAAAATCAACTGTAACCTTAGGTCGAGGTCCTATGTCTAGGCTACCCGAGCGAAATCTTTATGTCTAAAGTATTTCTCTCCAAAGTTAAATCAGTAAAGTTGTGAAAATGTATCAACCCTTTCAGTATTGATGCTTAGTTACAACACTAATTGGCCAAATCAAGTTTTAATTTGTGAAAACAACCTTAGGTGATAAAAGAAGAGAAAACCGCCTTTGCCTTGTTGGATTTTAAAAACTTTAGCTAACTATCCATAACCAAGTTTGGGAAAAATAAATTTAGCTCATGACAATAACGGAAAAACAGAATTTAATGTTGATGGAAGTAGACGACATGATTAAAAGATGAATAGAATTAAAACAAGTTGGAAATGATGGAGTTGTAACCCAAATGACCCTAACCAGTTTCTCTTTCAAGATTGGGGATCAATACTCAGTCAATTCCACAAGTTTGTGTGATTACAACTTCGTAACGAGAGAGAGAGATGATGATGAATGAACTTGCTAGAATTTTAATTGAATAAGATCAAAGCTTACAATTGAAGGCTAACAAGCTGGAAAATAAAGGATGAACTTGAAATAAATAAAGTTTAAAACAATAACAACTCAAAATTTTAAAAGGAAAAATGTAAGAAAGCTAAGAGTAAAGTGTCTAAAGCTGAAATGATCACTTGAGGATGATGAAGGAAGAGAATGAGCTGCTGAATTTATACAGACTTCAAGGTGGTTAGGAGGTTGAGAGTTTTGTGGAGAGACATCCATTTCAAACATCTTTTAGTTGGTTTGTTGTTAAATTGGCAATCGTGACACGTGGAAGAGCTTCGGGAAGCTTCAAATCACAAAAACGTGTGTTTTACATTAAGGGCATTCTCGGGATTGGGGAAGGCGCCAGACACCTAGCTCGATATTTTTTTTGCACAAAATTGGGTTAGAAATCAATTCTAAATGATGTAAAAATGTCCTATATGCATGTATAACCTAAGATAACTTCAAATGAAAGTTTTGGACACTAAACCAAGCTTAAAACACGGTTTCTGAGTTTAAAATGTTAGAAAGCAACACCAATTTAGCTTCTTTTTACCCTTATAAACAAGGAAAATCACACCCCCCAAACTTGGCTTTTTGCTTGTCCCCAAGCAAACTTAACAATTTATATCTCTTAAATCACATGCAACAATCATAAGCAACATCGAACATAAGGATAGACTAGACTTGCTTTTTATATGGTGTCTCAGGAAAGATCATAAAAATCTTATCGTCTTCCTATATTCAAAAGCAAAATTACCATAAGCCAACAAAGTTCAAAATTATAAAAAGTTTCTTAAAATCATTTCCTTTTTCAAAACATGAAAACTTTTTGACGACGCTCTAGAATTTGCTCGCTTCCATTTTCACTTAAATTTTAACACTGAAGGAATGACTACTAGCCTCTATGGGGATTTCCTCCACAGCTTTATAGAGGTATTTCAAGTAACAATTGGTCACATAGGGTTGCACGATGTTACACTAGACCCAATTGTTACCCTCAAAGCTGCTTACGCCACTCGACCTAAGCTACAACGAGTGTCTACAGTGATAAAAATAAAGACATTTTCTTGCCACTCTTTTTTCTTACCTCTCTTCTTTTTATCTCACAATTTTAAATCTTTTCCCCACTCTTATTTTCTCACAAGCAAAAAGGACTCTTTTATTTGCAAACTCTTTTTCTTTTTTTTTTCTTTCAAAGATTCATTTTACATGCATTTTCTTGCTAGTGACTCTTTTTCGCAAAATATAATAGCATGTTCTTTCAAGAATGAAAATAGCATTTTCTTTCTAAAAACAAAAGATTGTCCCCCCAAAACTTAAGAGAGATAGTGTCCTCAATGAGAAAAGATTTTTGAAGAGGCAATGCAAAAATCAAAATGAAAGAGGACAAGGACTTCATAAAACAATGAAAAAAATTTAAGTTTAAAAAATAAGAAAAGCAAAGAAAACGTGTTATTGAAAAGAACTTGGTCACAAATGGCGCATGGCTTTTTTGGACAAAAAGAAAACAAGGTCTACCTAATCCTTAAGAATCATCATCGACATGAAAAATAAGAAAAGACACACCAAAATACTAAATGAGATTAAATTTGCAGCATGCTTTTGTAAGAAATATACTTTGCTAGAGCCTAAAATGAGAATATGATCAAAACAGGAAGAAACTAGGTAGTCTTATTTCCACATTTAAACTCAGAAACAACCAGAAAAGATTCACAATACCATCCTACCAAAACCTAACATGCAACTAAATTCCAAAAAATAATATAACCAACATAAAAAGAATGAAACTTCCCTCAAAGTGGTGGTTGCACAGGAGGTTGCATATAGCAAGCTCTCCAAGCGATTTGACTAGTCAACTTTCTGGCATCTTCAAACACTACTTCCCATTCCTTAAATGTATACCTCAGAAAATTATCCTCCGTACTTCTCGTCGCTGTTCCACTAGATAAATCTACTGAACTGGCCCTTTTTCTCGAATTTTCACCCACTATAACAGAAGGAGGTCTCATGCGCCTTGCCTAAATTTCTGCATTCAAACTTTCATCAACTTCCATGCTACGCACCCCTTAACTTCCCTCTTTATGTTCCCCTCGTTGCCTCTCGTGCCGATGCCTCAAATCATCAAAATTTACATTGCCTACTTTACTTGGGATCTCCTCTCCTTTATTTTCAGCACTCACATTGACTCTATTTTGAACTAAAGGCTCTAAAGGAAGAAGAGAGTTACTAGGAGTATTACAAGGAGGAGGCACATAAATAAATTTTTCAATGGGTAATGGCGGTCAGGTAGAAGATATAGTAGTGAGCATTAAAGGAGGCTCTAGAGGCCTCAATGTCATTCCAAAACTCCGACTTTGTGTAAACATAGAATCCAATTGATACACACCCATTGGCATCCCTCCTAAAAACATAAATTGAGATTAAGGGGGAGAGGTACTAACTATAGATGGGGGAACATGAGCATAATTAAATGATAACAAAAGTTGGCCCAGCTCACGTGAGTGGTGCGGCTGGACAACACTGTTTTGGAGGGGAAAAAATTGATTTTTATGATAAATAGGGTAGAAGTTTATCGAGAAGGTTGGCTAATTGGGAGAATGTGAACTGTAAGCGGACAACGAGGGAGGAAACAAATGATACGTACCAGAAAAATTATTCTCGAATTGCTGCTGAAAAGTGGCCGGAAAAGGGTCCAAATGCTGTTGAAAAGTGCCCAAAATAAGTGGGTTTTGAGCCCGGACCAATGACTCATCACATTGGTTGCTTATCGGGGATTGTGGCAAAAGAAAACTAACCTAAATAAGATAAATTGACTTTGGATAAGAAAAAAAAAAACTACAACCTAACAATCTACCTGACAAAGCAATTACAAAGTACACTCAAACAATAGAAAAGTAGAAATCGGGATAAGAAAACTTCCTTACGGTGCAGGCTCCAATTCAAGGTGGTATTTGATCTTGGTATTCTCTTGACAATCTCATATGCTTTTAAGATGGTACAAGCTTAAGTTGTTTAAATAATCTGAAGGTTAGCCTCATAGGTGGACTTATTGCTGGGTTAAAATTTGGTTTTTTGGCCGGATTATTGTTTTTCTGCAAGGGTAAACTATAAGGGCTACACATGTGGAGTCTTTGTAGATGTTGCATGTGAAGTTGATCGAAGAGTTTCTTTCGGTCAGCTGAAAGGATCCGCATGTAAGGAAAACCTTGAGGGAGATGTTTTCTAACTTGAGAGTTTTAGTGTTGTCTACCATCCTCGAGAACTTAAGCTTAGGGAACTTACTTTGGATTGGCCCACTCGAAGGTGTGTGCCATTGGACACAACTCAAAGTTTAGAGTATTTTTGTGAAAGTTACCATCCAAAGATTATTTATCAAGGTGTTGTGGTTGCTAATGTATTTTTTGGTGAAGATTTTGGAGTCATTGTTGGCGATTTTGGCCCAGTAAAGTTGGTTGGTATTAGCATCACTTATGTCACTCGAGTTTGGGAGATAATGAGTCATATTCAATTGAAGTATTTATCGTGGAGAATCTTAAGAAATGATGTATATTTTTTGTTATGACATAATGTGTTTGGACCTTGTTACATGTCAAATTAATTTCTTATGCTTGGAGTGTTCTACTCTTCAAGCATGTCAAGAAACTGAAAAGGGGAAGCAACTCGGTGCTGTTGTGGATTATTGTTTTCATATGGGGGAGACAAAAACAATAACTACTCCTATGGAGGAAGGTTGAAGTAATCAGAAGTGCACAACGTTGTTGCCTTTATATAGGGGAGAGTCAAGAATTAGTGCAAACATGTGTTAGTTTAAATATTAGTGTTTCCACATTTTTAGGAGTTATTCTTGATATTTATTTTCATAGTTGGAAGTTATTGAATTAGTGGAAGAGTGGATGTGTATGTTGGGAGAGTTTATTGGTTAGTGGCTTAATGGAGTTGTGGTGTTCGCTTAGAGAGATTTTGAAGGGTATTGACCTAAGTAGTGGGTTAGTGGCCTAAGTAATGAGTTAGTGGTTGAATTATTTACTTTTCCTATAAATACTTGTAATAATTATCAATTCAGTGAATAGAAGTTCTTCATTCGTACGATTTTTCTCTTCCTTCGGCTTTGTTGTTCATCTTCGTTTTCGTACAGGTTGGGACGGGTTCCCCACGTAGACCCCATCATCAATTGGAGATTCCCCGCCCAAAAATTTTCAGGGATGGGGATGGGGATACCCCTAGTCTCGCCTCATACCGCCCCATTGCCAACCCTAATGATATATATATATATATTTTAGTACAACATGTGGGACCCTGATGATTTTTTTATACTTTTTAAGTCTCTATCGTTAATACTTATTATGTTGACACCACACATTAATTTGATTAATGAATGATGATTTTTTTTTTTTTTTGAGGAATGATTAATGAATGATGATTTAAAATGAAAGTGACGTAAGGAAATATGTTAGTAATTGAATGAAATAAGATAGTCGGTAGGGCCAAAATGTTTCGATGGGACAAATAGGTAAAATATATTTAAACAAATATTTTTGAACCACTTGAAATTATTATATCCTAAAGGACGCAATTGCAAATATGACAAAAACGTTTAGTAAAATTAGCAAATTAGCAACCACATTTAATTTTTTCAAATATAGTACTTAAAAAAAACGAAGGTCTGATATTAAAATAACTACTTTATCCAAACAATATACATTTATAATGTATTTGTAATATATCTGTAATATGTACGACTACTGATATATGTATGTGATATACATCTGATATATTACTGATATGAGTATATGTGCAATATGTATGTGATATACATTTGATATACTACTGATATGAGTGTATGATATACTACTGATATAAGTGAAATTTTTTTGCAATATTTGAAAATTTAAAAAACAGGTGACATGTTTCGAAATGCATAAAAGACTTTTTCTACCCCAGTTTCCCTATCATACATATAGTTCATTAACTATGATGGCCACCTATCTTAGGAATTAGTAATTCTTTATGTGTTTACTAGCACCAAATGTTGTACAGTCGGATGGTTCTCCAGTAAGATTAGTTGAGGTGCGTGCAAGTTTGTCCAAACACTCAAATATATATATATATATATATATATATATATATATAAAAGTTTTATTAGTAATTATTTTGTATATAGTGGCTAAAAGCTTTTCCACCATTCTAGTTTAATCCTATTCTTTAAAAAAAAAAAAAAAAAAAAAAAAAAAAAAAAAAAACTATTGTAAAGAGTAAAATATATAAAGGGATTTCTATATATTATGAGCTTTGGCTGTTATATATATATATATATTATATATATAGTTTAGGGGTTATGTTTACTTTTATTTTCATTTTCATTTATCGTTGAACTTGAATAGTTTTTACTCTTTACAATAGTTTTTTTTTTCACTTCTCTAATGGTATATTGTTGTATATATATATATTTATTTATTTATTTATTTATTTTAGTGTTTAATTACTTTTATAATTTTCACTTATGTAACTTGAATATCACAGTTATGCTTAAGTAATAATTTACCGTGCATTTTAGTTCATTTTTAATATGAAGTTGTAACTTTACTTATTTCCCTAATCGTTAAACTCTCATCTTAAAGAATCCAACACCTCAAATTTGTATAGAAATAAATTGTTAAAAAACCTAGAATCAAATGAAACATTACAAATATAATATGTTGGTAAAACTGAAAATGAAAATAAAAAAATAATTATTATTATTTGAATAACAAGCAATAAAGAACAGGACTCACGAATCTTGTTCAAAAAATAAAAATAATAAAAAAAAGAGACTCACTAATCTAATTGTAGACTAAGAATAACATTTTGAACTAAAAAGAAAAAAAAACTAAAAACATTTGAGTCTTTAAACTTCGCATCGTTCTTTCATGGTGGAGAGTTGAATCTTGTTAGGTTCCTTCGGAGTGTTTTCTTCATCTTTTGAACCCCACACTGAGTAATATGCATATAGAACTAGTTGGAGAAGACCTGAAATTGCTCCAACACCATTGCTTATCTGCAAGGTTTTTATAAGTTAAAATATTGGTCAAATTAAAAGCTTCTAGGACTTGATATCGAGAAGAAATGCCTAATTAACTTTCAAACTTATGGATAGAAAAATCTACAAAATATTAATGGAAATGGAAGAATACTAAAGAGGCAAAATGAAAATCGAAAAAATACAAATTTTAGGCTTCTTATTGATACATTGTTCAATAATTTATTTAATGCTTTCTAACTTGGTAAACAATAGAAAGAAAGAGTGAAAAAGAATATGTTTTTTCATTATTGCAAAAATTTGTATTAGGAGCAGGGAGGAGAATACACATACCAGCATATAGATATCAAATTTGATGAGGGCATAAGCTGTCCAGATGCAACCATTGAGAAAGTTGGCTAATGAAAGTGTAAACGGCATATACTTGACACTCTTTGTCACTATCACCTTTTTCTGTAGAAATCAAACAGTAGATTTTAATGCTTGTTTTCATTGTAGTACAGAAATATATAACATTGTAATCATCTACTGGAGGACGATGATACATGAAAATTAGATTGGAATTTACTTACCATGATGGTTAGAGGAGAAACATACATCATGATGTTGAAGACGTCACAAATTATTCCAACCATCAGTGATCTATTTTTAGTTCCGTGCAAAACTAGCATGGTTATGAGAACAATAATGGCCACGAATATGACTTCAATGAGAAGACAAACACCCACTTTCTTCTGAAATGAGAGCAAGTTAAACATAATTAACACAGGAATTTGGGGACTTTTCTAATTAATAATGGAATAGAATTTTCCTAAAAGATTTGGAAGGGGGAAAAATGAGCAAAAGGAAAAGACAACCTACCCGTCCTTTGTTATCAGCATAGAAGACGAAGATGGCCAAATATGCGAGTTCAATAACAAGACCAATACCGTTAATAGTGACGACCAAAACGCTGTCAGGATGGACAAATGGCATTCCATAGAAGACCCAGAACATGCAGTTTAGAACGGTTGCGATGTAGGGATCTGGCTTGAACTCTTCCACGGTCTTGTTCTTGATGATTTTGTAGAATGTTGGTCTGCGTACAATATTCATAAATGCGTTTAGAACTCTCGAGAAACATTGGAAATAATAGAAAGTAAGGATAAATTATAAGTTTGGTCGGTTGCGTTTGAACTTTAAAAAAAGTTGTTGAATTTTCAAATTTGCGAAACTTGTAATGTAATTAAAAGAAAAAGCTGACGATGGAAGGAGATGGCGGGAGGTAGTGTTACTTACAGCGGGGAGAAAACGAGGCCGAAAGAGATGACATTACCTGTAAATATTCAGAGACAGCAAATAAATAAAAAGTAAATTAAATTTCCAAAGAATAATTCAAAATCCAACCGTTAAAGTTTAAATAAACTAATCTGGTGACAGTGAAATGATGGAGAAGTCGAAATTACCGACAATGCCGACGATATTGCGGGCAACAGTGGCGCTCACCATCTTCGATTGTTAAACAGAATGAATATGGATCGGAAGAGAGAGAGGTAGCAGATGAGATGGAATTGGTGAGAATGGGGAAATATATATAGGCATGGCGCCAGCCAGCTTCTGATCAATCAATTTTGTGTAAATTTGGGAATCCCAATCCCAATCCCAATCCGAGTCCGACTACGAAATTCCAACTTTTCTGTATAATCTCTCAATGCAAAATGCATCACGGATTAGGATACCTAATAACGAATTTTAAATTTGGACTCATTTCTAATTTTCTTCTCATACTTTTAATTTATTCTCTATTGTTTAAGCATAGTTTCGATTAATCTCATAAACCATTCTTAAATCTATTTTAATCAGTTGAAAATCCACTCATTTTCTCTTTTCTTCCCAAATCTAAACCATACGGATGCCTAACATATTCAGCCAAATTAATTAGAAAACACAAGTTTATTATACCATCCCAATACAAAATGTGTCACACATTCAATTTGGTAACAATGTAAAAAATCCGTGAGGTTCCATCTTGTTAAGCTCATAGATTGGATAAATTTATTTCATTTATATGAATTCTCAATACTCCCCTCACTTGTGAGCTTGGATAATTGATAAGGCCCAACAACTGGAAATCATAATAAATGGCGAGGAAACAACAACGCATACAGGGGTTCGAACGCACGCAGGACCTCCCACTCTGATACCATGTTAACATACGTTGATGACACATCATTTTCACGACTCTGATACCAACCTCCAAGGGTATTATTTTGAGCCAAGGCAAATATGCACGAGACCTACTCTCCGAAAACAACATGCTAGGAGGGATTTTTCTCTAACTTCCTTCTTGTAATCATCCTATGTTCATCTCCTTGTATGTGATGCAGTAGGTTTCTCCGAGGTGGTTAAGATTGGCGTTGCTGTAGTGGACAAGATCTGCCCAACGTTTTGTTGTTTATCGTGGCTTGAGTATTTCTTGTATTGCAAATGAGTTGTGTCTGCAGGAGGCAAGGATAGATCAATGTGTAAGTTTTGGCTTATATCAGGAAGAAAGGAAGAATGGATTTGATCAGTAAAGTAAGGAGAGGTATGTAAGGGATTTTTAGTACTTGCTTCTGCTGGTTCAATCGTGTTACAATACCTCAGTAAATGGTCATCCCTTCAATTTAGGTCATCTTCAATCAAGGCATTGATTTCTTTCTCCCTCCTATCCGTTACTGTCAATATTCTGTATTTATGTTTGTTTCCATTCTTGTGTAACCAATTTGGTAGCAGACCATGTATACATGGAAATAAGATCATTGTAATTACTCTAATGGTGGACTATATAGCACCCACCTTCACCTTAATGCAAAGCAAGGGCAAAGAACATTTTCTCTACAAATCTTATTACTTTTAGAATTTTCAGTTGGTATCAGAGCTAGCAAAGGCCAACGCCGACATGGCAAACGAAGGATCCTCCGGCTCAACTACTAACAACTCTCAACAAGATAAAATCAAATCAATTAAATCCCCTGGGAAACAAATCTATGTTGAGTGGTTTCAAAGGAGTACGGAACAATACTTGAATTGAAAAGCAAGTTTGTTGGGAGTCGTTAAATAGTTGTAAATTCCAAAAAATATAGGAAGGACATTATGGGGAAAAAACTAAAAAATGTAAAATTACAAATATATCCTTTAACTATTTTTGCAAAATTATAAACAAATTGACATTTTCTTAAGTGAATGTCAGAATTTAGTCATTTACTTAAAATTCCCTTTAATTCATTTATATAAATTCTCAACATTCCCCTCACTTGTGGGCTTGGATAATTGATAAAGCCCAACAAGTGGAAATCAACGGAGGAAACAACAACGCAGGGGTTCGAACACAGGACCTCCCGCTCTGATATCATGTTAATATACGTTGATGACATCATTCTCACTAGTAACGATGCCACTCACATTCAACAACTTATACAAACCTTGGGTACAAAATTTGCCTTGAAGAATTTAGGGGGAGTTATAAAAGCAAAAAGATGTGGGTTGCCTCTTCATCAATCCCCAAGGGGGAAAAGATCCCAAGAGAGGAAAATAGTCCCAAAACGTGCTGAAGACAAGGAAAGCTACCCCCATTTCGAGAAGAAACTGACGGGAGGAGGCTGGAACTGCTGGTTTCTCACTGAGCTGGAGGTTTCAGAAGATTTCTCAAAGCTTTTTCACCAAAGGAGTTGTTTCTCTCTTTACCCATTGTATTTTTCTCATTCCCCATTAACTAAACCTCATTTTAGGGGGAGATCCTTTGTTGTAGCTTGTGAACAGCTGTTTTTGCTGCTGTTAAATAGAGTTGATATAATATTTTCATCTTACTGATCTATGTTTGCCACATTTATTTAGTTTGTTTGCTCTTGTACGACTCGGAAGGGTATATAGGTAGCATGTTTGACTCTTTTTGTGGTTAGCTACTTTTTTCTAGTAGATTTGTGGATGCTTAGGGATAAGGTCATCCGCTTAACCATACTTATAAACTGTTCTTCATGTTTGGGTATTTAGCAATCGAAGTCTACATATTCATATTTTGGTGTCTTGGAAGGGAACCACGTCGGTTTGATCATAAGTAGCAATTTTATGCTAGATCGTCTTCTCTGAGCGTGTGAATCAGAAAATCCTCACCTCAAATTACTTGGAGCTCAATAATTCGTTTAAAATAAGGGGAGTAATGAACGAAGCATTGAGGCTGAAATTGTTCCCACTTTCGCTGATAGACAGTGCCAGGATATGGCTGCACTCCCTACCATCATAATCCATCATTACATGGAATGAATCGGTAAAAACGTTTTTTCTAAAGTATTTTCGACCGAAAAAAAATGTAAAGTTCAGAAACGACATCAACTACTTTTAGCAGTTTGCAGGGGAATCTGTAAGCGAATCATGGGAGAGGTTCAAGGGGCTTTTGCAAAAGTGCCCATACCACGGTATTCCCAAATGTATTCAAATCGAGACATATTATATTGGGTTGAATGAAGCTACGAGGTTAGTGGTTGCTTCTACAAATGAAGCTCTCCTATCGAAGTCGTATGCTGAAGCATTCAACATCCTTGAATGAATCTCATCTAACCATCACCAATGGTCGAACCCAAGATCAACTGTGGATAAAAATTCAAGAGGAATGCATGATGTTGACATGCTAAGAAGGCGACCACATGAAGCTCTCTCGGGCATTATTCAGACACTCAAATGGGAGGAGAAATAACAATGCAAAACTCAAACATCAATGAGTTGTAACACATTTCCTCCATCAAATCCCACCCTTCAAGAGAAAGAGAGCCCTAAGTTAGTGCAGTAATTGAAATTCACAGTCAAATTCAAGAAACTGCAAACAAGCTGCAGCATAAGAATATCCACGAGAACGTTGCTAGAGCATCGGTCGAACTTGAGCCAAAAGAAGCATCGAGTTTTGGGGTTGAAGAACAAAAGAGAAATCTGTTGGATTTTATGCCTTAAACTTGTAGTTTGTAAACATAAAACAAATATTCATTCAATAAAGTAGTTATTGATAGAACTGCACTAACCTAAATCCAATAAACTAACATCCAAGGTGATGCCATGTAACTGGAACAGTATATAACATATATACTGTTGGGTGTGTTGCCCTAAACTCGTAGTTTGTATTTTGTAAAAACATATGTCTATTTAATAAAGTTTTATTCAATAAATTTGTTGTTGAATCATAGCTTTGCATTTTCCAAAATCCAATAAACTAAACATCCAAGGTTATTTTTGATGTAATCGGGATAGTATATATACTGGGTATATAGTTGATATACGGGGTATATATTTGATATACCCCTGATATAT
Source organism: Momordica charantia (assembly GCF_013281855.1). Taxonomy (NCBI): domain Eukaryota; kingdom Viridiplantae; phylum Streptophyta; class Magnoliopsida; order Cucurbitales; family Cucurbitaceae; genus Momordica; species Momordica charantia. The sequence continues at coordinate 11,749,867 of NW_028275166.1, read as the reverse complement.
GAATGGATAATGTCCCGTGAATAACCTAAAGGGTCTATAATATATGAATAAGGCTGGGTACCTTATCTTGGCAACACTATGGATACGGCCCACTCTGTAAAGGTTACAGACGACTTGATCCAGGTCGTTCGTGTGGAGACATGCGAGTGGGGGTATCCTATACAATGAGTTTGTATAAGACCGAACCACGAAATAGGCAATCTTTAGATATAACACCGTTAACTAATAGATTGTCATTTCTTAGGATGACCAGGCAACTCATTCTCAATCCTGAGTGAGTTATGGACTCTTGCCCATGAGGGCTCGTCCTTTGATCTGTATGTGTGAGAGTGGCCCGAGTCGCCGACTCAACATTCCTACTATTTTGGGGACGAGACCGAGTGGGAAGCTGGGAACATAACTTCACAAGATGGAATTCACTCCTCCCCGACTTTAGGGGAGTAGGTGAGTGTTCCCTTAAATGCTGACTCCGGGACTTGAACAAGGGGCCCCACCCTCTCATTGGCCGAGAGGGACTTCCGGTTATTGGTTGGACCATAACCGGGTTGTTCATTAGAGGAGCAGTGGTGTTTAAGGAGTAAGATGTAACTCAGGGGTAAAATGGTAAGTTGACCCAACTTGAGTTACGAACACACGTGAAGGATTAACTCGTCATTAATGGTCATATATCCATGGACACGAAAACATTCTGCAGTGAGAAGAGTGCAACTACGGGTCTTTAGTGGAATGACCCGTAGTTAACGAATCTAGATTAACTCAGTCAATGAGTTTGACCGATTAATCTTGCATCATTGGAGCTTCGGATCTGTAGGTCCATTAGGTCTCCTTGCTAGCTCATAATGGGTAATACGAGGATCAAGTTTTTGGAAGAATTTGAATTGTTCAAATTACTTAAGGGATTATATGTATATTGATACATTATAATATATAGTTAATTCTAAATTAAAACTATATATTATGAGAGAAACTATTTGAATGAGATTCAAATAAAATTAATATGAATAAGATTCATATTAAAACTATAGGTTAAAAATAATGTGCATAAGATGTACATTAGAACTATAGGTTATACGAGAGAAATGTTATAGAATATGATTCTATTTTTGTGATAAATAATTAAGTGTTAATTATTTATATATATATATATATATATTAATTATTAATTGGATTAATAATTAATAATTATTTATTAATTAATATGATTAATTAATAAATTAATTTTTATATTTTAATTATTATATATATATGTTATATATATATATTAATTATGTATATATAAATATAAATATATATATATATATATTATTAATATTATTAATAATATTAATCTCCCCTCCAAAATTGCAGGGGAGTAGGAGGTTAGTGTGACGTGGGGAGTTGCCCCACGTCACCACTTCTGTTTTGTTTTTGCAGTTCTGCAAAAACACAGAACACAGAAGAAGAACGCCCAACCCGTTTTCTCTCGATCAAGAAGAACTCTCTCAAGCTCTCCCTCTCATTCCAAATGATTGCTCCCACCAGCACGATTCCAAGACCCAAGAGGATAGCGAGGAAGACACAGTGGTGGTGTTCGAGGGAAACTCGTTGAAGAAACGTTCTTCAAAGGTTCAAATTTCCCCTGTATTTTTCTTCTGTAAAATTCGATTTTGTATCCCGAAAATCAGCAACGAAAGTCCGCTTCCGCTCTGGGATTCACATCCCTTCATATACAATATATATTTAATATACAGCTCATATATTTGATATACAGTGTATATATATACAGCATATATTCGATATACAGGTGGATAATGTTCTAGTAGTAACCTAAAAGGTCTATAGTATATGGATAAGGTTGGGTACCTTATCCTGGTAACACTATAGATACGGCCTACTTTGTAATAGTTACAAATGACTTGATCCAGGTCGTTCGTGTGAAGACATGCGAGTGGGAGTATCCTATACAATGAGTTTGTATAAGATCGGACCGCGAAATAATTCATCTTTAGCTGTAACACTGTTAGCTAATAGATTAATATTTCAATAGGATGACCAGGTAATTCGATCTCAATCCTGAGTGAGTTATGGACTCCTGCCTGTTAGGGTCATCCTTTGATTTGTATGAGTGGGAGTGGCCCGAGTCACCGACTCAATATGCCTACCATTTTGGGGACGAGAACAAGTGAGGAGCTAGAAACATAACTACACAAGATGAAATTCACTCATTCCCGACTATAAGGTGAGTAGATGAGTTTTTTCTTAAGTACTGACTCCGAGACTTGAATAAAGGGCCCCACTCGCTCACTGGCCCGAGAGAGACTTCCGGTTACTGGTTTGACCATAACCGGGTTCTTCATTAGAGGATCAGCGGTACTTAAGGTACAAGATGTAACCAGGGGTAAAACGATAATTTGACCCAACTGTGGTTACAAACACTCGTAAAGGATTAACTTACCGTTAAGGGTAAAAATTTGTGGACGCAAAATATTCTACAGTGAGAAGAGTGCAGCTGTGGGTCTTTAGTGGAGTGACCGACAGTTAACGAATGTTAATTAATTTGGTTAATGAGTTTAATCAATTAATCTTGTATCGTTGGAGCTTCTGATCTATAGGTCTATTATATCCCCTTGCTAACTCGTAAATGATAGTTAAGAACATTTAATTTTGAAAAGAATTTGAATTATTCAAATTGGTTAAAGGGAATTAAGATTAATTGTATGATATGCAATTAATATAATATATGTTGATACATTATAATATAAAGTTAATTTTGAATTGGATTCAAAATTATGAGAAAGATGAATATTAGAATTTGATTCTAATATAGTTGATTAATTTAAGTTTAATTTAATTAAATATGATTTAATTAAATCAATGTGATAAATTAATTTGGTTAAATTAAATTAGATTTAATTAAAATAAATTAATAATTATTTTTTCTAATTAATTAAATTAGGTTTAATTAATTACTATTTTAATTAAATTTGTTTTAATTAAAAAAAGGAAAAAAAAAAGAGGAAAGAAATGGGAGGAAAACCTCCCACTTCCCACGAGAGGTTTTCCTACTTCCCACCTTTAATGGTGGGAAGTGGGAAAGTGGTGAGTGAGGTGACTTCCCCACCACACTTCCTCCCTTATAAAAAGGAAGGTTCTCCCCATACTTTCCGCTCGACTCTCAGTTGTTGAGTTTCTGAAACTCCAACGGGAAATTCTCTCTCTCGATCTTTCGGTTTCCATTTTCAATTATAAAACGGTTCCCACAAATCGAGTTTTTAACATCCAGATGATAACGAGGAAGACTTTTTGGTGGCGTTGGTGTCTACATTGAAAAGGTGTCTGCAAAGGTATGTATCACTAACTTCCTATTACTAATGCTTATGTCTTTTCTTTGTTGTAATTCTAAGACAGGATTGAAGCACACGCGTTCGCGCGCTTCCACTGCAGGATCCGATCCCTTCAAAATAAATTTAAAAGGATATTGTCACCACAATTTTATATTCATGGAGCAGTTCAATCCAGGACGGTTCTTCTGATGTTGATGATAGCCCCCAAGAAGAAAAAGAAAAAGAAGAGAAAAAAAATGATATAACAAGAAGTATTTTAATTTCCAAATCAATTTCATTCTCCTTATAGTTCGTGATGATTGAAGTTCTTTGTTATTGTTTTTATTTGTGATTTAATTGATAGTTAGGTAAGTTTTCGTTTATTAGTATTTTCTGCCTCTTTTGTTTCAGGAAAGAATTAAAAGCAGATTGTTTAATTTCAATTCTATGGAAAGCAAAAGGAATCATGATAGAGTAGCTACAATGCTAGAGCATCGTTTTCAAACAAGAAGACCCAGCCCTAATGAAGAATCCAAAGAAGAAATGTTTGAAAGTGAGAGTTAATTTCCTTTTGCTGCTATTTAACATTTCCTTGCCTTTCAATTTTGTTTCCTACTTGTAATTCTTTGTGGGTTTAATTTTCAGCAGGTTAGTTTTCAAGGTTAGCTACCTCCCACCCCCTCGAGAAAAATGAAATGAAAAGGAATGTTTATGTAAATGTTGTGTGTCTCGCATCTTGTGCATGCTCTGCTTTATCTAGTAGTGTCAATGTTATGTACATTTGTGGTTCTGAAGTTTTGTCGATGTTGAGGCTTCAGTTGTGGGCAAGATTCAAAATGTCAATGTCGATGGAAAAGTCGAGGTCTCGATTTTACGGACATGTTAATGGATATTTTGGGAAAATTTACCAAAATAGTGGGTATTGATGGAATTTTTTTAAATTAGTAAATAATACTTTAATTGTAGCTTAATTAGCCTATAATTAATGACTTCTAACCATCATATCTAACCATATAAGTAATATACTTATAGAAATATCGTTACGATGAAAATGTCGAAACAAAATCATGTATACATTATGAATATTATTTGAGTCGGTAAATTAAAGTTTAATGTTGATATATAAAGTATGAAATAATTTTTAAAAATTAGATTTAGTTTAAAATTTAAATGTTTAATAATAATTAGTTAAATTGATTTTCTTTTTTTTTTTAAGATTTGGTTAGTTAAATTTAATTTAAAATTTGTTTTTCTTTAAAATGAATTACTCGAAGATTTTGTTAGATTTTTTTAGTTAAATTTAATTTAAATTTTGTTTTTTTTAAATCGATTATACGTTTCTTTAAGATTTTGTTAGATTTTTTCTAGTTAAATTTAGTTTAACGTTTGTTTGTTTTTGTTTTGTTTTTTTATTTGTTTTTCTTAACCAAAAGATAAGAATTAAACTTTTTTAAATTTTAAATGTTTAATAATAATTAGTTAAATTGATTTTAATTATTTGTTTGTTTTAAGATTTCATGAGTTAAGTTTAATTTAAAATTTGTTTTTCTTTTAAATCAATTACTTTAAGATTTTGTTAGATTTTTTAGTTAAATTTAATTTAAATTAAGTTTTTTATAAATCGGTTGTTTATAATCTATTTCTTTAAGATTTTATTAGATTTTTATAGTTAAATTTAATTTAACGTTTGTTTGTTTGTTTTTTTTCCTTTTTTGAATCAAAATAATAAGAATTAAACTTTAATTTCTTTAAAAGAAAAATAGAAAACACCCAATGTCGTATAATTTTTTACTATTATTTTCGATTTTTCTGTTTTCTCTTCCACAAGCTTTAAATTTACACAAAACATAAAAGACGTTTTGAACATAAATTCTTCTTTTTTTTAAGGTTTCGATTCAAAATTTTTTATCAAGATTTTTTCTTGAAAAACAACAAATTTTCCTTAAGTGTCAACTAACTAGAAGGCTACCATGGATATAGATTTTCTCAATTGTTTAGGGATTCAATGGACAATAAAAAAAAGAAAGAAAAAAATCGACATTTCCTCGACATTTTGTCGACATGTCGACATTTCCTGGACATGTCGATGTCATGTCGAGCGAAATTTTGAACCTTGGTTGTGGGTAGCAACAGTTGTTGCTCGTTTCCTAGCTTAGGTTTTAGTATTGAAGCCCTAGCAGCTCCCTGTTAGTAACCTTCATAAGCCACAAGTACTTAGTTGACAATTTTTAATAGCTCACCTATCCAGGTTCAGGCCCTACTTTCGTATTACTTTATTGGACGTTCTCCCTTATTGGACATTTTCATGCTTTGTCTTTAGTTGCATTGAGGACAATGCAAGCTTTTAAGTTTTGGGGTGTGCACATTCGCTTTGCTTTTAACCCTTTTTAGCTTAGTTTTGTACAACTATGAATCTTTCTAATCCTATAATTCAGTTAAAAAAAAAAAAACTCAATTATCATTAGAGGCTGCAGGATTAGGAAAGGCTAGTAGCCCATAGTTGAGAGCTCAATCCAGTAATAAAAGAGCTAGCAGTTCAAGGCAAGTGAAAGGGAGTTTGAGAAAGAAGTCTTTAGGTGGGTCTGGTTTGTGAAAGTAAAAGTAGGAGGATGCTAGAGCTTAGGAAAATATCCTTTTCTAGAGTTAGAGCAAGATCTTAGCTACTCTCTTTCGTTATCTAAGGTGGAGGCAGAATGAATGAGCTCTCAATTTGTGTGCATTGTGGGTGAACCGAGTAAGTAGAGCTAAGTTCAACATTTGATGCATTGCATATTCAATACTTTCTTGTGGGGTGTAAAGTGTAGTCTTGCTTGAGGACAAGCAATGATTTAAGTTTAGGGGTGTGATAACTCTACAAAAGAGAGTTATTCCAGACATTATTAGGGAAGTTTTGTGAAATTTATTGTTAATGTGTGTCTATTTTAGCTCGAGAAAATCCTGAATAAAATAGAAAATTAATTATGAGCTGAAATCTCGTGCAAAGAATGTTTTGGCTTAAGGTAGTGCTGAATTCTTTCTATTATCGGCTCTATTATGCAAGATTGAAAGCTGAGAACCAGAGAATGAGATAAGCGCTAAGTTCAAAGAGCTGTTGACAAAACACAGTCAAACCTGAGCAGGAGAAATGCCGAAGTATTGCAGGGTTAGAGCATCCCAATGTTGGAGCATCACTTTCTGTAGAAATTTATGGGCAGAGTAACACGCGAGGTTCTCACTTATGTCCGTACAACGCGCGTTTTATTGAGTTTTGCGCTAGTTTTCAGGGGAGTTATAAAATCAACAAGATGTGGGTTGCCTCTTCATCAATCTCTAAGGGGGAAAAGATCCCAAGAGAGGAAAATAGTCCCAAAACGTGCTGAAGACAAGGAAAGCTACCCCCATTTCGAGAAGAAGTCGAGTGGAGGAGGCTGGAACTGCTGGTTTCTCACTGAGCTGGAGGTTTCAGAGAATTTCTCAAAGCTTTTTCACCAAATGAGTTGTTTCTCTCTTTACCCATTGTATTTTTCCCATTCCCCATGAACAGAGGCTCTCTATCTGTTTTTGTTGCTGTTAAATAGAGTTGATATAATATTTTCGTCTTACTAATCTATGCTGGCCACATTTATTAATTTGTTTGATCTTGTATGACTTGGAAGTGTATATAGTATCGTGTTTGGCTTTTTTTGTGGTTAGCTACTCTTTTCTAATACATTTGTGGATGCCTGGTGATAACTCTCAAATAGAGAGTGTTCTGTAGGCTAATTAGGGGCATTTATGTGCGAAAATGTGAGAATCTAGTCCAAATAGCCAAAAGAATGTGAGAATTCCAATAGTGGACCTAAATTACATGTATAATTCTTAGATGCTCTCAATTCTATGATTTAATGCTAAATTACGAAGGATTTGTGCAGAAAGAGTAACAGGGCGCTCAGGTTGAGTAGGATGCTGCCTTGTTAAAGAACTGCTGCTAGAATGCTGAGAAACGAAGCGCAAACCTTGGAAGCTTGCAATTACCTGGATGCTCTAGAATAGAGGCTAAAACAGTAACTTCTTTAAGTTAACATCTCTTTTACCACGTTCGTACAGCATCCCGTGGGTGCCCTAAGTTTTAAGGCTTGGTATTTAAGGAAAAGGGGGTCGGAGCCAACAAAGGGAGACACGAGGACAGATTGATTCAATTCGTTTTTGGAAGCATTGATTTCAAGGAATGTTTCTGTGTTGACGTGGGAACTTTATCGAGGAAGGTGAAGGGTGACAGATTGCTGAGGATTTGAATTGTACACCTGAGGAAGCTTTCTACTATATTTTCATTTTCTTCAACGATGAACTCCTCTCTTTCATTTTCCTTCTCTTTTCTTCTTTCCATTATGAACTAAACCCCACCTTCGGGGAAGGGTTGGAAGGTTTATGTAATATTTCCGACTTGCTACACTTTAGAACTTTGAAGTACTAATTTAACAGAATTGTGTTTGTTTTCTTTCTCACTAAACTTGTGTGGCCAACTCGTTTAGGGTGCTAGCTTACTTAAGGCTTGGGAGAGTCCTTGCTGAGTTGCTTGATTTCTGTTAGCTATAGTTTCCTTTTTCTTTCTGAAATAGGGCAATGAACACCCAGGGATGGGGTTCACTCTATAGCACCTTTAGACCGCTTTATTTTTTTGCTTAAATTACAATGGGAGTTGGGTTAGAGCAAATGTAGGTATCTCGGAAGAGAGCCATGAAGGTTTGGGTAATCATTGTTTTATGGGACTATTAGGTGGTAGTCTGAGAGTAAATAGTATGTCAATCTCCCCTCCCCGATCTTTTAAACAGTCGTAATCCCTTATCATTTCGTTGTATTCGTTGGTTGTTTTTAGGAGCAGATCTAAGTAGTTCTGGCAAGCTTTTGTTAAAATCTTTATACATTTTAAGTTCAGCAAATCAACGCACAACATATATTTTTCTTGTTTTACTTCTGTGGTATTTCGAAATTACTAACCATTTTATGAGTTATTTTCCCTGAGGAGACGACCTTGTTTGGTACTACAACTGAATATTTAGTTTACACTTGATATGAGTTTCTCCTATTCGTGAGAGAACGAACACTTAGGGATAAGGTCCGCCTAACCATGCTTATAAACTGTTCTTCATGTTTAGGTATTTAGCAACGGAAGTTGCAGATATTCATATTTGGGTGTCTTGGAAGGAAATCACGTTGGTTTGAGCATCAGTAGTAATTTTATGCTAGAGTGTCTTTTGTGAGCATGTGAAAGCATGTCAAAGTCTCCCCCGGTTCCATCTCATTAACTGTTTCCCCGTTATGTTCGTTTTGCTACAACATTTCTTTGACCCAGCATTTGTTAATACAATATTTCTCTCTTGGAATTTCTTTTTGTGTTTTATAGTATTTTACTTAGTTTAATTGTACAAACATCGATTATCTTTTATTTGCATTTTTTTGGTATTTTTAAGTGCATGCTTAAAGTAACATTCTTAGTCCATGTAGATTTCGACCTTGTTTATACTACAATCAGCACGAATATAGTCTACACTTGCACTTGCATTCACATAGGTTGTGGGAATGCAACAAGTTTTTGGCGCCGTTGCTGGAGACTACGCTATTTTACTTTAAGTTATTTTGCTTAAGAATACGGTGTGTAAAGAGTTTCCTTAGCCATATTTTGGTTGCTTTGTAGGTCGATGTATGATTTCCAAGGGTTAGAATTTCTGCTTGATGACCAAATTTAAGGAACACCTCATAGGAGAAGATATGAGCACATAATACAAGAGCAAGAAGAGACGAATTGCAATCTGAATTCGCAAGCACTGAATATGGTAGTTGAGGACATGCATGAGGAAGAGGTTGTTGGGGCAGCAGCAGCCCTTCCTCTAAATGCTATCCTGTTAGCAGATGACAGGGATAGATTAATTATAGTATACATGACTCCGACATTTTATAATTTTAATCAGCTATAGTGGAGCCGGATATAGATGCCGATGAGTTTGAGCCTACACCCGTAATGTTTCAAATGCTCCAAATTGTGGGACAGTTTGGGGGTCATGAATCAGAAGATCCTCACCTCCATTTGAGATATTTCTTGGAGGTCAGTAATTTGTTTAAGATCAGGGGAGTAACGAAGGAAGCATTGAGGCTGAAATTGTTCCCATTTTCGCTAAGAGACAGTGCTACGATATGGCTGCACTCCCTACCATCAGAATCCATCACTACATAGAATGAATTGGTAGAAACGTTTTCTATGAAATATTTTCCACCGAGAAAAAATGCAAAGTTCAGAAACGACATCAATAACTTTCAGTAATTTGCAGGGGAATCTGTAAGCGAATCATGGGAGAGGTTCAATGGGCTTTTGTAAAAGTGCCCATACTACAGTATTCCCAAGTGTATTCAGATCGAGACATATTATATTGGGTTGAATGAAGCTACGAGGTTAGTGGTAGATGCCTATGCAAATGGAGCTCTCATATCGAAGTCGTATGCTGAAGCATTCAACATCCTCAATGAATCTCATCTAACCATCACCAATGGTCGAACCCAAGATCAGCTGTGGATAAAAAATACATGATGCTGACGTGCTAACTTTGAAATGGTAGGAATGTTGAGTCGGTGACTCGGGCCACTCTCACCCATACAGATCAAAGGACGAGCCCTCACAGGCAGGAGTTCATAACTCACTCAGGATTGAGAATGAGTTTCCTGGTCGGGTCCTATGAAAATAGCAATCTATTAGTTAATGGTGTTACATTTAAAAATTGGCTATTTCGCGTTTCGATCTTCTACAAACTCATTGTATAAGATACCCCCACTCACATGTCTCCACATGAACCATTTGGATCGAGTCATCTGTAACATTTACAAAGCGGGTCGTATCCATAGTGTTGCCAAGATAAGATACCCAACCTTATCCTTATACTATAGATCTTTTAGGTTATTCCCGGTACATTATCCACATGTATATCGAGGGTATATTAAATATATACTCAATATATATACTGTCCCGGTTACATGACAATAACCCTGGATGTTTAGTTTATTGGATTTGGACAATGCAATGTTATAAATTTAACCACAAATTTTTTTAATATGAAAAACACAACTTTATTAAATATAAATTTGTCTTTACATAATTATAAACTACGAGTTTTGGGCAACACACCCAACAAACTCCCACTTGAACTAAACTCTAGTTGGGTGTACAAAATCATAAAGCAAAATGATAAATACAATAAACTAGAGCATACACTATATCCATCACATTTCTCCCACTTGCCATAGACTAATTGTACAACGCTCGTAGACCTATACTTTCTAGATGGCCCTCAAACACTTTAGCCGTGAGTGCCTTCGTAAAAGGATCAGCAATGTTGTGCTCCGAAGCGATCTTTGTGACGATCACATCTTCTCGTTACACTATCTCCCGTATAAAGTGGTACTTCCTTTCGATGTGCTTGCCTCTCTTGTGGCTTCGAGGTTCTTTAGAATTTGCCACAACACCACTGTTATCACAATAAAGTGTGATGGACAAGTTCATGTTTAGAACGACTTCCAAATCGGTTAAGCACTCCCTAAGCCAAACCGCTTCTTTTGCTGCTTCACAAGTTGCAACGTACTCAGCCTCCATGGTGGAGTCTGAGATGCATCCTCATTTGATGTTTCACCAAACTACTGCTCCTCCGTTAAGAGTGAATACTAATCCCAACGTGGATTTCCTTGAATCCTGTAAGGATCAAATCCTTAGAGTCATACACGAGCTTGTAGTCCCTCGTTCTCCTAAGATACTTGAGGATTCCCTTAATAGCAATCCAGTGATCATATCTTGTGTTCGATTGATACCTACTAACCATCCCTATGATGGAGATTGGAGAACTCGAGAGGTCGATTCTCTAATATTCTTAAGATAATGAATTTATTTTGGGAGGCCAATTTAAATTCAAATAAACAAAATTTTCTTAATGGCTTTAGGCCACTCATAATTATTGTCCATTATTGATCAATAAAATGTGGGACATTTAAAAATAAAAATAAAATTCTTTTTTTAAAAGCCATTTTCTTGAAAATAATATGAAAAAATAAATTATCGTTCATTGAACGGTGTTATGTGGTGCTAATACCTTCCCCATACACAAAAGACCCTCGAACTCATATCTTTTTCGGGCTTACCAACTTATCTATGCATTTGGATGGCCAGTCACACCCTATAAATAAAGACTGGTGGCGACTCCATTTTTCTCTTATCGGAAAGAAAGTCGGCTGCTCCACGTCGCAAACCTGTAGCGACACCAAGGATCTTTGCATTTTGTTCCAGAATAGTGTCTTGATCCTAACGGCCTTTTGTGATGTTGATTGGGTTGGAGATGCTATTGATCGTCGATCTACCACTGGCTTTGTTGCATTTTTTGGCTCGAGCCTTATTTCTTGGTCGACCAAAAAGCAACATATTGTGTCTTGTTCTTCTACTGAAGCTGAGTATCGGTCTTTGGCCACTACTACTTCTGACTTATACTGGCTACCACAACTTTTATGTGACTTGCATGCCTATTTGAAAACCCCCTCATATTATGGTGTGATAATATTACTTTCATGTGACTTGCATGCCTATTTGAAAACCCCCTCATATTATGGTGTGATAATATTTCAATAATATCTCTTGCGAGCAATCTAGTGTTCCATGGCTGCACCAAACACATAGAAATTGATTATCACTTTGTTGATGAAAAGGTTGTGCCAAGGATATTTCTTTTCACATTGTGTCATCCAAAGATCAAATTGCTGATTTATTCACCAAAGGAGTTGTCTACACAAGTTTTTTCTTTTTTTTTTCTTTACGTAGCAAACTCACGTTTTCTTTTCAACCTTGAGTTTGAGTGGGTGTATTAGGTTAATTGTTATAACCTCCTTTAGTTATGATTCCCCTATAAATTAGCTAACCTATTCAATATTATTTGTAAATTAGTTGTACGTTTAAATTTTTACAATTGAAAATTTTAAAGTAGCAATTTTCTCATTTAATAAAGTATAAGGGTTTAATTTTTACTCGTGAATGTTTAGGGGTCTAATTTTTTCATTTGTGAAAGTTTGAGGGTTTAGTTTTTAGAATTTATAGTTTAGGAGTGCAATTGTAACAACTATCATACTTCAAGAGTGGTTTTTGTCATTTACCATTTTAACTTTTAAGTTCATCATCTAGGCATGGCAATGGCAGGAGGGTAGGTTCCTGTTCATGTTCGTCAATTCTCATGGGAGATGGAATTTTGTGCAAAATTGGGAATCTTGACAACTGTTGGAATTGAAATTTGATCTTGTTTTGCCCTTTTCGGGCTCTGTCAAAATGCATGGTGGATAACGACTAACGGCAGTGTCTACCTCAAACTAACTCTTCGTAATTATATATTATTTCTTTTCCAATTTTCCATTTTTTTTCAAATAATATGTGTTTAAATTACAATTTTAATCTTTACTCAGTAATTTTAAATTGATTATTAATTATGTTTAAGAAACACATTTAGTCCCTATAGTTTCGCTAAACTAACGATTTAGCTTTTGTACTTTTAAATTGGTAACAATTTAGCCCTTGTAGTTAAAAGTTTGTAAGGATTTAGTCCCCATCGTGAAATTTTTTGTTAAATTTCTTACATATATAGATTGAGACCAAATGTTTTTATACTTTACAAAGACTAAATCGTTATACGATAAAAATCAACACTAAAGACTAAATAGTTACAAATTTTAAACTATAGAGATTAAATTGTTACATATTAAAGTTCAAGAATAAAATTGTTACTAATTTGAAAGTACAGGACTAACTTATTACAAACTAAAAATTCAAGGACTAAATCATTACTTTAGCGAAAGTAGGACCAAATGTGTTTTTAACTGTGAACAAATTTTAACAATTCTTTTTTTATGAAGAGGCGATTTTATGAAAAATGATATGGAATCGAGGTTCTCCGCTCTCTCTGAGTTTCCTCTTTGAGAGCTAATGGAAGACAACAGTCTTGGCGCTGTTGTCGGAGGTTTCAACTTTCAAGTGATCTTTACGAGGGCAAGATTTAATATGGCCGACAACGATTTTCTAAGCATGTAAAGACTGAAGTTAACTGATGAGGGTTTGAAAACCTTAAGATGGAATGTTCAGGGTTTGGAAAATCCCCGAACATTAAGAGCATCGCGACATCTTGTTAGCTGCCATAAACCCCAGCTGGTTTTTCTAATGGAGACCAGATGTAAGAATAGATTGGAGGATAAAGTTGAAATAGAGTTGAACTTCGATAATTGTTTTTGTGTGCATAGTATATGGGAAATAGTGAGGGCTTAATGCTATTGTGGGTTAGTGAAGTTGACTTGAGCATTAGATCCTTTCACAGGGGCACATTGACTCTGTTATAATAGAAGAGAGTGACTCTGTTATAATAGAAGAGAGTGGTAGCTGGCGGTTCACAAGATTCTATGGCCATCCAGTTCAGGAGGAGAGGAAAGATTCGATGGCCCTACTTGGTCGTCTTCACAGATCGTTCCATTTCCCTTGGCTCATAGGAGGCGATTTTTTAACGAGATTGTATCCAACTCTGAATATGAAGGAGGAGTTGTGAGACATTAAAGTCTGTTACAAGATTTTTGAGATATATTAATGTGTGTGATTAATTGACTTAGGTTTTATAGGAGATGAGTTTACTTGGTGCGATGGAAAATTTTCTTATCAACCGATACGGGAGAGATTGGACAGATTTCTAGCCAATTTCGAAGTGAATGAAATGTTTTTTTTTTGATATTGAGACTTGCCATTTGGATTTCCAAGCTTCCGACCATAGACTGATCTTAGCTATGTGGGCACCAGATGATGGTCCTCACATAACAAGGATGAAAAGCAGTTTGCACTTTGAAGAAAACTATGATTCACATAAGGAACGTAGATTGATACTCTCATATGTTGGGCTAACTCAGAGGGTCGAATGCGTATATATTTGAACGCTACAAATTATTTTGAATTTTTATCCAAAATTAATATATATTTATATACAATGTATCAATATTCATCATATACATTCCCTTATATAATTTGAATACTTCAAATTATTTCATAATTCTTGATCCTCGGTTTATTCGTTGTGAGCTAGCAAGGGGACCTAATGGATCTACAAATCAAAAACTCCAACGATATGAGATTAGTCGGTCAAACTCATTAACTCAGTTAATTAACATTCGTTAACTGCAGGTCACTCCACTAAAGACCCGTAGCTGCACTCTTCTCACTGCAGAATATTTTCGTGTCCATGGATATACCACCACTAATGGCAAGTCAATCCTTTACGAGTGCTTGTAAATCAAGCTGGGTCAAATTACCGTTTTATCCTTGAGTTATATCTTACTCCTTAAATACCACTACTTCTCTAATGAACAACCCGGTTATGGTCCGACCAATAACCAGAAGTCCCTCTCGGGCCAGTGAGAAGGTGGGGCCCCTTATTCAAGTCCCAGAGTCAGCATTTAAGAGAGCACTCATCTACTCTCTTAAAGTCGGGGAGGAATGAATTTCATCTTGTGAAGTTATGTTCCCAGCTCGCCACTCGGTCTCATCTCCAAAATGGTAGGAATGTTGAGTCGGCGACTCAGGCCCTTTCACACGTACAGATCAAATGACGAGCCCTCACAGGCAGGAGTCCATAACTCACTCAGGATTGAAAATGAGTTGTCTGGTCATCCTGTGAAATAGCAATCTGTTAGTCAACGGTGTTACATCTAAAGATTGACTATTTCGCGGTCCGGTCTTATACAAATTCATTGTATAGGATACCCCCACTCGCATGTCTCCACACGAACGAACTGGATCGGGTCGTCTGTAATATTTACAAAGCGGGCGTATCCATCGTGTTACCAAGATAAGGTACCCAACCTTATCCTTATACTATAGACCCTTTAGGTTATTCTCGTAACATTATTCACATGTATACCAAGGGTATATCAAATATATACCCAGTATATATACTGTCCTGGTCACATGACAATAACCTTGGATGTTTAGTTTATTGAATTTAGAAAATGCAATGTTGTAAATTCAACCACAAATTTTTTGAATATGAAAAACACAACTTTATTAAATATAATTTTGTTTTTACAT
Source organism: Momordica charantia (assembly GCF_013281855.1). NCBI lineage: Eukaryota > Viridiplantae > Streptophyta > Magnoliopsida > Cucurbitales > Cucurbitaceae > Momordica > Momordica charantia. Next base: position 11,734,474 of record NW_028275166.1, on the reverse strand, counting down.
AATTACAAACTACGAGTTTAGGGCAACACACCCAATATGAAGGTGGTTAGTTCAAGAGGATCAAATTGGCAGATTGTATGTCTTAGCTGAACCAGTGGAATCAGATTCGGTTGGGAGGTTTTCTTCGGGGTGCTATTGAGAGAAATGAAAATGAGATCCAATCTCTCGTTTCCAGGAAAGCTGGGGATTGACGAAGGAACATGATTACAGCCGAGCGAGAGTTGAAAAAACTCCTCGAGGAGGAAGAAATGTATTGAAAACAAAAAATTCGGGAAGAGTGGATTCAATGAGGTGGCAGAAACAGGAGATGGTTTCACAAGAGGGCAAGCGCGCGAAGGAGGAAAAATTGGATAAGAGGCTTAATGAATGAGAATGGAGTTGGTGTGATGGAGAAGAGGATATCTCAAGAGTTGCTTCTTCTTAGTCCACAACATATTTTCTTTGGATAATCCAAGCCTAGAAGACATCCACAAAATTCTTGACGCTATTACAACCAAGACATCCGAGAATCAAAATAGGGAGTTGATTAAGGAGTTCACTCGAGAGGAGATTATAAAGGTGCTAAAAGGAATGTATCCTACAAAAGCTTCTGGTCCCGATTGGATGAATGCTCTTTTCTTTCAGAAGTACTAGGACATTGTGGGAGACGATACAGTCAACCTCTGTCTTAGCTACCTTAATTGTAATGGAGAGGTGGCTAGCATAAATGGGACATTCATTGTTTTGATCCCAAAAGTACATAATACAAAGAGTATGAGAGATTACAGATCCATTAGCTTGTGCAATGTGATCTATAATCTTATTGCAAAAACTTTGACGAACATGCTAAATTTGTTCTTTATAAGATCATAGCTCCAACTCAATCGGCCTTTGTCCCGGGATGAAGTATTATAGATAATGCCATAATTGGGTTTGAGCGCATCCATTCGATAAACAAAAAGAGGGTAGGAAAGCACAGAGTGGTAGCGCAAAAACTAGACATGTCTAAAGCTTATGATAGAGTTGAGTGGGAGTACATGAGACAGGTTACGGATAAATTGGTTTTCTGCCAAAGATGAATTTCTCTTATTATGCAGTGTGTAAAACAGTCAAATTTTCTATGCTGATAAATGGTGTGCAAGTAGGAGATTTCAACCAAAATGAGACATTCAATAGGGAGATCCTTTATCGGCTTATCTTTTTCTATTATGTGCAAAAGGGTTGTCTGTTCAACAACAAGGCCTATTCATCGATTTTCACATTAATAAGCATTGTTAAACTATCTCTTTTTTTATTTTTTGCAGATGACAGTCTAATTGTTTTCAAGGCGGCGATGAAGGATTGTCATATAACACACATTTCATAATATTATGAGAAAGCCTCTAGATAGACAATAAACTTTGATAAATCCTTATTTATGACAAGGAAAAACACTGGGCAAGAAATGAAGGACTTCATCCAAGGTAGCTCCAAGTCCCTTTCACCAATCATTTGGGCCGATACCTTGGACTTCCATTACAAGTATCTAGAAATTGGACTCAATCAAAGACACAGTGTGGAAAGCACTCCAAGGTTGGAAGGGGAAATTGTTCTTGACGAGAGGAAAGGAAGTCCTTATCAAAGCAGTTGCTCAAGCAATTCCTAATTACACTATGAGTTGCTTCCAACTACCCATGGGTCTGTGTAATGAGATTACAACAATTTATGTGAGATTTTGGTGGGGTCAACTCTAAAGACTCGTAAAATTCACTAGCGAAGTTGGGAAAGGCTTTGCGCAGGGAAGGCGCAAGGAGGAATGCGGTTTAAGGATGTTAGATCCTTCAATCAAGCAATGTTAGCTAAGGGAATCCTACTCCCCCGTCACAAATTCTGAAAGGAAAATACTTTCAAACAGGCAAATTTTTAAAGGCTCAGTTAGGACACAACCCTTCCTTTGCCTGGCAAAGTAACTTATTGGGAGTGTGACCTCTTTGAAAAGGGCCGTCGGTAGTGAATTGAAATAGGCTCTCTGTTTCTATTGGGAAGGATCCATGGCTACCACGAGAGGACAATTTCAGACCACTTTTTTGTCCACCCTTGTTATTGGAATAACCTGTTGCTTCCTTGATGACGTCGAAATGCTATTGGAATGAGGGAAAGATAAGATCCATTTTTTATGGAGTCAGGGGCCAATCTTATTTTAGAGATACCTTTACGTAAAACGAATAAGGGTGATGAGATTATTTGGGGTCTAGACAAAAAAGGGATTTTACTGTGAAAAGTGCTTACACATTGGGGAAGGGAGCTGTTATTTGGTGGAGACTTATTCGTCCAAAAATGATCATCTAAAAAACAGATGGAGTAGCTAGTCGAAGGCCAAAGTCCCTTCTAAAGTTAGAATCTGCTGCTGGAAAAATCTTAGTGATATAATTCCTATAAGTCTAACTTGTTCTTAAAAGGTATCACCACTGATTCCTGTTGTGGTTTTTTGTAGGAAACATGGGGAGACAACTAAGCATCTTTTCTGGGGGTGTGAGGTAACTAAATATAATTGGAATTCTTTCTAAATGCTAACTCAAGTTTTGGTTGGTCTAACAAGAAAGGATGGAAGATGGCAGATTATTGGGACTGGGCTTGTGGACAACACGAAGGGGACTGGCTTGTGGACAACGCGAACGGGACAGAGCTTGATATAGCGTTGCTGACCTAGTGGAATACATGGGAATATAGGAACAAGGTGCTTTTCAAGTGGGAAATTCCGACACAGCAACAATTGTGTTTCCTGATCAATAAACAGTGAGAGAGAGAGATCATCAAGTGGACCTTGCCTCATACCAGCTCTTTGAGGCGTAATGTTGATGCAGCTTGGTTCCAAGAGCGTCAACACGGTGGATTGGGGTGGGTGATTTGAAAGGACGAAGGCACAATTATTCAAGCTGGTAACTCCTTTATTCGGGAGAAAATTATCATCAAACACCTAGAAACGTTGGCTATGTTAGAAGGGATTCACAATTTGGACAATTCAGATGGTGTTGACATTTACCTAGAAATAGATTCATTGGATGTCAAATGGCTAATCAATAAGGAGATGGATGACTTCACAGAAGTTCTTTGGTTGGCCAAATAAATCCGGGCGCTATTGGAAGTGAAGAAGATTATCTCAATCTGCCATATTAGACGAGAAGTGAATCGGGTGGCTCATGACCTAGCTCGTGTGACGTCGAAAGCTGAAGAAAAGATGAGTTGGAGGGGTACCATGCTTGAGTGGCTTCGTATTATTTCTTCCAAAGACTTGTTTTAATTTGTTTTTCTTGTTAGCTGTGGAAAAAAAAGTGTTTTTAACTCATTTTTTTCATAGCTTCAATATCTCCGTATACTTTTCTAGAAGTTTTATCATCTATGGGCATTTATAGGTTTTTCTAATATTTAAAAAAATTATTTAAATATAACTGCTTCAAAACTAATTTTTAAATGAGAAATTGCAGTGGGTAGCAAAAATCTTCTATGTATTTCAAAATATGTCATCTGTTTTTTAAATTTTCAAATATTGCAAACATTTTCACTATTTATATCAGTAGTATATTAGATACTCATATTAGTAGTATATCAATAATATATCAAACACTCAAATAAGTAGTATATTAGATATATATCACATACATATTGCACAGATACTCATATCAGTAGTATATCAGATGTATATCACATATATATTGCAAGTATATCACATGTATATCACAAATATTATAGATATATTATAGAAATATATCATTTGGATAAATTTGTCGTTTTAAAATTAGACCCCATTAAAAAAAAACTAAATGTGGTTGCTATTTTACTAAATTTTTGTGCCATATTTACAATTGTCTCTTTTTAAAATAGTGTTGTTTTAATTGAGACAAAAGTCATCTCATACGTAGACCAATTGTCCAAATGGAAATATGTCGATCTCTTTTGCTAACAAATAAAATCTAATTCTAATTCAAACTATCTAAACTAATTATTTAATTCAATTATAAATATTTAACTATTATTTAGTTAAATTAAAATTTAAACTAAATCAATTAACTAATTAAATAAATCAAATTTAATTAATCATTTTAAAGTAGCTAATTAAATCTAAACTAAATCCATTAACTATCTAAATAAATTAATTAAACATAATCAACTATAATCAATTAATTGTTATAATATTTAAAAATTATTTAGTTAAATTGAAAAAATAAAAATTAGATGTAATTAATTCATTAGAAAAAAAAAGAGAGAGATATACTTGGTGTCAATCACTATCACACCATTTGACCTCCTCTCTTAATAGCATTCGTTAAAAACAATCAACCAAACAATCAACCAGACACATATCCTGATATAATATTGTGCAGCTTGTGCACATAAGTGCTCGTAACTTTGACTTTGGTTTTATCATATGGTCTCTATTAATGGGGGTAACTATCCTCACTTATATAATCGGGATATGTCCTTCTCTAGCCATTGTGAAATTTTAATATGCACTTCAATCGAAAAAAAAAATTGTCGAAATTCGATGTGAAAGTGTCTTGAAGCTAATATGAAGTGTTACGGCGCTCGTAGGATATTCGTAGCCCACAAGCTGAGAGTACATTTATATATTTATAATCTTAAGGACCATATAAGGATAATAGTGCGAAGTTTATTGATTAAATTTATAATTTAACAACGAGCGAGATAAATATTTGGTTAAATTCTTTAAAACATCTTTAAATATTATATATTTGTATAAATTAGCCTAAAAACTATGAAACTAATAAATAATATCAACCAAATTAAATAATTAAACTTATATATTTGTAATTAGTTATTATTTGATTTCTTTGTTTCAAATAAATAGTTTTATGGGTTAAAAAATATTTGTCCCTATACTTTCGTGAAAGTGACGATTTAGTCCTTTATTGGTAATAAATTAATCACAAAACTTTAATAGGTAACAATTTAATCCATGTAATTTAAAGTTTGTAACTATTTAGTCTTCGTTGTGAAGCATTTTTTTTTTTAAGTTTCTTATATACATAAATTGATAAACCAATGAGCCAGAGACCAAATATGTTTATAAATTAGAAAGATTAAATTGTTATATGATAAAACTTGAGTCTTAATTTTAATAAGATTTTTCACCATAGAGACTAAATTGTTACTTTAGTGAGATTACAAGGACCCAATGTATTTTTTAACGTAGTTTTATTGGAGTGAGATTCTTGAGATAACTATGTTTCCCGTTTGATAACCATTTGGTTTTTGCTTTTTAATTTTTAAAAAACTGGGTTGTTTGATAACCAATTCAATTTTCTGTTTTTTGTTTTTCAAAAACCATTTTGAAATTCTATGTAAATTTCAAAAACAAAAAAAGTAGTTTTCAAAAAACAAGTTTTTGTTTTTCAAAATCTGATTTTTCTTTTAATATTCAATTTTTTTTTCTTCCTCATTTATTTTTAAAAAATTTATTTCTCACTCTAAAATTTTTTTATTTCTAAATTTTTCTCTACAAACTTTATTTTTCTCTCTATAAAATTTTCATATTTTGAATATTTATTATTATTTGTCTCTCTTCAGATTTTTGTGTATTTTTATTTTTTTTCTAACAGACCAGTTTCATTTCTCCGTCTAAAAATTTAATATTTTCCTAACTTTTTTCTCACTAAAATTTCATCTTTTATAAATTTTTATTCAATTCATAATCTATTTTTTTCTCTGAAAATTATATTTTATTTTCTAGTTCAATTTTATTTCATTGTAAATTTTATTTATCTTTGTATTTTCTTATTTTCTCTAAAAATTATATTTTGAATCCTGTTATTATCTCTAAATTTGTTTCTACTATAATTTTTCTCTTTCTTTATAATTTTTTTCCCTTCAACATATATTTTCCTGTCGGCTTTATTTTTTTTCTCTACAATTTTTCTCTTTTTATCTTTTACTTTTTTCACTATTTTTTTATATCCTTTTATTTATCTGTCTAAAATTTACCTTCAAACTGTTTATTTACATCTCTCTAAACTATTTTTGTGCTGTCCCGACCCAAAAATAAGAAATGCATGTCCTGACCCCGATTCCATTTTTTAAATAATTAATATATAATTATTACACTTTTTTATACTTAAATTCTAAAAATAATTATAAACAATTACAAAACCGATAATTTTCTCGAGAACATCTCTCGAACCAAAGAACGAGGTGAAGACGGAGACTAAAAATTTTCACGAGCACGAGAATGGGGGAGAGCATCCTCACTCGTACCCATACCATTGTCATCTCTACTTTCCATAAAAAAAATTTTCTCGAAAATGTATTTTCAATTTTCTAACTTTTTAAAAACTAAAAACTAAAAATGGTTACCAAAGATGTTTTGGTTTTAAAAACAAAAAACAAAAAACAGAAAACCAAAAACTAAAAACTAAAAACAATAAAAACCAAAAACCAAAAACTAAAATGGTTATCAAACGGGCCCTAACCATTTCGTTTTTTGGTTTTTTTTTTGTTTTTAGTTTTTCAAAAATATGGTCGTTTGATAACCAATTCAATTTTCTTTTTTTTCTTCAAAAACCATTTTGAAATTGAAATTCTATATAAATTTCAAAAAAAAAAAGAAAAAAGAAGTAGTTTTGAAAAACAGGTTTTTATTTTTCAAAGTCTCATTTTTACTTCTAATACTCAACTTTTTTTTTTCTTTCTGAGATTTATCTCTAAAAAATTTATTTTTCACTCTAAAATTTTTTATTTCTAAATTTCTCTCTACAAACTTTATTTTTCTCTCTCTAAAATTTTTATATTTTGAATATTTATTGTTATTTATTGTTATTTATCTCTCTACAAACTTTATTTTTCGGTATTTTTTTTTAACAGATTAGTTTCATTTGTCTCTCTAAAAATTTAATATTTTTCCTAACTTTTTTCCCTTTAAAATTTCATATTTTATAACTTTTCATTCTCTTTGTAATCTATTTTTCCTCTAAAAATTATATTTTATTTTCTTGTTCAATTTTCTTTCCCTGTAACTTTTATTTATCTTTGTATTTATTTATTTTCTATAAATATTATATTTTGAATCTTGTTTTTATCTCTAAATTTGTTTTCACTATAATTTTTCTATTTCTTTATAATTTCTTATTTTTTCTTTAACATATATTTTCCTCTCGACTTTATTTTTTCTTCAAAATTTTTCTCTTTTTGTCTTTAACTTTTCTTTCACTATTTTTTTCTAAATATTTTTATTTATCTCTCTAAAATTTATCTTCCAAAAGTTGACTTACATCTTTATTTTCATGTCTCTAGATTAAGGGAAGACAAAAATTTCCGCAGGTCAGGTCCCAAAAATAGAAAATACATGACCCGATCCCGTCCCCGTCCCCGTCCCCCATTCCATTTTTTAAATAATTAATATATATTTATTACACTTTTTTTATATATAAATTCTAAAAATAATTAAAAACAATTATAAAACCGATAATTTTTCTCGAGAACATCTCTTGGCGAACATGCTAATCCAAATTTAAAATTCGTTATTAGGTATCCTAATCCGTGATGCATTTTGCATTGAGAGATTATACAGAAAAGTTGGAATTTCGTAGTCGGACTCGGATTGGGATTGGGATTGGGATTCCCAAATTTACACAAAATTGATTGATCAGAAGCTGGCTGGCGCCATGCCTATATATATTTCCCCATTCTCACCAATTCCATCTCATCTGCTACCTCTCTCTCTTCCGATCCATATTCATTCTGTTTAACAATCGAAGATGGTGAGCGCCACTGTTGCCCGCAATATCGTCGGCATTGTCGGTAATTTCGACTTCTCCATCATTTCACTGTCACCAGATTAGTTTATTTAAACTTTAACGGTTGGATTTTGAATTATTCTTTGGAAATTTAATTTACTTTTTATTTATTTGCTGTCTCTGAATATTTACAGGTAATGTCATCTCTTTCGGCCTCGTTTTCTCCCCGCTGTAAGTAACACTACCTCCCGCCATCTCCTTCCATCGTCAGCTTTTTCTTTTAATTACATTACAAGTTTCGCAAATTTGAAAATTCAACAACTTTTTTTAAAGTTCAAACGCAACCGACCAAACTTATAATTTATCCTTACTTTCTATTATTTCCAATGTTTCTCGAGAGTTCTAAACGCATTTATGAATATTGTACGCAGACCAACATTCTACAAAATCATCAAGAACAAGACCGTGGAAGAGTTCAAGCCAGATCCCTACATCGCAACCGTTCTAAACTGCATGTTCTGGGTCTTCTATGGAATGCCATTTGTCCATCCTGACAGCGTTTTGGTCGTCACTATTAACGGTATTGGTCTTGTTATTGAACTCGCATATTTGGCCATCTTCGTCTTCTATGCTGATAACAAAGGACGGGTAGGTTGTCTTTTCCTTTTGCTCATTTTTCCCCCTTCCAAATCTTTTAGGAAAATTCTATTCCATTATTAATTAGAAAAGTCCCCAAATTCCTGTGTTAATTATGTTTAACTTGCTCTCATTTCAGAAGAAAGTGGGTGTTTGTCTTCTCATTGAAGTCATATTCGTGGCCATTATTGTTCTCATAACCATGCTAGTTTTGCACGGAACTAAAAATAGATCACTGATGGTTGGAATAATTTGTGACGTCTTCAACATCATGATGTATGTTTCTCCTCTAACCATCATGGTAAGTAAATTCCAATCTAATTTTCATGTATCATCGTCCTCCAGTAGATGATTACAATGTTATATATTTCTGTACTACAATGAAAACAAGCATTAAAATCTACTGTTTGATTTCTACAGAAAAAGGTGATAGTGACAAAGAGTGTCAAGTATATGCCGTTTACACTTTCATTAGCCAACTTTCTCAATGGTTGCATCTGGACAGCTTATGCCCTCATCAAATTTGATATCTATATGCTGGTATGTGTATTCTCCTCCCTGCTCCTAATACAAATTTTTGCAATAATGAAAAAACATATTCTTTTTCACTCTTTCTTTCTATTGTTTACCAAGTTAGAAAGCATTAAATAAATTATTGAACAATGTATCAATAAGAAGCCTAAAATTTGTATTTTTTCGATTTTCATTTTGCCTCTTTAGTATTCTTCCATTTCCATTAATATTTTGTAGATTTTTCTATCCATAAGTTTGAAAGTTAATTAGGCATTTCTTCTCGATATCAAGTCCTAGAAGCTTTTAATTTGACCAATATTTTAACTTATAAAAACCTTGCAGATAAGCAATGGTGTTGGAGCAATTTCAGGTCTTCTCCAACTAGTTCTATATGCATATTACTCAGTGTGGGGTTCAAAAGATGAAGAAAACACTCCGAAGGAACCTAACAAGATTCAACTCTCCACCATGAAAGAACGATGCGAAGTTTAAAGACTCAAATGTTTTTAGTTTTTTTTTCTTTTTAGTTCAAAATGTTATTCTTAGTCTACAATTAGATTAGTGAGTCTCTTTTTTTTATTATTTTTATTTTTTGAACAAGATTCGTGAGTCCTGTTCTTTATTGCTTGTTATTCAAATAATAATAATTATTTTTTTATTTTCATTTTCAGTTTTACCAACATATTATATTTGTAATGTTTCATTTGATTCTAGGTTTTTTAACAATTTATTTCTATACAAATTTGAGGTGTTGGATTCTTTAAGATGAGAGTTTAACGATTAGGGAAATAAGTAAAGTTACAACTTCATATTAAAAATGAACTAAAATGCACGGTAAATTATTACTTAAGCATAACTGTGATATTCAAGTTACATAAGTGAAAATTATAAAAGTAATTAAACACTAAAATAAATAAATAAATAAATAAATATATATATATACAACAATATACCATTAGAGAAGTGAAAAAAAAAACTATTGTAAAGAGTAAAAACTATTCAAGTTCAACGATAAATGAAAATGAAAATAAAAGTAAACATAACCCCTAAACTATATATATAATATATATATATATAACAGCCAAAGCTCATAATATATAGAAATCCCTTTATATATTTTACTCTTTACAATAGTTTTTTTTTTTTTTTTTTTTTTTTTTTTTTTTTTTAAAGAATAGGATAAAACTAGAATGGTGGAAAAGCTTTTAGCCACTATATACAAAATAATTACTAATAAAACTTTTATATATATATATATATATATATATATATTTGAGTGTTTGGACAAACTTGCACGCACCTCAACTAATCTTACTGGAGAACCATCCGACTGTACAACATTTGGTGCTAGTAAACACATAAAGAATTACTAATTCCTAAGATAGGTGGCCATCATAGTTAATGAACTATATGTATGATAGGGAAACTGGGGTAGAAAAAGTCTTTTATGCATTTCGAAACATGTCACCTGTTTTTTAAATTTTCAAATATTGCAAAAAAATTTCACTTATATCAGTAGTATATCATACACTCATATCAGTAGTATATCAAATGTATATCACATACATATTGCACATATACTCATATCAGTAATATATCAGATGTATATCACATACATATATCAGTAGTCGTACATATTACAGATATATTACAAATACATTATAAATGTATATTGTTTGGATAAAGTAGTTATTTTAATATCAGACCTTCGTTTTTTTTAAGTACTATATTTGAAAAAATTAAATGTGGTTGCTAATTTGCTAATTTTACTAAACGTTTTTGTCATATTTGCAACTGCGTCCTTTAGGATATAATAATTTCAAGTGGTTCAAAAATATTTGTTTAAATATATTTTACCTATTTGTCCCATCGAAACATTTTGGCCCTACCGACTATCTTATTTCATTCAATTACTAACATATTTCCTTACGTCACTTTCATTTTAAATCATCATTCATTAATCATTCCTCAAAAAAAAAAAAAATCATCATTCATTAATCAAATTAATGTGTGGTGTCAACATAATAAGTATTAACGATAGAGACTTAAAAAGTATAAAAAAATCATCAGGGTCCCACATGTTGTACTAAAATATATATATATATATCATTAGGGTTGGCAATGGGGCGGTATGAGGCGAGACTAGGGGTATCCCCATCCCCATCCCTGAAAATTTTTGGGCGGGGAATCTCCAATTGATGATGGGGTCTACGTGGGGAACCCGTCCCAACCTGTACGAAAACGAAGATGAACAACAAAGCCGAAGGAAGAGAAAAATCGTACGAATGAAGAACTTCTATTCACTGAATTGATAATTATTACAAGTATTTATAGGAAAAGTAAATAATTCAACCACTAACTCATTACTTAGGCCACTAACCCACTACTTAGGTCAATACCCTTCAAAATCTCTCTAAGCGAACATCACAACTCCATTAAGCCACTAACCAATAAACTCTCCCAACATACACATCCACTCTTCCACTAATTCAATAACTTCCAACTATGAAAATAAATATCAAGAATAACTCCTAAAAATGTGGAAACACTAATATTTAAACTAACACATGTTTGCACTAATTCTTGACTCTCCCCTATATAAAGGCAACAACGTTGTGCACTTCTGATTACTTCAACCTTCCTCCATAGGAGTAGTTATTGTTTTTGTCTCCCCCATATGAAAACAATAATCCACAACAGCACCGAGTTGCTTCCCCTTTTCAGTTTCTTGACATGCTTGAAGAGTAGAACACTCCAAGCATAAGAAATTAATTTGACATGTAACAAGGTCCAAACACATTATGTCATAACAAAAAATATACATCATTTCTTAAGATTCTCCACGATAAATACTTCAATTGAATATGACTCATTATCTCCCAAACTCGAGTGACATAAGTGATGCTAATACCAACCAACTTTACTGGGCCAAAATCGCCAACAATGACTCCAAAATCTTCACCAAAAAATACATTAGCAACCACAACACCTTGATAAATAATCTTTGGATGGTAACTTTCACAAAAATACTCTAAACTTTGAGTTGTGTCCAATGGCACACACCTTCGAGTGGGCCAATCCAAAGTAAGTTCCCTAAGCTTAAGTTCTCGAGGATGGTAGACAACACTAAAACTCTCAAGTTAGAAAACATCTCCCTCAAGGTTTTCCTTACATGCGGATCCTTTCAGCTGACCGAAAGAAACTCTTCGATCAACTTCACATGCAACATCTACAAAGACTCCACATGTGTAGCCCTTATAGTTTACCCTTGCAGAAAAACAATAATCCGGCCAAAAAACCAAATTTTAACCCAGCAATAAGTCCAGCTATGAGGCTAACCTTCAGATTATTTAAACAACTTAAGCTTGTACCATCTTAAAAGCATATGAGATTGTCAAGAGAATACCAAGATCAAATACCACCTTGAATTGGAGCCTGCACCGTAAGGAAGTTTTCTTATCCCGATTTCTACTTTTCTATTGTTTGAGTGTACTTTGTAATTGCTTTGTCAGGTAGATTGTTAGGTTGTAGTTTTTTTTTTTCTTATCCAAAGTCAATTTATCTTATTTAGGTTAGTTTTCTTTTGCCACAATCCCCGATAAGCAACCAATGTGATGAGTCATTGGTCCGGGCTCAAAACCCACTTATTTTGGGCACTTTTCAACAGCATTTGGACCCTTTTCCGGCCACTTTTCAGCAGCAATTCGAGAATAATTTTTCTGGTACGTATCATTTGTTTCCTCCCTCGTTGTCCGCTTACAGTTCACATTCTCCCAATTAGCCAACCTTCTCGATAAACTTCTACCCTATTTATCATAAAAATCAATTTTTTCCCCTCCAAAACAGTGTTGTCCAGCCGCACCACTCACGTGAGCTGGGCCAACTTTTGTTATCATTTAATTATGCTCATGTTCCCCCATCTATAGTTAGTACCTCTCCCCCTTAATCTCAATTTATGTTTTTAGGAGGGATGCCAATGGGTGTGTATCAATTGGATTCTATGTTTACACAAAGTCGGAGTTTTGGAATGACATTGAGGCCTCTAGAGCCTCCTTTAATGCTCACTACTATATCTTCTACCTGACCGCCATTACCCATTGAAAAATTTATTTATGTGCCTCCTCCTTGTAATACTCCTAGTAACTCTCTTCTTCCTTTAGAGCCTTTAGTTCAAAATAGAGTCAATGTGAGTGCTGAAAATAAAGGAGAGGAGATCCCAAGTAAAGTAGGCAATGTAAATTTTGATGATTTGAGGCATCGACACGAGAGGCAACGAGGGGAACATAAAGAGGGAAGTTAAGGGGTGCGTAGCATGGAAGTTGATGAAAGTTTGAATGCAGAAATTTAGGCAAGGCGCATGAGACCTCCTTCTGTTATAGTGGGTGAAAATTCGAGAAAAAGGGCCAGTTCAGTAGATTTATCTAGTGGAACAGCGACGAGAAGTACGGAGGATAATTTTCTGAGGTATACATTTAAGGAATGGGAAGTAGTGTTTGAAGATGCCAGAAAGTTGACTAGTCAAATCGCTTGGAGAGCTTGCTATATGCAACCTCCTGTGCAACCACCACTTTGAGGGAAGTTTCATTCTTTTATGTTGGTTATATTATTTTTTGGAATTTAGTTGCATGTTAGGTTTTGGTAGGATGGTATTGTGAATCTTTTCTGGTTGTTTCTGAGTTTAAATGTGGAAATAAGACTACCTAGTTTCTTCCTGTTTTGATCATATTCTCATTTTAGGCTCTAGCAAAGTATATTTGTTACAAAAGCATGCTGCAAATTTAATCTCATTTAGTATTTTGGTGTGTCTTTTCTTATTTTTCATGTCGATGATGATTCTTAAGGATTAGGTAGACCTTGTTTTCTTTTTGTCCAAAAAAGCCATGCGCCATTTGTGACCAAGTTCTTTTCAATAACACGTTTTCTTTGCTTTTCTTATTTTTTAAACTTAAATTTTTTTCATTGTTTTATGAAGTCCTTGTCCTCTTTCATTTTGATTTTTGCATTGCCTCTTCAAAAATCTTTTCTCATTGAGGACACTATCTCTCTTAAGTTTTGGGGGGACAATCTTTTGTTTTTAGAAAGAAAATGCTATTTTCATTCTTGAAAGAACATGCTATTATATTTTGCGAAAAAGAGTCACTAGCAAGAAAATGCATGTAAAATGAATCTTTGAAAGAAAAAAAAAAAGAAAAAGAGTTTGCAAATAAAAGAGTCCTTTTTGCTTGTGAGAAAATAAGAGTGGGGAAAAGATTTAAAATTGTGAGATAAAAAGAAGAGAGGTAAGAAAAAAGAGTGGCAAGAAAATGTCTTTATTTTTATCACTGTAGACACTCGTTGTAGCTTAGGTCGAGTGGCGTAAGCAGCTTTGAGGGTAACAATTGGGTCTAGTGTAACATCGTGCAACCCTATGTGACCAATTGTTACTTGAAATACCTCTATAAAGCTGTGGAGGAAATCCCCATAGAGGCTAGTAGTCATTCCTTCAGTGTTAAAATTTAAGTGAAAATGGAAGCGAGCAAATTCTAGAGCGTCGTCAAAAAGTTTTCATGTTTTGAAAAAGGAAATGATTTTAAGAAACTTTTTATTATTTTGAACTTTGTTGGCTTATGGTAATTTTGCTTTTGAATATAGGAAGACGATAAGATTTTTATGATCTTTCCTGAGACACCATATAAAAAGCAAGTCTAGTCTATCTTTATGTTCGATGTTGCTTATGATTGTTGCATGTGATTTAAGAGATATAAATTGTTAAGTTTGCTTGGGGACAAGCAAAAAGCCAAGTTTGGGGGGTGTGATTTTCCTTGTTTATAAGGGTAAAAAGAAGCTAAATTGGTGTTGCTTTCTAACATTTTAAACTCAGAAACCGTGTTTTAAGCTTGGTTTAGTGTCCAAAACTTTCATTTGAAGTTATCTTAGGTTATACATGCATATAGGACATTTTTACATCATTTAGAATTGATTTCTAACCCAATTTTGTGCAAAAAAAATATCGAGCTAGGTGTCTGGCGCCTTCCCCAATACCGAGAATGCCCTTAATGTAAAACACACGTTTTTGTGATTTGAAGCTTCCCGAAGCTCTTCCACGTGTCACGATTGCCAATTTAACAACAAACCAACTAAAAGATGTTTGAAATGGATGTCTCTCCACAAAACTCTCAACCTCCTAACCACCTTGAAGTCTGTATAAATTCAGCAGCTCATTCTCTTCCTTCATCATCCTCAAGTGATCATTTCAGCTTTAGACACTTTACTCTTAGCTTTCTTACATTTTTCCTTTTAAAATTTTGAGTTGTTATTGTTTTAAACTTTATTTATTTCAAGTTCATCCTTTATTTTCCAGCTTGTTAGCCTTCAATTGTAAGCTTTGATCTTATTCAATTAAAATTCTAGCAAGTTCATTCATCATCATCTCTCTCTCTCGTTACGAAGTTGTAATCACACAAACTTGTGGAATTGACTGAGTATTGATCCCCAATCTTGAAAGAGAAACTGGTTAGGGTCATTTGGGTTACAACTCCATCATTTCCAACTTGTTTTAATTCTATTCATCTTTTAATCATGTCGTCTACTTCCATCAACATTAAATTCTGTTTTTCCGTTATTGTCATGAGCTAAATTTATTTTTCCCAAACTTGGTTATGGATAGTTAGCTAAAGTTTTTAAAATCCAACAAGGCAAAGGCGGTTTTCTCTTCTTTTATCACCTAAGGTTGTTTTCACAAATTAAAACTTGATTTGGCCAATTAGTGTTGTAACTAAGCATCAATACTGAAAGGGTTGATACATTTTCACAACTTTACTGATTTAACTTTGGAGAGAAATACTTTAGACATAAAGATTTCGCTCGGGTAGCCTAGACATAGGACCTCGACCTAAGGTTACGGTTGATTTTTATTAAATTAAGTTCACTTTTCTAATGGACATATTAGGGGTGGACTTATACCTTCAAAATCACTTAGACATAAGAAGATGGCGAAGTAAACCGATGAAAATTTATGACAGGCGCTTGGCACCTAGTTGGAAAAAATTGTTGTATTTTTAGCTAAGTCGAAGTAACTGGGCTGAGTTTATTGCATTGAGTCTTTAAATATCAAAACCAACATTATCCTTATTATTTGTTACCCCCAAATCAATTACAAAGTCACTGATCACTAACATTTCTTATAAAAATATTTCATTTGTCCTTAAGGATCTATACTCGGAATACTCATTCCGTTTGACTACTTGTGATAGGTGTACACTTGCGCTCTTTCATTTATTTGAAATCCAAAATCTTAAACAACGCCATGTTCTTTTCATCTCTTATATATAAGCGACTATCCACTCTATCGAAGCGGGATTTTGGCGCCTTCCATATCTCCTATATATAATGGACTATCCACTCCATTGAAGTAGGATTTCTTCTAGCCATGAAGTCTCTTAAACACCTTTTGCTCGTATTTTACATTCGACCACATCCACACGTGTGCAGTGGTGGATCTAGGATTTAATGTCGGGGGTATAGATGAATATAAGCATAATGGAAAAATATCAATTTTAAACCAGAACTTGACAATGTGTATCAATTTAATTTGCACCTTACGACTGGTTATTGTTGTTATTTTCACCTTGAACTTTAAAACGTGTCACAAAATTTATCATTCCATATATTTTTATTTGAAAATTTGTTGGAAAAAAAAATCTCATGTGACAAATGAACTAGGAAACACATTTTTTGTATGAAAATAATGGATAAGATTTATAATAAATCGATCTTAGAGTTTTTCTAAATTTGCAAGTTTTGGCAAAGTTATCTAATCCGCCCCTGGGTGTGACTCGCCTTCCACAAGGTTTTGCAACTTCCCCAAACCATCATCCTAATGGAGGCACAACCCCTTCAACTTGGTCACCCTCCCAGATACTCTCAACCCTTCAACTTCTGCCCCCCCCCCCTCCCCCCGGTGGATAGACCATCGAACTGATCCTCATCTCTAACACTCTATCCATGAATCTCGGCTGCATTCGTGGTAAACAATTGCAAAGTAACCCTAGCCTGCATATAATAATATACTAACACGCGACATGTAAGATGCAACGTAAAATTGAGGTCACTCACAATTGTGGATTAGAAGATGTCCCTCTTGAGATGTTTTATGCAGGTGAATGGGAGCATTTACATCAAAGAATCAGCAGAACGGTGTCGTTGTTTACACGAACGGCAACAGGGAAAAAAATAGTTTCATGCGTCCACACTTGTGTCAAAAATGGTAAGGAACCATAAATAATTAATAGTAAGAATAAAGCACAAGAAAATATCATGGGAGTTACCTAGAACACCCACCGAATTAGGTTAAAAAAATTTTAAAAAAAAAAAGTTGCAAATAAGCATATTTAAAAAAATATATATAGAAAAATAAAAACAAAACATTATGGAATAGGTTTTTATTTGTTAACAATTTCTTCGAAAAATAGGCAAGTAAATAAAGTCGATGGATTTCATTTGATCCAAATTCAAAATGTGATCTAATAATCATTTGTCTAATATATGACTTTTTTTTCTTCTTCTTCTTCTTCTTTTTTTTTTGGAGAACTTCTATTCATATAATAAACAAATAATTGGATCACTTTTACACACCGTTGATACATTTGCTTTTAATGTTACTACAAATATCAAATCATTACAAATATAATTATAAGTACCAAAATATCACAATTTTCTTTTAGAATTTTAAAACTATATTTTTTTTCATAATGTAAATGTGATTTTAAATTTTTAATTAATAATTCTTTTAGTACAACAAATGTGAGGGTGGAGATTTGAATCTTCAATCTATAGATGTTAGCTATCCTCATGTTGGTTAATTAATAAAAAATGATACGTAAGATAGCATAACATACAAAAATATAAACTCAATATTTTTAATCAGTAATATTTATTTGATAAGATTTATTTGTTTTCTATTTTCTTAAATTTTTTATAATTTACAAATATTTTTCTTTGATTTATAATTGTTGAAGGAGAAATTTTGACAAATTACTAAATGCCACATCACAATTTAAAATTATATTTTGGACCAATCATAAAATTACAGGTGTCTTAAATTAATTTTAAATTGGCAAATCAAATTGTGCCACGTGTCTCTTTTATGGTCGTCCGATGAAATCAACTAATTTGATCAAAACCCATGAAGAGACTGGGTCCAAGCCCATGGCCCATTAAGCCCATGACCCATATAAGACCCAGCAAAGCTCTATAAATAGAATGTGTCATCACTCATTTGGGGGATTCGAAAAAAGATCGAGAAGTATTGGAGATTCAGAGCCTTCAGAGTCATCTACAACTGTTTAGAGCGCGAAGCATCTAGAACCAACAAGACTCGAAGAATTGAAGACTCGAAGAATGGAAGACTTGAAGACTACGAGACTTCAAGAATTATGAATCTTCTCTTCACCAAGTAACCGATCGAATAACTTCACAAGCTACAAGCCGCATACCTCACAAACTGGAGTACTTCATCGAGCTATAGATTTCGTCAAACGAGCTGAAGACTTCATCAAGCCACAAACTCCGCCAAGCATCAATCTTGACAGCCGAAGACTCTAAAGATTCTTCAATACGCTAGTAGCTGAAGGCACAAACTCATTGATTCGAGAACAAGCTCACGAGCCCTTGAGTTAAAGTTTATATTTGAGAGAATTAATCAGAGGATTATACATTAGAGATTGTAACACCCACATACATAAATACAAATCAAGTTCATTAATTCGAGTTATTTCTCTTATTGAATTTCTCGTCGAACAAATTGGCACGTCTAGTGGGACATCTCTACCTCTTATCTCTTTCTTTCAACTAAAAAAAAAAGAGTGATGGCATTCAAGGAAACTTCGTTGAAGATTGCTGCCTCATAAACGACTCTTACTTGGGTCCAATGACTCGCAATCGTGTCAAGGAAATTGTGGAGGCCCTGTTCAATTCCAATTCAGAGAGTGAATTCCCTCCTTCCTCTGCCCATTACAAAGGAACATCTAATCCGAACGTCATGTGCTTTGTCATGACGGCTGATGCATCCACCATGGAAGAAAAAATGGCGAATATGGAAAAGAAACTCCACATGTTGAGAAAGATGGTCGAAGACAGAGACATAAGATTGCCTCCCTTATGAACAAGATCAAGATTTAGAATGATGTGGACGTTACTGAGTCAAGCCAAAATCTCGCTGTAAAAGTTAGTGACAAAAGAAAGAACATCATGCAAGAAGAACAGTAGAAACATTTTGTTTCCATTGCTTCGCTGTCTGTCCAACAACTCCAAGATATGATCACAAATTTAATCAGAGTTCAGTATGGTGGACCTTCTCAAAATTCTCTCATGTACTCGAAGCCATACACCAAGAGGATTGACAATTTGAGAATGCCAACGGGATACCAGCCTCCGAAGTTCAAACACTTTGACGGAAAGGGAAATCCTAAGCAACACATTGCCCATTTCGTCGAAACATGCGAAAATGATGGCACTCGACGAGATCTAATAGTCAAACAAATCGTTCGAACACTGAAAGGCAACGCTTTTGACTGGTACACAGATCTGGAACCTGAATCCATCAACAACTGGAAGTAATTGGAAAGAGAGTTCCTAAATCGCTTCTACAGTACGAGGCGAACTGTTAGCATGATAGAACTCACTAGCATTAAGCAAAGACAAGGTGAACCTATTGTTGACTATATCAACAGGTGGAGAGCTTTGATTCTCGACTGCAAAGACCAATTGACTGAAGTGTCTGCAGTAGAAATGTGCACTCAGGGCATGCATTGGGGACTTCTCTAGATTTTCTATGGTATAAAACCCCGAGGCTTCGAAGAACTAGCAACTTGCACTCATGATATAGAGCTAAGTATCGCTAGTAGAGGAAATAGAGACCATTTAGTCCCAGACTTCAAAAAAGAAAAGAAAGAAGTAAAGAACCCTGATAAAGGTTCTAAAAGTTCCAAAAAAGAATTCACAGTTGTCAACATAGCCTCATTCAAGTTCTCCGTAAAAGGAAGAAACTTCGACAATAAGAAAGAAGAAAGACAAATGGTTGGAAACAAGAAACAATGCCCAACTCTGAGGGAGAGACAAGAAAAAGTCTACCTTTTTCCTGATTCTGATATTCCAGACATGTTGAAGCAATTAACGGAGAAACGAGTAATTGAACTTCCCGAATGCAAACGCCCGGAAGAAATGGGAAAGACGAATGATCCCAACTACTACAAGTACCATCAAGTCATTTGACATCCAGTGGATAAATGCTTCGTCTTGAAAGAGTTAATCATGAAATTAGCTCAAGAGATAAAGATTGAGCTTGATCTCGACGAAGTAGTTCAATCAAACCATGTTGCAGCAAACCCCAACGATCATGAGCCTCACAATCAATGCTTCAAATTAGCTCATAGACTTCAAGACTACTTACAAATTGTTATTAGGATGTCCTTGGATCGTGATAACTTCTACATTGCATCAATGCTTCAAATTCTATCAAGATGAAGTTAAAAAAGTCGAGGTTGATACTATTCCATTCTCGGAGGTGGAGTCTCATTTCGCAGATGCTGAATTTTATTCAAAGAATGATGAAGTAGAAGAAACTATGCCAACAGAAATTTCTCTAACTGAGAACATGGACACCTCTAGCTCAAGACAGTCAACAAACAAGATATAAAAATGCATATTAAAAACAATATAATGTCTCTAACTACCTTATGACTTGGTCCCTTTTTCTACAAAGGGTACGTAGACGTGTAGCTTAAATTAAAACTTTAAGTTAGTTCAGTCCGTACATATTAAAAAAGACATATTGAGTCATGAATAAAGAAAATCTTATCCCCAGTATATAATCCATACATGAGCAAAAAAAAAAAAAAAAAAAGCATAAAATCTTCTAAAATCTCGGCACCCACTTGAAGTCATTCAACTCTTGTTGCATATCCTTTAAAAGCTCATGCAAGGCCTCAAGCGATCCAACTTTTGCATCATTCACAACTAGAGCATCTTCAATGTCACCCATGTTCTCTCATACTTTAGAAGCTTCAACCTTTTTCTAGTCTATGTGCTCATCCTGCTCAAGAATAGACTTGAAGACCTCACTTTGTTTAGCCCGAGCAGCTTTAAGTTTCGCTTCCAACTCCTCCTCTTCTTGCAATATTTGTGCATGTTGTCGTTGAAGCTTGTCTCTCTCCTTAATGGCATGCTGCTCATCACGTAATATCTTCTCCAAATTAAGTTTGCACTCCTCCAGTTGGCAGTCCTTACTTGCTGAAGCCAATTGAGAAGAAACGGAGGATAGTCAGTTGTTGTAAGTCGCGACCTTTCTAAAATAGTCACCTATAAAATCTTAGAGAGACGCAAGGTTAACTGCATTTGTCCCTGAAATAAAACATGAAAGATTTTAAGTGCCTCTGGTTCAAGAGATGAGGTCTTATCAATTGAAGTACGTATAATCTTCTTATGCAAGGTCTCCCACATAATTGAAGCAACTCGCCGCTGAACGTCAAAAATTACAGCATCAACACATACATTGGAGACTTCCAGGACATCAACATGTACCACCTCCTGGGTTGGTGCACGATCCTCAATAATTACAGGCGAAGGATGAGAAGAAACTACAACCTCGTCAGTTGGTGCCTTGAAACTCCTAACACGAGTAACAGCAAGATCAAAGACATTGGGACTCATCAAAGATAAAAGATTACTTTCCCCCATATCTTCATGAATGAGATCATCCAAAGGTGACCATAAGTTAAATAAAATAAGAAGATTGTTAAGAAAAGTAGTAATAATCATAAAAGAACAAGACAAATATAAACAAGAGAGTAAAAAGGAATTACTAACCAAAGGTGTAGTAGGAAGAGCAGGACATTCTAAAGCACTTGCAACACCATCAAAGAATCTATCGTCACAAACTGCTACCGGCTTTGATTTCTTTGATCTCTTCCAATGATGATCATTGTTGCTACTATGACTGTCCTCATTATCTTCAGCAACAAACTGCTCAACATCTAAAACATGAATTCTTTTCCCCCCATTTCCATCACCAACTTTCTTTGGAGGTTTTGGTTTGTGAGGGGGAAGAGCTGCACTGATCTTTAACTTTTGTATCCCTTCTTCAAGATAATCTCCATGTTTTACTAACCACCATTTTGTATAATTGGGAGTAACCTGGTTATGCGGATCTAGTGAACGTGCAGGGAGATGTACTTGAGATGATGTCCGAGTCAAAATACAAATTCGCCAATGATGCAACACACTATCCAAGCTGGCTAGAGGAACCTCTTCACTCAAATCCTTCGATATATCTTGATAAAACCCGAACTTCTGATCGAATCGATAAGGATTATAAGCCTCAACGACCATCGAACTCGAGCTTCGTGATGATAAGAAGCATGACCGCAAGCTTGAGAAGAGTGATAAATTAAGAAATGAAAGTCGCTCGTTACCTTTCAAACCTCATATTTATTCTTATATTGAAGAGTTGCATGCCACAATATATCTTCCCTTGTGAATCACTTTGACATCGCTGAAGTACTTAGCTCCACATTCTCCAAAATAATCAACCATCATAGGACCTCTGACTGGCACAGGAGTTTTGAAATGCGTGTTGAAATAATGAGTGAGCCAACCATGAACATAATGTATAGGAAAGCAAGCACCTGAATTCCCAGCCGAAGGCGATGCATTATGGATCTGACCGAGCTCACGATAAATGTTGGCCAAAACAAGAACAGCAAGGCTAAAGGAGATGTCTTCGGCCATATAACTAGTAGTTTTGAAAACTTCTAGACGAAGAGACAAATTTCTACTAGGGAAGACGAATACGCATAACCAGTAGGAAAGAAAAGTTGCCAAATACGTTTTTTCTCTCCATTCATCTTCTATTCCCAACTCGTCAAATAACTTAATTTCACCCGCAGACCAATCACGACGTACAAAAGAAGTTTCATCTAGATTATGGGTTGAACGAGGTTGAGAATTCTTTTGTGCCCTTCGAGTGGGTGGCTTCGTGTACTTTCGATCTTCTTTAAACCAGAAAAAGATCCACAATTCGACAGGGACTCGAAAGTAAACCCCATCATTAGATGCTACACGAGATAAGTGGCAAACAGATACTCACAGCTTTTTGGAAGATAATCCTCATCCTTAGACGTAGCTAACAACTCCCAACGACATGGAACAACTTCATCAAAGAACCTATCTTTAATAGGAAGTCCCCTTAATCTCCACATATCCCACAAAGAGATGGATAATTCTCTAGATGATGTGGGAAAGGTATTGGTTGAAGGGCACCAAGCCTCACAAAACGCTCGAATTATGTCATTGTTACAATCAGAGGTGTACAAAGAAGCCAACACAGCATCCAACAAGTATGTATGTTGTAGTGTATCCTCGTTTCGAACGACCGTGAATTCTAACCATTCCCAATAATAAGGGATATAAAAGAAATTCTCCATGAAGCTTTAACGTAGGACCTCAACGAGCTGAGCCTTTGTTGAATCAACGACCTAGTGTCAACTCTGGATTTAAACTTGGTGATGGGACGTAAATTCCGCAGTGGAAACGATGATCTTTGTTCTTGAATTTTGAGGAACAAAACCAAATGAAAATACAAGGGAATTTGGTATTACCTTTGATGAACAGTTCTTCAACAAACCTAATTGACACCACCAAATGATCTTTCTTGCTATGTCTCTAGTTAGAATCTTTGCTTATGGGAGCAACGATTAGAAGTCTAAGGGGAATTTGAGAGAGAAAGATTTTAAACAAGAGAGAAGCTTGGGAAGGGATTTCATGTTTTGTTTTTTTTTTTTTCTTTTGCAGAAAAATTCTGCAACCAAAAGCAAAACCAACATGACGTAGCCTCACATCATTAAACTTCCCCACTCTCTTGCAATTTTGCAGGGGAGTTTTATTTTATTTTAATCAAATTAATATTAATAAAACTAATATTAATAATTAATTAATTATTAAACTAATTGATATTTAATTAATTAATTAATTAATTAATTATATATATTAACTAATAAATAATTAACACTTAATTATTTATTATCAAAATAGAATCATATTTTAAAAGCATTTATCTCGTATAACCTATAGTTGTAATGTACATCTTATGCACATTATTTTTAACCTATAGTTTTAATATGAGTCATATTTGTTTATGCATAAATTTGGCCTCCTGGGATTTCGCCAAGTTCGCACCAATCTTCAAGAATAAAAGGGATCAACCAGACCTACAAAACAGAATAGCACTAAAGACAGGTGTGGCTCTCGCCACACAGGCTCCGATGCTTAAGTCAGAATCGGAGTAGTTGAGCATAAAGTGTAGAGTGTTGTGAGCATACCTTTAGGGTTTGGTTTACTTCCTATTTATAAGAGTTGAATCCTGATCCCTCTAGGGATTGTGGAATTCGAATCTTGATATATTTAGGAAATCTGGTTATCTGAATCTGGGGAGAATCTTGAGGCAATCAGTATATCTTGAATATAGGATTTCTGAATCATAAGGCCATCAAGATATCTTCCATGTGAATTCGTTAAATAAAAGAAATCTGAATTGTAGAAAATCATCCATAACGATAGCCCCCACTCTCAAAGTTGAAGATTGTCAAAGTTCTGCTTTGAGAGTATTTTGTCGCTGTTGGTTTTCATCAAGTCTTTTAATATTGAGAGCACTTGTTGTTGTCAATTGTCTCCTTTTATGGGCTGACTGTTATAGCCCCCATACCCTTTTGTCGTAGTTGACTGTAGTCAAGTCTCTTGGTTTACTCTTAGGTTTCTAACCTATTTGGCTTTTGCCAATGGTTTTATACCCTGAGTCTAGTCGATACCCTTTTGTTGTTGTCGGTTGTCGTTTAATGGGCTGGCTGTCATAGCCTCCATTTATTCCAGTTGGCTGCGATCAAGTCTCTTAGGCACTGTTATACGGTTAGTTTTAACCGTTAGATTTTGGCCTTGGGATCTAACTTTTAACAGGGCCAGTGGTACTTCCTTTGGGTTTCTAACCTATTTGGCTTTTGCCCATGTTTTATACCTCAGGGTTTATTCTCGGGTTTCTAACCCACTTGGCTTTTGCCAGTAGCTTTATACCCTGAGTTTAGTCGGTACCCTTAGGTTTCTAACATATTTGGCTTCTGCCGGTTTTTTACCCCAAGTTAAATCAACACCCTCGGGTTTTTAACTTATTTTGACTTTTGTCATATGGTTTTCTACCCGTGGGTTTCATTGATCGTTAGGCCTGCCTGTTTTCTGTTTTAACTTTGCTGGGCCTGTACGCATGCCTTCTTCAGCACCTTGGGATTCTTTTCCCTGGTTTCACTGATTGGCTTTTAGCTTATCGACCTGCCTCTAGGTCTGTCCCTGTTCGAGTTCCTTGATCAGCCTGTTGATTTACTTCCACATGCCCCCACTGAGGGTTTGATGTTTAGAATAAAGATAACCATCAAGTAGAAGTCAATCAATAAAAAGCACCTAACGACTTTATTGAAAGGGAAATAAAATAAAAATCTACCTTATTTCAATGCAAACATGCAATTATCATATAAGGAGAAAGTAAAAACAACCTATTCTACTAAACATGCAATTAATATCGTCCTATCTACGGAAATAGAAAATGTAACATAACCTGGAGTGTGGATCCTGCGAGCTTCCATAGTTGCTTCTTAGTGAGGTGTAGTTTATATTCTCTTGTTGTTTTCCTTTGTCCTCACTATTCCCCCCAATATGGTCTTTATCTCCCTAACGGGTGACTTGTCGTTTCGATCTCTGTTTGGAATGGTCCTAGACTTCTCGAATTTTTGTTGAGGGTCTCGCTGGACTAGTCGACCATTCTCGCTATCTGATCTCTCCCAGCTTGATCTATTGTCGCTTTTCTCCCCGTCTCTCTCTCTTTGTACTATAATTCGCCCGCTCTCTTTTAGGGTCCCGAGGGTGTTGATTCGAGGTTTGTCGTTTCCTCCTATCTTCAGCTTGCTCCGTGCATGGCTGGTTGTCTCCTCAACTCCTTCAATCATCGGAGCTTTACCCTTTTTTTTTATTGCGTACAAGCACTGATTGTTCCGCCTCATGTTGCTCGAGTTTCTGCAGAAGCAAGGACATACTCCGGTGCATTCCCTCTACCTTCTCTTCTAAGGCGGCCATCTTGTCACCCTGTTGATCCGGACCTTCGACCGGTTTGCCTTTCTGTCCGAGAACTGGTCGACTAGTATCCTTCTTTCCATCATCTGGTCAGTCGGTATCCGTCGGTCTGTGGACTGGTGGGTCGATATCTCCGAGAACCGGTCGGCCAATCTCTCCTTCGATTGTCTCAGGCGGAGGTGTGCCTCTATCAACTTTCCTCATGTGGCGGCACTCTTTATCAGAATGTTGCGGACTTCTTCCCGAACTCATGTTGACAAATCTGCAATCTCCAGTCGTCCCCACAGACAGCGCCAATTGTTGATGCATAAATTTGGCCTCCTGGGATTCCACCAAGTTCGCACCAATTTTCAAGAATAAAAGGGATCAACAAGACCTGCAAAACAGAATAGCACTAAAGACCGGTGTGGCTCTCGCCACACAGGCTCCGATGCTTAAGTCAGAATCGGAGTAGTTGAGCATAAAGTGTAGAGTGTTGTGAGCATACCTTTAGGGTTTGGTTTACTTCCCTATTTATAAGAGTTGAATCCTGATCCCTCTAGGGATTGTGGAATTCGAATCGTGATATATTTAGGAAATCTAGTTATCAGAATCTGGGGAGAATCTTGAGGCAATCAGTATATCTTGAATATAGGATATCTGAATCATAAGGCCATCAAGATATCTTCCATTTGAATTCGTTAAATAAAAGGACTTTGAATTGTAGAAAATCATCAATAACAATATTCATAGTAATTTTATTTGAATCTCAATTAATTTTATTTGAATCCCATTTTCATAATATATAGTTTTAATTAGAATTAACTATATATATTATAATGTAACAACATACATATATAATCTCTCGAGTAATTTGAATATTTCACATTTTTTCAAAAACTTGATCCTTGTTTTACCCGTTGTGAGCTAGCAACTAATGAATCTAAAGATCAGAAGCTCCAACAATACAAGGTTAATCGATCAAACTCATTAACCGAGTTAATCAACATTCGTTAACTACGGGTCACTGCACTAAAGACCTACATCTGCACTCTTCTCACTGCAGAATGGTTTCATGTCCACGGATATACGACCATTAACGGCAAGTCAATCCTTTACGAGCGTTTGTAACCATAGAGCAGTCTAATTACTGTTTTACCCGTGTTACATTTTACTCCTTAAATATCACTACTCTTCTAATGAACAACCTGGTTATGGTCCGACCAATAACTGGAAGTCCCTCTCGGGCCAGTTAGAGGGTGGGGCCCCTTGTTCACGTCCCAAAGTCAGCATTTAAGAGAACACTCATCTACTCCCCTAAACTCGGGGATGAGTGAATTCCATCTTATGAAGTTATGTTTCCAGCTCCCCACTCGGTCTCATCCCCAAAATGGTAGAAATGTTGAGTCGGTGACACGGGCCATTCTCACCCATACAGATCAAAGGACGACCCCTCACGGGCAGGAGTCCATAACTCACTCAAGATATAGAATGAGTTTTCTGGTCATCCTATGAAATAGCAATATGTTAGTCAACAGCGTTACATCTAAAGATCAGTTATTTCGTGATTCGGTCTGATATAAACTCATTGTATAGGATACCCCACTCGCATGTCTCCACACGAACGACCTGGATCGGGTCGTCTGTAACATTTACAAAGTGGGTCCTATCCATAGTGTTGCCAGGATAAGGTACCCAGTCTTATCCATATATTATAGACCCTTTAGGTTATTCGCGGGACATTATCTACTTGTATATCGATGGTATATCAAATATATATCCAGTATATATACTATCTCGGTTACATGACAATAACTTTGGATGTTTTGTTTATTGGATTTAGACAATGCATTGCTATGAATTCAACAACAAATTGACTGAATAAAACTTTATTGAATATAAATTTGTTTTTACATGAATACAAACTACGAGTTTAGGGCAACACACCCAACACTTGGTTCCTCATTTTGTAGGGGAGAGTCTAAAAACCACAGCACCAAAGAATAATCTTGAGTCAATGATTTCTCTCTTGACCATCTAGATAAATGACCAAAATTACCTAAACGATGCCAACCCTTTGGATTATGTATCGGCTTCTCAACTTGAAGGATAACTATTTTTGAACGACTGGTCCTTGTCTTTCAAAATGAGTAAACACCATTTCTTGGGATCAGGGTGTTGTGCAAAATATACCATGATGAAAAAAAAGGCCTTGCAAAAAAAAAGGTGTTTAGGAGGGAACATTATGATAACAAAACTTTCAAACGCAAATAATGGTTACCATTGCTTACCTAGAAACAGCTCAACAAGAAAAAGAGGCGTTAACCTACTCAGCAATGAAATCA
The DNA here is from genome assembly GCF_013281855.1 of Momordica charantia. Lineage (NCBI taxonomy): Eukaryota > Viridiplantae > Streptophyta > Magnoliopsida > Cucurbitales > Cucurbitaceae > Momordica > Momordica charantia. The sequence goes on along the minus strand of NW_028275166.1, from coordinate 11,706,150 downwards.
CTGATCGGAGGTGACCATGCTTACCTGGGAACACCTCAACCAGCAAAAGAGGCGTTAACCTACTCAAAAATTAAATCACTAACGAGAGGTGACCATGCTGACCTAGGAACACCTCAAGCAGCGGAAGAGGCGTTAACCTACTCATCAATGAAATAACTGCAAGGCAGATGAAGGTGACATCAATGAAATAAGAGTTATTTCTCTTATTGAATTTCTCGTCGAACAAATTGGTACGTCCAGTGGGATATCTGTACCTCTTATCTCTTTCTCTTAACTAAAAAAAAAAGAGTAATGGCATTCAAGGAAACTTCGTCAAAGATTCCTACCTCAAACGGCTCTTACATTAGTCCAATGACTCGCAATCGCAGCAAAGAAATGGTGGAGGCCCTGTTCAATTCCAGTTCGAATAGTGAATTTCCTCCTTCCTCTGCCCATTACAAAGGAACATCTAATCCGAACGTCATGTGCTTTGTCATGACGACTGATGCATCCATCATAGAAGAAAAAATGGCGAATATGGAAAAGAAACTCCACATGTTGACAAAGATGGTCGAAGACAGAGACTATAAGATTGCCTCCCTTATGAACAAGATCGAAATTCATAATGATGTGGACGTTGCTGAGTCCAGCTAAAATCTCGCTGCAAAAGTTAGTGACAAAAGAAAGAACATCATGCAAGAACAGCAGAAATATTATGTTTCCATTGCTTCGTTGTCTGTCCAACAACACCAAGATATGATCACAAATTTAATCAGAGTGCAGTATGATGGACCTTCTCAAAATTCTCTCATGTACTCGAAGCCATACACTAAGAGGATTGACAATTTGAGAATGCCAATGGGATACCAGCCTCCGAAGTTCAAACACTTTGACGGAAAGGGTAATCCTAAGCAACACATTGCCCATTTCGTCGAAACATGCGAATATGCTGGCACTCGAAGAGATCTAATAGTCAAACAATTCGTTCGAACATTGAAAGGCAACGCTTTTGACTGGTACACAGATCTGGAACCTGAATCCATCAACAACTGGAAGTAATTGGAAAAAGAGTTCCTAAATCGCTTCTACAGTACGAGACGAATTGTTAAAATGATAGAACTCACTAGCACTAAGCAAAGACAAGGTGAACCTGTTGTTGATTATATCAATAGGTGGAGAGCTTTGATTCTCAACTGCAAAAAACCGATTGACTGAAGTGTCTGCAGTAGAAATGTGCACACAGGGCATGCATTAAGGACTTCTCTACATTCTCCAGGGTATACAATCCCGAAGCTTCGAAGAACTAGCAACTTGCGCTCGCGATATGGAGCTAAGTATCGTTAGTAGAGGAAATAGAGACCATTTAGTCCCAGACTTCAAGAAAGAAAAGAAAGAAGTAAAGAACCCTGATAAAGGTTCTAAATGTTCCAAAAAAGAATCCATGGTTGTCAACACGGCCCCATTCAAGTTCTCTGTAAAAGGAAGAAACTTTGACAATAAGAAAGGTGAAAGACAAATGGTTTGAAACGAGAAACAACGCCCAACTCTGAGGGAGAGACAAGAAAAAGTCTACCTTTTTCCTGATTCTCATATTTCAGACATGTTGAAGCAGTTACTGGAGAAACGAGTAATTGAACTTCCCGAATGCAAACGCCTGGAAGAAATGGGAAAGACGAATGATCCCAACTACTGCAAGTACCATCGGGTTATTAGACATCCAGTAGAGAAATGCTTCGTCTTGAAAGATTTAATCCTAAAATTAGCTCAAGAGATAAAGATTGAGCTTGATCTCGACGAAGTAGTTCAATCAAACCATGTTGCAGTAGACCCCAACGATCATGCGCCTCGCAATCAAAAGGTGAGTTTGATCCAGTTCGAAACTCTAGAGCCTGTAGCGGTTTGGTGGTAACACGAGATGGTGGGTAGAGCTCCCCGAGATGAGACTAAGCTCACAGGTGATGTAGAAGAATGATGGACCCTTGTGACTCGCTGAAAGAAGCAGAAACAATGTTTCGTTCAAAAAGAGTTTCGCTTGTTTCGAAATAACATAAGAAATAACAGGCCTTAAAAGAGAAAGGTAAAGAAAAGTACGAGAAAATCAAGACCTGTCATGGAAGAGAATGAAGATCTTCTCCAACCTCGCCAGTAGGTGGCACTAGAGGAATTATTCGCGAAGAACTTCCTCCATGACAAACAAGAAGAAGTTCATGAAATTCTCACGTGCCATGCTACACATGTGGTAGAAGACAACGACTCCTTACTAAATGAATCTGAAGATGTAGTGAGACAAGAAGATCTCTCGATTTGCCTCATGAATGACTTGCTAGTGCTCCCTCAAGCGGCCAAAGATACTCTCATTGAAGCGCTAAAGAACTCTGGCTCTTCTAAATCTCCAATCTCTGAAACGAACACGTGTGCTCCATGTTGTATGTCCATGACCTTTACAAATGAAGATTTGTTGTTAGGGTCAAAACTTCATAACAGACCTTTATTCGTCTCGAGTTACATCCGTGAACAGAAGGTTAGTCGGATTCTCATTGATGATGGTTCAGCTGTCAACATAACTCCTAAGTCAACTATCAAGCAATTAGGCATTTCAATGGAACAGCTCATGAAAAGCATATTGGTGATCCAAGGCTTCAATCAAGATGGGCAACGAGCAATTGGCATGATTCGACTAGAGTTGATCATCGCAGACCTTAAGGCTACTACCATCTTCCATATCAGACTCCAAGACTACTTACAAATTGTTATTAGGATGTCCTAGAATCGTGATAACTTCTACGTTGCATCAATGCTTCAAATTCTATCAAGATGAAGTTAAAAAAGTCGAGGCTGATACTAATCCATTCTCGGAGGCGGAGTCTCATTTCGCAGATGCTAAATTTTATTCGAAGAATGATGAAGTAGAAGAAACTATGACAACAGAAATTTCTCTAACTAAGAACATGGACACCTATAGCTCAAGACAGTCAACAAACAAGATATAAAAAGGCATATTAAAAACAAGATAATATCTCTAACTACATTATGACTTGATCCCTTTTTCTACAAAGGGTACGTAGACGCGCAGCTTAAATTAAAACTTTAAGTTAGTTTAGTTCATACATATTAAAAAAGACATATTGAGTCATGAATAAAGAAAATCTTACTCCCAGTATATAATCCATACATGAGCAAAAAAAAACATAAAATCTTCTAAAATCTCGGCACCCACTTGAAGTCCTTCAACTCTTATTGTGCATCCTTTAAAAGCTCGTACAAGGCCTTAAGCGATCTGACTTTTGCATCATTCATAACTAGAGCACCTTCAATATAGCCTATGTTCTCTCATACTTTAGAAGCTTCAACCTTTTTCTAGTCTAGGTGCTCATCCTGCTCAAGAATAGACTTGAAAACTTCACTTCGATTAGCCCGAGCAGCATTAAGTTTGGCTTCCAACTCCTCCTCTTCTTGCAATATTTGTGCATGTTGTCGTTGAAGCTTGTCTCTCTCCTTAATGGCATGCTGCTCATCACGTAATATCTTCTCCAAATTAAGTTTACACTCCTCCAGTTGGCAGTCCTTACTTGCTGAAGTCAACTAAGAAGAAACGGAGGATAGTATGTTATTGTAAGTGGCGACCTTTCTAAAATAGTCACCTACAAAATCTTGGAAATAAGCAAGGTTAACTGCATTTGTCCCTGAAATAAAACATGAAAGATTTTAAGTGCCTCTAGTTCAAGAGATGAGGTCTTATCAGTTGAAGTACGTATAATCTTCTTATGCAAGGTCTCCATATAACTGAAGCAACTTGCTGTTGAACGTCAGAAATTACAGCATCAACACATACGTTGGAGACTTCCAGGACATCAACATGTACCACCTTCTGGGCTGGTGCACAATCCTCAATAATTACAGGTGAAGGGTGAGAAGAAACAACAACCCCGTCAGTTCGCGCCTTAGAACCCCCAACACAAGTAGCAGCAAGATCAAGGACATCGGGACTCATCAAGATAAAAGATTACTTTCCCCCGTATCTTCATGAATTAGATCATCCAAAGGTGACTATAAGTTGAATAAAATAAGAGGATTATTAACAAAAGTAGTAATAATCATAAAAGAACAAGACAAATACAAACAAGAGAGTAAAAAGGAATTACTAACCAAAGGTGTAGTAGGAAGAACAGGACATTCAAAACACTTGCAACACCATCGAAGAATCTGTCGTCACAAACTGCTACTGGCTTCGATTTCTTTGATCTCTTCCAATGATGATCATTGTTGCTACTATGACTGTCCTCATTATCTTTAGCAACAAACTGCTCAACATCTAAAAGATGAATTATTTTCCCCCCATTTCCATCACCAACTTTTTTTGGAGGTTTTGGTTTGTGAGGGGGAAGAGCGGCATTGATCTTCAACTTTTGTATCCCTTCTTCAAGATAATCTCCATGTTTTACTAACCACCATTTTGTATAATGGGAAGTAACCTGGTTATGCGGATCTAGTGAACGTGTAGAGATGTACTTGAGATGATGTCCGAGTCAAAATACAAATTTGCCAATGATGCAACACACTATCTAAGCTGGCTAGAGGAACCTCTTCGCTCAAATCCTTCGGTATATCTTGATAAAACCAAAACTGTCGATCGAACCGATAAGGACTATAAGCCTCAACGACCATCGAACTTGAGCTTCGTGATGATAAGAAGCATGACCGCAAGCTTGAGAAGAGTGATAAATTAAGAAATGAAAGTCGCTTGTTACCATTCAAACCTCATCTTTATTCTTAGATTGAAGAGTTGCACACCACGATATCTATCTTCCCCTGTGAATCATATCACGAGCTTTGAGATCGCTGAAGTACTTAGCTCCACCTTCTCCAAAATAATCAACCATCACAGGACCTCTAACTGGCACAGGAGTTTTGAAATGCGTGTTGAAAAATAATGAGCGAGCCAACCATGAACATAATGTATAGGAAAGCAAGCACCTGAATTCCCAACCGAAGGTGACGCATTCATTTAATTTTAAACTAGATTCCCTTTCATGAATTTAAATCTATCCGTGGCCAAATAATATTGTTGCCTAGATAGCAAAAGGAAGGATTTTCCAAAGCTCTAATTCAACCAGAAATTTATAATTCAAAATATGCTAATATAATTTATGAACTTTCTATTTTAGAAGATTTTAGAACTAAGTATTTTGTCAACTTAAGCGTAGCTCAACAGGTTAAGGTACATATTTTCGATCAAAATGTTGTAAGTTTGAATGTCCAACTTGCCTGTTTGATAGTCATTTTTGCTTTTAGATTTTGGTTTTTGGTTTTTGGTTTTTGGTTTTTCTGTTTTCGGTTTTTAGTTTTCTGTTTTCAAAAAACAAAACAATATATTGTTGATAACTGTTTTTTGTTTTTTGTTTTTAAAAAACAGAAAACCATACATGTTTTATAGATAAAGGGTAGAGCTGGGAGGAAAAGGAAAAGATACCTTGAAGAAAAAAAAGAAATTAGAAAGAAAAATAAAAATTATAGTAAGAAAAAATTTAGAGATAAAAACAAGATTCGAAATATACTTATTAGAGAAAATAAATAAATACAAAGAGAAATAAAAAGTTATAGTGAAACAAAATTAAACGAGAAAAGAAGATATAATTCTGAGAGGAAAAATAATGGATTACAAAGAGAAATAAAAGTTATAAAAGGCGAAATTTTTAGAAAAAGAAAAGTCGGGAAAAATATTAAGTTTTTAAAGAGAGAAATTAAAGTGGACAGTTAGAACAAAAAAAATTTGGACAATGATAGAAATAATTATATTAAAATATTAAAATTTTAGAAAGAGAAAAAAAAATTTAGAGAAATATTTATGAAGAAAATATTTTAGGGTGACAAAAGAAAGAGTAGAGTATTAGAAGAAAAATTTGAGATTTTGTAAAAAGGAAATCTGGATTAAAAACTACTTTTTTTCCTTTTGAAATTTACATACAATTTCAAAATCATTGTTGGAAAACAAAAAAATAGAAATTGAATTGTTTTTAGCAAACACCACTGTTTTTCAAAAACTAAAAAAACAAAAAGCAAAAACAGAAAATCAAATGGTTACAAAACAGGCCTGAATATTTCAAAAACTAACACAATTATCTCAAAAATCTCGGTACATGCCTCACATAAAACTAGGTTAAAAACACATTTTGTCTATGTACTTTTACTAAAGTAACAATTTAGTCTGTGTAGTGAAAAATCTTATTAAAATTAAGACTCAAGTTTTATCATATAACAATCTAATCTTTCTAATTTATAAACATATTTGGTCCCTAACTCATTGGTTTATCAATCTATATATATAAAGAAACTTAACAAAAAAAAAAAATTCACGATGAGGACTAAATCGTTACAAACTTTAAATTATAAGGACTAAATTGTTACATATTAAAATTCAAAGACTAAATTGTGTTACCAATTTGAAGTACATAAACTAAATCGTTACAAACTAAAGTTTAAGGACTAAATCGTTACTTTAACCCATAAAACTATATGAAACAAAGAAATCAAATAATAAGGGCCCGTTTGATAACGGTAGAAAATCAAGCTGAAATTTAGGGATTACTTTCCTTGTATACCATATAATATATTCCTTGTAGAATTAGATTATACCTAATTTCTAGTGTCTCGATTGAATATACTCTTGTATATATTGCATTCTACTGTATTAAGAATAATAAGAAAAACTTTCTCATAAAGCTTCATGGTATCAGAGCTTTGAGAAATAAATCCTATTTTTTCAAAACCCTAGCCGTCAGGAAATAAACCCTAGTTTTACAAACCTTAGCTGTCATCAGATCCACCTCCAGCGAACTCTTCACGGTAGTTCCGTCGTCGTCAATCCTCTCTGTCGTGACGTCCTTCACGGCAACTTCGCCGCCGTCAATCCTCTCAGTAGCGACGACCATTCACGAAGAGAACTCTCATCCCAGCGGCCTTCATCCCAAGCAGATCCAGCCGCACAGATCCAGTCGGCCTTCATCGTGAGTAAGCCTCCATCTGCAGGCATCCGCGTCTGTCACCCGCACAATCAGCTTTCACGATTTTTCTTCGCCGACATCATCGTCTTCAAATCTGCTCAGATCTGTTACCGACGCTGCCGCTCGTACAACCGCCGCTATCGCCGCCGCCACCGTCCTCACAGAAGCAGCAATAATACTCAATCTTTGTTCACTTCAGATCTGGTTTCTTCTGGTTTTCTTTTGTCCTCTGTTTTTGTTTCAGATCACCTTTGTTCGTAGATCCATTCTCTATGGCAGATTCAAAATCAGAATCACAGAATAATGTCCCGACTTTTCTCGAAAGCAGCAATACTCAGGTAACATACCACAAGCTCACAGGTCACAATTACCTTCAGTGGTCTCAATCAATGAAGATGTTCATGTATGGTCCTGGACTAGAAGACCATATCACGGGTAAAGCAGAACCACCAAAATCTAATGATCCAAAATTTTGCAAATGGAGGGCTGAAAATAATCAATTAATGAGCTTGTTAATAAACTCTATGACAACTGAAATTGGAGAAAACTTTCTCCTATTTTATACTGCCAAAGATATTTGAGAAGCTGTTCGGGATACTTTCTCCGATAAGGAAAACACTGCTGAGATTTTCCAGATAGAGACTACTTTCTAAGATCTCAAACAAGGTGATTTATCTGTTACGACCTACTACTCCACCTTACCTCACTATTGACAACAATTAGATTTATTTGAAACTATTGATTGGAAATGTTCTGATGATCGTACTCTCTTTTGAGAATTTGTGAAAACAAAGAAGATTTTCAAATTCCTGATGGGTTTCAATAAATCTTTTGATGAAGTTCGTGGTCGAATTCTTGGTACTCAACCATTACCTAGTATTTGAAAAGTCTTTTTTGAAGTACGCAGGGAGGAAAGTCGAAAGCAAGTCATGATGGGATCATGAGAACATTCTCCTACTCAAAATGGATCAGCTCTCATTTCCCAGCGAGATCACCCCAATGATCAAATCGCTATTGCTGCTCGGGGCAACTTCCAATCATATGATGACAGTCGGCAGCGCAAAGGGTAACAATGGTGCGATCATTGTCATAAAGTGGGACATGTCAAAGGAACCTGCTGGAAACTACATGGAAAACCAGCAAATTGGAAGTCGTACGCCACCAAATCAGATCGGGAAACTAGGGGGAATACTGTTGTATCTGAACAGCAACCTCGTACCTATTCTCCATCTCAACCTTTCTCCCTTATCCAGGAGACATTTGGGGGCCTTTGAGGATAAAAAATATCAATGGAGCTCATTGGTTCCTTCTTTTTTGTCGATGATCACACACGTCTAAGTTGGACATTCCTTATGAAAGATATGTTGGGTGTGTTGCCCTAAACTCGTAGTTTGTATTTTGTAAAAACATATATCTATTTAATAAAGTTTTATTCAATAAATTTGTTGTTGAATCATAGCTTTGCATTTTCCAAAATCCAATAAACTAAACATCCAAGGTTATTTATGATGTAATCGGGACAATATATATACTGGGTATATAGTTGATATACGGGGTATATATTTGATATACCCCTGATATATGAATGGATAATGTCCCGTGAATAACCTAAAGGGTCTATAGTATATGGATAAGGCTGGGTACCTTTTCCTGGCAACACTATGGATACGGCCCACTCTGTAAAGGTTACAGACGACTCGATTCAGGTCGTTCGTGTGGAGACATGCGAGTGGGGGTATTCTATACAATGAGTTTGTATAAGACCGGACCGCGAAATAGGCAATCTTTAGGTGTAACACCGTTAACTAATAGATTGCCATTTCTTATGATGACCAGGCAACTCATTCTCAATCCTAAGTGAGTTATGGACTCCTGCCCGTGAGGGCTCGTTCTTTGATCTGTATGGGTGAGAGTGGCCCGAGTCGCCGACTCAACATTCCTACCATTTTGGGGACGAGACCGAGTGGGGAGCTGGGAACATAACTTCACAAGATGGAATTCACTCCTTCCCGACTTTAGGGGAGTAGATGAGTGTTCCCTTAAATGCTGACTTCGGGACTTGAACAAGGGGCCCCACCCTCTCATTGGCTGAGAGGGACTTCCTATTATTGGTTGGACCATAACCGGGTTGTTCATTAGAGGAGTAGTGGTGTTTAAGGAGTAAGATGTAACTCAGGGGTAAAACGGTAATTTGACCCAACTTGAGTTACGAATACTCGTGAAGGATTGACTCGTCATTAATGGTCGTATATCCATGGACACGAAAATATTCTGCTGTGAGAAGAGTGCAACTGTGGGTCTTTAGTGGAATGACCCGTAGTTAACGAATCTAGATTAACTCGGTCAATGAGTTTGACCGATTAATCTTGCATCGTTGGAGCTTCAGATCTGTAGGTCCATTAGGTCCCCTTGCTAGCTCATAACGGGTAAAACGAGGATCAAGTTTTTGGAAGAATTTGAATTATTCAAATTACTTAAGGGATTATATGTATATTGATACATTATAATATATAGTTAATTATAAATTAAAACTATATATTATGAGAGAAATTATTTGAATGAGATTCAAATAAAATTAATATGAATAAGATTCATATTAAAACTATAGGTTAAAAATAATGTGCATAAGATGTACATTAAAACTATAGGTTATACGAGAGAAATGTTTTAGAATATGATTCTAATTTTATAAATAATTAAGTGTTAATTATTTATGTATATATATATTTATTAATTATTAATTGGATTAATAATTAATTATATTAATTAATTTGATTAATTAATTATATATATATTAATTATTATAAATATATTATTATATATATTTTTTAATTATTATTATATATATTATATATATATTAATATTAATATTAATATTAATAATATTAATAATATTATTGTTAATATTAACTCCCCTGCAATGGAGGAGTTGTGACGTGGAGAGTTACCCCACGTCACCCTTCTTCTTCCTCTCCAAGTGTTGGAGAAGCAGAAGAAGAAGTGAGATACAGAACAAGAAAAAGAACTCCCATCCAATTTCTCTCAAAAACTCTCTCAATCTCTCCCTCTCTTCGATCAAGGTGCTACCACAAGCACGATCCCGATACTCAAGAGGATAGCGAGGAAGACGTAGTGGTGGTGTTCGTGGGAAACCGTAGAAGAAAAGTTCTTCAAAGGTAATGGTTTCCCTTGTATTTTCCCTCTTTCAATTTCGATTTTGTATCCCTAAAATCAGCAACGAAAATCCGCTTCCGCTCCGGGAATCACATCCCTTCAAGATAAATCTGAAATGTACTAGCCAGTTATTCACAGCCTTTCATAAAATGATCCAAACTCAGTTTCAAGCCAATATCCAAGTACTGAAAACTGATAATGCACGAGATTTTTTCAACTCTACCCTTGGTACATATCTCTAATCTCATGGCATTGTTCACCAAATATTGTTTTTAGTTAACCATTTGTGTTTTTGGTTTTTGGGTTTTATTGTTTTTAGTTTTTGGTTTTTGGTTTTATGTTTTTAAAAAACAAAAACATATACGTTTGATAACCATTTTTTTGTTTTTTGTTTTTAAAAAATAGAAAACCAAACATATTTGGTAACCATGTTTAGTTTCTTTTTTAAAAAGTTGGAAAATTGAAAATACATATTAGAGAGAGAAATTTCTATGTAAAGTAAAAATGACAATAGTGTGGGTGCGAGTGAGGATGCTCTCCTTCATTCTAGTGCTCGTGAAAATTTTTAATCCCCATCTCCACCTCGTTCTTTGGTTTGAGAGATGTTCTCGAGAAAAATTTTTGGTTGCGACTTTCTTTAGAGACGTGGCTACACGTGAAGCCACATCAAAGCGAAGTCGCAGCTGGCTGCGACTTTAGTGAAATCGCGGTCATTGACGGCAATTTCTGATGGGATGTGAATCCCGGAGTGGAAGTAGATCTTCGTTTTACCCGTTATGAGCTAGCAAGGGGACCTAATAGACCCACATATCGAAGCTCCAACGATACGAGATTAATCGGTCAAACTCATTGACCGAATTAATCAACATTCGTTAACTACGGGTCACTCCACTAAAGACCCGCAGTTGCACTCTTCTCACTGTAGAATGTTTTCGTGTCCACGGATATACGATCATTAATGACAAGTCAATCCTTCACGAGTGCTCGTAACTCAAGTTGGGTCAAATTATCGTTTTACCCCTAAGTTACATCTTACTCCTAAATACCACTACTCCCCTAATGACAACCTGGTTATGGTTCGACCAATAACCGGAAGTCTCTCTCGGGCCAATGAGAGGGTGGGGCCCCTTGTTCAAGTCCCAGAGTCAACATTTAAGAGAACGCACATCTACTCCCCTAAAGTCGGGGATGAGAGAATTCCATCTTGTGAAATTACGTTCCCAGCTCCCTACTCGGTCTCGTCCCCAAAATGGTAGGAATATTGAGTCGGCAACTCGAGCCACTCTCATCCATACAGATCAAAGGACGAGCACTCACAGGCAGGAGTCCATAACTCACTCAAGATTGAGAATGAGTTGTTTGGTCATCCTATGAAATAGCAATCTGTTAGTCAACGACATTACATCTAAAGATTGTCTATTTTGCAATCTGGTCTTATACAAACTCATTGTATAAGATACCCCCACTTGCATGTCTCCACACGAACGACCTGGATCGAATCGTCTGTAACATTTACAAAGTGGATCGTATCCATAGTGTTGCCAGGATAAGGTACTCAGCCTTATCCATATACTATAAACCCTTTAGGTTATTCACGGGACATTATCCACTCGTATATTAGGGGTATATCAAATATATACCTCCTATATCAGGGGTATATCAAATATATACCTAGTATATATACTGTACCGGTTACATGAAAATAACCTTAGATGTTTAGTTTATTGGATTCTGGATAATGCAATGCTATGAATTCAACAACAAATTTATTGAATAAAACTTTATTGAATATACATTTGTTTCTACATAAATACAAACTACCAGTTTATGGCAACACACCCAACAATTTCGTACTAAATCGCAGGCGACGGCCGCGATTTTACTGAAATCGCAGCCAAATGCTACGTTTTATCTACCCTACTTTTGGAATAAGTTTGAATCCTACCCTACCTTTGTCATTTGTTTTTAAAAAGTAGTTATTTAAAAAAAATTCGACAAAGAGGAGCCTTATCAATGAACCAAGGGTCTTCGTTCTCAATTCGTCTTTTGTCTTTTTGATGTTTGAAGTGGCATGAGTATATATTTCGTCCAACACCTTTTATCTTTGCATCATCCACATCCCAAACCCGGGTGATCATGGTTCTGAAAATCTTTGAGTTGATTTGCTTCATAGTCAGAATTTTGCAGACCAAAGAACTCTCCAGATTTTGCAAAGATGTTGTGATCACATTGTCCTTCATGTTGAATTGAATTTCCTTCTCCTCATCAGTTAACTTCAGTCTTTCCACATATTTGCTTAGAAAATCATCGTCAGCCATATTAAATCTTGCCCCTATAAGGATCACTTGAGACAACAGCACCAAGACTTCCCTCACCACGGCATAGACAGCCGCCGTCTTCCACTAACGGATTTTTTTGAAAAATTGAACGGATTTTCAAACTAAATTGAAAAAAAATGGGTGAGTTTAGAAATATTTGGGATTATAGGGTGTTGCATCTTTCAAAGAGACGCATTTGACCGTTTTTATTAAAATGTGTCTCTTCAAGAGACGCATTCAGTGCACCATAACAAGTAACGGACGAACACGGATGGAACTTAACAGACGGACACAGATGGAACTTAACGGACGGACTTACTAGAGATGCATCTCTCTTGGAAAGGCAAGGAATCCGTGCATGGTAGGGAATCCCTTTTTGGCGGGTGCAGAGGTTTCTTGTAGGCGAACCTCTACACCACGATTGCACTTCTTTTTTTTATTTTATTTTTAAAATTTTTTTTATTTCACCACAAATCTCATTTATTAAATATCTCATTTTTTACCCACTCTTCATTTTTCCATTCTGCCTCTCACTCTCCCATTCTTCGTCTCATTCTATCTTCACCACCACTCTCATTTTAATCCTATTTTTGTTTCCTTCCCTTCTTCCGTTCCATTTTATCTTCACCATCATTCTTCTAAGGTAATTGTTAAATATTTAATTGTTTTTTTTATTTTTAGTTTTATTATTAATTTTCTTTTGTTGTAGGAACCGTTCAAATTTAATAGAAATAGCAAACTTGGAGTGAGATTTTTTCTACAACACAGATATCTTTAATTATTTTATTACATATCATTGTTGAGAATTGGAAAGATTTTTTAATATATCATATGTAATTTCATGAATTTTATTTCAAGCATGTTTTTGCATATTTTTGTTTTAGTAATTGAAGTTCAAAAGTGCATGTGTATTTCATTTTTCTTATTATCCTACTTTTTTTATATCTAGTATTTTAATATGTATCTTGCTCATGATATCTTAATTTTATTTTATTATATATTTATGTAAAATTTAATTAAAAAATAGTTTTTTATATTTATAAAAAGTAAATTTGTAAGTGATTTTTGAATATAATTTAATAATTATTTATTATTTCTAAAGTTTATTAATAATTATTAAAATAAATAGTCCACCCACAAACTTAGCTTAAACTTTGTAATTAGTTTTTGTTTCAGTCTTTTAGAAACAATACTTATATTTTTGTTGAAATTAATATATCTTTATCTAATATTATAAGCTACCGCTAAGTTAATGTATGCATAAACATAAATAAAAACTGTATTGAAAAAGAAAAAACTAAATCTGAAAGAAAAAAAGAAAAAAAAATAATGAGAACTAACGTGGATGATGAAATTTTTTTTTTCTTTTTTGGTTTGTGAGTTTTGATAAATGAAAAGGGAAAAAAGGAGTAAAAATAGTGAAACATGCCACACGTTTTTTATGAGCTGGAGACATATATGTCTTGTTATTCACTCCTATTTGAACATATCTCGGATAAAATAAGCTGGCCCACCTCTAACTTCATCAAAATTCATCCTGATAAAAATTTAGTGAGAGATGTCAGCGGACCATCTACATCTCGCAAACATAATGAGATGGATGGGAGGGGAGCCAGCAATAAAAATAAATTGTGGAATTTGTAGGCAAGAAGGGCATAATCGACGAAATTGCCCTAGTCGAGGTCATAATCCCACCTCCTGATGTTTGATGTAACATTTTCTGTGTAATTTTTATTGCCCTAGCATTTTCTATTTCACATTTTCCATTGTGGCATTTTTCATGTAATCGTACTGGAATTATTGATGAATGTAATACTTTACTTTAATTTTTAACTTAATTCACAATGCAAACAAATAAATTTTGTATTAAACTAATGAATATATGGTTTATTAATCTACTAAACTATCAGAATATGGATGATAATAATAGCACAGGACTGTATGATTCATCTGTTTTACATCTTCAAGCTAGCCATCGATCTGAGTTGGTCTGGCAAACTGGATACACCGACCCCTTACATTGCAGACGTCGAAAGGCTACTATTGGTAGGGTGACACGTCCAGATCCTCGTATAGATCCATATCTACGACAAGTAGGATTTTATGATGTGTCACGTTTGAATTTTATACAGTTAGACTAGCATTTGATCACAGCTTTGGTGAAGTGCTGGCGACAAGAGACGCACACATTTCACTTGTCGCATGGAGAGTGTACTATCACATTACAGGATGTCGCCATCCAATTTGGACTACCTATAGACGGGAAAGCTCTTGTTGGATCATTTCAGCACACTTGGCAGGATGTGTGTACTGAATTACTAGGAGTTACACCAGGAGAAAGAGATTTAGTTGGTGGTCGTCTTAGCTTACCATGGTTGGCAAACCAGTTTGATGATTTTTCCCATTTACCAGATGATGTTGATGATGAGGCTCTGCAATGTTATGGTAGGGCATACATTCTTACCCTTATTGGAGGTATTGTATTTTCAGAGAAATCGAACAGTAGAATCTACTTGATGTATCTACCTCTACTAGCAGATTTTGGTATAGTTGGACAGTACAGTTGGGATGCGGGTTGCCTTGTCTGGCTTTATAGATAGTTATGCAAAGCTGTAGCTATAGATGCACAAGATATAGCAGACCAGTTATATTACTACAAATTTGGGCATGGGACCGCTTCCCTCTACTAGCACCCCACAGACTCCATATACACGAGAATAACTTAGGAGATAGATCATTGGCAGTACGGTACGTAATTTTATTTTTTAGTTCAAGTAATTCACACGTATGTTTCTTTAATAAAAACTAACATTCAACTTCTTGTAAATGTAGATGGAACGATGATTTTAGAGTTACTGAATCCCCGACTCACGTACTTATCCAATACCGATTCATTTTGGATCAACTTATGCTGGATCAAGTATTATTAATTTTATTCATGTATGATTGTTTATTAACGTTGGATTTATTTTTTGGACTTATCTTACAAAATTAATGTAGATTATTTGGGAGCCATATAGGCACTTAATCGGGCGCTTACCCGAGTATTGCTTTATTGGTCAGCATATATGAACGACTAGGAGTCCTCTCATATGTTTTTATGCGGTAGAGTGGCAATTTCCAAATCGTGTTATGCTTCAATTTGGGTAGGTGCAATATATTCATGTACCTTGCAACACAGATATACGTCTTCACACATATGACTTACGCGGGCGTCACGAACAAAATTGGGAACGAACTTTGGCTCCCCAGATTCAGGAGTGGGAAAACTGCCAAAATAATACTATTAATGGTCTCCGTATAAATGAGGGTGTAGACCTTGATCATAATTATAATACTTGGTTCAATCGCATTAGTAGGAGATTTCTCACCAGGGCAGGAGCATCATATTATTTGGTAATTAACATCATAACTAAATTTTTATATCATCTTATTTATCAGTATGAAACTTGTTTTCATCTTTTTTCCAGAATGTCGTGCCCAATATGATTGATAGCGGTAGAATACATTTATCTAATATTACCAAAATATATCGATCGATGCAATTTGAAGGAGTCATACTTGATCGTAGTAGAAGACGACAACGAAGAGGAGCTAATATCCTTGATGATGATCCAAATGACCAAGAATAGAAATTAGGTTAAGTCTTAATTTTTTCTAAGAATTTTGAGGTTTGTTTTATTGTAATCAATGAAATTTCAAGACATGCAATTTCAATTTTAACTATGTATTTATTTTTATGAATTTTGATGTTCGTATTTATGAAGTATATTTAATCGAAATTTTAAAAATTTAGATAAGTTATGAAGTTTGAGTTTAGATTTTATCATAAATAATTTTAATTATTAAGTTAATAAAAATACGAAATACATATGTTAATATAAAATAATAAAATATTTTATTTAAAAAAGAAAATATTTTTTCTTGAATATTTATTAATATAAAGTAATGAACTCTTAACCTAAAATACTCACAAAATAATATAAATCGATAAAACAATTAATTCAAAAGAAAAAAAATGTAGCGATGTCCATTCAACGAACACCGACGACGTATGCATCCCTCTAAGATGAGATGTGAGTGAGATTGTTTAATACGAACATCGTAATTAGGGTGTTTAATAAAAATTAGGATGAGATGTGAGGGGAAGTAAAAACAAAATTAAAAAAAAAAGAAAAAAATGCTACATGCATCTCTGAGACGCATCTAGTCCCATGACGGAGTAACGGGAACACCCGTCCCTCTGTCAGACGGACTTGTTACTCCGTCGAACGGACCTGTTACGCCGTCTGAAAGTCCGTAATGGAGCGCTGAATGTGTCTCTTAAGAGACACAGTCGAATAGACAGACGCAATACCCTATTTCCCCAAATAATTCAAAAGTCACCCATTTTTTTCAATTTAGTTTGAAAATCCCTTCAGTTTTTCAAAAAATTCTCAAAGGTCATATTTTGTAAAATCTCCTTATTAAAAAAAATTGTAAAATTTGTTCACAGTTAAAAAACACATTTAGTCATACTTTTGCTAATTGCATATATATATATTAAGAAGATTTTAATGAGATAAAAAATAACAAAACATTGACAAATTATAAATATATAGATTAATTTTAAAGGAAACTGACTTTGGAACTAAAGTAAATGTCATGCCATTATTTTATCTCATACGAAACACAAAACAAAATAGATTTCTTAATTTTCTAAATTTAGCCTCAATTTATAATTGTCATTTTTTTTGGAAATTAATTAAATGGATAGTTGGTCTCCAAATATTGATAGGACTAACAAATAATGATTTAACTTTAAGTGACACGAGAGAACAGACCATCATCTTATTAAATTTAATATACCAAGTTATTCACTCCATCCAATTTTTTCGCTTACAATTCTTATTTTATGTAGATGACATAACTCTAAATCATATTATGCAGTCGTTAATTTAATTAATGCGTGTGAGACTTAATATTATGGAGCTCATTTGTTAGTAAAAATAAAATTAAAAAATTAAGTTTAAACATAAAAATTGAAATTTAACATTAACAATGTATTATCTTAAAAAATAAAAATCGGAAAAAAGGAAAGAAGGGCAGGTTGTGTAATTATGAAGACTAAATTTGACAGCTGTTCTGTTAGAGTTACGGAACGCCGTTTCGTAATCCGCCAATGCATTTTGCATTCAGAAGTTGAGAGAGAGACGAAGAACAGAGAGCGAAAAGCGCGCAAATAAAATCAAATTCCGTAGAGAATTCCTACTCCGATGAGGATCAGGATTCCAAATTCTACACAAAATTTCTTTTACGATGAGTATCAGGAAGATGAAGCCTCCGCCATGGCTATATATTCTGCTACCTCGCTCGTTAATTCTTTCTCATCGCTCTGTTCAATTCCATCGGTTTTCTTTGCTCTGAAGTAATTAATAATCGAATCGAAGATGGTGAACGCCACTGTTGCCCGCAATATCGTCGGCATTATCGGTAATTTTTCACTCTAATCGCTTTAATTTAATGGAAGCTTTCAAGTTTCTATAATGTTCTTCTCTGTGTGAAATAATTTGATGAACGAAGATTATATCCGATTCGATCTTCTCTTTCCCTTATGATCGCCGCCTGATTTCAGTGTTTCTTCTCCATATTTTCTTTCAGCTTTGATGAACACATTCAACTGATTTCAGTGTTTTTTTTTTTCCTTTTATGCTAAACTGAACTCTGGTGCATAATTTAATTTATATAAACTTTAACAGTTTGGTTTTGAATTATAAGGAAATTTGTTTTTTTGATTATTTTTATTCATTTTCTCTCTGAATTGTGTGCAGGTAATGTCATCTCCTTCGGCCTCTTTTTCTCCCCGCTGTAAGCTCTCTCCACCAACTCCTAATTTCTTTTACATCTTTTATCTTTAATTAAATTATAAGTTTAAGCCTCTAAACTTTGGTCATATATATGGGATGGGATGCAGACCAACATTTTGGAAAATCATTAAGAGGAAAACTGTGGAAGAGTTCAAGCCAGATCCTTACATTGCAACGGTTCTAAACTGTATGTTCTGGATCTTCTATGGAATGCCTTTTGTTCATCCTGACAGTGTTTTGGTCGTCACCATTAACGGTATTGGCCTTGTTATTGAACTTGCATATTTGGCCATCTTCGTCTTCTTTGCTGATAACAAAGGACGAGTAAGTTTTTTTTTCTTTGCTAGTGTTTTTCTAAAATTGAATTTAATTACTAATTTAATGTTTAATTTGCTCTTATTTCAGAAGAAAGTGGGTGTTTGTCTTCTGATCGAAGGCATATTCGTGGCTATCATTGTTGTCATAACCATGTTAGTTTTGCACGGAACCAAAAATAGATCACTAATGGTTGGAATAATTTGTGACATCTTCAACATCATGATGTATGTTTCTCCCCTAACCATCATGGTAAGTAAATTTCAATTCAATTTTCCATTTATCCCTCCTAGTAGTGATTTTAACATGTAATATTTTTCATGAATAAGAATAAGATTAAATTATATTTTATTATTTCAACAGAAAAAGGTGATAACGACAAAGAGTGTCAAGTATATGCCATTTACTCTCTCATTAGCCAACTTTCTCAATGGTTGCATTTGGACAGCTTATGCCCTTGTCAAATTTGATATCTATATGTTGGTACGTACACTCTTTCCCTTCTAATACAAATTTTAGCAATCCTTAACAAATATCAATATTTCCTAGATTCTTCTATCTTTGAGTTTTAAAGTTTGACATTTTATATCGACATTTAAGTATTTGAATAAATGTTTTTGACTTGACCAACGTTTTAACTGAAAATTTTGTAGATAAGCAATGGTGTTGGGGCAGTCTCAGGTTTTCTCCAACTTATTCTATACGCATATTACTCGGTGTGGGGTTCAAAAGATGAAGAAAACACAGATAAAGAACCTAATAGGATTCAACTCTCTACCATGCGAGGACGATGTGAAGTCTAAAGATTCAAATGTCATTTTTATATATTTCTTTTAATAGGGAAAACATTATTGTTAGTTTTCTTTCTTTCTTTCTTTTTTTCTTTTTTTTTTTAGTAGAATTGGGTTAATGTGTCTTTTTGTTGGTCATATAGTTATTATTGTTTTTGGATTTTGGTTATAAATTTCTTCTATTTCATTCATTTCAAGATTTAAAATATATAATATATATTATTTCTGTACAAACTAATGGTGTTGGATCTTTTACTTTCTTACCAATTTTTTTATTTCCATTATATTATCTTTTACATTTAGTACTCTTTTGTTATCTTTACATCGAAATATGATAATTTTAGATAAACTAGTAGATATAGGTAAATTTAAGACTTTAGATTAAAATTTTAAATAAATTAAATGAACCCTATTTCAATGTAACAAAATCAGAATGCATGCCAGCAAAATATATTCTCTTTTTTTGTTCTTGATATTAGTATAATAAATTATTTTTTAATTTTATGACTGATATTCAATTTCAACCGAAAACAGTAGTAGAAGGGAAAAAAAAGGTTAATGGTCTGCCCAGAGGCTTTCTCATAAGATTTCAAAATGCGTTTCATTGATTGACAATCCTTCGCTGCCATCTTGAAAAAAATTACTGTCATCTGCAAAAAAAATAAATGAGAGATAGTTGGACAATGCTTATTGATGCGAAAACTAGTTAATAGGCCTTGTTGTTCTCTATTGATAAGGGCAGACAACCCTTATGCACATAATAGAAATAGATAAGGGATAAAGGATATCCTTATCGAAGACCCCGTTTTGGTTGAAATCTTGCTCCTTGAACGCCATTGATCAGCACAAAAAAGTTGACTGACTGCATAACAAGAGAAATCCATCTTTGGCAGAAACCCAATTTCTCCGTAACCTGTCTCATATACTCTCATTCAACTCTATCATAAGCTTTAGACGTGTCTAGTTTTAGCAATGTGACCCTGTGCTTTCCTTTCCTCTTTTTGTTTTTCAAATGGATGCACTCAAACTTGATTATGGCATTATCTATTATACTTTGTCTCTGAGACAAAGGTCGATTGAGTTGGAGCTATGATCTCATCTAGAACCAATTTTAGCATGTTTGTGAAAGTTTTGACAATAAATTTATAAATCATGATCTTCTGATCAGAGATAGGTGTCTTAGCCACTTGAGGTATGCTCGGTTTGACATAATAATAAATTATTACTTGATAAATGTGATACTCAAATTCAACCCTAAATTAAAAAAATAAATACGCCACCAAATAATAGAAGCTCATGATATATATAGTTTTTTCTATATAAAAAATAAAGAATCATAATAAAAAATTTTCACTAACAACCTTGTCAAAATTCAATTAGTTAAGGCACATATTAAATGAACCCTATTTCAATATTAAAAAAAAAAAACTAGAGTTTAGATTTTAAACTTTAGATTAAAATTTTAAATAAATTAAATGAACCCTATTTCAATATTAAAAAAAATCAGAATGCATTCAAGCAAAATTTTTCTTGATATTAGTATAATAATTTTTTTTAAAATTTTAATGACTGATATTCAATTTCAACCGTGATAAGTTTAAAAGGAAAAATAAATTCTGCAGCCAGAAAGAAAACAGTAGTAGAAGGGAAAATACCTCTCTATGCGGTGTTTTAACAGTTACTTAATTCCAGTTATCTAATAATCGCCTCAACAATTTTATACAACACGAATATATGAGATACATTAATACATATACTTCAAATTAAATTATATTATCCACCTGTTAAAAGTATCCCACTTGAGTATAACTTAACTGATTAAAGCATATATTTTCGACTAAATAAAAATTATGGGTTCGAAGTCTCACCCAACATGTTGTTGTATTTCAAGAAAAAAAATATCGTCTAAAGTAATTTACGGTGACAACCAAATTGGTTTTTTTTTTTTTTTTCAATTGGACCAAAATATAATAATTTTCAAAGTTGAGGACGAATCTAAATTTGCACCAATTACATTTGTTCCACGAATTTCCATTCTTCAAAATTTTGTGTATTCAAATACCTACCATCTAACATTTTTCGTTTTTATTCAATTAATTTTTCATTTTTAAATATTTTTCTTAATATATATATATATAAACCTACTCTATATATTTATAAACCTACTTTTTTAAATTTGAAATACATAGTTTATTTTTAATAAAAAGATAACTAATTTGGACTCTCTTTATCAAATTTTCATTTAAATTTGAACTAGATTCCCTTTCACGAATTTAAATCTATACATGGGCACAATAGTGTTGCCTAAATAGCAAAAGGGAGAATTTTCCAAATCTCTAATTAAAAAAATATATATATATAATTCAAAATATGCTAATGTAATTTATGAACTTTTTATTATAGAAGATTTTCGAACTAAGTATTTCACTAACTTAAGCATAACTCAATAGGTTAAGACACATATCGTCAATCGAAAGATTGTGAGATCAAATTTCTAACTTGCCCTTTATAACCATTTTGGTTTTTGGCTTTTAGTTTTTTGTTTTTAAAAAACAAAAATCATATATGTTTGATGACTATTTTTTGTGTTTTGTTTTTTAACAGAGTAATCATTTTTAGTTTTATATTTTTAAAAAGTTAGAAAATTGAAAATGTATATTAGAGAAAGAAAATTATATGTAGAGTAGAGATGACAATGATGTTAGGTCAGGAATGAGGATCATGTCCTCTCCCATTCTTGTGCTCGTGAAAAAATTTTTGTCCTCATCCCCACCTTGTTTTTTGGTCCGGGAATTGAGATTCAGGTTAAAGAATCTTTATTTGTGGATGAGAATATTCGCAGGAAAAATTGCCAGTTTTATAATTGATTTTAATTATTTTAGAATTTAAAAAATAAAAAAGTGTAATGAATATATATTAATTATTTTTAGAATTATTATAAGCTAGTATAAGTAATTAGTTTTTTAAAAACTATATAATATTTTATTCACAATTTAGTAAATATGTCAATAAAATATATATTAATTATTTAAAAATGTAATCGGGGATCGGATCGGGGCATGCATTTCCTATTTTTGGAGCGGAGACCCGACTTTCCGGGAATTCTTTTCCACTCCTAAGACATGAAAATACAAGTTTAGAGAGATGGAAATAAACTTTTGAAAGAGAAAGTTTAGAGTGATAAAGAAAAAAATTGAGAGAAAAAAAATAATTAGCGAAATAAAAGTTAAAGACAAAAAGAAAACCAATTTTTGAGATAAAAGAGAAAAGTTGGGAAGAATACCGAAGAAAAAAAATTAGAAAGAAAAATAAAAATAATAATAAGAAAAAATTTAGAGATAAAAACAAGGTTCGAAATATATTTGTTAGAGAAAATAAATAAATACAATGAGAAATAAAAAGTTATAGTGAAACAAAATTTAACGAGAAAAGAAAATATAATTGTCAGAGGAAAAATAGATTAGGGAGAGAAAGAAAAGTTATAAAAGACTAAATTTTTAGAGGGAGAAAAGTTGGAAAAATATTAAATTTTTAGTGAGAGAAATGAGAGTGGTGTGTTAGGACAAAAAAAAATAAAAATAAGATGAAAATTTTGGAGAGAGATAGAAATAATGACAAAATTTTAAAATATTAAAAAAAAACCAAAAACAAAAAACGAAAGGGTTATGAAGGGGGTGTTAAGTATTTCAAAAACTAACACAATTATCTCAAGAATCTCACTGTAATGTCAACCATAAAACTAGGTTAAAAAACGCATTTCCTTATTGTATTCTCACTAAAGTAACAATTTAGTCTCTAGGGTGAAAAAATTTATTAAAATGAAGACTTCAATTTAATTTTTCTAATTTATAAACATTTTGGTCCCTAGATCATTGGTCTATCAATCTATGTATATAACAAACTTAATAAAAAAAAAAACTTCACAATGAGGACTAAATCGTTATAAACTTTAAATTACAATGACTAAATTGTTACATATTAAAGTCTGACAATTAAATTGTTACCAATTTAAAAGTACAGGGACTACATCGTTACAACCTAAAGTTTAAGGACTAAATCGTTACTTTAACGAAAGTATAGGGACAAAAGAAAAAAGCTTTTTAACCCATAAAACTATTTGAAACAAAGAAATCAAATAATAAGTAATAACAAATATATAAGTTTAATTATTTACTTTGGTTGATGTTATTTATTAGTTTTACAGTTAGGCTAATTTATACAAATATATAATATTTAAAGATGTTTTAAAAAATTTAACCGAATATTTATCTTGCTCGTTGTTCAATTATAAATTTAATCGATAAACATCGACTATTATCCCTATATGATCTTTAAGATTATAAGTATATAAATGTACTATCAGCTTGTGAGCTACGCATATTCTATTAGCGCCATAACACTTCATATTAACACTCCAAAATTTCTTCCGATCCCAAAATTTTTTTTTCTTTATTTATTCTTTTTACCTTATTGTGATTTTGATCTCCACGGTTCATTCTTTATACTTTATAAGACTATTTTAAATAGATTACTAATTCCTTAAATATTGTATTTATTTAGTTACTCTTATACTTTAAAAGATTCTAATCAACCATCAATTTTCAATTTTGTGTTACTAGTGGAATAGTAACAAAATGGTTTATCATTTTTGTTACATTGCTATCAATTTAATAGATGGTTGTTTTGCCAACTTAATTTAATTGGTTAACTAAAAAGTTGGAGGTTCAAATCTCATTGACATATTGTTGAATTTAAAAAAATACCTTCCATTTTTAGTCATTGCTAACTAATGGTAAGAAATGAAAAATTTTCATTTTCTTTGGCCCTTAATGATATTGAATGGAGGCAGTTATTTATTTTTTTCGCACTAAACTTTGAAAATTTAAGTTTAAATATCCATTAAAAGTGAGTAGCTGCAAAACATATAAACATGGTGCCATTAATTCTAAAGGAGGAAAAGTTTCCCCTAATAATTAAACTTACTTGAAATCAATCTAAAGGATCCGTTTGATAACCATTTTGTTTTTTGATTTTGGTTTTTGGTTTTTAGTTTTTTAAAAATAGGATTGTTTGATAATCAATTCAATTTTTGTTTTTTGTTTTCAGAAACATTTTGAAATTCTATGTAAATTTCCAAAGAAAAGAAAAGAAAAAAGTAGTTTTCAACGAGAGGTTTTTGTTTTTCAAAATCTGATTTTTTTATTCTAATACTTAATTTTTTTTCTTTTTCATATTTATATCTAAAAAATTTATTTCTCAAACTAAATTTTTTTTATTTCTAAATTTCTCTCTACAAACTCTATTTTTCTCCCTCTAAAATTTTCATATTTTGAATATTTATTATTATTAGTCTCTCTCTAAATTTTTGTATTTTTTTTTTCTAACAGACCAATTTCATTTCTCTCTCTTAATATTTTTCCTAATTTTTTCTCTCTAGAATTTCAAGAATTTCATCTTTTATAATTTTTCTTTCTCTTCATAATCTATTTTTTCCTCTGAAAATTATATTTTATTTTCTCGTTCAATTTTCTTTCACTATCCTATAAAAGAAATCGACAAAATATGAAAATGTCAACAAAATATCAGTAATTATACATAATATTAATATTAATCATTCCTAACTTATTTATAAATAGAAAAATATTTATTTGTTAATTTCAATAATATTTATGAATTTTTTATTTCTCAAACTTTTATAGAAATATTCGTCGATATTGTATCAATATTAACTTATTTATAAATAGAAAAATATTTATTTGTTAATTTCAATAATATTTATAATTTTTTATTTCTCTAACTTTTATAGAAATATTCGTCGACATTGTATCAATATTAACTTATTTATAAATAGAAAAATATTTATTTGTTAATTTCAATAATATTTATGATTGGTTTATTTCTCTAACTTTATAGAAATATTTATTGCCATTTTATCAATATTTCTATTGATAAAGAGACATCTCTATCGTCATTGAAATTTGATCCGACACAAGTTTAGAGATAAATCTTAAAAGTAAGCGAGTAAACTTGTAATTGAATGTAATAATAATGGAGAAAACTAAAAAATTGAGGATAAGAATGATGGTTGGTGAAATTTTCAAGTCTGTCCATAATCTTCTTATCCAAAAGGAGAGCGAAGGAGACCCCACCAAGAACAATGAGCAATCGTGTTTCACAATCTGTGAATAACAAACCAAACAATCAAAAACCTTATCTTCATCTTCTTCTTCTTTTTCTCAATCCTTTCCCCATCCCTTCGATTTCAGGCACTCCTTTTGTTTTCTCTCAATCCTAATCCAATCTTATTTGGGTTTTCGAACTGACTGTATTTTACCTTTTAAGTTCACTTCAATGGCGGCCATTATCTCCTGCAAGTTCTGTTCCTCTCTAGTCACCTCCAAATCCTCAATACCCACCACCCATTGTCGCTCCTCCAAGCTCTGGAATGGCGGTTGGTCCAAAACATTTGGCCCCAGATGCTCCTCCTCCAATCGGATTAAATGTGAGCTTCAGAATGCGAAGGTAAGATTTGGATCTTCAATTGTAAATTTCGATTTGATGGCGTCAAAACTTTGCTCCTACCAATGCTGAAGCCTGTGGAACCCTAAATGAACATGATATGGAAAGGTTACCTTCATTGATGTTGTGGTCTGATAGGATTTTCCCTCTTTTTTATGATATTTTGTTGCAGAACTGAGGAATTTAGCTTCTAAGTTATAAGGCATATGAATTAGATTAAATTACAAATTTAGTCGTTTAACTTTGTTGATGGTGTGTTCTTAATCTCCAAACTTTGAAAATTTTCATATACATTCTTAGGCTTCTCTAATTAAATGATTATGCAATATGCTTATTTGATAAGAATTGATAGATTTTGGACAATGTGACAAAAAGAAGTAAACTAGTTAGATAAAATATAGTGGTACTGTGGTCTTGAATACCAAAAATCCTTGATGTCTCCTGGGTCCACGCCTTAGGGCGGGCGTTGGTGTCTCTGGGTATAGGGGAGCAAAGTTCCAACTCCTAGTTATAAAAATAAAAAGAATATAGTGTGGTCGGGTAGGGAAGTATGCTAGTAATCGTGTGACTTTGTATTTGGTAGGGAAGTATGCTAGTACTCGTGTGACTTTGTATTTTATTCAATTGGTCTACTTCCTCCCCACCTGTTGTTCATTATACCACACCAAATTAGCCAACATTTTCCTAATAAACATGCAACGTCACATTTAGTTAACGGTGTTAATGGTAAAGACGGCATAGGATCACAATTTAAAGTTTAGGAACGTAATTGAACGTTTTAAAGTTTAGAGATTAAATATTCAGAGTCAGATTAAATTTGACCTATGAATTAAGAAATGGGCGACAAAGGGGTTGAATGAGTTTATATTTTGTTTATCAGAACGGCAGTCCATTTTGCTTGAAGGAGTTTGCAATCTCAACGGCTTTGGCATTTAGTTTAATTACAGGGGTTCCTACATTAGGCTCCTCTGCAGATGCATATGCGACTGCTGGTCCAGTGATTCCCGACCTGTCCGTGTTGATATCCGGTCCGCCAATAAAGGATCCCGGAGCTTTGTTGAGATATGCTTTGCCTATTAACAATAAAGCTATTAGGGAAGTTCAAAAACCACTTGAAGACATCTCTGAAAGTCTTAAAATTGCTGGAGTCAAGGCACTTGATTCTGTGGAGAGGGTAAGTTATACCAAATAAATAAGCACAAGTGTTAAAAACAATAACGTTATCAAATATGCTTTAACATTCATATATTTCCTGCAATGTAGAATGTGAGGCAGGCATCTCGAACACTCAAGCAGGGGAAGGATTTGATTATATCGGGGTTGGCAGAATCGAAGAAGGAACATGGAAGCGAAGTTCTCGGTAAATTGGAAGCTGGAATGGATGAGCTCCAAAAGATTGTGGAGGACAGAGATAGAGATGCAGTTGCACCAAAACAAAAGGAGCTTCTTAATTATGTAGGCAGGTGAGTATTATGCTATTAGTACACCATATTCTTCATCCTGATAATTGCTTCTTTTTATTTTTCTAGAGCAGACCTGAGATGACTAACATTTACACAAGTTTTTTCGATAAAAAAAGAAACAATATCGAATTAGATGAACTAGTAGCTAGTATTTTCTTTATACGATAAACTTTTTCCCTTCAACTTGATTTTCTAGCTCTACCCTGCTGCATTGGCATTCAAGAGAAGTATATATTCGTAAAAGTCGAAAGATATTGATACTGCATAATTTTGTTGCCAATTACCAGAAAAGAAGGGGGCATGCTGTATTAATCCTGTATTGAACTTAAGAGTATACATTTTTCAACAAGAAACAAAGAACCATTAGTTACAAGATTTTCTTTTTCATTTTGTATAAGAAACTACTGTACTTAAAAAGTAAAAATGTTCAAGCCGGAATGTCAATTATGAGTCCAATCTAGACCCCGTGGTAAGGAGATTACAAAAAGGCCACCCAACTAGTTAGAATAAAAAACAAGGGGGAGATGTTGTTCCAGTGCACCTTCTGGGATAGAAATGCTATTAGGATAGAATTAGGAATGTTATTAGGGTGTTAAAGGGTATATTATAATTGGTTGTGGAGATTTGTTATAAATAGAGTGATGGAAAAAGGACGAAGGTAAGCAATTGGTCAATGTGGTCTAGGCTTGAGTCATCTCAAGAGGAGAGGGTCCAAATACCTCGAATTACTTGGAGCCATTGTGTTCTCTATCTTTTATATTTCAATGTATTTTTAGTTGTTCAAGTTCTATCAATATGCAGCTGAACTATTTCCTGATTCCCAACAATCTCCATTTCTAGCTCTCGAACTTGGAGCATCTTTAAGAAAGACTTTTTGATAGAACCCAAGTAATTAGAATAATACTTTTTTTTTTTCAAATTGGGAGTCGGAGCTTTGCTCCCCTATAGCCAGAGGCACCCGTGCCCGGCTCAAGGCCCGGACTTGGAAGACATCAAAGGTTTTTGGTATTAAGCTCACCAGAAGACTCGAACATGAAACCTCTAAGTCAGTATGACCAAGAGACCTCGAGCCCTTGCTAACTGGGCTATCTGCGAATAACTAGAATAATACTGAAAGATTATAAGATAAATGAATGCAATAACTCTTTTCCTGAGTATCCTTACCTAGGTCTAAACTCACTAAACAATTGTCTCCCTTCCGCTCCTTCCACTGACTCTATTTACAATAACTCCCGCTAACAAACTCGTCGACTAATGATTAATATGACCTAAATACTCTAATAATATTTCTAATTACCCCAGCACCTATCACTTTCAATCTTTACTGTCTTTTCAGCCTATCCATGTTCTGAAATCCAAACAATTTAGAAAAGCACAGTGGTTTTATATGTGGAAATTAGGTTAGGGAAGGAGTAATAAAAGATAATAGTCAGTTAAATTATAATCTCATATATACCCTTGTCATTGACTGCAGCTGAGATCTTCGTGGGGCATTCGGTTTCTGCAGTGTTGAAGAGGATATGGTCGATGGCTTCCCGTTTGAAGTGCCTGAAGAATACAAAAATATGCCTCTACTGAAGGGGAGAGCAGCCGTGGATATGAAGGTCAAAGTGAAGGATAATCCGAACATCAATGAGTGTGTTTTCCACATAGTTTTAGACGGCTATAACGCTCCCGTAAGTGCTGGGAATTTCATCGACTTGGTCGAAAGGCACTTCTACGATGGCATGGAAATTCAAAGAGGTATATATCAGGCAAATTTTGCTTTCAAAATAGCAAATCCTTCTTTGAGTTCAACGAGTGGGGTGGGAAGCTTAAAATATAGGAACTAAGACAGGCAAAAGCTAAAAGTACAGAAACCAAATTACGATTTAAACCTTACGAATATGATTATTCTGGTGCGATTTCTTTTTTGTGAGTTTCTTAAGGAGAGAGATTCTAATATTCTCTTGAACGTGTTCAAGTGGACAGATTTTTTATTGTTGCAGCTGCAAATCTTGATTTCTTCATATCATAATATGACATGACTCAACGAGGCTAATATATTTGTCCTGTTCGTGCAGCGGACGGTTTTGTCGTTCAGACTGGTGATCCAGAAGGTCCTGCCGAGGGTTTCATTGATCCTAGTACTGAGAAAACCCGAACTGTACCATTAGAAATCATGGTTGATGGGGAGAAAGCACCTTTCTATGGAGAAACTTTGGAAGTGAGGCCTCTTTTTTCTTTCAAGATGCATGTTTTGCTCTCTGACCAATATATTTATGCATGTATATACAACTACGCCTATATCGATTAAATATCGCGGCATTCATTTCGTTACAAATTGCAGTCAAACCATACTCGATCGGTTTCAATTCCCGAACAAAAACTTGTTGTGAAGTTAGATTCTGTACTCCAGTTTTACATATCGGTTTATCATGTGTTTCAAACAGGAGCTTGGTCTATACAAGGCCCAAACAAAACTTCCATTCAATGCATTTGGAACCATGGCCATGGCTAGAGAGGTGATAATTTTCTCCCTCTCTCTCTCGCTCTCCTAAATATGGGCTGCCAATTTTATGATGTTCATTACTCTGAATGCAGGAATTTGATAACAATTCAGCATCTAGTCAGGTCTTTTGGCTGCTGAAGGAAAGTGAACTGACTCCTAGTAATGCTAATATATTGGATGGTCGGTACGCCGTGTTCGGTTACGTCACCGAAAATGAGGACTTTTTGGCAGATCTTAAAGTTGGCGACATTATAGAGTCGATACAGGTAGTCTCTGGCCTCGATAACTTGGTGAATCCGAGCTACAAGATTGCTGGCTAAGGAAGTTTCTTAGTATCAATATTGAATTGCCTTGTGAATCAATTCATTGCCTTGTGTTCTTTCTTAGTCCTTTTTCTCCTGTTTATTTTTTTCCTTCCTCGGCCTTAGTTTTGTAAGTCAACTTTGTATCCCAAAATTAGATCATTTCATTTATGAAGCAAACTGGCATCTCTCTGTGCAATGAGTTTAACTTTATATGATTGCCTTCTACATTATGTGCTTTCAAATTTTTTTATCTATTTTATTTTATTAAGATTTAAATACTATTTTTGATGCCTCTGATTTATTTTTGTTCATGTACTTCGTATATTTTGGTTCAACTTTTGTTTGTTTTAGTCCATTACTTTTTAGATGTCATACTTTAGCATGACACTTTATCTACCAAATTTATTGAAATGTAGCGATAAATTTGTGTAAAAGAATTTCTATTGTGTGTAAAATTTGTATTAAAATTTTATAAATATGTTATTCTTTTTTATTTAAAGTATAGGGATCAAAATGAATGTTTTGAAAGTAAATAGATTAAAATGAACAAAAGTTACCATATAAAGACCAAAATATAAAAATAAATATGTAAAAGAAGAGAGAGAGAGAGGGTGAGGGAGAAAGAGAACCCTCCACAGTGATTAGGATCAGATCATTGGTAATTCTTTTGCAAAAAAAAAAAATAATAATAATAAAATAATAAATAATAAATAAAAATAAAAATAAGAAACATTGGTGATTATTTTTTAATATAGTAATTATATATGACTTTCAAAAGGAAAAACTATATATTCATTCTGTGATCATCTTGGACCAAACTACTTTGATTTTTGTAATTTTATCGATTTTAATAACACACGTAATTTTACGAAATTCTAATTTAAACAGCAGTTAGTTTAATTATTTACTTGTTTAGTTTCATAACATTTAAAATAAAAAATTAGCCAAACTTGATTATTTTCATCTGATTAGTCCTTTCGATCAGATATATATATATATAGATAGTTTTGAATTTTTTATAGCCATTTAGTTGATTTGGCCTATGCAAATTTCAAAAAAAAAAAAAAAAAGTTAACAAATCCTAAAATGTTTAATTTTATATCTAGATTCTTAAAGTTTAAATAGTATCTGAAATTGTTAGAATATTTGTATATTCTAATAATAAATCGTGGAACACATATTAATATAATTATTATTGGACTATTTAGGTAGATACTTATTTACTCTTACTGGGTTTAATTGAGGTCTAGGGAAGAGAGGATACAAGGGATATGGTCTCTAATAGTCCAAACATATTTCAGTTCTCATATTTCCATAGAGTTTTTTGAATTCTGGTTACCGAAAATGTGATTGGATTCAGGTTTGATCATTCTTCATTTATGTTCTTGGTTCTAATAATGTGAAATGCATGATCTTGAGGTTATTGCTATTGTTAGCAACCCAACAAAATTGTGTCAAATAGGTCCTTATTTTTCTCACACTTAATTCTCCCTCTAGGGGTTGTTGAAATAGTGGGCGGCAAGATAATGATTTTTACATAAAAATATTATCAAACTTAATGAGGAAGCAATTTGGTGATATTTTGAGCTATTCATAACTTTTAAAAATTCATCTAAAGAGAACAACCCACCGGAAGGGCATACCTGAGGAGCACCCCCGGGAAACATAGAGATGCACGAAGCCGACCTATATCTCGAATCGAAAGAAAAATACAGGAAAGGAAAATGAAATATGAAAGAAAAAAGATGCTTTGGGAGTGTGAGATACGCAGACGAGGAGTACGCAGCCGAAGATGGGCCGCCCAAAACCTGGAGCTAACATTTCAATTGGAAATCCAAGTCAGATCGCGGTGAGACGAAAAAGGCAGACTGAAGCGGAGGATCACAAAATGCAACACAACAAGGGGCAAATCAAGCGCTTGCGCGAAAGAAGAAGCGAATCAATCAGAATGGAGACATGGAGAAGAGGCGAAAGAGAGATTTTTGCATTTATATAAATTTTATTTTATGCTAAATATTAAGTAATAATTCTAGTTTCTTGGTAGAGTTTTGAAGTCTAAGAATAGAATTGAAGGCATGATAGAAATTAGGAATTCAGCAAGTGATGAATCAAAAAGACTTTGTATCTTTTGTAATAATTTAAATCTCAATATTGAAATGTTTGTTTTGCTCAAAAATATTTAGAATCTTATCGAATATGATCTGGCATTATTTTTAAACTTTTTTCTCAACCCAAAGGGCTGAAAAAAAAGTTAAGAGAGCCCGAAACCGACCCGACCCGACCCAAGGTTTTTTCACCCCTAAATATATATATTGATTATAAGACCACCCTTTGAAGGGAAGTGCTGCCCAAATCTTCTTAGTAATGGTGCTTTGTAAATGTTCAATCCAAGTTAACAGAAGAACATTCATTAAAGCTCTTATCTTCCATGGAAAATTTACTCATTTTTTTTCTTCACAAGGAGAGGGAAGGTTACAAAATCCACACTACCACCACACATATTGCACAGCTCCTCTTAAACCTATAACCTTCACTCTACTTATTCCCTTCACTCTCAACTTCCAATTCCTTTTTCAATTGTACCAAATTACAATTTCAATATCTTCGATACTGCGTCATTGTTGTTGCTGCCGCCGTGCCATTGGTTTGCTCGAAGAAGAAGTCAAACACCATGTTCAAGGCCCCCGGTACCTGCGGAAGCAAAAACAGCCTTGAGACTGATCGAGGGGGATCATGCCTCCGCCCTTCGATGTGTCAATCGCTTCCAACATGGTTACCACCTCGTCCATCTCAGGACGCTTGTCCGGGTTAGCGTCCCAACATCGCTTCATTACATTTGCAAGCGAGCTCGGGCAACACCGAGGTATCTCTGGTCTCAGATTCTGCAGTTAGAGAAGATGGTCTTTCATCTTCAGCTTATACTAAAGTTAGGTACATTGTCTACTCAGAATTAGATATTATTGCTATTGCTATGATATGGATGAAATTCATTCACAATTTCACGAAACTAAAGATATCTGATATATCCGTTCGACCTACCTGTCGGACAACAGCTGATGTCACTTCTGAGAAGCTAAGGTCGGGATACGGCATATCGCAGCAGTATATTTCCCACAAACAGATGCCAAAGCTGTAGACATCACATTTCCTATTATATGGATTGCCATTGAGAACCTGTCAAATTTCCAAGTCATCTTGAAGTCAGGTCTGAAGGATTGCAGAAGCAAAAGGCCAACTGGTTAATAATATTAACCAAGTAAACAAACTAAACAGCAGTCATAATGAAGGACTAAATCTCAAGAAACAGGAAAATATTGATAGAATTGGGGCTTGTACAAGGCGTAACAAGTTTCTGGGCCAGGAAAGTTGCTCAGCGAACTCCACGCACAACGCACAGTAACTTATCTATCCCAAATTTTACAATGGAATATGTTTTCCGATTAAAAAAAGCAATTTTTGCATTGAGATCAAAGTTAAGCAACTACGGAGGCCAGAGAGAAGCACAGAATTGAAGAAGGCGATTCAAGCATATACCTCTGGAGCCATATAACCAAGGGTTCCGGTCTCGCCAGTCATATCGTTGGGGTTTGAGGCCTCAACACGAGCAACACCAAAGTCTGCAATTTTAACTGTTCTCGTTTTGTCAAGAAGCATATTTTCGGTTTTGACATCTCTGTGAACAATCTTCTGCGAATGAAGATAGCTCAACCTACAAATGGTAGCTCCCCTTGAGTTTAAGAAAGCACAAGTCTAATGTACAAAAAGTTGCAGAATTCAGAGTTCTGGGAGTGAACAAAAAACTAGAGATTCAGGATTCGAGTTTAACCCTCTCGCAAGGTCTAATGCTAGCTGTACGACTACTTTGAATGCCAGCTTTTTCCTCCGATTCTTTATAAGGTACGTTTTCAGAGCACCTCCAGGACAATATTCCACGACGACACAACAAATATTGCTCGGCATGCCAATTTGGCCATTTTCCGTTTGTATATGTAGATCTGAGGAGCCTATTGTTGCTCCTATAAACTGCAAAAGTTAATGTGGTTAGCAGAGAGAAACCACAAAAGTAACTCGAATCTATATCTAGTGGTTATTAAGAGCATGAAGACTTTCGAATTTTCATCCAATGGCTATTAGGGGACAGTCCAAATATGATACTTTTTTATTCCAAACACCGAATAGTGCAATTACAGTAATATCAGAAATTCAGCCAGTAGCTTGTCTCATTGCAGTTTTTTTTTTACTACCTAGGAGTTGGCGACCTACATACTCCATCACTTGGTGGAAGTTGCGTACCAAGATCTCAAGGTTATTCTTTAAGGCCCCAAGCCACTCAAGCTATCCCTTGGGGACTGTCTCATTGCAGTTTTAGACACCTAGTTTAAAGACTCGACACCAATAACGCAAATATCACTATTACTATAGTCTACTACTACATACTTTTTTGTCCTTTGCAAATATGAAAGATGGAATCAGTTGTTGACACAATACAGAAAACACCAGATGTATGATCTCAATAGTAATTATAGAATAAAAGGCAACATCAACATGATAAAAAAATTTGACAAGTTTCATACCTATAAGTAGAAGTGTTAATCCAAGGAGAACTTGGTAACTTTACAGGGGAAGCATTCATAATTAATTAGTATATTCATTAATGACCAAAAAAGAGGTAACAATCCTCTAAACCTTCATCCATTTAAAACTATAAACGGTCACGTCAAAAGCCAATTCTAAACAAAACAAGGAAGTTAGGAAGAACGCCATAAAATTTTACCTTTGTAACATTAGGATGGTCAAGCTTGTGCCAGACAGCAACTTCTTGCGTAAAAGCTGCTCTAAGAGAAGCGATTTCCGCCTCTGACCTATGACCCTCCTCCCCCCAGTCAAGAAGTTTAACTGAGGGAAAAATTAATGAACATTTAGACTTCTAACGCATTATTGAAACAGATGCCCCAAAGTTCATCAAGAATAAGGCAAAAATCAACACTAAAACAAAGCTTAAACGATTTCTAATTTTGGAAACCTAAAGATTGAGATGACTTTTGTTGTTTTTATTTTGTTTTTATAATAAACCAAGTTTTCATCGAGAAAGATGAAGGAGAACAAAGACAACAGACGAGCATACAGAAAGACAGCCCGCAAACGGAGTCCGGAGGCTAACTATGCAAGAAGGGACTCCGATTCAAATTCAAATTAATTTGTTGTTTTTATTTCAATTTTATGAGTAACTGTGTTTTTGAAAAAGGGTGCATGAACAATTAATAGGGACACACAAAAGTTGTAAAAAAAGAACAGAGCAGTAGTTAATGCAAGTAACTGTCGGCTCAAGCCAATCTCGTGAATCACGGTTTTGTTGAGGACAATATCTCCAAAAAGAAGAAAGAAAGAAAAAAAGAAAAAAAAGTTAAGCAGAACTCTGCCATTTCTAAAACAATGGATGTAGAAGAACAGAGCTGATTCTCATTTTGTCATAATTTCAAACATGATTAAGGCAAATCCTATCAATTCCTCAGCTATTCAAGCAGAACCCAGCAAAAAACTCAAAAACCCCATTTCATTTTTGAGCAAATAACGATACGCTAATCATAAACTGATCTTCCGCCGTGAACAAGGAACACCCAAATTCACCAGATGCGGATAATAAGAGAACCCACAATCAATGAAATAACAAAAACCAGAGAAAACAGAACCGATTGAGCGTTCTTCAACCATGCACTTAGGAACAGATTTTCCCAGAAAAGAAAAAACAATAACATACTACGAATTTGGGGAAATGGGGCATACCGGCAACGTCTTGGCCGTCATAAATCCCGCGATGAACAGTTCCAAAAGTGCCCCGAGCTATAACGCTCTTGATGATGAGTTTAGAAGGGTCAATCTCCCACTCCTGCCTCGTGATCGCCGGCCTTCCGCCTCCTCCTCCTCCTCCTCGTCCTCCTCCGCCGCCGCCGCCGCCTCCCTCCTCGTCCTCCCTCCTCTTGTTCTTCTCCATGGTCCATGCCTTGCTCAAATGTCTCTGCAACTGCTCGTCTAAGCTCTTCAGATCTATCTGATCCGCCCTCACATACCCACCTCCGGTTTCACTCTTCTCTTTCATATTTCAGTCTCTAGAAATCAATTGGACAAATTAAAAATCGAGGGCGGGCGCAGAGGGGTGGTTCCTCTTTTGGGTAGTGGAATGATGGGTTTTGTGTGTATTTGAGGGTGTAGAAGAGAGAGAGAGAAAGAAGAGAGAGAGAGAGAGAGAGAGGAGTGGTGGATTGTAGTTGTAGTTGTAGTTCTACTTCTTCTACTGTGTGTTTCCTCTCTCGATCATCCATGTGGGCGCATGGATTTTGGCTGAACACGACGTCTGTTTTTGACCCACATCGGTTTTTTCCTCCCTCACGAAAACACTATTTCAAACTCTCACTCTCACTTCCACTTTCTTCCATTTGACTATTCATTTCTTTGGATGAAAGTCCTATTCTTTCAATTGGACTGAAATTCCGACTTCTACCGAAGGGGCAAGATGCGCTCATATTTTTTTTAGTACAACGGGTTTAGAATTGAACTTTTGATCTCAAAGAAATGAATAAGATACCTTAGCTGTTGAGTTATGTTCGTGTTGGTTTAAATTAAGTTCATGTTGGCTTCTATTTTGTTGTTGAGTTTTAAAATGTTACACTTTTACCGTTGAATTTTGAGTTTAATTTCCATTTGGTTTCTAAAATTTAAAATATTGGACTTTTACATTTTAATTTTGAATTTAATTTCTATTTGGTATTTAGGATTTAAAATGTTAAACTTTTATCCCTATGTTTTTCACTCATGCTCGCTGAATTTTAAAATGTTGCATAGAATTAGGATCGTTTAATATTAATTTATATTATTTAATGCTTGCATGGTAAAAGTATTTATTTTTATAATATTTCAATAGGTGATGTAGTAAAAAGTATTAAAAAATTTCTCCCGTCCTTACCATTTTCTCTCCTCTAACCGACCGTCCTCCTCCTCACCCCACATCCATCTTTCCGCTTTTCCTTCTATACTATCGTCGATCACCACCGTTCGGTCCTCTACCACCTCTTTCGACCACCGGATTTGGTAGAAGCGAAAGAGAATGGGGAGAATAGAGTGGAGAGAAATAGATTTTCACATTTCCTTACCAATGGTTATGTTACGTGAGGGACCAAAGAGTGAACGTTAACACAAATTTATGGGTAAAAATAAATGAAAATTAAACCCAAAACTCTTTAGTAAATAGGGAATAAATATAAACTAAAATAAGTAAAAAATCATGCATTAAAAATTTATATTTTTGAATATTATATTATTTAAATGTATGTCCTGTTGAAAATATTATTTATATAAATGTATGTGATTAATTTTTCTTTTTCCGTTTTCAGGGGCACATGCACCTGCAAAAACAGTTAAAGTGGAAGTTATGAACTGAAGATGATGCATTATTTTAATTTTGCTGTGTAGATTTACGCGGGAGGGAGCAATAATTAATTAAGGATTTGTTTGACTTAATTAATTATGGGGTTTGTGTACGAGAATGAGCTGTAAAAATCTTAATTAAAGTTTAAATTTAAGAATATCTCAACGTCATTTTTTTCATCTTTTAAAAAAAAAAACATCAGTTTTTCAATTCGTGGTAACTTGAAAGAAATAATTGTATAAGTTTAATTCGAGGGAGTAGAAATCAAGAAATAATATAGGGATGAAATTTATTGATGGGACCTACGAAAATCATCTTTAGTAATTTCATTCCTCTTTTAAATTTCATCTTTCAAAACAAATGAAATTTTCCTTTAGTTAATTATTACCCCAAAGTAACTGTTTTTAGAATACACAACTTTTATAAATCAATTCCTAAAGATTCTTGGTGGAGATCAAGAGATCACCACTCACGTTTTATTTGGATGTCAATTTGTGAAGACAGTATGAAATGATGATCTTTTTTTGGTCCACCCAAGACCTATTTCTTCTCTAAGGACTTAAATTTAGCTACAATTATAAATTGAGCGTTATGGAACGATCAAGACCTACACCACATAAATAAAACACCTAAAATCTAAAATAAAACACTTGAAATCCAAGAAAATTTTCATTGGATTCTTCAATCTCACAGCACAAAGTTCTATAATATAAATGTGATTTCAGTGAAATATGGCAACAACTTCATTCGACTCTGTTCCACCTCCAAAGTTGGAGACACTAAATACATATGCCACATGTTACAATTGAAAGGATTCGACTAGTCTAGACATCGTCCTATCGCAATAGTTGCAATACCCTAGACAAACCGAATTATTCACAAACTATATACCCCTTTGTAAGTTGAATTGTTGGCAGTTATTAGGGGTCCGCTTCGAAAAAAGTATCAATTGGACTCACCTTGAAGTTGTATCTTTATTGCAATTCATTATCTTGCAAACATACAAACAACTTTTGGGGGACCAATGTGATTAGGTCTTTTACATCCTTCAATTAACTCTCTTTCATTTTAATTCGCTTTCTGCATGTTTGATAGAAGTTCAACAAAATAGCAAATCTTTGGACTGAAAAAGCCCCTCTCTATTTGCACCTTAGTTTTTTCTTAGATGACTCCACTCCTTGGTTGGTGATAAACCATTACACTGGATGATAGACTTTTAATTATACCCCAAGTGGCAAGTTCAATTTAATGAATGATATTGACCTTATAACCTAAAAAAGAAAAAAGAAAACTAGAGATAGAAGATGCAAAATTATAAATTATGATATGCTCTCTTTTTTCTATTTTGATATCTATATCTATAAGCTCATAAGATATTAAATTCTAAATAAGTAGTCATCATAGTTTGAACCTAAAATACTAAACATAAAATTCAATTTCTTCAACCTCTGATGTCAAGTATTTTTAGTCCTAACATGTTAAATTGAGAAAAATATTTCTTAAATACAGACTTTGAAAGGTGTAAAATCTTAGCTATAAATATTTCTTAAATACATATTACAAGGAAAAAAGTTCAATTTCAAGGTAAAAAATAAGAAAAAGACCTATTAAAAATGTTGCAGGAACACGAACACGAACACGAACACGAACACAAGGATATGAATTTCAGTTAGGTAGACAAACAATCAATACACACCTGACATTTATGGTGTATATGTGGGATGTTGTCAATTATTTTCCATTTATGATTGAAGAATATATTGCTTATGTAATTAAATGTGCTCCAATGTTTGTGGCGAGACAGATCCCCACTTAGCCTCCAAAAAGAATGAAAAGGAGAAATATTATAACATATTTTAAAACGAAAAATAGTATTCTTAATACCCTTTTAGAAAACGAACAAAGAATGTTATTGATGTGAAGGCAGACAATTGCAAAAGTGACCTCTGAATTTTCAGTCAAAAAAATTTAAAAGTGACCAAATTTATAAACAATGAATAAGATGCTATTCCAGTGGTGAGCAATATGATGCTCTTCACTATATAATATAAACTTAGAATCTGCACATTTCACTGTAGCCTCTATTAAATTTGCTTCTCTCTCTCCTTAAAAAATTAAATAAAAAATATATATATCTTGGTTAAAAATTACTTTTTTTTTCTCTATACTTTCGTTGGGATAACGACTAGTCCATGAACTTTAATTTGTAACAATTTAGTTTTTGAATTTTATGTGTTACAATTAGTTTAAAATTTGTAACGATTTAGTATCTATTGTAGATAATGTTGTTTAGATTCAATGAGGTTTCTTATAAATGTGAATTGATGAAATGATGAAAGACCAAATGTGTTTACAAACTACAAAACCCCAAATTGTTATTGTCTAATAAAATTCAACATTGAATTTCGATAAAAAAAATTCCACTGTATGGACTAAATTGTTACAAATTTTAAACTACTAGCACTAATTTATTACCTACTAAAATTCAGAAATTAAATTGTTACCAACTTAGAAATACAAAAACTAAAACGTTACAAAATGTTCAGGGACTGATGAAAGTAGGAACTAAAAGCATCTTTTAACCAGGTATCTTTCTACCGTTTATTCTAAAATTCTAAAATAGTTTTGCTGCTTTCCCTCTCTCTAACTCACACCCCACTAAAGTTCCAAGTATCCATGATGCTCAACTTACCAATTTAATATTCTTCCAACTTTGATAATTATTTGAACTTTAAAAAATAATTTTAATTCTAATAAGTTGTTAATAATACTACTACTTAAAATGTTGATTAAACTACTTAGTAATTAATTAGTAATGATTAAGTATGACGTGCATAAAGAAATAGGCTAATAGAATAAATCCAAGGATAGACAGATCAAATATCCAATTTAAAATGTATTTTTCTTGCTTATTCCCTCGATTTTTTGATCGACCTAACCCTAACCTTATTTTTATCCTATTGGTTCACTCCCTTGTACGGCTTCATGACATATCATCAATTATTAGTTCACGCACTACAACCTATAATTTAACCTTCAATTAAACTTAGCTTTATAAATCTCTCTCAAATAGTTTTGCAAACTTTCCAATGGTAAACAAACAATGTTTAGTAATTTTTACCTGATCAATTTTACATATTCACCTCACAAATTCCATTACACTTGTGCATTTTTAGTTTTGATTCATTTTGGTTACTTTTCAAAATGAATATTTCGATTTCTATACTTTTAAAAAAGTAACAATTTTTCTCCCTTCATTTTTCATTTTTACCTTCCTCCTTTCTATCACAATGAACCATAGTTTAAGTACGTACCAAAATGAACCATAGTAATTTTTATATAAAATTTGTGTTAAAATTTTGCAAATAAGTACCAAAATTGTCACATTTTAAAAGTACAAAAATCAAAATGAACATTTGAAAGTAAAAAAACTAAAATGAACCATAGTTAAGTACGCTGATTAAAATAAACGAAGGCAAAAAGTACAAAACCAAAATTATATTTAAATTATTTTAACCTTAAATATAGTTACCATATAACGAGTACCAGAGAGGACAAAACATTGAAGTGGAAAAGTAATAAAAAGGTTACTATTTACTGCACCAAAAACTATTGGGTAAATAAGGGAATGAGCAAATTAAGAAATGTTCAATGCAGTAAAAGAAGGAAAAGACCCGTGAAGCCTAAGCTTTTTGACTTCAAGGGAGCACTGAAAGAGAAGAGATTAAAGGGGAGGGTAGAGTCACGGGGCTTAAGAGTGAGGTACCTGTTTTCTTTTCTGTGGATGGCTCAGATTTGAGGTGCCTCGTGAATTTCCCATGCATCCAGATTCACCCTTTTCCACAAACCTGCAACTTCTCCAAAACTCTTAGACCTTAGTCTTTACAATTACAACACAACAA
Organism: Momordica charantia; assembly: GCF_013281855.1. NCBI lineage: Eukaryota > Viridiplantae > Streptophyta > Magnoliopsida > Cucurbitales > Cucurbitaceae > Momordica > Momordica charantia. The sequence goes on along the minus strand of NW_028275166.1, from coordinate 11,664,623 downwards.
TACAAATGGCAGCACAATCAGATTATATCAACATGTAAGATGTAACCCGATTTTTTCGCAACATACCGTATGTCATGGAACTTTTTTTACCTGTGGAAAGACTACTGTTGTAGATTTTGTAAAATGTAGAAAACGATGTCTCTTAGAGAAGAAGAAATGATGCATTTTCTACCTACCAATAAATATTAGAACGCCTGCATTTTCTGAATAAGTCTTTCGAGCATATTTCCCATCTGAAAGGTCTATGGTTTGATCTCCACCCTGTAACAGTTGAACTCTGTCCAAAAAAGTTCGAGAGGTGTCACAAAGCCCAAGTACTAATATTGTTCAAACTTCAAAGTTGACAATTCCAAATCATTGTGTATAAGGCTAATATTGTTCTATATTGACATGACTTTATATAGGAACGTATGTGACATTACAAACAAGTCAGAGTATAGTAAGATGTACAATACTGAATTCAACAAGACAAGTATGCAAATAAAAACTTGTCAAAGATAACCATTCGCAAACTAAAAGCTGCCGGGCGAGATTGGGTATTCCGCAGACTCAAGATCTTCAGCATTTGTCCCAAAAGGTTGACAAAAAAACTAGCTGACCAAAAACTTTTTCGTGGCAGGATCCTCCAGCTAAACCAGCTCCAAATCAGTAAGGGATATCATGTACAATTCCTCATGAATCTAGTTTCTAGGAGGAAATGTCAAAATCACGAACCTATATAATCGTAAGTCTGTGTGATGTTATAGTAGTAGTAGTCTTATTTTGCGAAAGAATATAAGAAATCCTGACAAGTGATATCAAATGCGACGTTTCTTCTTCTCCGGTGTTGCATGAACTTGTGTTTTAATCCCATACATTTTCAACTGAAAGTTTTCAAATGCTTCTGAGATGGCTTCTACCTGTAAATTACATGGAAAGGTATTGGAGTTTGGGCACAGAAACAAAAACATGATCACCAATTTGCATCAAAGTATACAGACCAGTTCAGGTTTCTTGGAGTACACCCTTACTATCATATCTTGATATGATGTTGGCAGTAAATGGCTTATGCGATCATCAGAGATCTTGAATTTCTCGTCGCTTTCATAATCCTGTACAAAACCGAATTTGTTATAATACTGCAAAGAAACTTGATGGCAAAACAAAAATCCTGCCAAACAGAATTTTATCTTTTATTCTATATGAAGAAACAGATTTTTCAGAACGAAAAATAAGATATACGATATTTGTACTCGTAGGAATTAAATCTAGGTTGTCATTAAAGTTTTTACTGACATTCCAAAAGTGGACCCTGTAGTAATCACCATTCACCAATGATTCCCTTTATCAAGTTACTTTGTGTTCCTTCCAACCAAGGAATCCAATTTCAAGCAACATTTCAACTTGACTAGATGTTTGAAATATTAAATGCAGGTTAGTGTCACTTTTATCTAATATCGCAAAATTGTTGACAAAGAATGTTAGACACAACGTTGAAAATGTTCCAAAAATGGCAGGGGAAAATGTATGGAAAAAATTATCAAAAGAGAAGGTAAAGGGAATTTTCCTCTATAAATTATCAAAATAAGGGAAATTTTTATTACAAGAGAGAGGATCAAAGTTCTAACTATTATTAGATTGATCAACTGACACCATTTCCATATACAAGTCCCGTACTCATATGCCAAGAAATTGTTATAAGTGAAACTTGTGCCTCAACAAAATAGCTACTTCACATCTTTTATTTCAACCTCTTAATTTAACTGAGGAAAATGTTGAGTTCCACAGAAAAGTGGAGGTATCATAATCAGTGAAATTTTGGCATGTACTTAAATAGGTTGTGGTCAACTATTGCCATTTTTTTAATACAACAAACGTGAGGTATTGAGATTTAAACTTCCGACCTCAAAGAAACGAGTAAATGTTATTTACCACTAAGCTATATTCATGTTGGCCAAACCGTGGCCATGACACTCGTGAACATAATCCCTAATCAACAAGGTTTATGATTGACTGTATCAAAGGTGACATGTCATGTCACCTCAAATATAAAATTGCATGGTTGAATAATGACAAAGATTCACATAACAAAAAGTTTGTAAGCACTCAGAAGATCTAATTGGACAGTACCAAGGTTCAAATGGCCAATGAGTGAAGAAATGTACCTTGAAAAAATATATCCTGGAGATCGAATTCAACAGGCAGAAAAAGAGAGATCAAGTTAGCAACAAACAAATTATCACAACGACCGCATCAGGATGACTCCAAAAAGATGGAACTAAACTTTCTCAACAACCTGTCAAGAGGATTATTTCTACCACGTGTCAAGTCAATCCTAACATTGCTGACAGCAACATCCTCCTCTTGCAGCAGCACTCCACCATTTTTCTAAACAACAATGTCACGGACAATATTAAAATTCAGACTAAACTTTGTTACCCTATATCAAGCATGTATGCATAAAAGGTTTACAAACCTGAGAACAAACAATATCTTTGGCAGTTACATCCTTGAAATTTTCCAGTTTGTCTTTTGGGACGGCATATTCATTACAAAACTGGAAATGCAGAAAAGTTCACCACTGTAAGCTTAACATTGTACACATTTACATAAATCCAAACTCCACAACATAGAAGAGAAAAGGCACAGTGAAGAAAAAAAAAAATGACAAAACCTGGTAGAGATTTCTTCTTCGGATACGCAAAATCAAATCTCTCGATTCTTTTAGTTCTTGGTCTGGAGCTGTCTCGATTGTTTTAACTATAGTATCATCTAACTGCATTTTAAACAATAGGAGAAACACGGTAAGCAATTAACATAGAAAAACAATCACACGAGCAAGAGAATTCTGGTAAATGGCATTTCAAACCTTCCAGTACTGGGATGGATCATGGATGTGGGATGAAATTTCAAGGTAATCATTTGCCTTCAACAGAGCATCAACTAGCATAAGCTCAATGGCCTGCACAAGCCAAAAGCAGAAGAAATTTAATTTATTGTCTTCTCAGACTTTAATTCTATTTCTAGTTCCTAAAACAAACTATTTCTAATAAGTAAACGAATTCTTAAAAAATAATAATAAAAAATAGGGGTAGGATTGAAAAAAGAGGATAAATTTTGGCAAGGGAGGGAGTATTTAGCGTATAGACAAATAACTAATGTGAGTGAAGTATTCTCACCGTACGTACCTTAACTTTTGGATGCATATAGACTGTTCGATACAAATCAGCCCGAGTAGCAAACAACTTGTGAACAGTAAGATCTAGAAAATTACAACTCATAAACTACAAATTTAAAGGCAAAAAGTACTTCAAAGAAACAGATATTGCTGATGATACTGACAGTCCTTAGCCTTATAGCAAATTTCATCATCAATAACCCGCATAGTCTCCATCAACCTGCATGTAAAGCACAGACAACTTTTAGGGAACCCACCTTCACGCCAACTCCCCCCCAGGAAAAATATATTGATATAATTTCAACTATACCTCTGAAACTGAAAATTGCATCCTAGACCACAAGCTCGACAATCACGAACAATATAATCAAACCTAAAGTAAGTAATTATAATGTTTCAACTGGCAGACTCGTGTAATCAATTTTGAATGAATAATTTCGAAACATCAATAACCAATTACTTGTCCACATCAATTCCATTTCTTCCATTTGCAACAATGTCGTACAGGAAACCCTTCGCCCTTGAACCCTATTTATCACATAAAAAGTAGGTACAAACCATAAAATTCATTCCCAATCCCCTCCAATTTATCCGATCTTTTTCTCCCAGCAATTAATTCCCAAAAGAATAAAAACAAAATTCCTACCTTTGGCCGAGTAAATTCAGAACTAGATAGTATCATCTCCTGGCAAAGTCAATAAGAACCACCAACATTAAACTTTAAATCATTAACTGGTGAGGTCTGAACGTATAAGGCATCTTAACGGTTGACCAATATTTTCTGTTCATATTTTTTTAAATTATTTTAGTAGCCAATGTAAGAATGATAAGCATTGACTCAGAGAAAGAAGTACAGAATAGTTGGTACGACATCAGTTTACCTTAACTCTTTTTATCATTCCAGAATCAATATCAATGTGGTGCTCATCAACCATATAGTCAACCATCTTAACTGACATAAGTTCATGGGACCTATAATGGAAAAAATAAAAAAATAAAACAATCAAATACATGAAAAACAAATATAACTTCTGCATAACTAAGTAAATAAAACACTATTCAGGCATGTAATTCTTCCCAAGAAAAATACAGATTCAGAACCACAGGTGATCCATAATAAAGTTGCTAAGTACCATTCATAGTCACTGAAAACCTGGGGGATGAACTCGCGTTCAAACAGGTGACTAAAAGGCCCATGGCCCACATCATGCAGAAGGCCTACAAATTAACAAAGAAGTAATAAATAAACCAACAGACATCACACATAAAAAGTCAGATAAATTAGAAGTACAAATTAACAAAGGTGTAAAATACCAACAGATATCACACACGAGAAGTTGAATAAATTAGAAAAAGTACGTGAGACAGAAAAACTACCAGCAAGCTTCACTGTTTGGATATCACAGTGGTCAATATCAAGCTCTGCTCCCTACAAGATTAAAGACATCAAATCAACAAGAAATTGTCTTCAAAACTGCTTTATAAAAAAAAGTATTGCATAAGTAAACATAATATCAAAAAGAGTAATGTATACTTGATAATTCTTAAGCTTTTGAATAGCTTCTCCAGCAAGCCAATACACCCCTAACGAGTGTTCAAACCTAGAATGTACAGCTCCTGGATATACCATATGCGACGCACCTGAACATGTAACAAGCTTGATCGTAACCACATGAAAGTAATAGTATACATTGAATATAACTACAATTTATGCCAAACAGACTTGAGGTGGACCTTACTGTGCCACTGTCGAGAAGAATTTTCAGTCTAAAACAATCTTAAAAATAAGCTCTTTAAGGTAAAAATTCCTCACCATGTCACTGAGATATAAATTTTCTTGGTATTTCACTGGTGGCGATGAATAAGTACAAAATTTCCACAATATAGTCACCATAAACATGCCAATATATAATATCGAAACCAAACAAACGAGTGAAGCATGGGCTCCTCATCAGTAATGGTTGTTTGTTAACCTACAACTTCAATACAATGAGGAGCACTCTAAAAAATATTTGACTCAACGCTAAACGCATTCAGATTCCTAGTTTAAAACAGGTAGCCATGCTTCATTAACCGACAGTACCATATACAAATTTCCTAAATACATAGCGAACTTAAATTCCTGGATAAACAAGTACGGATACCAGATACATCATTCACGACAATAAATAATCGAGGACGAGAACTCACCAAGCTGTTTCAATTCACGAAGCCTGCAATACGGGAATGAATCAAATAAATCAGACTACAACTCATAAACAGTATCTTCAGAACCACTAACCAAGCCGTATCTTATTTTCTTCCAACTAGATACATTAAATCGAAATATAGAGGCAAAGAAATATCTCCAGCACTAACTCACCTCTGAAACTGCTCGGTATCAATAAACTTCAGAGAGAGCTGCAAGCACAGGAAGAAACTCAGAAAATCAAATTCCAAATCCGAGTAGTCGAAGGCACCGCAACATTTGCACAACAAAAACCAAAACCAGAACCGAATCCATCAGGCAGCCATTAAAGAGAGAAAAACACCAGAAAATTATCCAGATTACGGCTCAAAATCGAGCATTGGTGAGTGAAGAAGAGGTTACCGGATCGAGGTAAATGTTGCCGTGGACGTTGTCATGGACGTGCTTGAAGCAGCGGAGGTCTTGGAAGGAGGAGTTGAAGTCGTGAACCGGAGCGAGGGAGAGTTCGTCGTTGAGAGAAGCGCCCATCGGAAAACTCCGTCCGGCGAAGGCGAAGGCGAAGGGATAGAGAGAGAGACAGGAAGCGCGGATTTATGGAGAAAGGAAACGGAAAATTGAGAGGTGTGGAAGATGGAGTGAACGTGCTTTGGTTCGTTGCGAATGGGAAGATGCAGAGAGAGAGAGAGAGAGAGAGAGAGAGAGAGAGAGAGAGAGAGAAGAGACGTTTGTTTTAGCGGAGAAATGGAGTACAGAAGAGAGAGTAGTGGAGAGAAAGTGCCGCCAAAAAGACGTGGCGACGAATTGGGCTTTGCTAAATTCTAATTTTTAAATGTGATGGAAATGCGTTTTTTTTTTTTTTTTCCCGAATCGATTCTGTGGCTTAAACCGAGATTTATTACCGAAGAGCAAGACTCTGACCAGCATATAGTTTTAACGTAGCAGTTGAAAAATCACCTCAGACTTCTCTACTAAGGTTTCTTACCACTGGGTCAAATTTTTCATGTCTTTGATTTTATAAAAATGTCGATAGAAATATTAAAAAAGGTTTTAACTCAACTAATTAAAACATATATTTATTTAAATCTTCATCTACACATGTTGTATTAAACAAAAATATCAGTATCTATAAATATTTTTGAAAAAAATATGAAAAGAAAAATAAAATTTAAAATAAATATTTAAAGTACAAATAAACATTTCACTCTTTCTAAATAAGTTAAAATTTATTAATACCAATGATATTTTATTGATTTTTTTTTTTTTTGCACCGATCCATCTTTTATGTCGATATAGAACTCATTGAAATGTCAATGTAAATGTTGACATGCCAACGAAAATTTGAACACCTTGGCATTGTTGATCATTTTTGTCTTGATTTTAGTAATATATGTCAATTTTTATTCGATTAAACTACAAATTTAGTTCCTGAACTTTTACGAACATGTAAGTTGTTGACTTTAAACCGTACTTAATAGATTTCTAACTTTCAATTTTGTGTTTGATATGTCCTAAATAGTCCAAAAAATAATTAAAATTTTTTTATTTTATGTCTAATAGGGACATAATTTTTTTTTCAATTGTGTATCAGTACAAAATTAAAGTAAAGGTTCAACAAAATTGAAACGTGAAAGTTTAGAGATCTATCCTATATTTTTTAGAGTTGAATAACCTATTGGACAAAATCTTAAATATTCAAGGATTAAATTTATAACTTAATAATTTTACTCTAAAATTTCAATTGGGTTAAAAAATACATTTGGTCCCTATACTTTTGTTAAAGTTACGATTTAATCCATAAACTTTAATTTGTAACAATTTAGTTTTTGTACTTTAATTTTTTTTTTAAAAAACTATTTTTGTACTTTTAAATTGATAACAATTTAGTCCTTATTGTGAAAATTAAGTATCGAATTTTATCTTATAACGATTTAGTCTGTGTAATTTATAAACACATTTGATCCTTTATCGATTTATCAATCTAAATGTATAAGAATTAAAAAAAACATGATTGAGACTAAATCGTTACAAATTTAAAACTACTGAGACTAAATTGTTAACGTACTATAGTTTAAGGACCAAATTGTAACAAATTTAAAAATACAAGGACTAAATCGTTACAAAATAAAATTCAAAAGCTAAATCGTTACTCCACTAAAAATACATGAACCAAATTTAACTTTAAACTTGAATAAGTACGGTATTTTTTACTCTTTGTTCAACCTTAGTTGCACCTGCCTACTAGTTTTTAATTAAAAGAAAAAACAACACAAGAATTTCACATAACTCACTAATTTTAATGAAAGGTATCTTTGACGCAAAATCAAAGTTGCAGGAGAAATAATATCAACTATTGAAAACTATTGAATATATTTCTTAAAACCACAAATATAAACAAAGAATAAGCTTTATGAACTCCTGATGAAGGGGCTCCGAATGAAGGTGGGAAATGTGAAACAATCTAATTTTTCTTAGACAAAAATGAATGTCAAAGGAGAGCACATTTCGCCAAAGCGAGCGTAGCTCAACGGTAATTGACATATACCTCCAACCAAGAGATTGTGAGTTCGAATCCCCTGTCCAACATGTTGTATTACTAATACAAGAGACTTGGAAATATAGAAGGCTTCCAGAGTTTGTAAATAAATGCAGACGATATATCAGTCATCACACAAATTTCGATAAGTGAAACAGAGGTAGAATAGAGAAAATTTACGAAAACGAGGTATAAAGATTATAGGGATCAAATGCCTTGAAACAACTGACCATGCATTATTTTGATGCAAAAGAGCGAAAAGGGTGTGAAAGGAGATGCTACCAAATTTCGATTTTTCCCTACATTTTCACAATTGTATCCAAGATAGACCAATGTTTCTTTCAAAAGTCTTTATCACATAAAGAAGTGGAGTAGTGTGTGTCATGAGGTGGGTTATTATGTTACGACATTAATTCATCTGTTTTCAAGCGATTTGGAGTATCTAAACGAATTTGGAACTTGGGTTCCAAGTACTCGACTCATTGTTGAGCTCAAGTCGGCCGAACGGCAGCGGTGGCTCGCGTGTGGGTCTTGGTTTTGGCTTTACCAACTTTCTCATGTTTCCTTCAACTTCACTCAAGCTAATTCAATTCTGTGGTGCATCGTTTGGCTACCAAAGCGGTGAACACTAGGGCCAGTTTTCTATGGTTTTCCGACTTCCCACCTGGCTTTTGTGTACAACAAACATTGATACTACTTATTCGGTAGCCCATGTGACTAATGTTCGTTTTTAATGAAGCGTCTTTGTTATAGAAAAATGATCCAATCCTAAACTTAACCCTATTAATTAGGTTATACTTTCTCCACTAGGCCATTTGGCAAAACAAGTCCAATTAATTACAATTATAGCAACAACATTATACATGTACAAATATAGGGAAAAAAAATATCCAACCCAAGCCCACTAACATAAAATACTAAAATAACTTGGGTTATGATTAAAAAAAAGCTAACTATATATTATCTCAATCAAAATTCAATTATATATATTGTTAGAAAATAAAGGACAAAATTGGAGCTGGGAGCTAAATTTGGTGTGTCGTGGGCGGAACTATTACCTTGAAAGCAAAATCGACACAACCTAGGTGCTAAATCTTTTTACTGTCGGTATACTCCCAAGTTAATACAACCTCCAACTCAAACTGCACTCGTCGAAATAGGGATGTAATCAATCTTGTAAATACCGTATTTCGTCTGTGTCATTTTATTATTTGATATTTGTTCTGCGGTATTTATTATTTGTTATTAAAAATGCATAAAATATAGAAATAACAAAAACTAAAATAATAAATTTGAAATTGAAATTATGAATTTTGAACTGAGAATTTTAAAGAGAATTTAATTTTAAAAAAATAAAATATCTTCCTTTAATTTCTCTCAATTTTCCCTTTTCCCTAATTTTCTCCCACTCCTTTTTTTTCTTCTCTCGCTCTCTTTCAATCTTCCAATTATACGAGATTTTTTTAAAATTGGAGGTTATTTTCAAAAAAATTAAAATAACGGATGATTTTCAAATTATTTGGAAAATAAGGGGTTGTGTCTTTCAAAGACTGTAGTTATTCGAATGCGTGAACGACCATGACGGATGGACTCACGGATGGAGTTATGACGTCTGTTACTCCGCCCGTCACAAGACTAGATGCGTATCTTAGAGAGACGCATCTAGCATTGGAAATGAAAGGAATCCGTGCCATGCATCAGCGGTGTAGGAAACCTTTTCGACCCTGCACACACGACCTCTCATCTTTTTTTTTTCCAATTTTACTTCCCTCTCACATCTCATCCTAACTTTTATTAAACACCCTATTTTTTCATCCACCTTTCACTTTTCTTGTATTAAACACTCTCATTTCTCCATTCTCCCTCTCACTCACCCCATAACTCATAATTTGTTCCTCTGGTTCTTCTTTCTATCTTCCCCATCACTCTCATTTTATTTTTTTTCCTTCCATTCTTCCCTTCCATTTTATTGACTTTTCATTCTTCTCAATTGTTAAATATTTTATTGTTTATTTTTAAAAAATTTTAGTTTTATTATTAATTTTCTTTTATTGTATGAACAGTTCAAATTTAAAACAAATAGCAAACATGGAGATATTATTGGAGATTTTGTCTACCGCACATGTATCTTTAATTATTTTATTATATATATTTAAAATATTATATTTGATTGTTGAGATATGGAAAGATTTTAATATATCATCTGTAATTTATGAAATTTATTTGAGGCATGTTTTTGCATATTTTTGTTTTAGTAATTGAAGTTCAAAAGTGCATGTGTATTTCATTTTTCTTATTGTGGTCCGTTTTTTTATAACTAGTATTTTAATACGTGCCTTGCACGTGGTATCTTAATTTTATTTTATTATATATTTATGTAAACTTTAACTAAAAATAGTTTAACATTTATCCAATATTAAAGTTATTTATATTTATAAAAAATATATTTGTAAGTGATTAATATTTCTAAAGTTTATTAATAATTATTAAAATAAGTAGTCCACCGACAAACTTAGCTTAAAATTTGTAATTAGTTTTTTTTTTCAGTTTTTTTTAGAAACAATACTTATATTTTTGTTGAAATTAATATATCTTAAACTAATATTATAAGCTACCACTAAGTTAATGTGTGCATAAACTTAAATAAAAATTGTATTGAAAAAGGAAAAACTGAAACTGCAAAAAAGGAAAAAATAATGAATCTAACGTGGATGAGGAAACTGTTTTTTATTTTTATTTTTTAGTTTGTAAGTTTTGATAAATGAAAACGGAAAAATGATTAAAAATAGTGAAACCTGGTGTTTTTGTGGGAGTTTGGGTGATAATCACAAGTTCCTAATCAACCATCACACTACTCTTACCCCTTTCCTTTTCCTCTCAAACGATTTTTTCTTTAATTGTGATGAATTAATATGATTTTGATAATTACTTCATTTTTAGTTATTTTTAAAAATATTTATAAAATTTAAGCAAAATATTGAAAATGAAAAAAAAGGTATTTTTACTTTGGAGCATGTATGTGTTAAAAAAACTAAAAATAAATTCATACTATTAAAAAAAATTTAGAGATTTTTTTTTTATCAATCATCACATCACTCTCACCCTCTTTCGTTTCCCTCTCAAACCATTTTTTCTTTAATTGTGATGAATTAACGTGATTTTGATAATTACTTCATTTTTAGTTATTTTTTAAAATATTTATAAAATTTAAGCAAAATATTGAAAAAAAAAAAAATGTATTTTTACTTTGGAGTGTTAAAAAACTAAAAAATAAATTCATCCAGTTAAAAAAAATTTAGAGATTTTTTCTAAAATATATTATATATATATTTGAGATATTATATTTGGTTTTAAAGATTTTAGAAGTTTCGACAATTTGTGAAAGATATTAAATTATACTTTAGTTTCAAAATATCTCTTAGAGAAACTAATAATTTTTTGTCTAATTAAATGTGTGTTAAAGTTTATATAAAAAAAATATTGTAATTAAAGACTACTCATAATTTTATTTTTAAAGTGTATTTTATTTTTACTTTGGAGCATGGGCTAATAAGTTAAATACTATTTTTGAAAGGTATTATATATATTTGAAATATTATGTTTGGTTTTTTAATGAGTTAAATACTATAGTATTGATTTTTTTATCTTTCTTTTTATAAGTTATACGAAATAATAATATGTTTGTCTTCACCTTTATGCCATACATATTTGTTTGTTTTCTTAAGTTGATAATCTAACATAAAAACCTAAACCCTAATCACTACAACCCTAAACCCTAATACAAATCACTAAACCCTAAATCTCTAAAACCCTAAACCCAAAATCCCAACATTATAATCTTAAACCACTACAAGAAAAAAGGGATACGCGATAGCTCATGAAAAATGCTATAAAAGACTTTTTATAGCATTTTTTGAAAGTCGTGACAGCCGATGCTATTAAAAGTCCATGACTTTTGATAGCGTTTTTCAATAGCTATAACTGCGTACGCTATAATAAATGAAGAAATTATTGCATATTTATGTTGCTATGAAAACATTTAATAGCGTTTTAATTTAACACTATTATTGGTTTAGATAGCTCTTTTTGTGCTATATTAAACTTATAATAGCTCTTTTATTGTACTATATCACATGATATATAGAAAGAAATAATTTTGCTATCATAAACTTATAATAGTCTTTTTTGGTACTATTTTCTTGCTATCTCAAACTTATAATAGCTTTTTATTTAAGCTAGTATATTGCATACCCTAAAACACGAAACCCTAAAACTCTAAGTATAAATCAAACCCTAAACCCTAAACAATAAAATGAACCTCTAAAATCCTAAAACCAAACTCTAAAACCCTAAACCCTAACACAAATTAAACCCTAAACCCTAAAATCCTAAAATACTAAAACCTACACTAAATCCCTAAACCCTAATACAAGTCCTTAAATCCTAAAATCATAAACCTAAAACCCTAAACCTCTCAAATCCTAAATCTCAATATTAAAATCCTAAACCCTAAATTCCATTAATAGAAATCAAACCCTACTCTAAAATACTAAACCCTAATACAAATCACTAAACCATAAACCCTAAAACCCTAAACCCTAATACAAATCATTAAAACCCTAAATACTAACATTAAAACTAAACACCCTAAACATTAAAACTAAATATATAGATTATTATTATTTTCTAATACAATTTTTTTTAATTTCAAACATCAAATGTAGTTGCATAACCATCCTGGAGACAAGGTGTGGGATTTAGGTGTTACATGAATGGATATATTGTCAATGGACCGAATGGTATTGAGTACAATATGCTCCCACATGTCTTCAAATAACTGTTGTTCGTGAGATCCAATTCGACACATTTAAAGACTATTTACGTCAAGCATTATCTATAGACAGAGATTAGAGGTCATATTCAGATATGGAAGTATTGATATGACAGGATCAACTTTGTAAGTTCCTATCCCACTACGAGGCGAGCATGAGTTTAGGTTTATGATGACCATTACTCCATCCCTACCAAATACTCTAGATATTTTCATTACTAAATCTTACATTGATAATTCCTCTCCAATTATAGAAGTAGATAATTCTCCTCAAATTGTGCATTGCAATGCAGAAGTAGATGGTGAAGAACAAATGTCAGAGTTGTCCAGCGATAATCTTGATGATCAATCTATCGCCACAAATGATGAAGAAGTAGAATATGTAGGACAAACGACGAAGTTGCCCCACGATGATCTTGATGACCAATCTATCGCCACAAATGCTGAGGATATTTTAACTGATGAGGATGAAGATTGTCTAGAGCAGTCAAATGACGTGCATCGTGAATATGAAGTTCCTGAAATGTTCACTGATTTAGATATGGATGCAATATGAGTTTTATGCCTGAGGTGGATTTGGTGGAAGAAACTCGTGGCTCTAACAACTTGCATGTAGGAATGGTTTTTAAAACAAAGTTTGATGTAAAAAATGTTGTTAAAAGCTTTTTTTGTTCTTTGTCATCAACATTTTGAAGTTGTTGAGTCCAACAACAAAACTTGGGCGGTTAAATGCAAAAGATACGACAATGGTTACATGTGGCGGCTACGTGCGAGCTACCTGAAAAAGCATAGGAGGTTTTAGATCACGCAATACATTGGCCCACACACTTGTGTCTATGTAAGATTGAGTCAAGATCATAAACTGTTGGACTCTAATCTTATTGCAGTAGAAGTCCATAACGTTGTGAAATCTAACTCATCCATCAAGGTTGCAACACTGTAGGAAATATTAAAGAAAAAATATGGCTATTCCGTGGGGTATTCAAGAGTATGTGATGGAAAAAGAAAAGCCATTATAAATGTATTTGGTGATTGGGAAGAATCGTACCAGATGTTACCTAAGTGGATGAATGTACTACAGATAACTAATCTCGGTACTATAGTTTACTGGTTATTGATGGGAGCAGAAGGTACTGGTGAAGCTGTATTTCAACGCGTTTTCTGGGTATTTGGACTAGTCATAGAAGTTTTCAAGCATTGGAGACTCTTGCTTCAAATCGATGGAACACATTTATATGGGAAGTATAAGGGGAATTGTTAATAGCGACATCCGTCGATGCTAATAGCCACATTTACCGTGTTGCATATGTCATTGTACCAGAAGAAAGTGATGATACATGGGGATGACTTCTTTAGAATCTAAGGCATAAGGTGGTAAGGAATAGGAAGGATATATGCTTGATTTCTGATAGACACAAAGACATCATATCTGCCATAAGAAACCGTGTAAATAGATGGACAGATGCACATGACAGGTTTTGTTTGCGACATCTCGCAAGTAATTTTAATGAGCAATATAAGTATAACACATTGAAAAGTTTGGTATATCATGCGGGATCATAGTTTCAAGTTCCAAAGTTCGAAAAATGTATGGATCAGCTTGAAATAGCAAATGAAAAATTCATTAGATTCTTCAATTCATGAGATCCAAAACAATGGACACGGGCATATGATGGCGGACACCGATATGGATGGTGTACCACAAATATTGCTGAATGTATTAATGGTGTACTAAAAAGTGCTCGAAAGTTACCTATAACTACATTGGTCCAAGTAACATTCTATCGAACTGTATATTATTTTGATAAACGAAGAGTTAAGAAACAAGCTGCCATTGCAAATGGGGAATGCTTCACAAGGTAAATTTGTATTAATACATTTCCTGTAAATGAAAATGATGTGATCATTTAATAAATTTGAATATAATTGTTAAGTATGCCATTGGAATATTAACTCCTTGGGAAGCATGTTCGGGATTTTGGAATGAAAATAAATAATAGAGTGCAAGTGTACACCCGTCATAAGTAGTAAAACAGAATGAGTATTTCGAGTATCGATCCTCAGGGACAAATGAAGTCTTTTTAATGAAAATGATGTTGATCGGTGACTTTGAAATTGAATTTGTGGTAACAAATATCAAGGGAAATGTTGATTTTGGTATTTTAAAACTCAATGCAATAAACGCAACCCAGTTACTTAGAATTAGCTAAAAATACGACAATTTTTTTCCAACTAGGCGCCATGCGCCTCTCATTATTTTTCATCGGTTTTGTTTCGCCATCTTCTTATATTTAAGTGATTTTGAAGGTATAAGTTCATCCCTAATATGTCTATTAGAAAATTGAACTTAATTTAATAAAAACCAATTGTAACCTTAGGTCGATGTCCTATGTCTAGGCTACCCGAGCGAAATCTTTATGACTAGAGTATTTCTCTCCAAAGTTAAATCATTAAAGTTGTGAAAATGTATCAACCCTTTTAGTATTGATGCTTGACTAAAACACTAATTGGTCAAATCAAGTTTTAACTTTGTGAAACAACCTTAAATGATAAAAGAAGAGAAAAACGCCTCTTGCCTTGTTGGATTTTAAAAACTTTAGCTAATCATCAATAACCGAGCTTGGGAAAATAAAGTTAGTCATAACTTTAAAGTAAAAACAGAATTTAACATTGATGTAAATAAGATACATGATTAAAAGATGAATCGAATTTAAACAAGCTGAAAATGGTGGAGTTGTAACCCGAATGATCCTAACCCGTTCTCTTTCAAGACTGGGGAGCAATACTCAATTGATTTGACAAGATTGTGTGATTACAACTTCGTAATGAGAGAGAGACGAATATCAAAAAACTTGCTGGAATTTTAATTAAATAAGATCAAACGTACAATTGAAGAATAACAAGCTGGAAAATAAAAGATGAACTTGAAATAAGCAAAGTTTAAAACAATAACAACTTAAAACTTAAAGGGAAAACATAAATAAGCTGAGAGTAAAGTGTCTAAAGCTGAAAATGATCACTTGAGGATGATGATTGAAGTGAGGGGAGCTGCTGTATTTATAGGAACTTCAAAACGGTTAGGAGGTTGAGACATTCATGGAGAGTCATCCCTTTACAACATCTTTTAGTTAGTTAATTTGATGAATTGGCCATCATCAATGCATGGAGGACACGTGGAAGGGCTTGGGGAAGCTTCAAAACACACGAAAACTTTGTGTTTTACATTAAGGGCATTCTTGGAATTGGACAAGGTGCCTAGCTTGGGTTTTTTTCTACACAAAATTGTAATTTTCATTAGAAATCAACTCTAAATAATTAAAAATGTCCTATATGCATGTATAACCTAAGATAACTCCAAATGAAACGTTTTTAGACACTAAACTAAGCTTAAAACACGGAGAAAACAGCACCTAACTAGTTCCTTTTTATCCTTATAAACAAGGGAAATCAAAGCACGTGGCACTGCACACAATGTGTGTAGGTTTGATATGAATAGTGAAACATTTGATGTTACCACTACAATTAATCCACAGACGTTTACAGATGGAGCCACACATCGTGTGAATTGCAAGCAGCAATCATGCCAATGTAATAAGTGGCAATGGTACAAGATTCCTTGTTCCCATGCCATTGCAGTTTGTGCAAGCGTCAGCATGGATTATTTGTTATACATAGACAAGCATTATAATATGGAGACCTATATATCTTGTTATTCACCCATCTTTGAACCTATTCCGGATAAAAGAAGCTAACCCACCTCTAACTTCATCAAAATTCATTCTGATAAAAATTTAGTGAGAGGTGCCAGCAGACCATCTACATCTCACAAGCATAATGAGATGGATTAGAGGGAGCCATCAATAAAAATACGTTGTGGAATTTGTAGGCAAGAAGGGCATAATCGACGAAATTGCCTTAATCGAGGTCATAATCCCACTTCTTGATGTTTGATGTAACATTTTCTGTGTAATTTTTATTGCCCTAGTGTTTTCCATTTTACATTTTCCATTGTGGCATTTTTCATGTAATCATACTGGAATCATTGATGAATGTAATGTTTTACATTAAATCTTAACTTAATTCACAGTGTAAACAAATAAATATTGTATTAAACTAATGAATATATGGTTTATTAATCTACTAAACTATCAGAATATGGAGGATAATAATAGAATAGGACCGTATGATTCATCTGTTTTACATCTTCAAGGTATACAGTCTGAGTTGGTCTCGCAAACTGGATACACCGACCCCTTACATTGTAGACGTCGAGATGCTGCTATTAGTAGGTTGACATGTCCAAATCCTTGCATAGATTCATATCTACGACAAGTAGGATTTTATGGTGTTTCACGTTTGAATTTTATACAGTTAGACTGACATTTGATCACAGCTTTGGTGGAGCTCTGGCGACAAGAGACACACACATTTCACTTGCCGCATGGAGAGTGTACTATCACATTACAGGATGTTGTCATCCAATTTGGACTACCTATAGACGGGAAGCTCTTGTTGGATCATTTCAGAACACTTGGCGGGATGTGTGTACTGAATTACTAGGTGTTACATCAGGAAAAAGAGATTTAGTTGGTGTTCGTCTTAGCTTACCATGGTTGGCAAACCAGTTTGATGATTTTGCCCATCTGCCAGATGATGTTGATGATGAGGCTCTGCAACGTTATACTAGGGCATACATTCTTACCCTTATTTGAGGTATTGTATTTTCAGATAAGTCGAACAATAGAGTTCACTTGATGTACATACCTCTACTAGCAGATTTTGATATAGCTGAACGAAATATGGAAGAACCAACACAACAAGGGCGTAACCAACGGAAGGTTCTCCCCCTATCTCCGACATTGTTCTCCGACGATGCCCCCTGGGCGAAAGGGGCCATCAGCCTCTTTCTTTCTTCAATCGTTCCGATCAGGACAAATGGGTTAGTTCCTTTCGTCCTTCTATCTACGCAATTCTCTGTCTTCGTTCGTGATCATGTTGGGCGAAAGGTAGTTGTAGAAGAGCGATTGTGAAATGGCAATTCCCTTTTTCCTCATTGAGTATAGTTGGGGTGCGGGTTGTCTTGCCTAGCTTTATAGACAGTTATTCAAAGTTATAGCTATAGATGCACAAGCTATAGCAGATATAGCATTTATATTACTACAAATTGGACTGCTTCCCTCTACTAGCACCCCACAAACTCCATATACATGAGAATGACTTAGGAGATAGACTATTAGCAGTATAGTACGTAATTTTAATTTTTAGTTCAAGTAATTCACACGTATGTTTCTTCAATAAAAACTAACACTCAATTTCTCGTAAATGTAGATGGAACGACGATTTTAGAGTTACTGAATCCCCGACTCACGTACTTATCCAATACCGATTCATGTTGGATCAACTCATGCTGGATCAAGTATTATTAATTTTATTTATGTGTGATTGTTTATTAACGTTAAATTTTTTTTTTTGGACTAATATTACAAAATTAATGCAGATTATTTGGGAGCCATATAGGCACTTAATCGGGTGCTTACCCAAATATTGTCTTATTCATCAGCATATATGGACAACTAGGAGTCCTCTCATATGTTTTCATGCGGTAGAGTGGCAATTTCCAAACCATGTTATACATCAATTTGGGTGGGTGTAATATATTCTTGTACCTTGCAACACAGATATACGTCTTCACACATATGACCTACGCGGGTGTCGTGAACAAAATTGGGAACGAACTTGGCTCCCCAAATTCAAAAGTGGGAAAACCGCCAAAATAATACTATTAATGGTCACCCTATAAATGAGGTGCAGACGTTAATCATAATTATAATACTTGGTTCAATCACATTAAAAAGAAATTTCTCACCATGGTAGGAGCATCATATAATTATTTGGTAATTAACATCATAAATAAATTTTTATATCACCTTATTTATTAGTATTTAATTTGTTATCATCTTTTTGCTAGAATGTCATGCCCAATATGATTAATAGCGGTAGAATACATTTATCTAATATTACCAAAATATATCGATCGATGCAATTTGAAGGAGACATACTAGATCGTAGAAGCAGTCGACAACGAAGAGGAGCTAATATCCTCGATGATGATTCAAATGAGCAAGAATATGAATTAGGTTAAGTCTTATTTTTTGTCCAAAAATTTTGAGGTTTGTTTTATTGTAATCAATGAAATTTCAAGACATGCATTTCAATTTTTACTATGTATTTATTTTTATGAATTTTTATGTTTATATCTATGAAGTATATTTAATAGAGAATTTAAAAATTCAGATAAATTATGAAATTTAGGTTTAGATTTTATTATAAAAAAATTTAATTATTAAGTTAATAAAAATACGAAATACGTATGTTAATATAAAATAATAAAAGATTTTATTTCAAACATAAAATCTTTTGTAAAAAATAGTCATTAATTTTTGAATATTTATTAATATAAATAATAAATTCTTAACCTAAAATATTCAAAAGATAATATAAATTGATAAAACAATTGATTCAAAAGAAAAAAAAAGTTAGGATAAGATGTAAAGGGAAGTTACAAAAAAAGACAAAAAAGGATGAGAGGTCGTCCAATCGGGTGCAGGGCCGAAATGTTCCCTGCACCGCCGAATCCCTACATAGTAGGGATTCCTTCGATTTCCAAGGTTAGATACGTCTCAGACCCGTGACGGACGGAGTAACGGGCGTCTTAACTCCATCTGTAAGTTTGTCTGTCACGGTCGTTTACGTGTATTGGGGTACTGAATGCATGTCAAATGGGTCTCTTTAAAAGACACAACCCCCTATTTCCCCAAATAATTTGAAAATCACCCACCTTTTTCAATTTGTTTTGAAAATACCCTCAAATTTTCAAAAAATCCAATTATACGCAACTTCCCCCTCCCTCTCAACAATTTCTCGTTCACTCTCACATTCTCCTTCTTCCCACTGATTTCTCCATTTTCTTTCTCATCACATTCTCCCTCACTCCCTCTAATATTCCTCTTCTTCTCACACCTACTTTTCTCTTCCTTTATTTCCAAGTTTCTTTTGGCCTATATAAACTAATTGATGTTATTGTAATTGGGGAGGAGGAAAAGAGCACACAAGAACAAAACAGGAGGGAAAAGTCTTCGTTGTCTTCTCTGGAATATCAAAAGATCCATTTGTCACCTTCCAATAAAATAATCTTTTAGTTTTTTTTAGAGAAGGCTTTCTCTCCTTATCCCCTCACAAATCTTTTTTTCATACTGCCATATAGAAGGATAATCTCTCTCCAAAACCTACTTCTAACACGTCAGAGGGGAGAGAAAGACAGAAGAGAAAAACAAAATACAAAAAAGAAGACCTTGAGGTTCACCATATATTTTCATCTTCTCCAATTGCTATATTGATATTTCACGTCTCTCCTAATCCATAAATCCAATCAAACTAATCATTCAAAGGTTTGAAATCTCATATTTTCTCTAGTTTCTTTTCAAATTTTGCGAAATGTATGTGAGATATTAATTTAGCATTTTATTTTAGTGAGAGGAATTTCATGAGAGTTGTTCTGATTTGCTGTGTTGAACATATTTTCCCTGCATTATTATTTTCATTCTTTTTCTCTTTATTTTTCTTTATTTATTTTATTTGATATTTTTCATGTCTAAATGAACGTTTAATTAATTTCACAAGCTAGCTTCATTAAACAACATAAATCAAATTTGAGAATTAGTAGTGTTCTCCTTGTGGATTTTCTTAAAATTAATAAAAACATGAAAATTCTCGTGCAAATAAAAAATTCCATAATTTTAGAAAAAGTAGTGTTCTCTTAATGAATTTTATAAATTCCATAAATACATGAAATTTCGGTTTTAAAATAAATTTTAATAATTAAAAACAATTTAAACAAATTTCAAAAGTCACTCACAATTTTCTAAACAAATAAAAGGGATTTTAATAACATTATTTTTAAGAATTTATTAAATTTCTTAAATACATGAAATTTCTCCTAAAATAAAATTTCATATTTTGAATGGCATTTATGTCACCCATAGTAATTAATTCATATTTTATTTCTAAAACGTGGATTAATAAACATGGACATTTAAAAATAAAATAAAATAAACCTTTGTGGACCTTCAATAATTTAATAAATTGAATAATAAAAAATAAATACCGGTAACCGTTTTCATGGGTGTTGTAAGGTGCTAATACCTTCCCTATACACAAATGACTCTCGAGTTCAATCTAATTTACGTAGACAAAATTTCTTTAATTTCTAATTGGGTGACCAATCACACCCTCGACGTGATTGGTGGCGACTAAAATTTCTTTTATTTTAAGAGACCCTTAAAAAGTGGACGTTGGCCGCTTCGCGTCGCAGTCACGTTGCGACAAAACCCATGCTCAATTTAAGGTAGTGGAATGGATTGGAGCTGGAGAATAGGAGAGAATTATTGGATGATTGGATGAATCTATTTAACAGGAGGTGACGCTTATTTATAGTGACGGAGTGGCTCAAAATAGGATTTGATTTTTTAAAAGATAAAATACCCAAAAATATTGTAGCCACTCACGTGTCCTTTAACTAACCACTTCCTTCTCTGTAGCTGCTACCCGTCTCCTAACTTCCTTAGCCAACGTTCATCCTGTTGGGTTTGGTGCCGATAGCTCGTGTTTTTGTAATTTATGAACGAATTATTTATTCAATAAAAAAATTATCTTATTATTTCTTTGCATTACTCGTATTCCAATAAACTAAGATCCATGGTTATTTAATGTAACTGAAACAGTATATATTTGATATACAATGTATATATTTGATATAACATATATATTTAATATACACAATATATATTTGAAATACAAGTATATATTTAATATACAATGTATATATTTAATATACAATGTATATATTTGATATACAATATATATTTAATATACATTGTATATTTTCTATATACAGTATATATTCGATATACAAGTGGATAATGTTCCAGTAAAAATGTAAATGGTCTATAGTGCATGGATAAGGTTGGATACCTAATCCTGGTAACACTATGGATACGGTCCACTTTGTAATAGTTACAAATTGATGGAGAAAATACATACATGCGCAGCGGAAGTGAGCAAGAATCGAAATAACAATCTAGATGCATAATACAACCTAGGATTAAACATGCATGATCATACATTATGATGCTTAAAGATAAGTAGAGAAAAATACAAACCTTTGTAGCTTTTCAAAAATCTTCAAATAGCTCCAATGAAGGACCACCAAGAGATCTTCCTAGCTATTCTCAAAGCTTGGAATAGAGTGGTGGGATTCTTTTTAGAGAAAGAAAAAATTAGAGAAAAGTGGAGCTAAAAGGAGTTATGTAAGCTTTTTGAAAACACATCAAATGACCAAAGGTTCCAAGAGATCTTGATGTTTGAACAAAAGTCTTCTTAAATAGGCAAATTACATGCAACTCTTGCATGTCAAAGTTCACCAAAAGCTTACAACACATATTTCACTCATGCATGGCATGACTAAGTGTCAAAATGCATGTCTAAGTTCACCAAAAGCTTACAACACACATTCCACTCATGCATGGCATGGCTAAGTGTCAAAAAGTGGATTTTTGAGATTATTTAAATGTTCCACTCAACAAGTTAGTGGAATTTTCTACCAACTTGGTTAAAAACATTATTTTAATCTACTTTAGTCAACCTTTGACTTTCTCTGGTCAAAGTCAACTATTTGACTTTTTCCAAAATCCGATGTTTGATGAAATCCATGCCTCCGATTATGAATCCGCATTCATAATTTTAATATTTGAATTCTATTTAAATATTTTGTCCAAATTTCTCAAATTGATATCATATATCAATTACTTAATCATATCTCATATGATTAACCTAATTCGTACGTTTTGAATTATTTCTTCAAATTATTCCAAGTTTATTCCTATATGAGCTAGCCAGGGGACCTTATGGACCTACAGATCATGAGCTCCAACGATCCGAGATTAACCGGTTAAACTCTTTAACCTAGTTAACCAACAATCGTTAACTACGCGGTCACTCCACTAAAGCCCGTAGCTGCACTCTCCTCACTGTAGATATATTATGTCCATTTGATATAACCATGATCGGTAAGTCGACCCTTCATAGGTTGTTCGTAATTACAGCTGGGTCAAAATACCGCTTTACCCCTGTAATTACCTCTTGTTCCTTAAGTCCCACTAATCCTCTGATGAACAATGATTTGTAGTCCAACTATCAAATCAAAAAATCCTCTCAAACCTTTTGATGAGGGTGGCGCCAATTGTTCAAGACCTGGATTCAGCTCTTAAGAGAACAACCTCTCTACTATCCCAAAATTGGGTAGAAGTGAATTCCTTCTTGCACCCTATGTCCCTAGCTATCTACCGGGTCTTACCCTTGAAATGGGAGGCTTATTGAGCCAGCGCTGTTGAGCTGCTCTCACCCATGCAGATCTAAGGATAATCCCGAGTAAACAGAAGTTCATAGTTAGCTCAGGATTAAGATCGAGTTATCTAGGCCATCAAAGTGGAGATAGTCAGTTTCAAACAGTAAACGGTGTTATAAAGTAAAAGTGATTATCTCATGGTCCGATCTTATGCAAACTCTTTGCACGGGACACCCCCACTCGCATGTCTTCACATGAACTAATTAGGATCACATCGTTTGTACTAGCTACAAAGTGGGCCGCATCCATAGTGTCCCCAGAATAAGGCGCCCAACCTTATTCCTATACTATAGACCATTTAGGCTGTTAACTCAAACTTGATCCATATTTATGTCTCTTACATAGAGTTTGAGTCTCAGGTAACAGTCTAGGATCCTTTATTTTATTGGATTTAGATATAGTAAGAATATTTTATTGGATCAATAACTACTTATTGATTAAAACCTTCAATAACAACTTTATTGAATGATAAAAGTATATCTGTCATTTTCAAACTATGAGTTTTAGGACATAAAACCCAACACAAATGACTTGATCCATGTCATTCGTGTAAAGAAATGCAAGTGGGGGTATCCTATATAATGAGTTTGTATAAGATTGGACCACAAAATAATTAATCTTTAGTTGTAACGCTGTTAGCTAATAGTTTAATATTTCAATAGGATAACAAGGTAACTCGATCTCAATCCTAACTGAGCTATGGACTCCTGCCTGTTAGAACACGTCCTTTGATTTGTATGGGTGAGAGCGGACCGAGTCGCTGACTCAATATTCCTACCGTTTTAGGGACGAGGCCAAGTATGGAGCTGGGAACATAACTTTACAAGATGGAATTCACTCCTCCCCGACTTTAGGGGAGTAGATGAGTGTTCCCTTTAGTGCTGACTCCGGGACTTAAATAAAGGGCCCCACCCTTTCACTGGCCTGAGAGGGACTTTCGGTTTTTGATTGGACCATAATCAGGTTGTTCATTAGAGGAGAAGTGGTATTTAAGGAGCAAGATGTACTTAGGGGTAAAACGGTAATTTGACCCAATTAGAGTTATGAGCACTCGTGAAGGATTAACTTGCCGTTGAAGGTTGTACATCCGTGGACATGAAAATATTCTGTAGTGAGAAGAGTGCAACTGCGAATCTTTAGTGGAGTGACCTGCAGTTAACGAATGTTGATTAACTCGATTAA
The DNA here is from genome assembly GCF_013281855.1 of Momordica charantia. Classification (NCBI taxonomy): domain Eukaryota; kingdom Viridiplantae; phylum Streptophyta; class Magnoliopsida; order Cucurbitales; family Cucurbitaceae; genus Momordica; species Momordica charantia. The sequence goes on along the minus strand of NW_028275166.1, from coordinate 11,640,270 downwards.
TGAGTTTGACTGGTTAATCTTCTATCGTTGGAGCTTCTGATCTGTATGTCCATTAAGTTCTCTTGCTAGCTCACAACGATAAAACGATGATCAAGATTTTGAGAGAATTTGAAATGTTCAAATTATATATCAGGGAATATATATAATGTATATTATGATACATTATATATATTGTTTATTTTGTAATAAAGATTCAATAGTTAAACTATATATTATGAGAAAAATATTTGAATAGGATTCAAGTAATTAATATTAATTGGATTCATATTAAAACTATAGGTTATACAAGAGAGATGCATTTGAATATGATTTAAATATATAGTTTTAATTAAATATGTGATATTTAATTAAAAGTTAAATAATTAATAATTAATAATATATTTATTTATTTAATATTTTGATTTTAATTATATTAATTATTAATTATATTAATAATTAATAATTAAATTAATTAATTATTAATTAGATTAATAATTATTAATTTAATTAATTAATTGTTAATTGATTTAATTAATTAATTTATTATTAATTAAAAATAAGAAGATGTCCTGATGGACTTGGCATTTTCCCTAGATTCAAGAGAAGATATCTAATATTCAAAAGGATAAGATATCCTAATGATGTTAGGATTTTCCTCTTTATAAATATAAAGATAAGTTGAACCCTAAACGAATGCTAGATGGGAAAAAAGCTAAAGGCTTGAAATCTCTCAACTCTCTTACTCTTTCAATTCTTGGATCCCACAATCTGGATTCTCGACCGAAAGACATAGCAAGGAAGATCAAGTGGTGTTGTCTCATTGGGATCACACGAAGGAGAATCTTCAAAGGTAAAATTCAACGCTCTTCCTTGTTTTATATTTTATGTGTTTTCAATTTCAAAAGAAATTCAAGAATGCATTCTACTGCTTCCGCTCCGGGATTAACATCCTTTCAATTGTATCAGAGCGTGATTTTTCATTCTGAATTTTCTGTTGAAATTTTGTAGAAAATATGGTGGGTTTTATTATGCATTTTGATGTTCAAGGTTTATGGATTTTTGCAATTTGATGTTTGTTGGTTTTGGCATTTAGATTTATAAATTCGTTTGATTTGACAATGTAAAGGGTCCGGTGTTTTTGGTCATTTCATGTTGTAAATCATTGTGTAAGTCCGTGTCTGTATAAATTCAAAGGTTTATGGCCACGAGTTTGAAGAATTTTCGATATTGAAGGAGAAGACCCGAGGCTGTAAATTTGAAAAAAAAAAAAGTTGGATGGGTGCTCAAATATAGGCGGATTGCAAAATTTCTCACAATGTTGGGAGATTGCCCAGACGGTCCAATGTTTCCTTGTTGAAGTAGAGGTCCTGAGTTTGAATTTCAGCAACTATGTATGAACGTATGTTTAATTAAATGTATGATGCATAAAGTATGTCATTTAGATTAAAATCCTACCATAAGTAATAGCATAATCATACATTGTATTAATGTAACTGTTATATGAAGCATGATGTATTTTTCTTGTAATTAATATAATTGTTATGTTAATTAATGGAAAATAAGTTGCATTGAGCATGGAATTTCTTTAGTAAATATAATTGTTATATTTTTATGAATGTTATTTGATGCATACCTGTAAGTTTAATTATATGTATATTTAAAGCTTCGTATTGCATGTTTTAATTTGTTTTAAAAAGAGTTTTAAAATTAATTAATTTAACCTTACGTTAAAGTTTTTTTTTCCTAATAAGATTAGAGTTTTTTCTTAAAAAATAAAAATAATAAAAATAAAACTTAATTATAAAATCTTGCCTATAAGGGAATCATGTCTTAGCAAGGTTCTGTCTAGGTTGAGGTATTTAAACTAACCGTTTCGGGAACACTTCTATATGGAAGCCGACCTGGGGGTTGAATTAGTCAAAATTTTATAAAAGCATGCAATAATGTTTTAGTTTATTAAATCGTTTCATAAACTAAAAACATTAGTGTAAAACTATCCAATATAAACAAGTTGTATTGGGCAAATGTTTTTATTTAAGGAAAATGTTTTAGCCGGTTTTTTCTTAAATAATAAACCTTAAGTTATAAAATACTTGGTGGGAGGATTACTGCATCTATATAACATACCAGTATGTTTCATATACGAGGTATGTATAATATATACTCTTTCCCTCATACTCTCCGTGAAGTTCACACCGTGAGATTCATGTTCGGCCGCATAGTGCCTTAGGAGCATCCTCCCTTTCGGAAGGTGTTTGCATGGGTCAATATCAAGGTGCATAGAGAAAGTATTTAAAGTCAGTGGGAGAAGGTCGTGTGACCTACGGTCTCCTTTATTAGTTTGCAAAGAAAGAGTTTCATGCTCGGCCTCGTGGTGCCTTGGGAGCATTCTCCCTTCGGAAGTGTTTGCATGAGATCAGTGCTATGGCAAACTCCAGAAATGGATAGGGTTCTAAAGTTTTTGCAACGGTATTGTCCTACCCTTCGGTGGGCATGTCGGGGCGGAATTTTAAGGTCTAAAATGAAAGGGCTACACTTACAAGAAATTATTAAATTAGTGAATGATTTCTAGACCAAAGGAAATGGTAGCTAATCATTATAGGGGTAAGAGTTATCCTAGTATAATGCTTGGTTGAGATAGTCTCAATTTAGTGAGGGAATAATTCACTACCATTCGGTGACGATTGTTCTAAATCATTGAGTATCATTGCAAATTATTTAATTGTTAGAGTTGATTCTTTCTTAATTTGCTAAATTTGATTGTTAAAAGAGTTTTTGCAAAGTTCTAATGTAAATAATTTGTTTGTTTCAGCAATTATGTCTACATCTTTAATTTCACTTTTCGTCGTCGATAAAATAACTAGGGATAACTATCTCACGTGGAAAATGAACCTTAACACCATACTCGTAGTAGATGATCTCTACTCTGTCTTAACAGAGACCTGTTCGGAGGCCCCTGGACCACACGACACGAAAGTTGTTCGTATCGCATATGACAGATGTACAAATGCCAACTTAAAGGCTCGAGTCTACATCTTAGCCAGCATATCTGATGTTTTGGACAAGAAAAATGAGACCATGATCACTGCACACGAGATCATGGATTCATTGCATGACATGTTTGGAAAACCTTCCTCACAAGTCATGCATGAAGCTCTCAAATTCATCTTCAACTCACGGATGAAGGAGGGAACATCTGTCCGGGAACATGTTCTCGGTATGATGGTCCACTTCAACGTGGTGAAGATGAATCATGCTATCATCAATGAGTCCAGCCAAGTCAGTTTTATTTTGGAGTCTCTTCTGAAGAGGTTTCTTCAATTTCACAACAACGCTGAATAAACTGGAATACAACCTGACCACGCTCATCAACGAGCTCAAGACTTATGAGTCCCTCATGAAAAACAAGGGACTTGAAGGAGTGGCAAATGTTGTCACCTCCAACAAAAACTTCCACAAAGGTTCGACCTCTTGGACTAAGTCTGGACCTTCCTCTTCGGGTTCGAAGAACTTCAAAAAGAATAAGGGTAGACAGAGGAATAAAAATGTCCCCGCTGCTGTCCATAAGAGGAAAAAGGCTAAGGCTGCAGCCAAAGGGTAATGTTTCCACTGCGGGCACTGGAAGTGACCTTGTTTGGATGATTAGATGACTAGATTGGATATTCAATTTGGCAGGGAAGTGACCTTGTTTATACTGAAGAAAAAGCTCAAAATAGAATTTAATTTTTTAAAAGATAAAAAATCCAGAAATATTGTGGCCACTCACATGTCCTCTAACTTGCCACTTCTTTCTTTACAACTACCACCCGTCTTCTAACTTCCTTAGCCAACGTTCATCCATCAACGTATCCACCAATGCCTTTGAGATCGCCATGTGGTTTTGACTAAATTAAAAAACCGTAAAAACCAATTTGTAGAAGAAATTTATCCCAAAAAGCAAGGCAGACTCTAACTCGAGCTAGACGGCGGCGGCGGCGCACAGCTTACCTTACACCAAGTTTATAAGTCCAATACACAGTCAATACTTGTAAACTAACTTCTCAAATGTTATACTTCCAATGTAGGATAAGATAAATTTTAATATTTGTCATTCCCAACTGTTTATAAGCCCAATACACAGTCAATGCTTATAAACCAACTCCTAAACATTATACTTCTAATGTGGGACAAAACAGGTTTTAATATTTGTCATTCCCAACAATCTCCCATGAATGACAACATAGTAAAAAAAAAGTAAGAAGAAGGATGAATTTTCTGAGCAAATGATAAAAAACTTAAGCATTAATATCTTTAGATTTGAATTAATGCACAATGAAATAGGGCAACAACCTAAGTAATGAAAGTGAGTTACCTTTTAAACTTCCAATGTTTATAGTTGAGACCCCCACAACACGTTTTTATCCTCGATTTTGATTCTGCGATAGTTATCAAATGCTTTTAGTGGTCATGCATATACACCTTGGGTCATCGTGAAAGCTCTAGAAAGAGGCTATTCAACTCTTTCATAGAAGGCGGTCTCACCTCCATAGTCATGTTGTCGCTTCATCAAGTTTATCATAGATAAACCACTAAAAAATTGAGCTATGAAGACTTTGAATACTATTCATCAAGTCCATGGATGGACCACCCAAAAAAGGGATATGGATTCACATATGTTTCACTACATCCATCAAGTTCATACATTGACCACCCAAAAGAAAGGCTAGGGATGCATGCCAGTGAGTAAGTATCATGGCTTAAGTCTCATACATCCTGAGGACTTCATAATTACTCTCTTTGTTTGGCCTTAGGTGAGAGAATCTGCTAGATTCCTCTCGAACCTCATATACTCCAAGGATATGATTTCATCTTTTCGCAACTGCTTCACAGTTCCATGTCTTAGACGTATGTGGCATCTCTTATCATTCATTATACACACTATTTTTGGCAATCCATATGGCAGCTTATGAGTCACAGTGTATGGATACAAGTACAGATTCCCCCACAGTGGCACGTCTCCAAGAAGACTTCTCATCCATTCAACCTCTTGATTGCCAATTCATGTGCTATGAACTCAGATTTCATGGTAAAGCGAGCAATGTAGGTCTGAGTTTTTCTGATTTTCATGAGATAGTTCGACTGCCAAAAGTAAACACATACTCGATAGTGGAGCTCACTTCATCATTATCTATAACTCAGTTTGCATCACAATATTCTTCTATCACAGTAGAAAACTTGTTAAAATGCAAACAATAGTCCATTATCCCCTAAGATACCTTAACAACCTATGTAGAGCAATCCAATGATCTTTACCAGAGTTATGAGTGTATCTACTCAATCTACTTACCGCATGTGCAATATTAGGTCTAGTGTAATTCATTAAAAACATGACACTACCTATGATTTTTGCATATTCAGATTGAGATATACTATTGCCTTGATTCATTTTAAGACTCATGGTATCATCATAAGGTGTTCTTACAGGTGATTTATCAAAGTGATCAAATTTTTCAGCATTCTCTCAATGTAGTATGATTGACATAAGGAACACTCATTATTATTTTTCCTTATTTCTACATCAGCATCTCCTAAATCTTTCATTTCAAAACACTACAAGAATTGAGGTTTTTTCCGACGCAATGTTTGCCAACGCTTTTATTTTCTTCGGAATTATATATAAGCTGTGCCCAACGAGAATAATGGTATCAGGGTTTTTCCCGACGAAACTTAGTTTCGTCAAGCAAAACCCGTAGGGGTGTTCACAGGTTGGGTCGGGTGAGGTTAGAGGGATTTTTTGGACCAACTCGAAATTCGAGTTGGTTGACTCTACTACTTGAAAAACCCAAATGACTTTTGCAACCCAACCCAACCCTTATATTTTCGGGTCGGCTTGGGTTGGGTTGGCGGGTTGAAATTAAATTTTCAAAGGGAGGAGATAAAGGATAGGAGAGAAACGAATGGGGGAGAGGAAGAGATGCAGCAGACGACGATAGGGAGGCAGAGGAAGTGGAATGATTACAAAAGGGAAAAAAACTACACATATAGGAAAGGGCAGAGGAGGCCGAGTGAATCACCTAAAGAAGAAAATAACAACACAGAAAAGGGAGGGAGACGAAGGATTCGAAAATCAAGAGATGAGGGAGATGAAGTGGGCGAGAGAATAAGGGAATGGAGATGAAGGGAAGCGAGGTGGAACTGAGGGAAGGTGGGAGATGGGATGGAGGGTGGGACGGCGTGGGACGGGGGAGGGAAGGTGGGATTGAGGGAGACGCGTGAGGTTGCAAACAAAACCCTAATGGAGATATATATATATATATATATATATATATATATTAGTTTAGTATAGGTTCGGTTCAGGTTGAACTGAGAAAAAAACCCTTCAACTCGTGAACCCAACCGAACTTTTGGTTCTACCAAAAACCCAACCCAACCTAACCCTTACGGTTTCGGTTCGGTTGTTCGGGTTGCTCGGGTCATTGGGTTTTTTGAACACCCCTAAAACCCATAGGCCGACAAAGTACATTTCGTCGAGCCTAAATCTTTCCGATGAAACTATTGTTTCGTTGGAAAACTATCCATATTTCGTCGAGCCCAAAAAATTTCCGATGAAACTAGGTGCAATAAGTTTTCAGCCCTAATTTTTGTCCACTCCCTCTCTCCCACGACAGAACATATTTTCCTCCCTCGATTTTTTGTTGCGTACCCTCTCCCCCTTGATTTTTCAAGGATTTTTTTTAATATTATTATATATTAAACTTATTTTAAAAATATTGTTATTTAATTAAAAATATTCGAAATAGGGTAGTTTTTTAAACTTTTTTTAAAAATATTGTTGTTTTAAAAAACCAAAGGAGAGACGACCATCCTACGTGGTCGTCTCTTAGAGACGACCATGCAACGTGGTGCCACGTCGGGCGCCACGTTGCATGTTATTTAAATTTGACCAGTTTTGAACGTGGTCGTCTCTTCGACCACCTTAGATGGTCGTCTCTTCAAGAGACGACCACGTCTAGAGACCACCATCTACAAAACCCACCCCAAACCCTTTTTATAAAATGCCTACCCCACCACCAAACCCCACCACCATTATTTTATTCCCCCGCCGATTCCCTGCTCCGCCGTCGGCGTGCCACCTCCTCCGCTCTTCCGTTGCCGTCGCCTCCTCCAGTGAGCGGCTGCCTCTCCCTTTTTTTTTCCGTTTTTTCTTTTTGTGTTTGTTTGTTTGTTATTTTGTAATCTAATTTTATTTGTTTTTTTGTTTGTTTGGTGTTTTGTAATCTAATTTTATTTGTTTTTTTGTTTGTTTTGTTTGTTTATTGTTTTGTAATCTAATTTTATTTGTCCTTTGTTAGATTTGGGACCACTCTATTCCTTTCTTTTTGGAATTATAAAGGATAAAGGTACTTTTTCTTTTATTATTATTATTCAATTTTATTTATTTATTTGTATTTTGTGTTATATTTAATTTGTGAATGTATTTAATTTATTTGTTTAATACGTACATATATTTTTAATTCGTTTCTTTATTGGATGAATTTAGGCAATTATAAAATCATATATTTACTTTTAATTGTTGGTGAATGTATTTAATTGTTTTTAATTGTTAATTAATATATTATTTATTTGTTTAAATAATATATATTTATGTAATTAATTTATTTTATTGATTTGCTTTTTTATTTAATACATGTGCGTAATGTTTAATAAATTTAGGTTATTTATTTGATTGGTGTAGTTAAATTTAATTAGGACCTTAATTAAATATATCCTTTTCCAATTTAGGATTGAAATGGCAGCTAAATGTTTGGCGATTGTACTGTATATGAATGGAGGTACTGTTGATGGTGTAAATGAAATTGATTACGATGGACCGTCAAGTGGAGGTTTTACTGTCTACAGTGGTATTCAGTTTGAACATTTTGTTCAAATGGTTGGAGTGTCACTGAGGTTAGATATGGGGAGAAGTAAATTAGAACTTGTTTATAGACACCCTAATCAAACACCATCGGGTTCCATTAAATACATTTATATTCCATTAAAGAACCAGAATGCATTGGATTTAACGTTGTCTATTGTACTGCCATGTCCACAATTAGTGGAATTATATGTGAATGTTAGAAATATGACGAATGTCCCATTTGACCTCGACAGTGAACATGATATCCCTCTTGAATCATTGGATCTCGAGGGACCCAGCCAATATCTTGATCATAGTCAATGTCTTGATCCCGAACCTGAGTCAGTTGTACCTTCAACGACTAATTTAGATGAAGATATAGACTTAACTGCTGATAATAGGTTTATAGAACTCAGGACAGCGACAGATGATGAGTTTGATGAATTGGAACTCGATGGTGAACATGAGCTCCCTTCTCAAACATTTGACATGGACAGTGTTAACAGTATTGCAGAACACGAGTCCATGTTGCGACCAGTGACAGTTGAAACTGATATGTTGTACAAGGGGTTCATGTGTAATGATAAAAGAACTATACAAACATATCGTCAAACGTTTTGCTGTAAAGAGTCACCATCCTTACGAAGTTGTAGAGTCGACACCATCTATATGGACAGTTAGATGTAAGAAGTGGCAAGATGGATGCAATTGGCGACTTCGTGCGATTCTTAAGAAAAGTACTAACTTATGGGAGATTACAAAGTACGTGGACCAACATTCCTGCATATATTCAGAATTTAATCAAAGCCATTGTCAATTGGATTCAAATATGATAAGTAGAGAATTTTGTGATGCAGTGAGAGCTAATCCTTCTATGAGTATTGCGACACTTCAAGATCTGATCAAGGAAAAATTTGAATATCATGTTCCTTATGGGAGGGTCTGGGAAGGAAAAACAAAAGCTTTGGCTCGTATTTTTGGTAACTGTGATGAGTCATATCAACTTTTGCCAAAGTAGATGTACATGCTGAAACACACTAATCCAGGAACAATCGTTGAATGGAAAATTAGAAACTATGGACAACCGGGTCATGGCATTCTTCATTCTGTATTTTGGTCATTCGGTCCTTGCATTGCAGCCTTTCAGGAGTTTCGCCCCGTGCTTCAAATAGATGGTACTCACATTTACGGAAAGTATAAGGGGAAGCTATTGATTGCAACATCAGTCGATTCAAATGGACATTTGTTACCTCTTGCGTTTGCCATTGTAGACGAAGAGAGTCGTCAGACCTGTGGATGGTTTTTAAAAAACCTAAGAAAAGTTGTTACGCATGAAGAGATATGTTTAATTTCAGATCGACATGGTGGTATTATCTCTACGGTTAATAATCCAGACAATGGTTGGACCGGACCTAAATCGCATCACAGATTATGTCTACGACATGTTTCTAGCAACTTCAACAAAAAATACAATTGTAAAGAGTTGAAAGATTCGGTATATCGTGCCGGTGCTCAATTCCAAATTCGAAAGTATAACAAGGAGGTGGAAAATATTAAATTACTGAATAGTTCTTGTATGAATTTCTTCCGCAACATTGGGATTGAGAAGTGGACCCTATCACATGATGGTGGATATAGATATGGGCGGGCGACAACCAATCTTTCCGAATGCATAAATGGGGTGCTGAAAGGAGCTCGGATGTTACCTATCACTGCCTTGGTAGAACTTACGTTCTACCGATGCGTAAAATATTTCGAGAAGCGGAGGGAGGAGACAAGAGATGCTTTAAGTAGAAACGAAAAATACACCCGGTATTTTTTAATGCGTTGTTTACTATCCTTGCATTATGTCAATGTTGTTAACTTACATTATCAAGCTTAATAGGTATGCTTACGATAAGCTTGTTAGATGGGTCGTGAGATCCAGCAAACACACTGTAGTCAGTTATGATCGAGTCGTAGGTGTGTTTCATGTGAAAGCAAGGCTTCACTATTACAATTCGAAAGGAGGGAACACACAAATAGTGAGAATTACTACCGAAGAACGTATATGTACATGCAACAAGTGGCAAACGTATGGCATGCCATGTTCTCATGTAATGGCAGATTGTTCACACTTAAACTTTAACTACGAGGACTACATTGAGGAGCCTTACAAGCTTTCAAGGTATGCTGAGTCTTACGCTCCTCAATTTCAACCAATCCCGAATGAAGATTATTGGATCGCTCACCCAAACTTACCTATATTGCACCCTGATCCAACATTATTGAGATTGCCTGGACGACCAAGGAGCTCGCGTATTCATAACGAGATGGATTGGAGAGAACCAAGTGTTCAACAGAGATGCGGGCTTTGTAATCAACTTGGTCACAATCGAAGAAGTTGTCCCTCGAGACGACGGAAAGCACCTTCTTAGATGTTGATGTAATTGAAAACTTTAGTCTGAATCATTTATGTTAGTTTAATTGTCGATGTGATTGTACTCTGTGTTAGTTTAATTGTCGATGTAATTGAAAACTCTATGTAATTGTACCTTTAGTTTAATTGATACTCTGTGTTGTGACTATTGTTTTAAAATTTATATTTGATTTTCCAACTAATGATTATCTATTGTATTAGATTATGGAATTAAACCCAGGTCCTATCGATCGATCTGTATTGTATGACCAAACTCAACATCGATCAGAGTTAGTTTGGCAAGGTCAGTGTAACGAGGAGTTGCACTGCATACGTAGAGAGGCGGTATTTGATCGTACCATCCCATTGCATCCTTTAATTGAATCTGCATTACGCGCTTCTGGATTTTACGAATTCGCCAGATTGGGATTCATCCAATTAGATTGGCATTTTATTACTGCGCTTGTGGAACGGTGGAGGCCAGAGACTCATACATTCCACATGCGTGATGGAGAGTGTACTATCACTCTACAAGATGTAGCGGTGCAGCTTGGGTTACCAGTAGATGGCGAGCCTGTTATTGGTCGCGTTGATTATGATTGGAGAGCACCTGTTAAGCATTACTTGGGGTGACTCCAGGTGCTGCGCACATCATAGCCTCTAGGCTGAGTCTACCTTGGCTAGCTTCCCAATTTCGTAATCTAGTCGACGATGCTGATGAGGAAACCATTGCCAGATACGCTCGTGCCTATATTATGCAGCTTATCGGTGGTAGTCTATTCGCCGATAAGTCTAACAACTTGGTGTATTTAATGTTTCTCCCGTTATTAGCCGATTTCGAGATAGCTGGACGTTTCAGTTGGGGTGGAGCATGTTTGGCGTGGTTGTATCGAAATCTGTGCAAAGCGTGTCGCTCTGACTCTTGTGACATTGCTGGTCCAATTATACTTCTACAAGTATGGGCTTGGGATCGATTCCCCACGATGGCTCCACAGCGTCGTCACATCTCATATCACGATCTCGTGGGTCGACCATTAGCTGCCCGGTACGTCGATATAAATATTGTCCTATTTTTCTCTTAAAATTTTTTTACGCATTCAATTGTTGTACTAACCTATAATATTATTGTAGATGGAGAGATCAATTTTATGTTACAGAAGTATCTACACATGTTTTGATCCAGTACAGATACATGTTGGACCTCTTGCCACCAGGCTCGGTACGTTTTTTAAATGTTATAATGTAAAAATATATATTGATTTATAATTAATTACACGATTTTTTATTACAATTTCAGATGATCTGGAAGCCATATGATAAGGAATTTGACAACCTACCCGACTTCTGTGTCAATGGACATAACATCTGGTGCACTGTAAGTCCACTCATATGCTTTCATATTGTGGAGTGGCATCATCCTGATAGAGTTACAAGACAATTTGGTATGAAACAAACAATTCCAGAGGTGTCATGCTGGGATAAGAGGATACATGACATCGACATTCGAGATAGCACCTGGCAGGATCAGATTGCACATTTTGTGGCGAGGTGGAACATACGTAGCCAATTTCTTGTTATCAATCCTCCAGTCGACGACGACGGTACTTGTGATCCAGGATACATGAGCTGGTATACGATAATCACCAGACGATATATAACTCGAGAAGGAACAGCATTTGGTGCTACGGTACAATCTTTTATTTCGTTATAACAATTATTCAAATTAATAAATACATATCCATTAATTTTTTTTATGTAGGCTGCGTGTTTCGAGCAAATCAGTATTCTCTCGTCATCAGACGAAATTAATAGGTTGTGCAATGTTGGCGGAGGCATCTTCAGAGCCTTCATCAAATGTACAAAGTACCTACTCCTGCTCGTGGCCCTAGGCGTAGAGGACGACGTCAAGTAGATCAAGATGCTCCAGTAGGATTTGACGATCTCGTACCTGAAGTTATCTATCATAGGGTTGAAGACATTCCACCATTTACACAGACACAGGATGATGCTAGTCCGTCCACGCCTATGGTCATGATACCGACTCCTGGTACTAGTCAGTATCACACACCATCTTTGCCACTGCAGTATGGCTATGGAGGGGGCCATAGACGTGGACGTGGAGAGCATGGACAATACTTCAACCCTACGGAAGATCGAAACCCTACAGAGAGTCAAGAGACACCAGCGGCACCACTAATTCGTCGTCAGCCACATTGTAACCGGCGACGTCCCCATTGTGGAACGGATTAGATCGATAGACTGTAAATTGACGGACTACAAACATTGTTCTCTTATTTATAATATTAATTTCCAATTTTGAACTAACATGGATAACTTCATGATTATATAAGAAAATCATAAAATCATGATTTTTGTTTACACAGCATAATATAGTTAATAATAAAACTTATTTTAAAAATATAGTTAATAATATATTTGAGGGGATTTTTTAATTAATATAGTTAATAATAACTAGAGATTAAAAGTGAATTTTCAGTTAATAAATAAATAAATATACCTAATTTGTATTTTATTTAAAAATACTTAAAACCCTAAACAAAAAATAATGTGGTCGTCTCTTCAACTAAAAAATAAATAAATAACTTTTTACTTTAAAATAAAACTTTTTACTCCACAACTTTATAGAGGCCTGCTCAAAACTTTTATATTAAAAAACAAAGCCTTTTACTATTTTTACTTTAAAATAAAACTTTTTACTACTTTACTTTAAAATAAAACTTTTATTTTTTTTTCAAAAAAAAAAGATGTGCAGAAAAAAAAAAGCATAAGATTAGGCTAAGTCTTGGTTTCTCTCTCTCTATTTTTTTTTGTAATTTTTTTATAACTAGAATTACAATTTGTTTACACAAAATTTAAAAAAGTAATATTTTAAATCGACTTCCATGTAAACAATATATACTACTCTTTACAATAGTTTTTTTTTTTCACTTCTCTAATGGTGTGTGTATATATATACTCTTGTAGTGTTTACTTTTATAATTTTCACTTATGTAACTTGAATATCACAGTTATGCTTAAGTAATAATTTACACTGCATTTTAGTTCATTTTTAATATGAAGTTTTAACTTTACTTATCTCCCTACTCGTTAAACTCTCATCTTAAAAAATCCAACACCTCAAATTTGTATAGAAATAAATTGTTAAAAAATCTAGAATCAAATGAAACATTACAAATATAATATTTTGGTAAAACTGAAAATGAAAATAAAAAAATAATTATTATTATTTGAATAACAAGCCATAAAGAACAGGACTCACAAATCTTGTTCAAAAAATAAAAAAAGAGACTCACTAATCTAATTGTAGACTAAGAATAACATTTTGAACTAAAAAGAAAAAAAAAACTAAAAACATTTGAGTCTTTAAACTTCGCATCGTTCTTTCGTGGTGGAGAGTTGAATCTTGTTAGGTTCCTTCGTAGTGTTTTCTTCATCTTTTGAACCCCATACCGAGTAATATGCATATAGAACTAGTTGGAGAAGACATGAAATTGCTCCAACACCATTGCTTATCTGCAAGGTTTTTATAAATTAAAATATTGGTCAAATTAAAAGCTTCTAGGGCCTGATATCGAGAAGAAATGCCTAACTTTCCAACTTATGGATAGAAAAATCTACGAAATATCGATGGAAGAATACTAAAAAGGCAAAAAGAAATTCGAAAAAATAAAAATGTAAGGCTTCTTATTGATACATTGTTATGGTTTCTAACTTGGTAAACACTAGAAAGGAGTGAAAAAGAATATGTTTTTTCATTATTGCAAAAATTTGTATTAGGAGTAGGGAGGAGAATACACATACCAGCATATAGATATCAAATTTGATGACGGCGTAAGCTGTCCAGATGCAACCATTGAGAAAGTTGGCTAATGAAAGTGTAAACGGCATATACTTGACACTCTTTGTCACTATCACCTTTTTCTGTAGAAATTAAGGAGTAGATTTTAATGTTTGTTTTTATTATAACATTATAATCATCTACAAGAGGGCGATACTTACCATGATGGTTAGAGGAGAAACATACATCATGATGTTGAATACGTCACAGATCAACATGGTCGTCCACCCTCCACTTTTTTAAAACTACTGTACTTTTAAAAAAAGTTTCCAAACATACCATATTTTAAACGATTTTAATTAAAATACAATATTTTTAAAATAACTTTTATTATTAACATTATTAATAAAAAAACACCCGATTTTTCAATCGACTTGAACTTGTCCCCTCGCTCGTTGCCGGTGGTCATCAAAAAAGCTCCTCTCCAAATTTCCCCCTCCATTTTCCATTTTCTGTAAACCCCGGCGAACGATCCTCTCCAATTTTTAGACCTTGGCGAACGGTCCTACACACCCCGGTGATTTTTCGATCGGCTTTGAACCCCCCTCCCCCTCTGATTTTTGATCCACGTTGAACCCGCCCCCTCCATTCTCGCACGTCACTGGTGGTCATCTGAAAAGGTCGTCGTTGCTGTCTGTAAGCCTCTCAACTCCCTCATATTTTTGTTTTTTTTTTCTTTCAATTTCTCCTTCATATTTTTAGTGAAGTTTCTCTGTTTTTATTTTTGTAAAAGTAGTGGATTATTTTGATATGTTGGATTGACAAAATCAAGCTTCTGTTCCTGTGGTTGCTGAAACTTGATACCTGATATTTTTGTTACTTAGAAGTAGAATAATTTTTTCTTCCGTCTAAATCACTATGAAATTAGCAGAAAGTTCTTCATGGGACTTCCATCAATTATTAAAGTTTCAGTCATTAAGGCTTCAGTCGTACAGCATAATAGATATATAGGTCTGAACATATCAATAGCAGAACAAGACTCTTGTCTTGAAGGATTATGTCGATGAGATACTAAAGTAATCATGCAACTTCGAAAGACATAGATTATTGTTAATTATGTAACCAAACGTTTTGAAATGTTTTTTTTAATGTATTAAGAAGACTTTTCACCATTCCATAATCCATATCGAGCCAAGTAACAAGCAGGTTATTAATTTCAATTGTGCAAGAATGTGTATCTATTCCATGATGAAACTTTTTCTTTGCGATATCCAGTTTTCTTTGACATTTTCTCTTATTGCGTAATATACTATTAAGAAGTATTTTAAGCCTTAATTACTGCATTTGATTTTGTTTTCTTTTTCTTTCCCTTATTGTTTGTATTTTTTGTTTAATCTTGTATGATAGATTGTATTTTGGAGTGTAAATGGGTAGGTTTTGGACAAAAATACGATGCGAATGGAAAATGAGTGAATCGAATGAAAATTGTTGGTAATTTAGGTATTGTCTAATAAATACCATTTTGTTTTTTGGTTTTGTGTTTTTAATTTTTTTTAAATTGAGCTTTATTTTTAAATCTATATCTATTTTTTGTTTTTATTTTCTAAAAATTATACATGGAAAATGAATTTAACTTTTATCACAAAGTTTATATAACTTTATAACGAATTCCTACGGGATTGAACTTTACAAGTTCGTCAATATTAATTGTTATTTGGTTTGAAAAATATACTTGGAGAATGAATAAGGATTGGACTAAGTAGCTAGAACGAGGTCCGAAGCTTTTACTAAAAACAATGAAAACACACTCAAATGTTGACGATGGTGGTAATGCGCGTGTGGGCTTTAGTTTTGGCTTACCTCACACCAAGTTTATAAGTTGAATACACAGGTCATGCTTATAAACCAACCTCCCAAATGTTATACTTCCAATGTGGGACAAAATAATATTTGTCATTCCCAACATATATTAACTTAATCATAGATCAAGTTCTAGTTCCAATTATAATGAAATTAATTAAATTAGAACTAAAGTTTAAATAATAGATAACTCAACCTAAACCTTAAGCAAAATAATAACGCAAAAAAAAATATTAAGGACAAACTAATATCAATTTTATATGGTTGGTTCACCAAATATGGCTATGTCCCGTTCTTTGCAATTATTACAGGTTCTACTAAAATGTCAAGTAGAATTTTTCAATAATATACCATCGTTCCATAATGGTGTCTCTCAATTTTTCACCAAAGAAAATGCTCATAGATCACTCGACAAGCTTCTTAAAACTCTTTAATATAATAGATCCTACAGAAAAACTCTTCTTGCTATCTCTCAAAAGAATCACTCACAGCTCGAAGGGAGAAATAATGAAGAAGTATACAAAAATAGGTTTGTGCTTTTTATTCTCTTAGCCCAACAATGAAGTCCTCGACTTCATTTTCCTTTATCATTAATTGAGACTCTCATTCATATAGTATATCACTCATAGACTAAATAAGTCTATCAATGATATATACTATATTCCTGGTAGATTATCATTGATAAATTTATATTAATAATCATTCTATCACTTATATATACCAAAGAATTTGTATAAGTGGCAAAACAATTCCAATTAATTGCAAATATACCAATAACATTCTAGATTTTAAAATTAAAAAATAATAATAATAACATAAGCTCTTACTCACTAAAAATATTAAAATAGCTTCGAAAGGTCTATCCGTCTATTAATAAGAGACTATATCACTAATTATAGTCTATCGATGATATGTTATACCACTTATTAAGAGTCCATTAATAATATATTATATCACTAATAGATAATCTGTGATAGTCTCATATCAATTATTATAGACAGGTGATAGATGGATAAACATATAAGTAATATACACCAGAGTAAAAATAAAATTATATAAAAATGTCTTAATAGAGATATGAAATTAAAAATATATATATTTGCAAAATCGTAATCATGTTATTATATTTGAAAATATGTCGATATGAATTAGAGTTTTGTCCTTTATTGTTTAAATTAAACTTAAAATAATATTTATCTTATATAAATAAAACCAATCACATCATATTAAAAAAAAATTTAAGTCAACCTAAACATAACTCAACTAATTAAAATTTATATTTTCGATAGAGAGTTGGAGGTTCAAATTCACGCTCTACATATTTTTTAACAAAAGCCTCATTTACTTCAAAAGAATGAGAATCAAATATTTCATTTCTTTGATGGTATTTACTCAATTGTAGATTAAAATCAATGAACGGGATCATCTCAAACTTTGTAACTATTTCTACATGTGTAATCTCATTCATTTTCTACAAGCTTATCATTATCGTTTCTTACTCTATGGACCCCACATCTTTGTTATAATTACTTTAAACTTTTACCTCTTCTCATTTATTAACGAGACCTATAACTTTTAATTAATTATTTTACAATTTATTATTATTTTTATTTATAGTACTAATAGTTTTTATTCTAACATAAATTTATACAACTTTTATTATAGTTTATGTAATTTTATATAGAATAATACAAATTTCTATTTAATTTTTTAATTTTAAATTTTGCTTTGTTATTATTAATTAATATCAATAAATGGGTCAAAATAGATTTCATTATTATTAAATGTTAGAATAATAAAATTTAATAATATTTTATATTAAATGATGGTTTTTATAATAAAAAATTATTTTAAATGTTGTAATTTATTTTAATTATTTATTATGGGTTAATATTACATAAATTCTTTTAATAAAAAAATATTTACTATCATATTAATGAAATAAATTAAAATTTATTGTTATTTTAGTTTGAAAAAATTAGTACAATAATGTAATTATAATTAGTTAGAAATCAGAAAATTGTATATATAGTAATTGTTATATATCTAATTCTTATTCCGTAACTATACCATTTTAGTAAACATATTTTTTATTGCTTTAGAAAACAACAAATAACATTTCCATTTTGATCCCATTCCTATCCCTTGTAAGTAAACGAGACTTAAAAAGAATCAAATCTTAAAAATGAAAAGTGAAAATTTGAGGTTCATTTGTTAATATTCTTGTTTCTTATTTCAACTCCATTCAGGTAACTGCTTATTTTTTAATACAAAAGAATGTACAATAAATAAAATCGATGTTTGGTGATAATTTGTTGTTTCTTATTCTCTGATTTTTAAATTGAAAAAAAGTAAAAGTTTTATAAAAAAAATTAATTTTCTGATTAAATATTCAAAATTGAACAGTGAATTGGGCCTGGTTGACGCCCAATAATAGAGTTCGAATCCGAAATCGGATAACATATATAAAGGAGAGGTCAGAATTGGGAATCCAGCAGCAGAGCCACTCGAAAACCATGTCCCTGTCCTCTACTTCCACTTCATCTTCTTTCCGCCCAAATCTCAATTCCATTTCCATTCCCAAGCCCAGAACCTGCTTCCTCTGTAATCCGATTCCGACTTCTCCGGCGATTCTCCTCCTCCGCCGCCGCCGAGCCTTGTCCGTGAGATCGTACATGGAGAATCCGAATTCTCTGTCCGGATTCGCGAACAAGGTCATCGGTTCTCTCCCGGTGGTCGGCCTGATCGCCAGGATTCTCAGCGACGAAGGCGGCGTCGGCACCGACATTATCGATTTCGCCGAGTTTCGGAGACGAGTTGGGAAGAAATGTACGGTCATGGATTCTAGGGCTTTCTACGAATTTCAAAACAGAAGAGGCAAGGTTAGTGTGTAACTGTATATATATATGTAGAGATTTTTAATTAATTACTTTCTTTAGCAAATCACTTTTTTTTTTAAATGTTATGGTGTTTAATTGAAACCTCTTCTTTCTACTGTGGAAGAATTATTAATTTATTTGGAGTTTAGAGTGTATTTATTATAGTTTTTTCTAAGTGGTTTTAAATAGTTAACACTGATTGGATAAAAATTTTCTATTATTAGTTTTTTCCAATACTATTTTAATATTTGGTTTCTATCCTTTTTAACTGGGGTGAACTATTTAAAATTATTTCTCAAACTTTAAGAATTAAAAGGTGTTCGTTTTGCAACTTCATGGACCATGTAAACATCAAATTCAAGCTCGAGTCAAAAGTCTACATTTCACTATTTCAGACCAAATAGACAGTATCTATATTTTTACGGTGAGATTGATATCTTGATTGATCCCAATTTTTAAAATTTGAGTTAAAAAAATCAGCTACACAAGCCCTCCTGTCAGGGAAAAAAAAAACCCCTAAGGCGAACCCTTTTCTAAGTAGAGTTAATGGTGGAAGTTAAAAAGATTTAAAATCAAATCTTATGAAGTCTTAAATTTTCATTTGGTCTCGTTTTTTTTATTATTATTATTTATTTTAATCTAGGTACTTTTTTCGTTTTGGTCCCTATACTTAAAAAGAAAATATCAAGTCTCTTTATTTTATTTTTTATCTCATTTTTTAGTCACAATTTCAAACACTACTTTTAATATATTTCTTAAAATGTAGTGATTTCTAGCTTTTTTGTTGAATCTGTGTTAAAATTTTGCAATCAAAAACCAAAATGGACCACTTTGAAAGTACAGAGACAAAAACAGACGTTTAGAAAGTAAAATGAAAAGTCGAATGTATAAGGACTAAAATGGAACCAAAATAAATGTTTTGAAAATATTTTGATCAAACAGCACCAAAATAATATGTTGTTTTAATTCAATCATAAGATTTTGAAGTGAAGTTTTGGTAATTGTAGGCAGGAGAGCCATTGTATGTTCTATTGTGCTGTTGGCTGGCAGCTGTGGGAGCTGGTTTGCTTAAAACAGAGGAGATTTTGGAGGGAGTGGCAAGGCTCAGGATTTCAGATGATATTGAATTTGAAGAGGAGACTTTCCTTTCCATGATGAATGAGGCTAGAGAGGTTGGCTAATCTTGCTCTTACATCATCTTTTTTTATATTTGTTTCGAATTCTATTTTTCATCCGAAATTTTTACATTTATTTTTAGTTAAACCACACGTTTAGTCTCTGAATTTTTAATATATAATTAATGTCTGAACTTTAAAAAGTATCTAATGCGTTGTGTTAATGGGTTTGTAGATTTTTTTAAAAAATGTCTGATAGGTCAAGACTATTCAACAAGAAAAAAAAAGAAGAAAGCTTAGAGACCTATTAGACGAGATTGAAAGTGATGAAAGTTCTTAGACTAAACTTGTAATTCAACCTTTGTCTTATTTTAGTTTTTGAACTTTTAAAATATATATTTTAATCTCAAAAAATGATCATTTTGATCGTCATCATTGTCATTGCTCTACCGTCAACTTTCTCATTGTCTTTTCCTTATTGTTGGTCTATAATCAACCCTAATTAGTATTTTAATACATATTTGAATCCACGTTATTCGTTTGTTAAACAATCGATAGCAGTAATAATCGAAATTATTTAATTATTTATTTTTAAAAATTCACGGACTAAAGTGAATATTTCAAAAGTTCACGATCAGAATAGAATGAACATGTAATTCAACGATCAAAATGAGATTTAAACTTTTGCATTCTTCTAATGAAAGCTATAAGCACCGTAGTCATCTTACACCAACTAACAATATACATTCTTCTTCCAGAGACGAGGAAAAGTAAAAGCTGCTACTCCAAACATCCCGATGCAGGTCCGAGTCGAGAAAGCTCTCGACGCTATCTATGTCTGTTCGTTCGGGAGAGATCCGATAGAGGAAGACGATGAGAAACTGATAGTAATTATGCTAAGTGCTGTGTTTCCATCGGTTGGGCAAACTGAGATTCAAAGGATTGTGAAAGAGAAGGCAGTTAGAATTGCTGAAGGCAAAGACAGTGCCATTGTTCCTGAGCCGAAGCCTTTGTCAAAAGAAGCCATTTTGCTGCAAATGAAGGACCTCCAATTCCTCCAAGAGAAGAGTGAGACTTAATAATGATGATTATATTGAGTTGCATAATTTGTAAGAATTGAATTTTCTGCTGCACGGTTCTCTTGTCTAGAAAATATTGCCTGTTAATTACGATATCAATATGGTTCTAGATTAGAGTAGTGAGTTCGGGTAAAATCGAGTTGATATAATTTGCTCATAAAGCTAAAATGTTCGATTAAATTATGTTATGGTCAAGGTTTTAAATGTCGATGTCTTAATTTTATGGAAATGTCGATAAAAATATTGATGTTGGATAAATATTTTTTAAAAAATCTTTAAATCAATAAATAAGTCTTTCATTTGTTATAGGTAGAATCAGAGTCTGCCACATGGTCCTTTCATCTAAAAAAATAATGTTTGGACCTCACACTAAACAAGCTAAGACCAAGGAAGGCCAGACATGATTCATACATAACCAGCTCAACATCGACCTAGGTGCACGGATGTAGAATCCACTAGCTATTAGTTATAGAGCACCAACCAAAAATGGTAGAATAACACTGCTCAAAGTTCCCCTATGAAAACGGGATTCATTCTTTAGAGAGGGATGCAATTCTACATAATCTTACTAAGCTCAACTCGACACCGATTTAAACTAACTCATGTGGCAGAGTTGCACACCGATATAAACTTTCACTCTAGTTGACTACCTTAATGAGTTTAGAAGCCTACCTATCACCTCAATTAGAATTCGACATCAACAACATCCTTTTTTAATAAATTGAAAATTCTTATGATATTATTTTTATGTTACAATTTTTTATACGACATAATAGAAATTTTATATTAGAAATGTCAATTAAAATACCAACTATGTCTTTAGATATTTAATACCCAATATGAATGGGAAGTAGATCCATTACATTATTAATAGTCGTATTTGCTTGGAACAAGTGTAACTTGAAACTCAAAATAGAACCATCATTGATTAAGTCAATTTAGATAGCTCTTGTTGTTTTATCAATACTACAAGTCGAGATGAAATCTTTTCAACGTTGAATTTTTAATACATCCTCTCAAAATCATAGTTCTTTAGGCTCATATTATATTCATAGATCTCATCCCAAAATTTATCGGCCATAAGAGAAGTAGCTCATATTTACTATAGAACATTTTTCTTTTCAATGGAGAATCCTTACCAGTTTTCTACCAAATGAGTGAAATCTTGGTCGATTTTGTTGGTTTTCAATCTTTTTCATTGGGAATTCATTCAATTCGATGAATACAACTTTTGGATGGAAAAGTAAGAAGCTCTCATTCATCCTCATACATTCCATTTTACATGGAATTACATTACATTACGTCTGATTACCAACAAAGACTCACAAGAAACTGATTTAAGGAAACAAGTTAAGCAACTCCGATCCCATGGAAGCCAACTTTTATTTTGGAAACTATTTTTATTTTTGACTAAAATGGCAAAAGGGGGAGGGAGCTAAATCCAAATTCCAAGCCAAAGCCAGAGAAGCATCAGAGAGAGAACTATTTATCGGTACTGAGGTGCGAGTTCTCCTTCCTTCACGATGTAGTTCTGAGCGGGAAATTCTTCTCCTTTGAAATACCTCTCAAGCATGTCCTTCACTCCCGCAGCATATCGCAACTGCCATCCAATGCATGAACTCAGATAAAATTTTACCTTCTAACTTTTTATATATAAAATAAAATACCTCTTTCAAGATCACTGGAAAAAGCATATAAAACGTTCTTGGCTGGTTATGGTCTCAATTTTTTTTTCCGAGTACAACATGTGGGGGTGGGGGATCGAGCTCACAACCTCTTGATTGGAGATATATGTCAATTACCACTGAACTATGCTTGCTTTGGCCGATCATGGTCTCAATTTTACCCCTACCGCTTTAGACGTTTCAATTTTACCCTTCATCTTTTAATTTGTTTTATAAGATTGGGGTAAAATTGAAACTAAAAACCACTTTAGGATCATTCTATGTAATTCATTTCTTTTATTTTTTGCCCCTAATATACGTTTTAAACCAGCTACATAATCTAAAGCCATTTTGGTATAATTTATTAGCCTATTTTATATACATTCTTCTAGATTTAAAACAATTGCTCTTATTTTGAAACTATACCTGAGCATCAATGGTGGTACCAGAAATATGAGGTGTCATAGCTTGGTTTGGCATGTAACGCCATGGATGGTCTTTTGGAGCTGGTTGTGGGTTCCACACATCACCACTGTAACCTGCATATTCAGAATTCTTTGAAGTATTAGCCAACAATGCAATTGGTTCGAGTTTCTTTTACTTCACTTAATGGATCCATAGTAACTCATAATGATTTTATTGAATGGTTACAATTTCAGTCTCTATATTCTGCTACTTGTGATGTTTTGATCTCATACTTCCACACCAAACTTTTGCAAACATATCAATTTAGTCTCTTAATGTCAATTATCTGATTATATAATACTAGAAAGTAAAATATCGCCAACAAAAGCTAAATGAACACCTTGATATGTTATATGATTACATGTAGGAAGCTGACAAGACATGGCGATAGCGCCACTTCAGCTTTCCGATGTACGTGACAGATCAAGGTGTTATATCCAGACACATTAGTATGGAATTTTATTCTTAAATTACCTCCAATATGTCCGCTGTTACAAGCGTCAACAACTGCTTGGGTGTCCATGATTGCTCCTCGAGCATTGTTGACAATCAGCACTCCCTTCTTGCACTTGGCAATTCTCTCTTTGTTAAATAGTCCCCTGCAGCAGCGAAGCAGAATCAATTTCCATTAGTATGAAGAATCCAAGCTTCCAATTTAGAGTATTATTCAAAGTTTTTCTTATGTTTATCATCTCAATTTACAGTCTAAAGTTGAAGCAATACCTTGTCTTGTCAGTTAGAGGAGTGTTGATGACAAGTACATCACATTTTGGTAGCATTGCATCCAGGTCCTCTTCAAACTGCGCTCCTATCTGCTTCTCAAGTTCAGGATCGATCTTGAGTCGGTCGTGGTAGAGGAGATTGCAGTTGAAAGGTTTCAACCTTTGAAGTAAGAGTTTGCCGATTCGCCCAGCGCCTACGGTCCCAACTGTCTTCCCCTCGAGATCGTAAGCCCTATGAGCAATTCCAGCGACATTCCATTCGCCATTAATAACCTGGTGGTGTCCTGGTAGGAAATTCCTGACAAGAATGAGAATTCTCATTAGCTCGTCCTCTGCAACTGAAACCACATTGCTTCCAGTAACCTCTGCAACTGTTAGTCCAGCAGCAGCAGCAGCATTGAGGTCAACATGATCAGATCCAATTCCAGCAGTGAGAAGCAACTGCAAGTTTTTGGCCTTTTTGATCCTTTCAGCAGTTACATAGGCAGGATGGAAGGGGGTGCTTATGAGAACATGGAGATCTGGAATATGCTTTTCAAGCTCTGAAACAAGGATGCAGAAAACCACATGACTTCAATCAGAACACAGATAATATGTGATTAATCACCTGCAATATATATTTTGTAGGGATTTAAAATATTTTTATGTTCTAAACTAATTTGATATCATGCATAGATCATTTGATACTGTCATGTTAAAATAAGTAATATGCCAAAAAATATATTTATAACTTAAATCATGGTAATGTTCATTAATTTAAGTTAATTTCTAGTTATGTGTTTAGAATGGTAATGATTTAGGTCCCGTTTAAAACTATTTTATTTTTTTGAATGCATGTAAACACTACTTTTCTCTATTATCTACTTTCTAAAAACATTTTTAAAATGTATGCCAAATTTTGAAAACTATTTTTTTAAAACTTGTTTTTATTTTTAAAATTTGGATAAGGATTCAAATTTGTTAAAAGAAGTAAAAAAATTGAGAGGAATCTAATCTTTAAAAATAGAAAACTAAAAACCAATCTATTAGAAAACGAGGCCTTAAATTTTGACTTTTGATCATATTATCAAGATTTTCCATATTAAGGCTTACCTAACGTCTCTTAGTGGTCAAATAACTCTATTAAGAACAAAATATTATCAGGCACTAAATTGATTGTTTAGCATACTCCAAAAATTGGATATTTTTTAGTCTATACAATTTTCTGACATGAGCATAATTGAAATATATATTCATTTTAAAGTTCAAATCCCACTCCAGAGTTGTGGTACTCGTAAAAAAAAGAAATTACATTCAATTTTGTTAGTTTTATTTGGGAAACATCTTGTCAAATAAGTATAGAGAAGAAAAATATTCGGAGAAGGAATTTTCTGATTTTTGATTACGCTCTCATTTCAGATGGAAGGGAGAGAGGACTAAATTTAGAAAGCAAACAAATCAGGTGAACCCTAAATTTAGAAAGAAAACAAGTCTAAGTGAAGATCTTCTACACTAAGTTGTCATAAAGATATATACATGTTGAGCTAAATAATATGACCCAAGAGAATTTGAATTTTGAGAAGAATCTGCAGATAGTTGAAAACGGCAGCCCCTGACGCGGACTCCATAAAAGGTATTACACTTCAATTATTTGAAATTGAACAGTTGAGTGACAAAGTCCAACTAGCAATCATGTAATGCTTTTTTAGTAAAAAGAAAATTAAAGTGAAAACATATCTAAAATATTGACTACTAAAGTTGAAATGAAAAGTTCAAATTTAAAATATTATCTTTAGAATACGAAGCCCAATTAAAAACTTCTATATCTAAAATATTTTAATGTCTTCGTTTTATCTCATTTCAGCTTGCAAACGAGAATTTTCCTACTCTGGCCCCGAATGTTCTTTGAATCTAACCAAGATCACAGGCCATTTCCAAAGTAGAAAATTCATGCACATCGGGTAAGTATTTGTCTAATGCGTACCAGAATCGAGTCCTTCCTTGTCATCGGTAACAATATACTGATGACCTTGCGATTCCAACCACTCGCGAATGCCCAAGGCTCCCTCCACACATCCCACGAAATTAGGGTTCAGAGCAGCATACTCATTCGCCTTGTAAAACACTCCGACGATCTTCTTGCTCCCTGGAGAAGCCTGCTCAAAACGAAAGCCATTAATTAATTCACTTAAGATGATATTCACAAATCACGACAGCAACTCCAATTATCCATAAATCCTCCCTCCAGCTCACAATCAAACAGAGACATAAAGTAGGCTTTCCAGTTCTATGAATCTATCTTTACGATCGGGGACTCGAGCAGATTACAAATCACAAAAAGCAATTTCAGTTATCCATTAATCCTTCATCCAGCTCCCAATCAAACTCGATATCACACAGAGACAAATTAGGACTCCTGTTGTAGCAATCCATCTTAATAATGATCGGAGACTAAAAAAAACTAACAGATCTCAAAAGAAACTTCAATAATCCATAATCCTTCCTCCAGCTCCCCAATCAAACTCATAAATCACACAGAAATACGAATAAGTAGGTTTCCTATTGTAGCAATCAATCTTAATTAACCAAGAATAGGGGAAAAATCAAGAATCTAAGAACGAGAGAAGAGGAGTCCGCATGCGAGGGATTAAGGAGAAATCCGCAACTTCTGCTACTCCTCCACAGAGGAAGAGGAAGAAGAAGAAGTTCGAACTTCGTAATGAACATGAAAATCAAATTGGTTTAGCATCAAAGAGAGAACAGGGGCTCACATGGAGATGGCGGACCAGAGACGATGATTGCGAGGTTGCAGAGGAAGAAAGAGCTCGAACTGCCGTGGTAGCTGCCTGCTTCATCGCCATTGTCGCCTTCTGATTCTCTCTGAAAAAGCTTTATTGTGAATGATGGTGATGAATTACGAGTTTCACGGTTCGCAGCGCTGTATTTATAGTTGGCGAAGTCCCATTGGAAGACGAAGCGCTCTTTGCTTTCTTTTTCAGTTCTGTTCTCTCCGGAGACTGCCTTTGTTCTGCACGCCGCCACGTCGGTGTTCTCTTTCTTTGCTTTTATTCATTCAATATTCAAATATTGCTTTTTTCTTTTTTACAGTGTTTTGATTCTACTTTTTCTCTCATATTTTGTTCACGTGGGTTAAGAAATACTTTCCACCTCCGTATTTAGTATTATTGTTGAACATTGATATATAACCATTTAGTTTTTATAGTTAAAAAATTTGTAAGAAAAATCCGTAAAAAATCTCATCAAAATTAGATGTCGATTTTTATCACATAACAATTTAGTCTTTTAATTTATAAATACAGATCCTTATCGATTTATTGATCTAAATATATATAAAAAAAAACTAACAAATATTTTCACGATATGGACTAGATTGTTACAAACTTTATACTAGGACTAAATTGTTACAAAAATTCATTGACTAAATCGTTACTTCAATGAAAGTAAAGGGACAAAGGTGTTTTTTTATTTGACTTTTTAAGTTTAATATTTTGGTTTATGTACTTTAAACTTTTGTTCATTTGGTCATTTTAATACTTGTGGTTTAAAAACCTTTGTTGTGATCTTAGTGACTAATTCGGTCCACATTTGCAAAATTTTAATACAAAATTTATAGACAATAGAGAAATCCTTTAATACAATTTTATGGCTATGTCTCAATAAATTTAGTGAGTGAATTGTCAAAATTGTGATCGAAAGAAATGAGATAAAAATAAGAATGAAGGGACCAAAAAATCCGTTAATATAAATATATAGCTACACTTCATTAAATTACCGTTTTCACTGTCCGGATTATGCAACTGGCCGAGCAGCATACTAAGATCATCTCGAGTTACTATATCCTCGGAGCTGACCCTTTGAGCAAGACTTTGTGTTACGTCTAACTAGGTGTATCGACCACAAGTAAGGGAATCCAAATACGACTCCAAAATGATAGAAGCCTTTAAGCACAAAGTATCCACAGAATCCATTGGATGCGCCTGTGGCAGGTTGACTTCAGCCAAAAAGTTCAGAATTTGTGGCTGGGTCGGGATGTGGTTAGTGAGTGAGAATCGTCACGTTAAAACTATGATTTGAAAGAAATGAGATAACAATGAAAATGAATAAACCAAAATTGTCAAAATACAAGAACAAAATGGTACATAAACTGAAATGAAAAAAAAAAAGTTAGAAAATAAAATTACATGGACCAAAATAGTATTTAAACTATTTTTTTTATAAAGTTTTGATTAATTTCATATTTAGTCACAGTTTTAATTTAGTTTTTATAGTTTTAAAATTTTAAATTTAATCTCCAAGGGTTGAGCTTATTTTTAATTTTCTTTATAGGATTTAGGTTTAGCTTCTATGAATTTTTTTTTTTAGAAAAAAAATTAATTCCTATGATTTTAAAAGTTTTAAGGTGATTTCTACTTTATTTAAGGATTTATGGCCGAGTAAAAAGTAGAAAGAAAATATGTAGATCTTATATATGGATGGTAAAGCACACTTTAGGGATGACTTCGTGAGACTTACCATTATACTTGTAAGAAATAAAGACGGCAAAAGTATCTAGCTATGAGTAGATTGGAATTATTCAAAATGATTTTGACAGTTCAAGTAAAGATGTGATGGTTAAAAGATTATTATATATAGATGTGGTTAAAGCAAATTGTTTATCTTAATAATTATAGATCACTCAAATTTTATACTAACAATTATAGTTTTACGTGAAAATAGTCTAAGTCATAACTAAACAAACGAATCGTATAGATTTTATAGGCGAACTTGAATGTAGCATGATAAAGTTTTGTAGTGAAAATTTTGTCTTTCGTTGTCAGGTTGACGAGATCTTATTGTATGATTTAGATATTTATACGGTGGGTCCGACTTGGTAGACTTGGTGGCAAAAAATTAAGAGACCCTATTACGTGTAGTGTTTAAACTAGAGTGAAGGTAAAAGTTTTTATGGAGAGAAGCAAAATTTTACTTTCTAACTTTATAAAAAGAAAAAAAAAATTGATGGAAGTAAATTAGAGATAAAATTAAAATCTTTTAACTTTTTCAATAATTTTTTTAAGAGATAATGTCTTCTGGTAGGATTTTTTTTATAATATCGATTTTACTTTTATTTATTACATTTACTCTTATTATAGTTTTTTTTTTTTTGTAATTTAAAAGATTCGTATAAAAAATATTTTTTCCTATGATTTACCATTATTATTAATTTAAAAAAATCCAATTTTGATATTTCCGTGCAATTAACCATTGTCATTGTAACGAAAATTTTTTATTACATTGGAGCTAACCACTGTCCTTGTCAAAAAAAAAATTATTTCCCACTTTCGATGTAATGGTTTATGGTTGAACCACGGACATCCAAAAGACAAAAATGTAAATAGTGCAAGGCAACCACCGAACATTTTAGATTTCTGTATGTATGTTTTGGAAAATATACCTACGATTTAATGATATTATGAAGTATAACATCAAAAGTTTTCGGCAGCAACAAAAAGCAACAGAGTTGGATTGTATCTTGCAATTTGATTTTTAATAATAGATATAAAATATATCCAGATATAATCTTTAACTATTGAAGTCCTAATCTCATATAAACTTATATAGTGTGATATATATTATATCCGTATATAACCATTAACCTATTCTATCAATTTAGACACCCTAGCACATGCTTCATTATTATGAATTGCTCTTATTAACATTAACCTAGCAAATGCAATCAAATACAATTACAAAATAAACCTATATGATAAATATAAAATATATCCGATTATTGAGTTATTATAACTACCAAAATGGTACTTAGTTGTGGATATATATTATATCTGCATGTTCGGGATAAGGGGACAGCTCGAACGGTCGACGGACGACCGACGACGAAGAAGAAGTTACGGCCTGCTATGGGTTTCCGGTCGGCGACTAAAGATACACGGTCGACGACCAAACCTCGTCATAAACGGACGAAAACAATGGACAGGCGGTCGGAGACGAAGGAGAAGCTAGAACGGTGTGCTTTTACAACGAATAAGAAGCTTGAACGGACGGAAACAATGGTGGAAGGAACAGTTCGTGGAAGGAAACCAAACGGAAGAAGAAAGGTCGGAAGGAGGTTTTTGAAAATTTGGAATAATGGAGGATTTTGTGGATTTGAGTAGTATTTTGGGATTTGGTAATTTTTATTTTTTGAAAGAATAATTAGACAAAAATTAAGAGATTTAAAATGTAAACTTCCAAATAACCAATTTTGGATTTTCAAAAATAATTAATATTTAGATGTAGGTACAAAATGATATAATGGTAAATTTATGGTAGGTGTCATCTTAAATTGAGTTGTTTCATGACAAAATTAAATTTTGTACATTAAATTCTTTTATATAATTATAATCTCTAAATAGACTATCAATATATTAACCTTTTTTTAATCTAAAACAAATCAAGAGATGGGCATTCTTCATCAGTTTCGCCCCTATATCCAAATTGTGTTTGGTGTCAAGTAGGTGGCTGGGACCCTTGGGCTTGTAATACGAGGAAGATATATAATGACCATTGAGGCCTACAATATAATGTGCTATCATATGTTAAACTAAGGATAAAGTTTTTGAGCTATGTTTAGCAATGACGCGTAGGGCATGTGTTTTTAACGAACAAATATAACGTAGATAGGTTGTATTTTAAAGATCTTATTAGTTGTAAGATGTCCCAAGTGATTGGCCAAAAATAGCGCATACAAAGTTAGCGATGTAAAGTATATCATCGAGAAAAAAAAAAACAAATGAAAATGGGAAAATGTATGGAAATATAATTTCGTTTCAATAAAAAATGGGCAAAAACTAACTTAGAGCTCCAATCTCTGGATTCAAACCCGTGTATTATTAAACTAAAAATTAGTGCAAACATATAGGTTTATAAAAAGTTATGCAAAGTTAAAATATTTGATAGACGTTAGTTTTGCAAAAGTTTTTATATTAGAAAGCATATTATTTTTTGAGAAAAAAATGAAAAAAAACAACTCGTTGAAATTGAACTAGTAAATAGAAGTCGTAGGCTAAAGTATAATTATCTTCAATCATTCCTGATCATAGATTAGTATTATTTTTTATAGGAGCGATGTCAAAAAACAACTTGATTTTTGTATTTTTAGTTTTGCTTTAACTTCGGTCTCGTGTTTTCAAAACGTCGATTTTAATCATTATACTTTTAGTTTTGGTTCATTTTTTAGTTCCATAGTTTCAAAATATATTTTTTCTATCCCTGTACTTTTAAAAACGACGAATTTAGTCTATCAATTTACATTATTATCTCATTTATTTGATCAAAATTTTAACTCGACGCTCAATTCACTAAATTTTTTAAAATGTGATCGTAAATTTGAATTAAATGGTTTCTCTTATGTATAATTTTTTTGTTAAAATATTAACTAAAATAGTCACATTTTAAAAGTCTAGGGACTAATCCATATGTTTTGAAACTACAAAAATTAAAGAAGATAAATGAAATATATGGACATTTCGAAAATTCATTGATTAAAATAAATCAAACTGAAATTACACTGTAAAAATAGTATTTAAATCTTATTTATTTTTGTATAAAACCGAGTATTTTTTATTATTAGTACAGCAAAATGAGTATTATTTGTTGGTTATAAACTTATAACAATAAGTTGAATTTAAAATATGACGCCAAAATTATGAATCCCATTGGTTGACGCCGATTGACCGTGACGTGCACCTCCCAAAGGGATAAGGAACAAAACTAAAATAAAATCTTATCTTATACAACTAACACGCACACTCTCTCTCTAATTATTTGGTCCTATAAAGTTTTTATCATTTTGAGCTATTCTTTCTCTCTAATTATATGCCCCTATATATTTTAATACGATTTAATTAGCATACTAAAATAAATATTTAAATACTATTTTCATACATTTAAAATTTCTATTTTAATTCATATAATTTCAACTCTTGTTTCGTACGTGTACTTTCGAAACGTCTATTTTGATTTTTGTACTTTTAAAAAGTGACTATTTGATTATTTATTTTTATTAAATTTCATTTTCTCTATCATAAGTTTAGCATGATTCATCACTCATCAAATTTCTTGGAATTTGATCATAAATTTGTATTAATGGATTTCTATGGTGTATAAAAGTAAGTATGGACTAAATTGATTGCGTTTTAAAAATACATTATCAAAATGAATGTTTTGAAAATACAGTGGCTAAAATGAACAAAAGTAGAAAGTATATAGATTAAAATTAACGTTTTTTAAATTACATAAACCAAAATTAACCTTAATGACGGTAAAAAAAATTACTGAGTATAAATATGATGAATCCATAATCGACCACGTTAAAGATCAAATTTGTTGTAGGGTCAGCTAATTGTTATAAGTAAGTTTTCACGTCAATTGTCACATCGTTCATAATTCTACCACTTCAATTCTTCGTTGAAATATTAACAGATGTTTGTTTAAAGAATATTTTAAAACGTTTATGAAATGTCATGGGTAGTATTAAGACTTTTGAAATGATAGAAGTATTTTTGAAATAAAGGGTGATATTCATAGGTATTTTGTGTAATATAGTTTTTCAAATATAAT
The DNA here is from genome assembly GCF_013281855.1 of Momordica charantia. NCBI lineage: Eukaryota > Viridiplantae > Streptophyta > Magnoliopsida > Cucurbitales > Cucurbitaceae > Momordica > Momordica charantia. Next base: position 11,607,836 of record NW_028275166.1, on the reverse strand, counting down.
ATATATTGTTGATGCATGATTCTGCCAAACTATTGCGTATCAGCCACGTAGCGACTGGGACGAGTGAGGTGCGACCTTCAGGCAAGAAAGACCTACAAAATGAGCAAACACTCCGACACTCAAGTTAGTACAGGCGCAAACTACAGTAAGTCGTTCTTGAACTAAAATTGAGTTATGAGGTGAAGTGTCCTTTTTATAGATTGGGGGAACAAGGCCGTTACAACCGCTCCGACTGGCGGTTGTACTTGTCAGGCCTCCAGATCGATTATTGTCGGATCTAAGATCGGAATCCTCAAGTCGGTTGGGAGATGTTTCGGCTCTCAACTCGATAGTGGGTCATATTGGTACATACCCTTAGCTAGCTTAGTTTACCACTTTCGATTAATTCAAATTGATGCAGTTTGACCTCCACCGTATATATTTTCTTATTGTGCTCAAGCCTTTAAAATATAGTATTGAGTTTTAACTTTTACAAGAAAACATAGCGTAATTCAAATCAGATTTAAACTCGAATTTAATATAAAACGCATCTAACAAATCAAATTTATGTTCTATTTAAGTACGTCTTAAATTTATGATATAATTTCTTTATTTGTTAGGGTAAAGGAAAATAATTAATTTGCATTTTTATACAATTAATTTAATATTTGAGTCAGCTTTTTTCTTAAATGATTGACTGAGAATTGACGTGACGATACACAACGTCTCATCTGCATCCATTTCCTTAAATATTGATTGTTTTCAAAAATATCCTTTTCCCAAAAAAAAAAAATTATAAAATAATCTTAATTCATGAAATACATTTTAAAAAAACAGTGTGACTTGTACCGATTCAATGTAGTTATCAAAGTATTAAATATCAGTTGATATGTCGACGTTTTTATCGATATTTTTATGTATTTATAGGTTCGATATTAACAGGAGAGATATATGCACAAGATTAATATTAATTATTCTTTAGAAAGGTTAAGACAATTTCTTTGTAATTAAAATTCTTTATGATCTTTTTATTCTTATAACTTCTCCAGAAATATCCATCAATATTTTCATAAAATTGAGACATAACATTTTCACCAAGTCGACATTTAAAATCTTAATTGTCAACGTATACGAGATTATTTTTTCAAAAATTTATGAAGGGTAAAATAACTTCAAATATAATTCTCGAGGAAAAAAAATAATAACTTCAATTATTTTCTTATTTTATTTTGAGATATCAACTTTTAAATGTTGTATATAAAAATTTTCAAACTTTGAAACTTTTTTACTTCAAATATAATAATTAATCGAGTAAATGAAAAAGAGTATTAATGTTAAATTTATGTAATATTAATCCACATAAATATAATTAAAATATCTTATTCATTCTCTTATATTCAGATATTCAAATTCCAATATCTGCCCTCATTAAAAAGAAATTTATTATACGTTTATAACAACTAAAATATTGTTTCTATATGAAAGTTAAGAATTAAAATTGAATATTTGAAAATCTAGAAAGTAAAACGAATCCACTCTAGAAACAACCATTTCAAAATATTTTCACTAGAATTTTATTTTTATATAAAAATAAATTAAAGACAATTCCAAAACATATTTGCAGGAGTCGTGTCGGCGTACAGTAAATGTCGAGCTCAAAGTTCAATTTTGACACGCCGATTTGTCGTTTTGAGGGTGCGGGAGAGTTGTCGTGGGCCCACATCTGACGTGGCGTGTTCGCTTCATCTTCTCGTTAAGGTGTGGCCTGATGGAGTGCCCATCTGGTGTGATCTAGGTGGACCCACAACCCAACACAATCTTTCCAACATGGCAACTACTCGGAAAAATAATTCATAGGAAATTGGGATAGTGGTTTTTCACATATTTCAAATGTCAAATATAGTCATTAAAAGTGTGAATCTTTTGGGTTAAGCTCAACTAGGGTGATAAAGGGTTCGTCGTTGATTCAGCGTTGAAAGCGATACTGAAATTGACATGGTCGGTTTCTAAAAATAAAAACCATATTTTTTTAATATATTGCTAGCGTCGATCGATTGGTTTCGATGTAAACAATGGAGATTGAGAGAAAACACGAGGGAGGCGTGTCGGGAGAGATGAGAGAGACAGACGGTGTCTAAGCTCTCCAATTGTCTACTTGTCTCCCAAATTAGCCAAAAAGTCAAACTACCAAAAAACTTCAATCCAAACTTCTCCCCCTCGGGCGGCTGCAAAACTCTATTTTTATAAAAAAAAAAAAATTGTTGCAGCAACGCCATAACGCTATACACAAGGTCATGACGCTACACCATTCAAAAAACGCGAAATTTAAACTTCGGAGCGCCACAGCGCTCTAGGCTAGCGCCATGGCGCTATCTCATGAGGTTTTTGGATTCAAACATTGTTGTTATTCTATCTTGGTCACTTAATTGATTCCAATTTTTCTCTCATTTTGATCGAAATATGTCTTGTTTCCTTCCGATACTTTATTTCTGCAAAAATATCTTATGTGCTTAATTTTGTCATGAAAAAACGAAAAATAACAAATAATTTCAATTTAAATCTCATGAAATGTAGCTCACAAAGTGTGCTATCACAGTGTAGCAAGGGAGATAGAGTGTAAAGAAGAATGGAGTAAAATTGGAAACCTGAGCTGGAGATAATAGATTTTAATAGGGTAGGATAGTTATTAAAATATAAAATAATAAAAATAAAAGGTCGATGCCGGATAGCAAGCAATTTCAAGAAACCAATCGCTTGTCAGTTGAATAGATTTTTTGATGGATCGAAGGTCAAGTCGACCTGACTGTTCGTTCAAAGCAGTTCCTCTGATATCATATTAAATTATCAATCAATCTAAAAACTTAATTCTGACATATTATTATAAAATTAATATTTTTATAGATACCTTAGCAAATACTCTATGACGTAAAGGAAAAGTGGTAATCTATAATTATATATAAAAGTACGGTGTGGACGGGACGAATCTATGAAGGGATCGGGGGCATGCCCCCCGGATTTTAATAAAATATTATATAGTAAATATTACATTGTGTGTCCTTTAGTAAAATATTACAGTGTCTCATTGTTGTTACACCTTTGATTGGTCTGGTGAAGGCATTCATAAAAAAAAAGAACAAAAGAAAAAGAAAAATGAAAAAGAAAAAAGAGTTGGCAGGTTTCTTCCATGTCGACATTACTTTTTCTCGTTTGATTCTTTGCTAAATAATTGCTAATAGGAAGGATGCGAGTAGACAAAAAAGTAATATCTCTGCAAAATATGGAAAAAACTTCTTGTTCTCTCAACTATATTTTCACAAATCATTCATTCACATCATTGACATATATATTCTTCAAAAAAAAAAAGTTTTCATATCATGGGTAGATTATAAAAATTAAAGTATCATGCATTGTGCATTCATAATCACATTCCATTGTCAAAACAAAATTAGTATCATGCATACATGTTGCATTCTAGCTTTCAGTATGCAAATACATTATTGCATCATGCATTGAAGATCAAATTCATTAGTTAAGCTAAATAAAAAACAGATCGTAGGCTGTCACACACTTTCGAGTGATAAAAATAAATGCAAAATAAAATGGAGCATCATTCGTGACATTGGGGCAATATACATTTGTAGATGCACACAACCATCATAAGATAGTTGCATTAGAGGTCGCGCAGCAGTTTCCCGTGGAGCCTCATTTGGATCCCTTTAGCTTTTCCTCGACCTTCAGAGTTAGAGCTAGTTGATAAGGCACACTCAATTGTTAGCGACATGGTACCCCCAATCTTCATTAGCTATTTTTGGCAGGAGCTCTTTAGTTTACAAGGGGACGCAATTTAATATGAGTACAGCTTTCCACCGCATCCATTTCAATCTCATACTTTATGATCTTTAGGCATTCCAGTTGTTGACTCCTCACGCCACTACGGGCGTTTCTAGGATCGACCAGCGTCTCACTTGCACAGGTACCTACGCAGTGTAGTGTCGGTTGCCAAGATAAATAGAATTGGTCTGACCTCTCGCTCGGATGTCAGACTCCCGCTACGATAAGTACTACATACTGCCATTGGAAGTTCCCATTAGCATGAAACACATGGTTTTTGTTAGTTTTACTGTCATGTGTCAAGTGCATATCTCATGCATTTAGCTAGTTTAAGAGGATTTCTAAACCCTGAACTTAGGTAACAAACTTCCTAATAAATCAAATAAATTTAGCCTTTTTTTAAAGAAATTGCAGTTTAATCTGTTGGAGGTGATTTTCTACCTCACACGTGGCACATCTTTATTATAATAGAAAAACACATGTGGCTTTAAGTCTGTGAAGCCAGTTTTTTTTTACCTCGGTACTTCCATTATCTACCAAGCCAACATTCGTTATGACCAAGCTGACGAAGATCTCTTTTGGTCTCGTTCCCGTTCTTTGTTTGAACCGACCTAGATGTGTCTTGCTCAACCATATATTCCGTCTAATTTCGTGACATCACGTCGTGATTCACACTTACCTTAAAGAGCCGTTGAGGCCTTGACGGGAATTATGTAAGAGACTTTGTCTATATATAGAAATCATTTGCTTCTATCCAAGGTACGCGAACACTGTATTTTCCCTCGAATACAACTCGGATTCTTCCTAACTTGGGCGTCGGAGTGTTTTCTTTTGCAGGTCTCATGCTCAGCAAAATTCAGCTCATCCTCAAGGTCATAATTTCGTCCGAGCCAAGCTCGTTAGCTTAGTAATTTTTGTGATCAAACATTTATCTTCGGTTAAATCGAACCCGATCCAAGTCGAGGTCGAAGCCTGTGTTAAAGCCAGGTTCGTTGCATTTTATCTTCGGTTAAAGCGAACCCGATCCAAGTCGAGGTCAAAGCCTGTTATTAAAGTCATGTCTGTTGCATTTTATCTTTCGGTTAAATCAAACCCGATCCAAGTCGAGGTCGAAGCCTGTCTTAAAGCCAGGTCTGTTGCATTTTATCATTCGGTTAAATCGAACCCGATCCAAGTCGAGGTCGAAGCCTGTGTTAAAGCCAGGTCCTTTGAATTTTATCATTCGGTTAAATCGAACCCCGGTCCAAGTAGAGGTCGAAGCCTGTGTTAAAGCCAGGTATGTTGCATCTTATTCGGTTAAATTGAACCCGATCCAAGTCAAGGTCAAAGCCTATTGTTAAAGCCAAGTCCATTGCATTTTATCTTCGGTTAAATCCAACCCGATCAAAGTCGAGGTCGAAGCCTGTGTTATAGCCAGGTCCATTGCATTTTCTCATTCGGGTTAAATCGAACCCGATCAAAGTCGAGGTCGAAGCCTGTTGTAAAGCCACGTCCGTTGCATTTTATCTTTGGTTAAATCGAACCCGATCAAAGTCGAGGTCGAAGCCTGTTTTATAGCCAGGTCCATTGCATTTTCTCATTCGGTTAAATCGAACCCGATCCAAGTCGAGGTCGAAGCCTGTTGTTAAAGTCAGGTCTGTTGCATTTTATCTTCGGTTAAATCGAACTCGATCCAAGTCCAGGTCGAAGCCTGTTGTTAAAGCCAGGTTCGTTACATTTTATCATTCAGTTAAATCGAACCCGATCCATGTCGAGGTCAAAGCCTGTGTTAAAGCCAAGTCCGTTGCATCTTATGTTCGGTTAAATCCAATCTGATCCAAGATCGAGGTCGAAGTCTGTGTCAAGTACAGGTCCTTCATGTCTAGATCCCACCTAGTGTCAAGCTGAGTCCATCTATATCATACCTTCTTTGAACAAAAATTTCGCCTTCCCAATACTTTGTCTTTTGGCTTTGTCTACCCTTTTAGTTCTACAAGGATACACAAAGGGGGCAAGCTGTAGACACCGTTATTGGTCCGGCTAATTTTTAATTATTATTTATTTATTATTATTATTTTTAAATATCTTCATTAAAAAAGATTACTTTATTATTGTTTATAAGCTAAAGTTTTAATTTAAATTAAAAAAAAGGGTTTTCTTTTAAAGATTTTGATTTTATTAATAAAATTACAAATTTAAAAATAAAGATTTTATTTTAAACGTTTGATATTAACAATTTTTTTTTCTCCCTTTGATTTTTCTTGGTCAAGGTTCTACCGGTGTCATTCCCTACGTTTTCCCTTCTTTTTTTTCTCTCTGGTTTTACTTGACTCACGCATGTTACTGTTATTTTTTCTTTTTTTTTCTCTCTGGTTTTACTTGACTCACGCATGTTATTGTTATTTTTTTTTGTATTTAAAGGACATATAGAGACATAAGAAAACCCAGACAGAGAGGAGAAAAAATCAAAGCATTCTTTTTTTTTTTACCATTATCTTCTGTTCTTCTTCACCTACACCGGCAACCTTCGACCACGATCAACTCCGACACTGGCGCAAATTAATTTCGGCGAACCCGTTCGGATATACACCTCATTGACCCGCAACATTCTAGGAACCTCTGTTTAAAACTGTCTAGGTGAGAAGGTGAGTTCAGAAATAGAAAAAATGGAACTTTTAGCTTTAAACAAACGTTATTTTGGAAAGAGAGTTTTTTTTTTAATAAAGTTTTTTTTTATTAAAAAGAACAAAAAAAATTTTAAAGGAAAGAAAATAAAAGATTTTGAAAATTTAAATTTTTATTTAAAATAGTAAGATTTGTTTTCTTCTTTCCAGTATGATTTTTTTAAAGATCTTGTTTTAGGTTTGAAATAATATTTTTAAAAAGTATGTAAAGATTTGTTATTTAAGTTTTGAAAAAAGTGAATAAGATTTCTTTTAAAACCAATTTGATTTTAAATAGGAGATTCTTTTTTTTAAAACGAATTTCAAATCCCTAAAATAAAAGGTTTTTTTTTTCGTTAATATTTTTTTTCTTTTTTTTTTAATATAAATTTCGAAAATAAACTTTGTTGTTTAAAAAGACCCTAAATAACATATCATAGTGTATGGCATAACATTGGGTATTGACACCCATGTTACAAGTTCAAGTCTTCATGTGTACCTCAAAAAAAAAAATTTTTCCTTTTTTTTTTTACTTTATTTCATTTTTTTATCATTATTTTAATCAAATAATCATTTTAAACAAAAGCTTTTTCTTCTTTTTAAAGAAAGGATTTTCATTTTTTTAAACAAAATTCAAAAATAAAAAATTTGAATTATAAAAAAGAATTTTAAATTGCATCCTAAGGTGTTGGCACATTGACAAGGTACTTGGGTATTAATACTCATGTCTCAAATTTGAGTCCTTGCGGGCCTCAAATTAAACTTTATTTCATTTTTTTAATCATTTTTTAATAATTATTTTGGAAGCTCCAATTTGTTTTTCTAATGGTCTTTACGCCACTCATGTTTGTTGGTTCATATTTTATCGTAAAATATGAACCAATAAATTTGGGACATTTAAAATCAAACACAAAGTATTTTTCTATTTGGACCAAATATAATAGGATAATTTTCGACAAAATATGGTACCGTTTTCGAACGGGTGTCGTAGGGTGTTAACACCTTCCCTATGCTCAACCGACTCCCGAACCAAAATTCTGTTTTCGTAGACCAAGTTTTTTAAATAGGTGACCAATCACACCTTGTAGATGATTGGTGGCGACTCCAAACCCTAATCTCGAAAGAGAACCGTCAAGGGATGACGTCGGCCGCTCCGCGTCGCGATGACATTGCAACAAAATATTTTCCATACTGATTTAATGTAATTTCATACAGCCGGATTTGACTGCGCTGGTGTTGAATAGGTATGGCAACCCTAAAGCAAACAATAAAATTCTAAGATTAATTGCAAAAATAAATAAGAGAGAGGGTTAGAGAAATTTGACACCGAAAATTTTTATAGTGGTTCGGCATAACTGTCCTACCCCACTTTCCAAGCATCTCTTGGGTTGTAAACTGAAATTCTGACTCTTTCCACGTAGGAGTCAGACCGGTACACTGCTCTTGACAAGAGCAAAGACGATCCTCTCCACGGTGAGGATTACACCGTCACAATGAGTTGGAAATTTCTAAACACACTTACAAAGTCTCAAATAGAGTAAATATACAAATTTGAGCTCACAAAAATTTCAATCCTCATAACAATAAATTTCTCTCACAAATAAGATGGAAAGAAAAGTTGAGAACTTGGAGAGATTAGCAAACGATAATTTTGAAGATATGGAGGATTAAGAATAAGAGAATTGTTGTATAATTTTGAAGGAGAAGTTGAGTTTAAATAGAGGGAAAAAAATGGTAAAAAAATTAAGTTTAATTTTGGACCATTAGATTTTAATTATTAAAAATGAAAGGTTGAGGTAAATTTAAAAAGAAATAATTAACAATTATATATATATAATAATAATAAAATAATATATATATAAAATAAATAAAATAAAATAAAAAACATATATATATATAATGATGTGATAAAATAAAAAATATATATATAATGTTGTGACAATTTTGGAAATATATATATAATAATAATAATAATAATAATAATAATAATAATATATATATATACACACGTGAGAAACGGTAAAAATTTTTAAAACTTTTTTTTTTATACTAACACATGTCAGTATTAAATGCTGACATGAAGTAATTAATTTTTTTTTTATAATTTTTTAAAGTTACAATGATAATTTTTTTTAACCATTTCTTTTATTTTCCTTATATATATATATATATTAACAAAACAAGCTTGTCATTTGTCAAGCTTACGAACTGTCCACATCATCTTCTCGGGTATTTTCCTTTCTTGTTTCGATCGTAACTTCTCCGTTTGAGCTCCGATTTGGATGATCTAACAGTCGTTGTAATCGTTATAATGAGCTCTACGCTATGGATACTTTAAAATACAAAATGTCAATAAATAAAATTATGTTTGTTATCATCAAAACATTAATTAATTAATTTGAGATTAAGGGCCAAAAAACCAACAGCCGGGAGTTGAAATTCTAGCTGCATGGTCTCCCATTGCGCCCATCAATGGAATCACAGCTCAAGGAAGTCCCTCTATGGTATTTATAAAAATTATTAGAGATTGTAAAAATGGGTATATCAAACGTATACCTAGTATATCAAATATATACCCAGTATATATATTGTTCTGGTTACATGATAATAACCTTGGATGTTTAGTTTATTGGATTTTGGACAATGAAATACTAGGAATTCAACAACAAATTTATTGAATAAATTTTATTGAATATACATTTGTTTCTACATAAATACAAACTACGAGTTTAGAGCAACACACCCAATAGATATACCCCTGATATATTGAGTATATATTTGATATACTGGGTATTAATTGATATACCCCTGATATACTAGGTATATATTTGATATATCCTTAATATACAAGTGGATAATGTCCCGTAAATAACCTAAAAGGTCTATAGTATATGGATAAAGTTGGGTACCTTATCCTGGCAACACTATGGATACGACCCACTTTGTAAATGTTACAGACAACTCGATCCAAGTCGTTCGTGTGGGGACATGCGAGTGAGGGTATCCTATACAATGAGTTTGTATAAGACCGGACCGCAAAATAGTCAATCTTTCGATATAACGTCGTTAACTAACAGATTGTTATTTCATAGGATGATCAGACAACTCATTCTCAATCCTGAATGAGTTATGGACTCTTGCCCGTGAGGACTCGTCCTTTAATCTGTATGGGTGAAAGTGGTCCGAGTCTCCGACTCAACACTCCTATCATTTTTGGGGACGAGACCGAGTGAGGAGCTGTGAACATAATTTCACAAGATGGAATTCACTCCTCTCAGACTTTAGGGGAGTAGATGAGTGTTCTCTTAAATGCTGACTCCGGGACTTGAACAAGGCGCTCCACCCTCTCACTGGCCCAATAGGGACTTCCGGTTACTGGTCGGACCATAACTGAGTTGTTCATTTAAGGAGTAGTGGTATTTAAGGAGTAAGATGTAGCTCAAGGGTAAAACGGTGATTTGACCTAGCTTGAGTTACGAGCACTCGTGAAGGATTGACTTGCCATTAATGGTCGATATCCGTTGACATAGAAATAATCTATAGTGAGAAGAGTTCATCTGCGGGTTTTTAGTGGAGTAACCCGTAGTTAACATATGTTGATTAAGGTGGTTAATGAGTTTAACCAAATTAATCTCGTAACGTTGGAGCTTCTGATCTGTAGGTCCATTAAGTCCCCTTGCTAGCTCGTAAAGGGATTAAGAATATAAAATCTTGGAAAGTAATTTGAATTGTTCAAATTTAATTAAAAGGAATTTGAGTTAATTGTGTATGACACAATTTAAGATAATGTATGATAATACATTATAAAACTATATATTATGAGAGAATAATATGAATATGATTCATATTAATACTATAGGTTAAAGTTTGATGTGAATCTATGTATATTTGAATATGATTCAAATATTTATTTATTTAATTAAATAATATTTAATTATATTTAATTAAATAATTAAATAATTATTAATTAAATTAAAATAGTTTTAATTTAATTAATTTATTAAATTAAATTATATATATATATATATATATATATATTTGCTCACCACGCCCCAGAAATTTTGTTTGGAAAGTGGTGAGGTGGAGAGTGGGAAGTTTCTTCTGGTCTCCATCTTCCCTCATTTCTTTATAAAACACAGGGAATTTCCTTGCGTTTTGAGGTTGTTGATCAAAAAGGAAGAACACGCTCTCTCTCACAAAAACCGATTCTCAATTCCTTTCTTTTCGTTCTCATTTCTCCGAGATACGAGATACCACAATCTCGTTCTTAAGTCCTTGAGACATAGCGAGGTAACTTGGTGGTGGTGTTCAATCACGTCTTCGGGAGTTTTTGTTCGTGCTATCACGACGCTTGTGCTCGAGGAAGAGAATCCGCCAATGGTCTTCAAAAGTAAGTGTTTTTCTTATTCCCCGTGAGGCTTAACCTTGGTTTTAAATAGAATTGCTCTATTTTTTATAAGAACCGGTATCGTTTCTTCTTCTAAAACTAAATTGAATCACAATCGATAAAACGCTTCCGCTTGGGATTCGATCCCTTCAGAAACAACACTTTGTTTTGCACACCTCTATGAGAGAGACGAACATGCCTCGCCAATTCCCACATCATTCAGGCTTGTTGCATTTAATCTTTTCAAGTAGAAGGAGAAAACTTGAGTTGACCTACCTAGTTGACTTGTCTATAAAGAGATCAACAACTCACCTCTGGGCCAATACTATGAGGGCAAAGTTAGGCATAATATATAGCCTTTTACCGAGCCTCGAATAATTCTAAGATGGGGAAGAAGGACTCCTCTTCTATTAAGTAGAGGTCAGTTTGGCTCCAACCTTAGGATGATTCTGATTGGCAAAAAGTTAGTTGATATTTAGTGAAAGGACTATTATTGTATTGACAGTGGTGATGATAACTTCGATTCCCAATGCTCCCCTTTTATAAAAGGTGGAGGAGTCACACCAGGTATACAATCTCTTGCATTCTATTTAAACCTTTGCTCAAGACCAGATACCATATCGGTCCAAGGTTGTAATGTCACATCATATCCCACACAAGATCACTACTGACACACCACTTCAACGAGAATCACACATCACTAATAGCTTAACTAGTTAAGGTACTTATCTCCGACCATCCTAAGTTTGGATCTTCATCTCCATGTTGTACTAAAAAAATAACAAAATAGTATATTACTGGGTTCTAATATTTACGATTTACTATTAATTTTTTATTATATCTACGAGGGGCCTTTTTGGTTTTAGATCGGGTAATTTTGAACCGGGTACGGGTAGTCCGGATCGGGTCGTGAACCCGAGGCGCTAGGGTTGGTAGGAATCTGGCGCCAAAGAATTAATCGGCACGTCATTGTGAATTTGCTCTTGAGCGAAGCGAACCAGGGAGAATCGCAGGGTCGACGGACGGCGAACCATGGACGCTCCGGCACCGGCGGAGCTTACGGTGACGCAGCGAAATCAAAGGATGGTGGAGTCTGAGGTTGCTCGGATTTACGACTTTTTCTTCCGGTCTCCTCGCACCGCGCAAGAATTCATGTAATGAGCTAGGATTTTTTTCTGACTCAAAATCCTTTATCATTTTGAAGGTGGAGAACTTTTTTAATGGTTGCTTTTTTTTTTTTTTTCACTATTTCTAGGTTGGAGCTTCAACGTGAAAATCATATCGAATATCTTACCAATGGTCTCGATCATCTGGGACCCTCGTTTCGCGTACTGGATGCCAAGTAATTCTATTTCTTATACACACTTGAATTCTTACTTTCAAATATTATCCAGTCTTTGCTTGTAAACTCATTATTTTTCTACGATTTTTTTTCCATTTCTTAAAGCGGGATAAACTCTATAAGTGGTTTTCGAGTCCGTTTGTTGTGCATTTAAGTTCATTTAAACTTCTATTTTTGTTGCTAAGTGATTAGTTCGAGTGTTCTATTTTGTTGTCTCCTCTGAAAATATTAAGAAGTTGGAACTTAACTGGAAAGTAATTACGTTTATTAACTATTCTGTTGTTACTTGGATTTAGTGCAGATCTAAGACGAGTAATTCTTTTAGTTCAGCCGGGTTCTAGAATACTAATGCAAGGTTGTCTTGATGAAGCTCTTGTCTCCTAGAAATTAGTACATGATTTGCAGTCAAGTCAAGGCTTTAGTTGGGAATCTCAGTGCCATGGAAAAGTTTTACTTGTGTTTTTTGATTGCCCAGTTACTCCATTCAACCATATAACACATGCCCGATTGAGCAGTTATGATGCATTGTATGCTAGCTTACTCATGTCTTTCTTCTTGCCTCTAATGACATTTTATCAGTCGTCCTTGGATTTGCTATTGGATTCTGCATTCAATTGCTCTACTGGGAGACTCTGTACATGCTGAACTGGAGGCTAGGACCATTGACTTTCTTAATCGTTGTCAAGTACGGTCATTCCACCTCTTCTTGTGTTGCATCATTTATGAACGTATCTTTCTTAGATTTGGAACACTTCTCAGTATGAACTATGCATCCTTGAATGATTATTGTTGTTTTTTTAAACTTCTTTTATTACCTTTCCTTTTTTATTCTTGCTTCAGATGTTTTTCTCTGGTGTCTATTTGAAATAGATACTGCATGAATTGAAATTCCATGCTTAATATAGGGATGCAACATTTAATTATTTGAATGTTGAAATTGTTTTTTTGTTTCCCATACTTACAGGATCCAAATGGTGGATATGGAGGTGGACCTGGACAGGCGAGTCAAGTTCATAATAATGATTTATTTGGAAAATTGGTGCTATTTCTGGCATATGATTTTTGTTAGACAACTTCATTTCTAGGAGGTTTTTGAAGATACAAAGCCTTGTTAGTAATAATGCAATGATGTTTCTTATTGAGAAAAGAAAAGCATCAATGTGGAAATATGTGTAAAAGGTCCATATATTCATTCAACTTGTGGTGACCTATCTGCGATTTTGATATCAAAATTTAAGAATTCCTGACTATGAAATGTTGAAAGTCAGGTGCATTTTCAGTTTTGAAACCACTCAAGATTGAAACATGGGGTTTTGAGTATAAAAAACAATCACTATGTTATATAGTATTTTCTGCATAAATTATGCAACTTAGTCAACCATCATGGGATGATCCAAGTGGTCAATGAGGGCCAATGTAAATAGCAAAGGACTTAGAGGGAATGGGTTCAAACCATGGTGGCCACCTACCTAGGATTTAACGTCCTACGAGTTTCCTTGTCAACCAAATGTATTAAGGTTAGGCGGTTGGCCCGTGAATAGTTGAGGTGCGCGTAAGCTGGCCCAGACACACGGATATATGAAAAAAGAAATAAAACATGCAACTTAGTCATTTAGGCTTTTAAGGAGTTAAGTAATAGGTTGCTTCCTAGTTTCTGCCTTACTACAAAATTTCATCTTAATGTATGTGCTTTGTGCATATGTGTCACTTGCCAGAAGTCCCAATCATTTGAAGTCGCTTATGTGAAACCCTGAGATAGAAATACACAATGGTTAGCAAATACTCGTGGGATACTAAGAAAAGTTAGAAAGTACCAAAGTGTTGGGAGGTTTGGAGTTCTCCCCTCTAAATTAGTCTTTTAGCCTTGTAAGGAATTTAGTAAAGTAATTGGTTGTCTCTAAGATTTTGCCTTACAACAAATTGGCTACTCAATAGCAGTTTGCTTACGTGGGTAGAACTAGAACCTGAGAAGGAAATGCTGAATTGAGAAAAAAATGTACTTGTAGGAGTACCAAATGTTGAGAATGAGAGGTCTGGAGTCCTCTCCTCTCCATCTAGATTTCTCTTCCTTCCCTCCTGCACTTGTATACTACTTGCTACTTGCTACTTGCTACTTGCTACTTGCTACTGACAACCTCACTAAATCTTCTCCCGCATGCTAAGCCTGCTAAGCCTTAAACAATGGTCTAACTAATTTGATCCCATCCCTGGGCCCCTGGCCTAAGTTCAAGCATTATGTTTCGGTTTTTCTAATCATGTGGATCTGCACAACTAGAAAGTATTCAGTTTTTATTTTACAGTCCTCAATGTAATTGAATTGATATTTTCTGTGTACTAATTAAGTTTTGGGTTCTCCACAGTTACCTCACCTAGCAACAACTTATGCTGCAGTGAACTCACTTGTCACATTGGGCAGTCATGAAGCTTTGTCGTCAATTAATAGGTGGTCAGTTTATGATCTTGGGATCAGTTACTTTTCTGAGTAATTTTGCAGTGATATGACATTATCATTGAAAAATCTTTCAGACATAAACTATACACCTTTTTGCTGCAGATGAAACAACCTAGTGGAGGCTTCAGGTATCATGTCACTCCTAATAACTTAACCCTAGTTATGATCCCACTTTTTTTTTTGTTTCATGTCTTTCTAAGAAGTATCTTGGCACCTCACATCATCATTGCAACTCTATATTCATTGTTCAAGATTAGTGCTTGATTTATCATTCTGTGGTGGAGATTTTTTTAATATTCTCCGTTGCTGGTTTTTACTAGAATGCATGATCAAGGAGAAATAGATGCCCGTGCTTGCTACACTGCAATTTCTGTAAGTCAGCATCTTATTGGGATCTAAATGTGTTGCATTACGTATGCATGCAATTTTTGGTTGTTTAAGCAAATTGGATGTTTTCATTTCTTTGAAATTGATGATGGCTTATTCTAGCATTAATATAGACTCTGCATTTTATTGCATGAATACACTGCTTTTTTTATTTGTTGAAGTTAGTTATCATTCATGATTCATCAATGAGTATAGACATAGCAATATCAAGGATGGTGACTTTGAATCTGTAGGTTCTAGCTAAAAATTGTTGATAAAGAGACTCATTCTTGTAGGGAAGAAATGCCCATCGTTTCAATGGGAATTAATTGTCTTTTAGCTACTTTTACCAGTGCTGCAGGTGATATTTATGGAGTTTTGTTTTTGGTTTAAATCTCATTTTTGTCTTTAAACTTTAGAACTATTCCATTTTGGTCTCTAACTTTCAAAATGTTTATTCTAGTTCTTGAATTTATAAAAATTAACCATTTTGGTCTTTCCAAACTTTTGAAATATCTATTTGTCTCTGAACTTTGAAAAAAATAACTAGCTTACCACATTACCACTATTTAAACAATTGGCAGCAAATTTAATGGTGAAAAGAAAACCAAAATTTCTATTTATTATGGTTGAAGGACTAAAATAGACATTTTGAATGCATAGGGACTAAAACCACAATGGCTATTTGTTCTACCTGTCAGGTTGCTAGTATATTGAACATCTTGGATGATGAACTGGTTCAAAATGTTGGAAATTACATTTTAAGGTTGGTTCCTAACTTTCTCTATGTTTTCATGCATGTACTTTTGTGAGTCTGTGATGAACCCTGTAGATTTATAGCTTCTTCCAACAACTGAGAAACAAAAATCAAGTAAATCCTGACCACCTCTCTCTTATATTTGGTGGTCATCTTTCTAAGGAGAAGAAGATTCTATTTGCAGCTAGCTAGAGCCATTTTTTTGAGCACCTGTGGCTTGAAAGAATCATTAGATTCCCTCATTTTTGTGCCTCTTGCTTGATGCAATTTTTACCTTTTTAAAATTTTAGTTCAAGTACTCTTTATGTCACTTGGAAGAACTTTTATAATCTTCTTTGGCATGAAGCTTTGGTTTTCTTCCCCCTCCCTTTTGGAATTTCATTTATTCAATGTAATTAGTTTATTTCCTAAAAAGATAAATTGAGTGCAGACTGCGAAATTGGATGTCGTAATTTGGCTGTACGCTGAAAATCTTCAGATGCGTGACTCAAGCAAAAACCTTAGTGGGCACGAAACTGTGCAGCAGGAGCTGTTCCCCATGGGATGCCTATTATTGCTGGATAAACTGGGATATAGGGTTACAAATTGAGCACACTTTCTCTATGGATAGTGATATAGTCATAGTGATTGGATATGAAAACCTTAAATGAGTCAACAATCTGCCGAAAGTGAAACTATTGAGCAGTTAGTGGAAATCTCCGTAGTTAATTATTATTATATTAGCTTGGAAATGTTGCTCGTTGAAAGATTAAGATGGGCAAGTGACAATATCTGCTGTGTTTTCTTATGTTTATAATTTATTGCAGTTGTCAAACTTTTGAAGGTGGCATTGCAGGAGAACCTGGATCTGAAGCTCATGGTGGGTATGTTTCTACTTTTCATCATTTTATCTTCGTGGATGCCAAGTTCAATACATTTTGTCGGTGGTAAGATGAACAATCATATGATTGTTTACGTGTAATCTCTAGATACTTTGAAGGTTCATAATATCAGGGAAGTTGTAGGTATCAATCTTATAATGCTTGACATTAAGAATATCTTTTTGTGTTCTTTCATTTCTCTGAATGAAATTCCAGATTCTCGATCATTAACTTAAGAATATCTTTTGTTGTTCCTATGAATAACCTTTTTTGTTCTTAATATTGACCTACCTCATCAGGTACACCTTTTGTGGTTTGGCTACTATGATTCTGATCAATGAGGTTCACCGGTTGGACTTGCGGAGTTTAGTTGTAAGACTTTACTGAGGAAAATTAATTATCATTCCTAATCCTCCGTTTCATGTTTGTTATAAGCTTGTCTTTTGGTTTCAATGCTACATGGTAAATAATATGCCTAATATTGAAACCCTGACATCTACTGTTTTACATTAGGAGTGGGTGGTGTTTCGTCAAGCTGGTTTAGAGTGTGGATTTCAAGGGAGAACAAATAAGTTGGTAGATGGTTGCTACTCGTTCTGGCAGGTTAGTTCCGTTCTGGTATTGTTTGATACAGTGTTTCTTGGTAACCATTTGATTAGCTTATGAAATCCAGGGAGGTGTGTGCTCGATATTACAAAGATTAAGTTTGAATATTGATAAACCATCGGTTCGATCTGATGCTCAAGAAGAAGGCTCTTCTATCAACAGCCTGTTAACTGGTATGCCATCAAGTCCTCTTCTTTTTGTTTTTCTTTGTTTTAAGGTAAACACACGTATGAATTAATTATCATAAATATGCTCAAGAATAAGACATCTTAAAAATAAAACAAGAATAACGTGAATCTAATGGCTTAATTTTGTTGGACGAATAACGGGTGAACATTTTTTAGCCTATTCCAAATGTCTTCATCATCATCTCACCTTTTTCTTTAAAAAAAATTATGTTGTCCTGTTTCAGCCAAATAGCGCATCACAAACTTGAAACTGCACAATTCCAAAACATGTTTTTCCTTTTGCTTTCTGAATCCAAAAATTCCCAACTGAACAAAGGTTAAAGATTCAACATTTCTTATGAGTCCAACTTGCATCAAACTGAGAGGGCAGTTTACACTACACTGTAGCCCCCCATTTACCCATTTCGTGGTCTTTTCTTAAAATATACCAACTTTAACGAAGAATAAACATTTCTTAGGAGTCCGCATATAGTTGAAGTATGAAATTTACACCACAGATTTGGTATCAACTTAATATCGTGTTTATACCTATGATTTCATCCTCAACGAGGTTAATCTTGTGATGTTTATTCTTCTCATTAGGTACAGGTACTTCTCAAAAGGTCAATTTAAATGATATTGGTTATGAGTTTATCAAGAAGCTTCCAAGTAGTCAACCTCTTTTCAACTGCTTAGCCTTGCAGCAATACATACTTCTATGCGCGCAGGTAAACATTAAAGAGTTATTTTATATATATTTTCTGTAAGAAACAGACGATATTAAGAAAAAACGAACGGAACAGCCAAACAGTCGGGTGAAGAGGAAACCCCCACCTAGATATTTTACATTACTAACTCAATAATTGGCTTAGTACTTTTGTCTTTATGTTTGTCATTTATATAGCGTTGATGTGATATGATATGTAAAATATTGAAACTGATTTGAGAATTATAAGTAATTGACTGACATCTGTGAAGATGTATGGTCATTGTACAAAATATCTGAATGTTCCTCTGTACTGGGAATCCTTGAATTCACCCATTTTAGATCACATTCATCATTTTATTCCACAGTGTATTTTTATAACCATAGTGAGTGATTTACCTGATAAGAGTTTTATGTTTTGTTTGTTCCTGTATTTTTGTTGTTCCAATATTGACAATCGTGTTTCCTGGAAACAATCATTTGTAACCCGGGTCTCTCTTTGTATGTATTCTCGTTTATTTAGTTCAGTTTTGCCCGTTCCTCGGATGCAGGTGCCAGAGGGTGGACTAAGAGACAAACCTGGGAAGCCAAAAGACTACTACCACACATGTTATTGCCTGAGTGGCCTCTCATTATGTCAGTATAGCCTGTCGAAGGAAGATTCTCCGCCACTCCCCAAGGCGGTAGTCGGCCCCTATTTTAACCTCTTGGAGCCTGTCCATCCGCTTTACAATGTTGTCTTTGAACGTTCCATTGAAGCACTTGATTTCTTTAGGGGGAAATAGGTAATCTCTTCCCCTTCACCTCTCTATAGCATACTCTTAGGCCTTAAAACTCAGATGGCTGTCTACTCTTCCATTTTCTTGGATGGGTTTATCTTGTGTATGCATAATGATAATGGATTTAATTAGGTTATGCCATGATATTGAGTTTTTATCTCAATGTCCTAATGTCATTTTTAGCTACATCTCTTTCATTGTTTGTCAATATCATAACCATGGAGAAGGGACCTTTGTTTGTTTACTATAAATTATCATCGATATCAAAGAGGATAAATGCTACCATATGTATCATGTTTATTAGTTATTTTCAAAGTAAAAATAGAAACAAATTGTTCTAAAAGAGGCCAAACAATTAGCAAACTCATGCAATATCGTTCTTGAAGGGTTTATTTTTTATTTTTTAATTTTTATTTTTAAGTTCAACATGTAGGGGTGAAGACTCGAACTTCTAATCTTTTGGTCGAAGATATATGCTTTAACTAGTCGAGCTATGCTTAGGCTGGTGTATCATTCTTGGAGCTGATTTTGAAGATCGTGTCCTATTTCCAAAATAATTATTACCCTATATTTTATTTTATTGATAGTTTTGGAAATGATGCAATAAAAAGAATCTATATAACTTGAGCTTTTACTTTTTATTATATATTTAAGAGAGAGAAGAAGAGTGGAAAATTTAAAGACAGACACACAAGCGTGCTTGCCAACACATCTATAGCTTATTCTTGGCGACCCTCGCATCTTAGTTCTTTTTAGTACAATAAATGTGAGAATGAGAGGTTGAATCTTTGACCTTTAGAGAATGATCAAGGTACCTTAATCATCGAGTTATGTTAGTGTTGGTATTTAGATCTTGACTCATACCGATCAGAATCTGATCCCACGAGAAATTGAGCATAAGGCTGTCGAATTGGTCTATTTCTTGTGTGTACCAATTGAAGTTTTTTAAAAATGAAGTTCAGACACCTTGCTGACCCTCAAACCAACCAAATCTATTATTATTCATTAAAATACATGAGAATTTATGGAGGTAATGCCTTTAGTTAAGCAATACTTGTGTCGGTAAATCCATTGTTAATTTAGTTAGACAATGCTTTATATTATTGTCATTTTATAAACTGATGCAATCCAAGATTTTCCACTTTATAGAAGTTGGAAGCTGCTCCAAGAATCTCTTTTTTTTCCACTTCTTCCTCTTCTTTTTCTTTCATCTTATGCCTAAAACAATTTATTTTAATTTTGGTGATAAATAATATTGTGCTTTATCTTGGTTACATCCCCAATGCAATTTTGATCAGAAAAAAGAAGAGAGATGAAATGGAAATGGAACTTTTAGAATTTGGTGAATCCTGAAATGGGTTTCAATCAAATTGAAGGAAGATTCAGTCCTCAGGAAAACAGACTTTTTTTTTTCCTTCTACATAACCAAAGATTATGTTATTAAAAAGAAGTCTCATCTTTGCAGGATTGAACTTCTAAACATGTCCCTAGAGCTTCCAGTGCAGAATGGTGGCCACATCCTTTACCTACCAAAGAAAGAGTAGCAATTTTGGTAGAGTAAAAAAAAGAAGAAAAATAGAGAAAAATGAAGCATAGTTTTAAAATTTTGCATCATTCTCATTGCGTGAAAGAAATGGGGAAAAGGTAACTTTTTTAGAACTTGGAGTTACTCATGAACTCCACCTCATATTTATTGTCAAACTTATATACCAGAACAGTACAATTGAAAGTACATCATATGATGAAAATCAGTGAGAAAAACCAGATCGATCCGCCGATAATAGATGGTGTTCATACAGACAAAGACGGAGTAAAGCTGAAATCGAGTCCCCAGAGCTCGAAGGATCCGCTAACGAAGTCGTAGTAACCACCCTTCAGTCCTAGGGTTCCATTCACCAAACCATCCCTCACAAATGGATAGGTTAGCAGATTCCCAAGTGATACTCCCACTGCTTCCTGCATTTTCAGAAAAAAAAAATGAAAAAAAGGCCATGAAATTTTCCGAATTAAGCGGTCAAATTATCACTTTTAATAGTTTAAGGACCTATTAGACACAAACTTTGTAAGTTGGAACCTCTGATTTTGAAGTGAAAAATGACATTATTACCTTCTCACATTGTGCACATAGTTCCCCAAGACCTGCATCACCATGCTTCGATTTCACCTTGGCCTTAGCAGGCAAACCAATTTTCACCCACTCTTCAATGAAATCACTGTATTGAAAACTCAGAAAATGTGAGTTCTAATCAGATTCAATACAATTTTTACGATGCTTGTTAAAATTTCAGTCGAAATATGTTTCGATAACTATTTCTTTTGAAGGTTGTCGTCAATTAGTATATTTTTACGTGTGACTATGTTGTTTAGTAGAACAAATGAAGCTACCACTCGTAAAATTACGGGTTTTGGAATTATGGTTTCGATTTGCACGATAAGATCAACTTTTACGAGTAATTTAATCGCGAAAAATCGCGAGCTTTTCTTTTTGAAATTTATATTGAATCGAAGAGAAATTGAAGGAGAGGGCTTACGTTGAGTAGTTTCCATCAAATGGGAAGGTCATAAGTCCCTTAATCCCACCACAAGCACTGTGGCCAATCACCACAATGTATTGCACCTGCATCAGTATAAATTCCAATTTTCTATTTTACATGGCACAAAAATGAAAAAATCGAATCTTAAATATTCCTATGAAAATTTAGAATCCGTTTTGTAATGTTCTATATATGTTATGTTTGTTTGGTAACTGTTCTATTTTCTCGTTTCTTATTTTTAAGAAATATTTTTAAAATTGTGTAGAAATTTTAGAAACAAAAAATTCTGAGTTTTTTTTTTTAAATAGAGATAAAAGGCATTATCATATCATTATTTATTTTTGAAATGCACAATATGTATAAAAAAATAAATATAAAAATTTGACTATTTAGTTTGAAAAATTAAATTTTATATAAAAATTTTATGTTTTTTTAATCTAAAATTTTAGACAACATAGAACAAAAAATAGTTATCAAACATGTTTCCGTTTATTTTTTAATAAAAAAGAGAGAACAAAAAGCAAGAAAGAGTTACCAAACATAATTATGTTTTTCTGGATTAAAAGAAAGAAAGAGATAACAAGAAAGATGAGATAGAATCGAGAAACAATAAGGTTCCTAAAAAGAGCTTTAAAGTTAAAAAGAAAAAAATGACAAAAACAAAACAAAATGAATGATAAAAGAAAGCCATCCAATCCCAAAATTTTTCTTTTTTATTTTTTAGAATATTAGATAGAATTAACCACTAAATTAGTTTCAAACTAACATAAAAATAACTTATTTATTTTTTTAGTTTTTTCCTCCTTTTAATGTCATTAATCTCTATCTATGTGTACGTGGGGAGTATTTTTATATATTTATATACCTTGAGATGCAGAACTGCATATTCAATGGCAGATCCAGTTCCTGAGAATTTGCTCTGGAAAAAGCTCAATATTTAGATTTATAACACACACAACAAAATAAATAATATTAAAAAAAGAGAGAGAAATGAAAATACCTGATCATATGGAGGGACCAAATTGGCAACATTTCTGACCACAAAAGCCTCCCCTGGTTGGAAATCAAGAACATGTGATGGGCACACCCTTGAATCAGAGCATGCAAACACCATAAACTGCATTTTTTCCACAAATAACCCTTCAATTTTTCTCAACATAATCCAACTTTAAGCATATTAATTATATCAAAAAAAAAAAAAAAAGTCATACCTTGGGGCTTTGGCCCTTTGCAAGTTCACCATATAACTCTGGATTCTTGCTGAAACATACAAAGGGAAGTCACAACAAGTCGGATGATATGCTTTTGGTAACTGTTTCTTCTTTTTATTTTAAAAAACTATGGTCAGTCAACATTCATGGAATCGTGTTACTACCCGCATCAGCAATTCGGGCAAATCGAAGAAAAAATGAGGGAGGTAATTAATTATACCCTCACGTACTTTGAAAGATTTTAAAGTCTTTCGATCCATAACATACCTCTTTAAGATTATAGGCACAGACACGACAAAATTCAATATTATCCCAAGAAAATTGGGGCTTAATTATTCAGAAGTTATAAAGGAAAAAAAATTTTACTCATATTTCTCCTTCTTGAATTGAATGAAACCAGATTTGATTCTGTCAACAGGATCAAATGCTGGCTTCCCTCCATCTGCAGTTTTCAATTCTGCTGTTATCTGCTCCACCTTTGATGTTGCTGCTGCTTTCAAATCTCCTTTCTCTCTGCACCCACCAAAATATAATTAATAATTAATAATATATACCACAACTTTTTTTATAAAAATAAATAATTATATATATTCAAGACCTTATTTGCAGTACCTGAGGAGCTTCTCCAAAGCTTCAATGGCTTCCTCATATGAACCCATATCTTCTTTCTGCAACAAGCAAAGAAATATTAATAAGAAATACAAAGTTATATATATATATATATATAACAAATAATAACGAACTAATTCCTAAACATGCTTAATTTTGAATAACAAAAAGTCTAGCAAAACGAAAATCTTACCAAACGAGACTTTTCCAGCGAAGAGGAAGGTATTGAAATGAAATATTTAAAGAGAAAATTTTGGTTAAATTTAGAGATTAATTTGGTGTGCAATTCGCCAACTAACTTCTGCTGTGTTTTTTTTTTTTTTGAGCTTTTATTTATTTATTTATTTTTAAAGGTGGAAATAAAGAGACTTTTTTTAACGTAACAATTATGTTGTGAAAGGGAACAGATGGGTGAAGTTGGGATGCCATGCATTACGTTACATGTCGGTTACATTAAAAAACATCACAGTTCAGTGGGATGTTGCCACGTGTCCCAATGGGAGACCAATAGCAGCTTGCCACGATGGAGGAAAAAAGGTTGGTGGGTTCTGCGAGCAATCCACGTGACATGCACGCGTATGAGAAATCACTTTCCCCACCTCATTTCTCACTGCACCCACCCATGTCAAACTATATGAATGTGGGTGATGAAAGACATCACCGACTGCCACCATTACAATTTTCAAACGAATAAATATTATTTTTAAAAAATAAAGGTTCATTTTGATGCAAAAAAAAGAGTAAAATTAAAGTACTATGCACCCACGTCAATTCGTGGAAAGAATAGTCAATTCGAGTAGAGTACAGTAGACGAGACACACGTATATATACTCTTTTTTTTTATGCTCAGAGACACCCGCATCTATCTCAAGGTCCGACCTCCCAAGAGATATGAAAAATTTTTGGTATTAAACTCATCAGAAAATTTAAACTTGAGACATTTAAATCAATATGATCAAGAGAGACCCTAAATCCTTACCAATCAACTTACCCTTTCGAGGTGACACCTTATCAAGGTCAATAATTCTATATATCACTTTGTAATTGTAACGGTGGAACTAAAAAATGTGAAAGATGAGAATTAATGGTACAAAATTAAATGTGGGTGAAATGAGAAATATCTTTCCTCACCCACATTCATATTTGATGTGTCACCCACGTAAGAAATGAATATGTGGGGGTGAAGAGAGAGACATTCTGTTGAAGAATATTCATGGTCTCAATTCTGACAAGTGTACCTCTCCTCTCTGTCTCTTAACACTTTATTATTTTCAAATGATTTATTATTTTTTTTTATCAGAAAAATAAAGGACAATTTTGGTATTTTATATATTGTATCCAAATTTTTGGGAAGAAATGGGCAAATTCCAAACCAACACTTTCTCCAACTGACAGCAAACTACCTAAATTCCTAGCTAAGCTATCACTAAAAAACAAACAAAACAAAAGATTCAAAAAACGCACAGATTAAATATTAATCCATCCAAGAAATAAACTCCTAATAATATATAATCATATGAATGTAAATGCACAGATGAAAATTATTCGATGGGGCTGTTTTCTAACGACCGTGGCATAATATAACTGTTTCATACATCTACATTACTAAAGTTAGTATTGTTTTTTAATTTTCTATTATACATCCAACGATATAAAACAGTCCGACACATTGTTTCTTTTCATGAAAATGCTGGGAGAGATATGGAGAGAGGGAATGGCATACGTACCCAAGTGGGGGCGATGAGAGGGGCAGGGGCGGCGAAGACGGGTCGGTTTTGGATGAGGCTCGGGACGGAAGGAGAGGAAGAGGAAGAGGAAGAAGGAAAAGAAGAGTTGTTGAGTTTGGCAAAAACAGAAGGGCGAAATGAAGAGGGCTTGTTGAGAGAGAGAGAGTGAGAGTGAAGGCAAGCAGTAGTGTTGATCGAAGCCGTCGACATTGTGCCACAAAGCCTCACAATTGCATGGCTTTATAATATAAAAGCTTTTGAATTCCTTTTCTTTGGGATAATGAAAGTGAACCAAAACTCAACCACAGCTTCTTCTTTGCTGGATCAGATTTGGGTGTTCCAAATTTCTCTCTCTCTCTCTCCCTCTCTTCTCCATTGCAATGCCTTTTCTCCACATATTCAATATTGAAACCTACTCTCTGCTCCAAACGTTTCAAGAGATATTATCTAATGACGATCGCTCTCGACTGCCGTACACTTCTACAACAAATTAGACTTTTAACGACACTAATAAATTTTAGGAAGATTATTGGCTACAACAAAGATAATTAACAATGTTTAAGCTAATTTGAACTTAAAGAAGTTTACTAGTCAGCACCTAGCACCTCTTATCTTATATAGAAGAGTATTGGATTTTTGACAAATAAGATACGAAGGTAAAGAAATAGGTTTTTTTTAATAATGAGCGGTAAAAAATTCAATGATAGTTAACATAAAGATAAGTGCTCACTAGTCGACACCTAAATATTTTCCTTAATGAAATCAATTGTTTAGGATAATACTTAGGGTTGTTCCGAGCGAGAATTTATGTCTAACGACCCTTAGAAAATTGATAGCTCATTATTTAAAAAAATAAAATAATAAAAAATCTGAATTTTTACATTTTTCTCTCGGTTGTCAAATATTTAATTTTGGTAAGCACAAAATACATCCTAACCTAAAAAATTTTGATAGAAAAGGTAAACTTTTGTGGTAATTTTAAAAAATTATACATATGTATGGAAATAGAAAGTAAAATATTGTAATTGTCTTTTTTATAATTTTAAAATGCGACCCGACGGTTAAGAATCTGTTATTTCTTAATATTATAAGATGATGGTCAAAACAGTCCACAAATTTTTTTGTCGGCGAGCTAATTCTTAGTAACATTTTTTAAAATTTGGCACAATCTTAAAAAACAAAAACAAATATATCAAACTACTTTATTTTAACATATTACAAAAAAAATGTTAATATAAAAGTTTAATTTTTTATTTAAATAATATTTTTATCTGTGTTTTAAATTTGGGTTCATTTTAGTTTTCTATGAAACATCTATTTTAATTCTTGTATTTTGACTTTGATTCAAGTACTTTTAAAAAATAATTATTTTAATTTTTATCAAATTTTTTTCTATCACAATTTTAGCACAAGACTTTCTTGAAATATTACCATAAATTTATATTAAATAATTTTTATTGTGTATAATTAAAATTTTATAAATAGGAATTAAATTGGACGTTGAAACAAAACAAAGTCTCAAGTATTTTATTTGGTTGGAAAAAGTAGTGTTCTTTCTCTCTCTAGGAATAATGAGAAAAATGTAGATAAAATGAGGCATGGTTGGATCTCAAAAATTTGATCCTGAATCCCCAAAAAGGAATATGTACCACAAAATTATGATATGAAGCATTTGTGTGAATGAGAGACAATGGGAAAGAAAGAAGAGATATCCTCGACCTCTTATCCTCAAAATGGACTCCAATGGCAAACAATTATGACACATGGACCATTTTCAAGCTCCCTCGTATCTTCTCTCTCCTCTCTCCCATATCTCACTCTCTCTTACCTTTCTCTCACTACAAGCAAAAACTTTTCCCATCCATTTCAAAAAATAATTATACCAACACATGACATCCCGTTCAAACATAAATAAACCACCAATTTAAAAGTTTAAGTTGATGGATTGGATAAATTTAATTTATTTACGAATATTTAATAATTTGCATGGTTAGAGAAATTTTAAAATAAAGTTGTTAGTTTATTGATGTCAAATTTAAATTATGAATTATTGAGACTAGGTTGATAGTCATTTCATTTTTTTTTCTATTTTTAAAAATTAAACTTTGTTTCTATTTTTAAAAATCAAACTTATAAACATTAATTTATCGTATATTTTGTCAAATAGCTTTTATAAATATTTTCAAAATCTACCGATCAAATTTTATTTAAAACTTTTTTAAAAATTTGATTAAGAATTCAAATATGTTTTAAAAGTCAAAAATTTTGTCAATGAATTGAACAACATAAATTTTAAAAATAACAAACTAAAAATAAAATGGTTATGAAATCATCCTGATCAAGTGATTTTATTATAATCATCTTTTATATACACACTAAAATTATATAAAAATTAGAAAATTTGAAAACATTGAAAACACAGTATAGAAATGATCATCTAATCCAAATTCTCCGATAAACACGATCGTTGAAGGAATTGAAGATGTTTACCTCGGTTGTTGGGCCGGGCTGGAAGTTGTGGGCTTGAATTGGGCCTCGCGAGAAGTCATTAAACAAGGTAGATGGGCCGACACACAACAGGCCCAAATAAACAGAGCCCTATGATCGCATGGACCGGGGCGCTCCGATCTGAGATTGGGCAGTTCCGTTCCGGCGCCGGCGACGGGGAAGAGAGAGAGCGGAATTTCGAATTACGCGGAGGAAGTTTGTGGAAAACCGGGTGCCTTCTCCGGCGAGAAGGCGGCGGAATGAAGATGAAGCCACCGTCTCGTCTCCCATGGCGGAAATGTTTCGAGAGAGAGAGAGAGAGAGAGAGAGAGAGAGAGAGGAGGCGTTCCATTGATTGGAATTTGAAGGAAGTTGGCGACAGAAAATGGCGAAGAAAGGCGTTACGTACAAGTTACACATTACAATACAATGTCGACATTCTCTTGACATTGTTTCGATGAGTCGGACGCGAGTGGGGGCCACAGCGCTAAGGAAACGCCACCCATGACTCTAATGAGCTCATATGGAGCCACCTATACCAATTAGTAACAAATATGGTCCCAAGGTATCTCAATTTCATACAAATATTGGTAAAATGATTATATCGATAGATATTTATGTAAAAGTTAAAAGAAATTAAAAAATCGTAAAAAATATCAAAATTAACAAATCAATATTTTTCTATTTACAAATAAATTTAAGATTGACTAATAATAATATTATATATATATAATTGAATGAAAATTTCAATTTATTCCTCGTGTCGATGTCGAATCCATGAATACATAGAAATGTTGATGGACATGACAACGTATCGATGGATATTTAATATCATGATTAATGTACATGTTTTCGACTAAAAGGTAAAGAGTTTGACTGATTTTCATAGGTGAATCAACCCAATAAATCAAGTGAGTGAGTGAACAAAGTGTGAGTCTTATCTCAAAGTGGGTCCATATTCATACTTTTGTAATAAAAGTTTATTTGTTGGAGCAATTATTTCTTTCCTTTTTAGCTGCACTAATTTACTAATTTACTGAACATAATATCCTATTCATATTACATTGTGAATATTATTACATGTATGAAGTAGGGGACACCAAAGAGCAATTTACAGTTCAAAATGTGATCAAACTACTTGGGAGTTAGTCTAATTGGACATACAGAAAATGCAACACAACGAGCCGCTTTCGCCAGCGTAAACCGCTCATTTTCTGTCAGCGGTCTTTCAATTACCTTCACAATATTTGCATCCTTCGAAACAATACCACTCATATAAGACACATACCAATTCCCAAAATACGTCTCAAACTTTAAGTCTAAGGTTTATTTAGTCACTGAAGTTTTAAAAAATTTCATTTACATCTTTAAATTTTAGACTATATTTCTGTTTAGTCCATTCCATAAACGGAATACTAAAGTTGTAGGTCTATTAAATGAATTTTGGCCGAGTTAGCATGATATGACAAACAACTTGGTAGATTAACAGAGATACCACATCAACGTTATGTTGATGATATTAACAATAGAGTCTAAATGAAAGTATCATTCAAAGTTCAAAAACATAATTAAACCTTCGGTTTATATATTATTTTTGTCTCTGTACTTTTAGAACATCTATTTTAGTCTCTAAACTTTTAAAGAGCGACTAATTTGGTCCCATTATTTTCATCTCATTTCTTTCTATCAAAATTTTAGCACGATACTTCACCCACCAAATTTCTTGAAATGTAACCATAAATTTGTAACTAAAAGTTTCTACTGTGTATAAATTTTGTGTCTAAATTTTACAAATAAGGACTAAAATAGTTATTTTTTAGAATTATAGAGATCAAAACAAATGTTTTAAACATACCAGGACTAAAGTACCAAATAATATTTAAACTTAAGACTAAATAGGGTTTAAAAAGACGACTTACTTTTATTTGCGGTTGAACTGAAGGCCTAACACTGGCTGTATCACCAATGACTATTACGTTGTTGACATTCCCTCTATCATCCCTTTCAGCAGGTGAAGTTGTTGAGTGCCTCCACTGGCCATTTGTGATGTACTTGTAGTAGTACCTGAAAGCCCATCAAAATTAAATATTGCATTTAACACTACATTTTCTTTCCATTCTTTAAAAGTGGCTCTTTATTTTTTGGCTATTCTATTACATCCGTAGAATTGTGCAGAGTGTTTGATAAGTAAATAAGCCACTCATTTTTATGAACAATGAACTTCCAAGTTTTCTAAGTTTTTGTTCCTCAGCGGACACATTTTTACATGATAGAATAGAGATTCGAACTTTCAAACTCATAAAAAAGTTACCACTACCAATACTTTAATTAATTGAATCATGCTCAAGTTGACATTCTTTTAAAAAAAATGAGTACCCATAACTAAATTTTAGAAAAGAACAAAAATTCACGTCATATTAATGAAATAAAATGATGTTAAACTAGGTAGAATGAAAGAATTCAAATAACTATGCCATTTGAAGTGACGCAGAAAATTCGAGTTGAATTTAGTACCGATGAATAGATGAGATTATCCAATGATGCTAAAAACGCCATGAAAATTTGAAACCAAGATCATCAACAGAGAAGATGGATTTAGTATCAAGATAATGTATTTATACTTACTTTCCCTGAGGAAGTTTCATTTCTACTTCATATCTGGGCCCACCCTTGTGACTTGCCTTGACCGGTTCTTTCCAGTTACCAGTAAAATCTCCAACCAAATTTACATCCTCCCCCTGTGCCACACAAAAAAGTTGGGAATAGATATTTTTTTCTTCACAAATAGAATAATGTGAAGATACGCAGACTAGTTCTACAGGTTACCTCTTGTCCATTCCATACGAAGGTAACAGCATGAGTGGGGGGTCCATCATGTCTTCCATTTTCCACCATTGCTATCAGATCCCATGTAGCCCAAGCGATTGCTGGCCTGCAAAAAGATTTTGAGAATGTATTTTAAATCTAAGAAAAGAAATATAAAAGCGAAGATTGAAAACATAATCCTTATCAAATGAACTGATAAATAGAAAATAAAAATTAGGCTAAATTATAAAAAAAATACCCTTCAACTTTGCCATTTGTTTAAAAAATATCTCTACCCTTTCAAAAGTTTCAATACTATCCTTAAATTTTTATAATTGTTTCAAATATATTGAGAAAACTTCTACTAATATTTTGAATGAAAAGTTGATGTGACAATTAAAGAGTAAGCTTGCCTAGATTCATTTTAAAAGATAAGAGACAAGAAAACATCTGTTAATATTTTGAATGAAAAGTTGATGTGGAAATTAACGAGTAAGCATGCCTATATTAGGTTTGAAAAGATGGTTAGTGTGAAAAAGACTAGATTAGAATACTATTTTGATACTTTTAATTTCAACTTTAGTTCATTTTAGTTATTGTACTTAAAATGATCATTTTGGTCTCTGTACTATTAAAAAATAACCATTTTAGACCTTATTTACAAATTTTAACACATATTCTACAATGGAAACACATAATCCTTATTAACGAACCTGTCAGGTTTGCAGGAGTGCAAACTGGTGATAAAGTTATAAGCTGCATGAAGAGAAGTATCGGTCATCCAGTGTAGATATGCAATCACACTTGCTGGAGATCGATCAAAACCAGTGGTACAAGTTACAAAAACTCGGTGCTTCTTTTTCAACAATCGTAGAAGTAGGCCCACACAGAATGGAAGTTTTTTCCTCAAATCATAAGAATCTCCCTCCCTGAAAGAAAATAAATTTTATCAAATCAGTCACGCTACGATGTTTTTAATTGCTACCTCATGGCATTCACACAATAGAAGAATCACATCTTGACAGAGCAATATTAGTAAAGAATTTTTTAAAAAAAATATATATATATATATAAAGAATTATATAGCATTCAAAGGAGTTATAATTCAATCTCTGACTAAAAGGAGTTAGTTTAGGAGATTGAAAATATTCTTATGAAACAACCACAGTGATAAGCACATTCTTTCAACTTGAGCGGGATGTGGTACAAAGCCTTAACTCACCTGATGGGGTAGTTGATCATGAGAATATCAAATTTTTGGCATGACTCATTGATTAACTTGGAATTAATTCCCCAGTTTCCTGCCTCAGTTGCACTTTGAAAATTCAGTACAGCAGTGACTCCCTGTAGCAGAAGTTCAAAACAAGTGTAACCAAGATGGACCAAGAACAGAACAGTGCAGACGAGCATCAGGAAAAGCAAATTTCAACACACAAGGGTGGCGTATTTGGGAGTGATGGTTGGTATAATGAGTGATTTTAAAAAAGAGATTTAAGTATAATTGATTTTCTAAAATCACCATCCAAGTAATACCTTAAAAAATCAATTTAAATGATTTTAAACTTTCTTAAAATCAAATTTTTAATTTGCCAAATATGATCAATGGAAAGGAAAGTAAATTTTGACAATGACGAAAGTGATTTGGCCTAAAATCACTTTCAAACACACTCTAAGAACATGGTTCAAAAACTAGGTCTAGTTGTACTCGTCTAAATATGCAACAAGACACAGAACGACAACATGCCACATAAAATTTAGGACGACATCAACTTTTGGTATCATAAAAATCTAGTGAGTATCTTGATATTGGATTACACCTTTTCTCCAATTTTTTGAGAATAATGCTGGAAGATCATCTACAGCATAGCTAAGCAATGAACTCCAATAAGAGGTGCCTCCTAATGGTTACTATCAGCAACATGAACCTCTATGCATGCATTACTGATGGTTATATTACATAAACAAACATTGAAAAGGCACTAACCACGCTATTTGACAAAGTCTCCACTTCTGCTTCAGTCTGTATACATGACCCCACATAAATTTGCTCTGTGATCTATCAGCACGGCACGTTTAAATCAGAAGGTTAGCACCACGCTATGGTATGAAGCATGAAAAGGCAAAAAGTTTGCTCTCTCAGTGCATTAACAAATTCTTGATCCAAAATGTAAAATCTGTACGCAATCTACAAACGGTATTAAATTTTACAATGAAAACAGAAAACCCACCTTACTGTAGCTCATACCACGAGAGTGATCATAATATAGCTCCCCTTTCGACCGTTCTAACGCCTTTACGTATTCATCTAGAGGGAAGCTCCCATGAGCCCATTCTCCATCTCCAGGCTCCTCTTCAGTAAATATACCAACAATTTGGCTGATTTGAGGCGTGAGAATTTTTCTCTGCATATGTGATTTTACATCTCCATTTTGATAATTAAGAAATTTCCAACCTTGTGATGTTGAGAACTTAGAGGAGAAAGTCGTAAAGCCAGAACTCCCACTGCTTGCATCTGATGCTTGTAAATTTGATGCCAAAACTTCTTTCTTCCAAGTAGCAATAGGTACTCTACCTCTGTTAAATAGAATATCTAGATCGTCTGAAAGCAGCAGTTGTTGAATCGGAAATGGCGTGAAAGGTCTTTCAAGAACCAGACTAAAAGACCCTGCTTTCTCCTTCAGCATCATCCTGAAGAAACCAAATACTGAAAATAAAACAAACATAAAAATGATGAATGGGGAAAATCTTCAAAATCAAATCATAGAAAAATTCTATCTACTTTCAAGACTAAGATGCTTAGTTCATACATTTTCAACACTAGGTCAAATTTTTAATATTAAAAGGCAATGTAAGGATAAAATGCTCTATCAAGTGAAAAGTGCATACTGTGTATCACCAAAGTCTTTGATCTCTATAAGCTTGACGCCTGATGAATCGCTTGCCTTCTTTAAAGTGTCCCCCACCATGATTATTCTTGACTTTTCAGCATTACCCTATAAAGATTAAGTTTAAGGCATCACTCTGGAAGTAAAAAAGAAACACGTCAAAATCAATGCGAAAACATTTTAATTACAATGAAGTATGAGACAACTAATATTTCTAGGGCTCTAATTCTGGTCCAATTCTGATTCTCTCTGTTGTATCAAATGTCAATTTATCCCTATTAATCATCTCTATCAACAGATGAATTCGAAACTCAAATCATGCTCTGGCAACATTTCACTTTCTTTGTAGGAAGGACGAATTAGAAACAAAATTTCGCATGAACATCCATAGAAAAGGTTCGCAGCTCAATCTAAAGTTCAGCCAAATGGTACTCCAAAAACAACACCACAGAACTCTAAGCAACAAGATTGAAACTCGAAAATTATCAAAACAAAATAGAAATACCCCTTTCTTGAGCGCATGAACAAAGATTCTTCCATCGACAGAAATCGCGAACCGAATGCCGAGCGGTTTCTCAAGAGTAACCATGTACTCATTGAGGTTCATCTTAAATGAAGAAGAAGAAGAAGAAGAAGAGCCATCCGTCATCGCGAAAACCTTAACAACTCGACCATTGAATCGAGCTTTCACCCTCGGACCAGCCAGTATAAAATTTCTTCCCCAAAACAACGAGGAGCTACTACCTCTCAACAATGGCGAAGAAGAACTATCAATAGTCCGCGTACAAGGAAGCTGCAGAACCGCCATTTTCGAACTCAAATTCCACTCCTCACAAGACTGAAGATCGAAATCCCAAATCGGTTTTGTGAGAATCGGAAATTTGCAAAGACGATTAACGTGGAACATAGGTGGGTCCCACTCACGAGGATATTTATTATTTTTATTACTCTTTTTTTCTTTTTTCTTTTTTTTTCTATTCATCTGCGTGGGCGACCATGAATTCAGGTGGTACGCCTGTTGTATTAGCGAATTATGGTCCAGAGAGAGAGTAAATTCGTCATTTCGTACAATTAAGGGGACACGTGGATTGTTTGATTGGATTGGTGTGTGATTGTAGATTAACAATGCTCTATCGAGAAGTAGAGAAACAAAACTTCCCGCCAGATTTTATTGATGTCATAAATATAAAAGGTAAAACGTGCCAACACAGCATTTAGATTCAGAAGGTATCCAATTGGGATAGAGGACACGTGTCGTGATATCATTTACGTTCAAATGAACGGTATATGATTGTTTGAGATTCCAATCACCCAATCAGATTAGGCAATTGGTTTAGGTTTAGATCCATGTAGATAATTCTAAATTCTATGAAAATATTAAAATCAATTCATGCTTATAAAATTCAAAATATTTAGGGGAAAAAAATTTGTCCTTATGAATTTTGAGAAGTATCAAATTTCAGCAAATCCTGTAAGAACATTTGAGAAATATCAATTGATAGTATGAATAAAAAATGGATATTTTTACAATATATATCCATTATAGTGCAGAGATTATGTGACTTGAGAGGAACATGGTAGTAGGTAAGCTTTTAAAATATCGTATGCATCATGACAATTTAATTACTTTAAAGTATTTAATTTATGAAGGTCATGTTTTAAGAAACTATATGAACAATCTCAAATACTACTATTAGTTCAATGTATGTGAAATAATATATGATGGTCGTGAACTACCAATCCTTTTATAAAGTTATAATGTGTAAGATTGACGAAACTCATGTGAATGAATGCATTTTACTAAAGCATTACTCTTATCTAAGATTAAGATTGAGTATTAAAAATGTTCAAATTTTGGCTTGAATTTTGAAAATAATTTTTAAAAAAAGAAAGAAAATAACAAAAAAAAAAAGTCATTGCTTGAGATTTCACTAGTGTTTCCATAGTTTGTTAGTTAAGTTATTAGGTGATACTAGAAAACCTAGATAGGTCGTAGTTCAACGAGGTGAGACGAGAAGCTAGTTGAGCCAAGAAGCAACCAAAACTCAAATATATGTATTATAACACAACCAGGTAGGTCCTAGTTGAACTTTGGGTTGGTTCAAGTGGTCTAACCTTGGTCGGATCTACTATGATCAATTGGTTTAGTTCAACTTGGTTGGGAGATGTTTGTCCTGGTGAGGTACTCCTCCCCTCTGGTAGGGTGCTCCAGTCCCTAATCGAGTCAGGTCTAGTATACTTGGATGCTCTAACTCTAATCAAGTTTAATCTAGTCTACTAGTTACTCTCACCCATATTAGAGACAAACTCTCTCAACTAGAGTATAAACTATCAAATGACATATCGAAATGTCGAGAGGTCTGACATTTCGGTTTCGTTTTCCTCCTATATCAACAAAATATCATCTCACATTTCAATATTTTCAAGACATGTTGCCTTTCGAGATGTCAACCACCAAAATTCAAAACTAAAAAGATTTTAGCAGACGGCCACTATCATATCCAAGCCAAAGCCCAATGAAAGAAATGTATTTATACCCAATATCACCTTTCTTTTTCCATGACTTCAGTGATGCCAACCATAAGGTTCAAAGTTCACCTTCTCCTCCTCATACTAGTCTTAATTTCAGACTGATAATTATATAATATTTTAATTATTTTTGTTTTTTTTTTCTATTTTCTTATATTTTAAAATTATTACTATTCTTTTTTAAAGGAATTTTATTTATTGGTATTTTTGTCAAAAACATTAAGTTTTATTTAATCATTTTCTCAATTTATTTTATGTGTATAATTCAATTTATCTGTATGTTTGAATTTGAATTTGAGCTCTTAAATGTTTCCAACTTTTATTTCTTGGAATATTTTACTAATTGATTATATGAAAATTGTATTTTAATTGTATATTGAGAGATTTGTGGTTGAATTGGAATGGTGATAAATCCACTTTCCTTCACATCTCAATTTTTCTTGTCTATTTATTGTGTAATCTTGGAACATATCAAGCCAGAAGTGTGGAGCAAAGTTTGTTTATTCTATCAAATTGTTCAAGCATTGTTTATGATGTAAAATTTTGAGAGAATTTTTTATGTAATTCGATAAGTGAAATTTTGTGAGTTGTTTTTTTATTTTGTGAGATTTCTATCGAGTATTGGAGAAGACACATCCACCATTGAAGGGAGTTCAAGCGATGGTCTGCAATATAAGGGGAGCTTGTGTTTGAAAAGATTCAATCGAAAGAGGAGTCGATCAAGTATTGCGACATGATTTAAGAAGGAGTTCTTTTTGCATATATAAGTCAATATTGATCATAAATTGTACTAACTTTTGATTGTTAATCTTATTCTTTGGACGTGGTCTTGTAGGGTAGGTTGGGAAACCGAACCACGTTAAAAACATCTTTGTGTCACCTCAGTTTATTGTTTTAATTTTTAAGATCCAAAAATTTGAAACTTTAAAAATAGAATAATATTTTAGCAAGCTAGTTATAGTTAGATCTTTCAATATTAAAACATTTTAAATTTATTTTATTTTTATATATAATTTTTTACGAATTTCATAATTTTTAAATTTTGAAACAAAGGATCCTTTTATTTATATTTACGTATTTTTCATCATTGTCTAATATTATTTGAATTAAAAAAAACCATCCAATAGTTTTATTGATATTTATATATGTTTCATAAATCTTTTTTTGAAATATCCATCAACATTATATTTATATTAATATTTTATATATAATGACAAAATAATGATTAAGTAATTGAGTCAGAATC
Source organism: Momordica charantia (assembly GCF_013281855.1). NCBI lineage: Eukaryota > Viridiplantae > Streptophyta > Magnoliopsida > Cucurbitales > Cucurbitaceae > Momordica > Momordica charantia. The sequence continues at coordinate 11,570,929 of NW_028275166.1, read as the reverse complement.
GATATTAATATATAAATATTATAGAAATGACAATTAAAAATGGGTGGATTATAGCCTAATTAAGTTATAATTAATATCTCATTCATTAACTTAAACAATTTTTATCAATATCCATGATTCATAACTTTCGTAATTTTTTTTAAGGATCCTATGGAGTCTAAGGAGGCGTTTGGCCCGCAACTTCGGCATCTGTAACATCGGTTTGTTAAGCTTGTGGAGTTGACCTTGAGATATTGTGTAACAATCGATTTGTGTAGCTTGTGTTTGAAGTACAAGGTTGTAACTTGTTTGAGCAGCATGTGTTTGGGGTAGGGTTGGGTAGTCTTGGTTTAATGTTTTTTTTTTTTTTTTGCTTTTTTTTCATGCCTTATTTAGGGAAATGTTCAACCATTTATTTAATATAATTAAATTAAATTTGTAAACAATCTTGTAAGAGGCAATTAATCCATCGATTTTTAATTTTGAATTTCTTAATTTATATTTTTTAATAATAATTTTCTTCATTTTTTTCTAGTTCGCAACACAAATTAAATTTTAAACTCAATCAAATTGATATCATAGTTTCAACCAAATTATATTTAATGATAAAAAAGTTTTAAGAGTATTGTAACACAAGTAGTGATCTACGTAATTACATCAAAAGTAAATTTCATCATACTATTTTCTAATATTAGTTGTTTCTAAATGTAATAGTTAACAATTCAATAATTTCTTTTAACATGGATAATCTAAAATTAAATATTATTTAATTCATAAGGCCAAAAACCTTTAATAATTTGGACTTACTTTAAATATCTTTTACAAACCTACCAAAGAGATTTGTTATTTCAAATATTATTCTCAACCCATGAATATATTCGACAAACTTTACAGGATCTGCATGATATCCATCATTCAATGTCTCGTAAATAATCCTCTATCATATTCTCCCTCACGACTTCCCCCATTACCATTACGTGTGCATGATCAACAAACGGTTTTATAAACGTTACTAATTTAAAAGTTCTTACTCTTTTTTCTTTTCAAAAGTAAAATGCTTAACCTTTATTTAATTACTGAAAACGTGGAAAATATTTAGAATATATATTTAATATTTATTTATAACGGATGAGATTGGGCTTCCCCAATCGGCCATCAACTCACACGTGTCGTCATCTGCGCAGCCCACCAGTGGCGGACGGATCATAATATTTAATTATGGTTTATAATTATTGTTTCCCCAACTTCCACCCTCCACTTGGCTCCAAAAAGAAGGGTGGCCAAATCCAAAATCCCAAATTCCTTCCACGCCACTCTCTGTTCTTTCTTCATTCATTTTTTGACTAACTAATGACAATGGATACGCCAAAATCAATTTCCCAAATCCCACCCAACATTAAAGTTAAAAAAACAAATACATAAATAAATATTTAAATATTACTATAGTCACTCTATTTCTAAACTGTCTATTTTGGTTTATGTAATTTTAACTTTTGATTCATTTTTGTACTTTTAAAATTTCTATTTTGATCGTTGTACTACTTAAAAAAATGATAATTTTGATCTCTTTATTTTATATCATTTATTTCGATCATAATTTTAACATGACATTTTACACACTAAATTTCTGTAACTTATCAATGAATTTGTATCAATGCAGACGTAATTTTAAAAGTACAATTATTGAAATGAATAAAATTTGAAAATAAAGAGACTAAAATGAACCAAAGTAAAAAATACAGGGACTAAAATGGCCGAGAAAACAAGTCATGGATTGATTAGTTGTCACATAAGTTAAAATATAATTTTTTTTTGTGGATGCATAGTGTTTAGCTTGCAAAATGAAACTTATACCACTTAGCGTTTATAAGTGTAATTTATAATTATTTATTACGTTTTACCAACATGAGCTCAGTTGCTTAAAAAAAGGTACTAAACAAAAAAGAACCAAAACAACATTTGAACCATTTTTATGTCATGCATTAATACAAGTTTGAACTTACCAAACATAGATTAAATAAGAGAATGTTTCTAATACTAACTTATTTATAGAGCTCAAACACGCGAACACAAGCCAAACTTACTAAAATCAAAACCTAAACATCCCCTAATTGAAGTTTATCAATTTTTCTCACTTGAATTTGAAAAATTATAATTTCTTTCCTTTTTTAGTACATCATTTATTTCGTAACAACAGTAAAAAAATTTTAAGCGAAGAAATTAATGTCAAACTCGAGACCTAGCTTAATTTATTGAGACATATATTTTTTACTTTCAAGAGAATTAAAAAATAGCACACATGGAATTTTTATTTATATTTATAATATTAGGTTTAAAATTTTATAAAAATAACATAAATTACAAAATTATACCATAAAAAGTCACCTTTATGACATTTGAAAAATAAAAAGTGATGATATTTTTATAAATACATATTTATTTTACGTGATTTAGTATAATTTTCGTTTTTTTCTTATTATCTCAGGGTTGGAATTGAATTGGGTTTATAAATTTAGAGAAAAAAAAATCCCAATTAAACTTCATTGTATTGCCAATATTCTGTTAGACTTGTTTATCCCAAATTTCATCAAAATCCTCATATGGAATCCCAAATATAATTTAACTTTATACAAATCTTCAGTTTATATTCAAAAGATGAAATAAAAACTTGTTCATCAATCCCTTTTATTTTTCCATTTTACATATCTAAACATTTTGATGTAGAAAGATGAATGAACCTCATGATCAGAACTTGAAATTGCAAAATTAAATGCTCCATTATGGAGCGGCTCTGCCCAATCCACTGACGTTCGTCCAGAAACCAACCAGGTCCGGCTTGTAAGGAAGGTACGATTTTCTCTTACCTTCTTCTTTCAAGGTTCGATTCCTCACGTAGAATGATTCGTGCGCCGAGAATATCCTCTTCTGATCTCCGGCGGATCTCCGGCCGCTCGATTTTTCGGCGACGTCACCGGAATGAACTTTCTTCTCCTTCAATTCCTTCGCCGGTTTCGTCTCCGATTTGATTTCTTTTGATTTCTTCGTTGCGGCTGAAATCGTCGACGGCGTGAAGGAGACGTACGAATTCTTTCCGTCGCTGTGGCTCCTCCGGAGGAGGTCTCGGATCCCCCACCGCTTCGTTGACGACGATCCGGTGGATCGGCTCTTCTTGCACGGCAGATTTGGCGTTCCGACGGATTCAGGTTTCCACACGCAGTACGTTCCAGACGGAATTCCTTCCAATTCGTCCGCCGCGGACGACGACGACGATGAAGGCGACGGCGGATCGTTATCGCGATCTCTGATTATAAGCTTCTCCAACGGAATTCGAATCTGCTGCACGATTACCGGATCTCGATCATCGATCTCCGCTCCTCGAACCTGACGTTCCTCAAACAGAAGATCGGAATCGAAAATCGGAAACACCGGAGCGATCGGACCGCCGCCAAATTTCTGGAGCGAGACGAATTCAAAATCGTCGTCGTCTGCTTCCTCTGCTTTGTTCACGGACGGCGATGGATCGAAATCGAAGAACGAGCGGTCGGAGTCAGGACATGATCCGCCGGAGAACTCGCCGGCGGCTCTTCTGGCGGCGTCGGAGACTGTACCGGCGGAGTAGCTGCTGAAGCTCGGACACGTTCCCAAATCTTCTTCTTGAATTTGCAGAGACATGACTTATTGTTTCACACAGTTCTGTGAGAGTGCTGTGAGTGAGTTTCGGAATGAAAGAAAAATGGAATTGAATGGTTAATATATATATGTGGAGAGAGAAGTGGTTTGAAATCGGAGTCCGCGAGTCATGACAAAAAAAGAAAATGGAATTAAAAATATAAATGGGACCAAAATTATATGAAAAATAAAAACTTTTTTTTTCTTTTAAGTTTTAAAATTTTCTTTTCTACATCAAAATTAATAAGTTAAATTACAAATATAGACATTAGACTAAATTTAGTCAGTAAATTTTAAAAAGTTTTTATTTATTTATTTAGAATTAAAAATTAATTTTAAAAATGATAATAGTGTCTTGTCTGCTACATTCAATTATGCATTTTTAAAAAGAAAGTAGAACTAAAACTATAAATGACCAAAATGTTTTTTAATTTTCTTCAAAATTAAATTTAAAATTAATAAGTTGAATTACAAATTTAGAAATTAAATTTTGATAGTCGTCTCAATTTAGTCGTTAAATTTTTAAAATTTTTAATTAAACTTTTTAAACAATAAAGAATAGAGGTAAAACACTTCTAAACAAATAATTTAATTAATTTTATAAAGCTCAAGGTGTCTTACGCAACATAAATTAAACTTGTAATTTAATCCATTTTAAAATTTAAAATCTTTAAATAAAAACAAAAACTAAGAAATAAGCAAAACATTATATTTTGTTAGTATTATAATTCCAAACACAAGGGTAGCAACTCGAAACTACTCTATAAAAAGCTTACTAATCCATTCGATTGAGGTTCCAATTGTAAGGTGGGAGGCAGGCAACTCAGGGCTGCCACGGTGGAAATTTGAAATGTATAATAAAAAAGAAAAGGAATTTATTTTCTGATTAATTCAACGGCTGTAAAATGGTAATGGAATTGGTGTACGGATGAGGTTTAATAAATTTAGAAGGTGGAGTTGAACGAACTTGAACAGCTGTCAAATCCGTGTGTGAGATCCTTCCCCTTTACTTCACTAACACGTTCTGCGCCCATATCGACCAACGCCCATTCCCAACACGTGGCGCTTTCGAGTGTTTTCCTTCCTGGATAATCTCTTCAAAAATATAATTTAAAAAATCACCATATTTTTCTATTTTAATAGACAACGACCGAAATAAAATAACAAAAAGTTCAAAGCAGGACAGATATTCTGACGCTCAAGTTAGTAAAGATTTGTGAGTTATTAGTATTGAAAAAAGATCGTGGCTTTCTTCACTCATCGATTAGATGGTCGTTTGAGCTTTTGGACTCTGATACTGTATCAATATTTATGGGGTTCAATTTCAAAATCAATTGTCAATCAGAAGAGTAGCAAACTTATATTATAAACTTCTTGTTAGGTCATCTTAACAACGTGAGATCCTTAACAACTCCACTCCAATCGCTTAGCACACTACTGCGTGATTCTTGGTGTGAGACTTGTGGTGGTAGATAATAGGCTTAAGAGTGGTTACCTTTGTATTTCTCAGCTCGACCTTACTAAGGCTGAAATACCTCAGCTGTGAGCTAGATTCCTCTGCCTTGTGATATTGTTATGTTTCAGATCTCATCGACTTCTCTTCTCTTGGCATGTAGATGTCATTTTAATGCTACTCAAGTCATTGTTGAGAAATATTCTCAATTGTGTAGGAATTTTGGAAACAACAAAAAATCAAGTTTTTTTTTTAATTTTATTTTTATATTTCATATTTCCGTTTTTAATTTTTTCCAAAATATAAATAAAAGCATTGTTTTATTATTCTTAACTTATAAAATGCATAATAAATATTTAAAATAAAAATACAAGATAAAAAGCATTTAATTTAAAAAGTTAATTTTCATATAAAAAGATTTACTTTTGAAATTTTAAATTTTAGAGGATGAGTAAAAAAAAAAATTGATCAAACGTGATTCTATTTTTTTTTGTCAATAAAAAAGAAACAAATAATAAGAAACAATTATTAAATGTAGTTATATGTTTCTCTTTATTAAAAAAGATAGAAACAAAAAACGACAAATAAATATTAGAAAGAGAACGTTACAGAAAGTTGATCTTTAGACATTTCTATACGTTTAGAGATTTGACATTAACATAAAAGAGTGAATTATAAAATATAAAGAATTTCAACAAAAATATTAATATATTTTAATTTATTTGAAAATAGTAAAATACTTCTTTGTTATTTTAAATATTTCTATTATCATTTATTTATTTTCAAAAGTATCCATCAAAATCTATATATATATATTTGATATTTTTGTCAACATTTATACTGACGTCATCGAAGTTTAAAACCTTGGTGGGAAGTAAAATTTGGTTAATCAGCTCATATTTATATTTGTTTGTTATCTAAATTTTCAAAGTATTATATTTTAGGTTAGAAATTATATTTAGTATTTCCATGAAAGATTTAAGGTTTTTAAAATTTAATATGAAAAATTTAACTCTTATGCTTTTAGGTAACTTTTTTGGTACAACAAATTGGTATAAAAAATTTGTCTGGTCATTTATTAACTTTAATATGTAACAATTTAATCTTTTATAATTTAAAATTTGTCAATTTAGTATCTATCATAAACATGTGAATCACTCGAGATCAAATTTATTTTCAAATTAGAGAGAGATACTTCAATTTTATGAGATTTTTTTATGATAGAGATAATTTTAAACTACAATGATTTAAATGATCATCGATATAGGGACATTTTGGGAGCTAATCTAATCAAAATATGAGAGTTGTTGCAAGATTTGGATATGGGGTTCACACCTAAGCACATTGTTGAGAAAAGTACTTACCAAGAAAATTTTCACTTTTCAGAGTTATTGAGTGAAAACTAAATCCAACACTCAATAAGAGAATATATAGGAAAAATACAGAAACGACACAAAAAATTTATATTGATTTACCCAACAGTCCAGTTTTTCGTTACACGCGAGTTCAACTATAATAAGATTGGAACAATGAGAATGCAGTATCTCTCACTCCAAATGTTTCAACAAAAGCCACCTAGCTTCTACCACAAAATGATTATAGAAAACAAGAATGAAAAACCTTACCAGTACTCGAGAATTGGTTGTCGACTACGCACTACAACCCCAAGATCTCGACCTCTGCACTACAACTATAGTTTTGCCGCTGCCCCTCAATTTTCGTGCCACTTCAATAACTAAAATTGCAAAAAAAAAAACTGTTGTATTTAAATATCGGGACAACACCATGCTTCTATCTTTAGCACCATGGTGTTATAGACGCAAAAGATGTCTGCACACGTCTAGATGGCGTCGTGATGCTGCCTCCTCATCCAAAATGACCTTGCAGCCTGCTTCTTCAATTCTACTTCATTCTTGCCTCGTCCCGACCCGTTCTGATGTTGTTTTAGCTCCTAAATCCCATCACACCCAATAAATCTGACCACAAGTGTGTGAGTTCAGTTGAAGATAGCAAAAAGTAGAGTTTGTAAAATGTACCTCGTGCTCCAACTTCTCCTCTTATTTATAGAGAGAGCCTGCATATGTTGGTTCGAATGTATACTCAGTTGAATTTGATCGACTCTCGACCTGGTCGAGTTGGACCTAGTATAATCAGAAAATTTGACTCTGACTACTTGACTTACGTTGCTTTCATAGCCTCATTTCAAGTATACGATAATTTACTCCTAATCAGAATTATAATAAAATTTTTAAAAACTCAAAAGACCACGGAAAACTAAAATTGAGAGCAGCAAGGACAAAAATTGTAATTCATCATATACTTTAAATGAAAAGTATTGTCGGTCTAAGTAATTCTTCCCATTGTGAATCCATTTGGCAATAATACTGGATAAGATTTGTGAAGGATTGATTCAACATTTATTATTATTATTATTATTTTTATTTTTGTTGTTATTGTTATAAATTAAATCTTAAATATTCTGAATAGTCTTTCTGGCCGTCGTTTCATCAATAACTGCGAACACACAAGCAAAAAACTTTTATCCCTATAAATAGTTTGCTCATCGGTGGTATATTAAATAAATAAATAAAACAAGTTGCAAAAGCATGTACAATGGATAAACATGAGCATACGTAACATGTTCATCTCTGCGTCTTAATTTTTATATTAAATTCAGATTACGAAATTCTTCGTAATCCATTTTAATGTTTTGTTTGTTGAGAAAAAGTACTTCTTCGTTGAATTTTTTTAATACAGAAAATATAGATTTTTTTTTTGTTGGGTGAGAATTCAAATCCACTATTTTTCTCCGAGGAATATAGCAAAGAATCTTTTCGTGAGTAGATTTATATTTTATAAATGAAACAACTTTATAAGAATGAGTACTTCATTTAACGAAAGACACAATTCTCTGTAAGAAGATGTGACTATTTGAAAGTCACAAACATTATATATTAACGGATATTTTCTTATTATTTTTTTCCCTTTCAATTTTGGATAGAAAGAACTTTGATGGGTTTCTCATTCTCTTATTTTCTCTGTACAACTGTTTATATACTAGTCTTCGTTGAGTCCCGTGGCTAAACCATTGCATTCACATATTAATAATGATAATTGTTCGTGACATCTTGAGCATTATAGAGGGAACAAAATTTATCTCAAGAGAACAGTGTTACCATTTGTTTGGGGTTGTTTGGGGGTAAACGTACCCGGGACACGTGGAGGACCCTTATTCGTGTTTGAAGAAATTAGATAAAAAGGATTGCTTAGGTCCACCTTGGCCCCGCCGAGGTGACCGGGTTTGCCCCTTAAAAGATGAAGTATGGGCACCAAAGTTCGACCTGACTGGGGTCCGACCTGCTTGGAACCCGACAGGTCCGATATGAGAAAAGACATGTAACCGCCGGTCATGTGTGCTGTCGGATCCATCACCTATAAATAGAGGGCTTCATTTCACGCTCAGGTATCGAATCTCACCTCGAACTAAATAAGGAGTTCGATCTATACTGACTTGAGCGTCGGAGTGCTTACCCTCTTGTGCAGGTCCACTCTAGTGTTCAGGTCGGAACCGGAGATCGGGTTCGAGCTCGATTCGTGGAGAACCGTTGTGCAAATTCCTGCATAAACATTTGGCGCCGTCTGTGGGGAAGACATCTTAAGTCATCCCGATCTAAAAAAAAAATATACGCAAAAATGGTGCATCCAGCAAACTCTGCCAATACGACAGAACAGAGGGGTGTGAATGCTGATAACGGCCCTCGGCGAGACCTCGGTGCAAGAATAGTCGAGGACCAGGTCCGAGCAGGGCAAGAGGGAGATCTGCCGCGCAGATCTGCCCGCCATGCGAACCAAGAGCTACCACCTGCTCACCCAAAACCCTTAAAAGCCAACAGAGGCCGAGGAGGGACGTCGAGAAAGACCTCCCAAAGGGCCAACCAGACAGCAGACCCTGAAGCTCTGTCTACTCTCCAGCGCGAGTTGGATTATATGCGCCATCGGTTGCGCACAGTGGAAGAGATGTACGCCGAGGCAACGCGTGCTAACCGAACTGCGTCTCCCTCTATAGCCCTGGGGGCACCCGATGAAAAGGGAGCTCCATCTATCCAACCTGGCGATCGCGAGCCCATTCCCAACGATGAAGGAGTGGATTACAACTTGCGGGATAACGATCTGAGAAAGCATCTCACTGAAAAGAAGAAGAGAGCATCTCGGGAGCCGGAAGACTCTTCTTCCTACTCCCGAGAATTCTCCAACTCGAACCTAAAGGCTCAATCAAAATACAAGCCTCTAGCACCAGAAGCTGTGATCACCAGGGAAGAGTTCGACCTGGTGAAACACAGGTTCGATGAGCAGGTCGAGGCACTCAAAGCCAGGTGCGAGAAGAAGGAGAGCTCGTTTGACGATGGCGACTTGGGAGAATCGCCATTCACCTCGGATATTATGGAGGCTCCAATCCCTCCGAAGTTCAAGACTCCCAGCATGAAGCCCTATGATGGGTCTAAGGACCCCAAAGACTATGTTGAGGTATTTAAAGGCATCATGGATTTTCAAGCGGCAACGGATGCAATAAAATACCGCGCCTTCCAGATCGCGCTTACCGGCAGCGCGCGCCTGTGGTACCGGAGACTGTCGGCTAGGTCGATATCAACCTATTCTCAGCTGAGAAAGGAGTTCATAAGCCAATTCTCTTCTCGGCACTACGATAGGAAAACAACGACTCACCTCGCCACCATCAGACAGAAGGAAGGAGAGACGCTGAGAGAATATGTCACACGGCTCCATGAGGAGCAGCTGAAGGTTGCACACTGCTCCGATGATTCGGCCATGTACTACTTCCTCACCGGCTTGGCCGATGAGACCTTGACAGTAAAACTTGGAGAGGAGGCTCCAGCCACCTTCGCCGAAGTATTGCAGAAGGCGAAAAAAGTCATTGATGGACAGGAGCTACTCCGAACCAAAACTGGCCGACCTGAGAAGCGGATCGACCAGAAGAAATTGAACTAGGAGACGAGGAGGCCTGATGTCAAGTCCAAGGATAAGGGACCATCCTTCTCCAGTAGCCGAATTGAGTATCGCAGGTCGGACGGTGGCCCCAACCGAAGCCGACCTTACGAACGTTATACCCCGACCATCATCCCAATCTCTGAAATACTTACAAACATTGAGGAGACTGAGATGGAAAAGCTCCTCAAGCGACCCGAGAAGCTCCGGGGAGACCCAGAAAAACGTAACAAAGACAAGGACTGCCGTTTTCATCGCGATCACGGCCACAATACGTCAAGTTGCTGGGAATTTAAGCGCCAGATTGAAGACCTCATTCAAGACGGCTACTTCAAAAAATTTGTGGGCAAACCAAGGTCTAACTCGGTCGAAAAGAAAGAAGAGAGGAAGCGTTCAAGAACGCCGCCTCGTCGGGATGACCGACCTGCGGTCATCAACACTATTTTCGGGGGCCCGAGTGGGGGCCAGTCCGGAAACAAAAGGAAAGAGTTAGCTCGCGAGGCCAGACGCGAGGTATGTATCATCAGGGAGCAGAAGCCCACTTGCTCCATCAGTTTCGGCGATGCCGATCTAGAGGGGGTCCATTTGCCCCATAATGACGCGCTTGTGATCGCTCCTCTCATCGACCACGTCCTGGTCCGAAGAGTACTGATCGATGGAGGCGCATCTGCCAACATCTTGTGTCTCCCAACATATCTTGCCTTGGGATGGACCAGGTCACAGTTGAAGAAGAGTCCAACACCCTTGGTTGGATTCTCTGGAGAATCGGTCTCCCCAGAAGGGTGCATTGATCTGCCGGTAACTATCGGGCAAGATGCTACCCAGGTAAAGCAAATGGCCGAGTTCATAGTGATCGACGGCAGATCGGCCTATAACGCCATTTTCGGGAGACCCATAATCCACTCATTTCGGGCCGTCCCCTCCACACTGCATCAAGTCTTGAAGTACTCAACCCCGAATGGGGTGGGCACGGTCCCAGGTGAGCAAAAAATCTCACGGGAGTGTTATGCATCCGCGCTTAAAGGGTCGGCAGTATGCGCCTTGGAAGAACAAACCAATCGTGGCAAACTGCAGGAGTCAGAGGCCGACCTGCCAAATAAAGGCAAAAGGCAGTTCTCCCCGCCAACAGAAGAGCTCGAGCTTGTTCCTTTACTTAGCCCCGAAAAACAAGTAAGCATAGGAACCAAGCTGGGGGCCACTGACAGGGAAGAACTGATCAACTTCCTCAGGTCTAACTCGGACGTCTTCGCATGGTCTCACGAGGACATGCCTGGTATGGACCCGAAGATCATGGTGCATCGCCTCAACATAGACCCATCATTCCGACCTGTAAAGCAAAAAAGAAGACCTGTAAATAAAGAGAGGAGTGATGTAATTGTTGAGGAAGAAAACAAACTCTTAAAAGCTGAATATATACGAGAAATTCTGTATCCTGAGTGGCTCTCTAACGTTGTATTAGTTAAAAAATCCAACGGGAAGTGGAGGATGTGCGTGGACTTCACAAATTTAAATAAGGCATGCCCAAAAGATTGCTTCCCCCTTCCAAGGATCGACCAGCTCGTGGACGCGACAGCCGGGCACGAGTTACTCACCTTCATGGATGCCTACTCTGGATACAACCAAATTAAAATGCATTTGCCAGACCAAGATGACACCGCGTTCATAACAGACCAAGGTCTGTACTGCTACAAGGTGATGCCTTTTGGCCTAAAGAATGCGGGTGCGACCTACCAAAGGATGGTGAACAAAATGTTTACCAAGCATATCGGTCGGAATATGGAAGTGTATGTAGACGACATGCTTGTCAAGAGCAAGTAGTCAAAGTCGCATCTTTCCGATCTGACCGAAGCCTTTGGAGTGCTACGCAAGTACCAAATGAAGCTCAATCCGACCAAGTGCGCCTTCGGAGTCTCCTCGGGAAAATTCCTTGGTTTTATGGTAAATAACCCTGGGATTGAGGCTAACCCAGAGAAGATAAAGGCCGTGATCGAGATGGAGGCACCCAAGACTGTAAAGCAGCTTCAGTGCCTCAATGGCAGGATTGCAGCCTTGAATAGATTCGTGTCAAGATCGACGAACAAATGTCTTCCGTTCTTCAAAGTTCTCAGGAAGAAGGGACCGTTTGAATGGACGGAAGAGTGTGAGCAAGCGCTAGGGCAGTTAAAAGACTATCTCTGCTCGGCACCTCTACTCGCAAAGCCATTACTAGGGGAAAAACTCTATTTGTACCTGGCGGTATCTGCTAGCGCCGTCAGCTCGGCACTGATCAAGCAGGAGGGTGCGAGCCAAAGCCCCGTTTATTACACCAGTAAGGCCATGACCGAGGTTGAGACCAGATATCCTCAAATGGAGAAGCTGGCCCTCGCTTTAGTCACCTCGGCCCGAAAACTCAGGCCGTACTTCCAAGCGCGCACAGTCGTAGTACTTACAAACTTGCCCCTGAAGAATATCTTCCTTAAGCCTGAAACATCAGGGCGTTTGATGAAGTGGGCATTGGAATTGAGCGAGTACGACATCCAGTTCGAGCCCAGAACTGCGATGAAAGAACAAGCAGTGGCCGATTTTATCGCAGAGCTCACTCCACCACCTCAGTTGGTCAAGTCCGACCTCCCGTGGACGATCTTCGTTGATGGATCTTCTAACGAGAGGGGGTGCGGGGCAGGAATCGTCTTGCTCGCACCAGGAGGTGAGCGATTCAAATATGCTCTGCGGTTCAACTTTCGGACGTCAAATAATGAGGCCGAGTACGAAGCACTCCTAGCAGGCCTGCACGTTGCCAAAGGACTGGGGGCTAATCACATAAAGGTCTTTAGTGACTCCCAGCTAATTGTAAATCAGATCAAGGAGGAGTACCAAGCGAAGGACCCCCGGATGGAAAAATATCTGAGCAAGGTCAGATCGCACCTCGCCCAGTTCGGGACTTACGAGGTAAGTCAAGTTCCAAGATCTGAGAACTCTAATGCAGATGCCTTGGCCAAATTGGCATCAGCATATGAGACCGACCTGGCTAGATCAGTCCTGGTCGAGATCTTGGACACTCATTCAATCTTGGAGCCAGATGTAATGGAGGTTAATACTCCATCACCTACTTGGATGGACCCAATCGTGGAGTTCATCAAAGGAAACCCACCGCAAGATCCGAAGGAGCAAAAGAAGATGGTGCGAAGAGCAGCTCGGTTCACACTTCGAGAAGGAATGTTGTACCGACGTGGCTTCTCCCTACCTCTCCTCAAGTGTGTGACTCCCGAAGAAGGCCTTTACATTCTTAGGGAAGTCCATGAAGGGGTGTGTGGAAACCACTATGGCGCCAGGTCGTTGTCGGCCAAGGTGGTTCGACAAGGGTACTATTGGCCCAGTGTCGAGCAGGATGCAAAGCAGTTCGTGAAAGCTTGTGACAACTGCCAGCGTTTCGCAAACATTATCCATCAACCTCCCGAACTGCTCACCCCCATCTCGGCCCCATGGCCATTCGCGCAGTGGGGGGTAGACATCATAGGACATTTTCCTCTGGGCAAAGGACATACAAAGTTCGCCGTTGTCGCTGTGGACTACTTCACTAAGTGGGCTGAAGCCGAGGCACTATCCCACATCACAGAGTCCAGAGTCACGTGTGTGCCGCTTTGGCATACCAAATGATATCGTGACAGACAACGGAAAACAATTTGACAATGCAAAGTTCAAGGACTTTTGCAGAAAACTTGGTATAAGCCACATCAGTTCGTCCCTTGCGCATCCAAAAGCGAATGGACAAGTTAAAGCAGTAAACAAGATCATAAAGCGAGGACTCAAGCTAAGGTTGGACTCCAGAAAGGGAAGATGGGCCGGGGAGCTACCTGAGGTTCTGTGGTCATATCGAACCACCCCAAGGGAGTCAACTGGTGAAACTCCGTTCTCGCTAGCCTTTGGTTCCGAAGCTGTTGTACCAGTCGAGATCGGCATACCAACAAACAGGGTAGAACAGTACGAGCCAACAAAGAACGAGGAAGAGCTACTTCTTAACCTGGACTTATTGGAAGGGAAAAAGGAAATGGCTCAGCTGCGCTTAGCAGAGTATCAGAACAGAATGGCCAGACATTACAATGCCCGAGTTCGACCTCGAAGCTTCCAAGTTGGACATTTAGTCTTAAGAAAAATTCAGAGTCATGTCGGCACCCTGGACCCAAGTTGGGAGGGACCATTCGAAGTCAAAGGCATAGTCCGACCTGGAACTTATATGCTGGCTGACCTAGAAGGAAGAGTGCTTGCGCATCCATGGAACGCGGAGCACTTGAAGCGCTATTACCCTTGAAATGTCAAAATAGTCCCAAAATGGGCTTGTAAAAATTTTCAAGGGGCGGAACTTTCAATAAATGAGGTTATTTAATTTCATAACTCCGAGTTCGATTAGAAATTAAATGGGGGCCACAGACTCCTATAAGACTTAAAATCGGCAAAGTAAGGGCAAAAATTGATCAAATTCGATCCTCAAAACCCACGGGTTCGAGGTGCGATGTCAAAATCAATTACGAACCAAAATTCAATCCTTTGAACGCTTAAGTTAAAGGTGCGATGTTGAAGGTTTAAGAAATTCAATCCTCTAAACCTACGGGTTCGAGGTGCGATGTGAATATTAACTATGGACACAAAATTCAACCCTTTGAACGTACAAGTTAAAGGTGCGATGTAGAAAGTTTCAATTGCTTAGTGTTCTTTCGGACTTCCGAGTTCGAGGAGAAATATTAAAGATTAATAAAAGAGACTCTCAAATTCAAACCTTAGGAAAAAGGTGCGATGTGAAAAGAGTTATCTCACAAGCCTTTAAACTTACAAAAGTTATGGGTTAGAAGTGCGAAATGGATCTGTTCCTTCATAAGTTCCAACTTATACGAGCAAGTTTAAAAAGATTCTTAAAGGGAAAAGTAGTAAAAGAACAGACAGAAATGGAGAAATGGAAGTTTCATTGATTAAAAAGGACAGAGCCAAGGCTTATATACCTTGCAGCTCTACCCAAAAGACTTACAAAAAAAATATATAAAGATAGAAGGAAAGAGAGCCTCAGCTACTTCCGAGGTGGGAGGACAGCTCGCCCTGGGAGCCTAGAAGGTTAACCTCC
Source organism: Momordica charantia (assembly GCF_013281855.1). NCBI lineage: Eukaryota > Viridiplantae > Streptophyta > Magnoliopsida > Cucurbitales > Cucurbitaceae > Momordica > Momordica charantia. The sequence goes on along the minus strand of NW_028275166.1, from coordinate 11,555,735 downwards.
TGAGATCCATCCTGCTGGGAAGGAACCTCCTCCTACGTTGTGCCGATCTCATTGGGCTCTTGGCTAAGAGCATCCTCTTCTTCCATGTAGGAGTAGTCAGAGTCCAGCTCCCTGATGTACTTGTCCACCAGCGATTGAGGCCCAGGTGTCCCATTAGGCCCAGAAGCCCACTTCTCAGAATATTTCTTCTTGAGATCGCTGAGATCGATCTGAAGGTGGGGCATGTCGGCAGCAATGCCCTTCATCAGGAACTTGAAGCCGGCATCGCTGAAGTCCTTGGCAAACCCATCGAAGTCCGGGTGTTGCCTGAACGACTCCTCCAGCAGAGATCCATTGGTTAGGCGCTCCTTCAGGTCTTTAAGCTCGGCTGTGAGGCGCCCAATTGAGGTATCCTTCTCCTCAAGGACCTGAGCGAGATCGTCCTTCTCCTTCAAGAGTTGGAATTTCTCTTTCTCCAGCCCCTTGGTAATCGCATGGGCTGCTCGAAGGTGGGCCTTGTGCTTTTCACCCTCCTTCTTCAAAATCTCGGCCTTGGCATCCACCTCGGCCCTTAAGATACCCACCTCGCCTTGGGCCTTTAGCAGCTCGCCCTTCAGCGTGGTGGTAGCCTCTAAGGCAGCAGAAGAGTTCTCTCTCTCCTTTGCTGCCAAAGCCTCCCTTCCATCCAGCTCAGCCTTGACCATAATAGCTGAATGAATGGAAGTTACAAACGCCTGCGAAAGTCAAGGAACACAATGGTTAGATCAAGCTGTGAATCGAGAAAAGAAAAAATAAAAATAATAAGTGATGCAAAGCAGAACTTACCTCGGCAGCGTTGTCAATGGTCCTCTGCAGTACGGACCCAGGATCACTCACGAACTTGGATGCTCTCCTCAGGCAGCGGTCCAAGCACGTGGCCGAGATGCGGGACACCTGGTCCTTCACCCCGGAGCTTGACGGTTCCATCCTGAACCGCGTTCGCACGTCGGATGTCCCCCCCATTCGAGCTTCGGGGTCATCCACCAAATCAGCATGGCTCGTAGGCAGAGTCCCACGAGCCCCAGCTTCCGAGGAGGAGGAGGCCTTCTTCTTCTTTCTTCTTCTCCTCAAAGGCGACTCTCCCCTCACCTCGTTCAGGGAGATACGTCAAGCGCCTCGGACTCTTCCCTCGGACGCTTCTCTTCAGATCGACCCCCAGACAAGTCTAGTTCGATCACAGGGGTGGAGACTGCAGAAGAAGGCCCAGAGTTACCCTGAGCCTCAGTCCGTGGCGCCGTAGGCGTCACCGGTTCAGTCCCCACCACAGTCTTCAGGGCGTTAGCACGGCCCTTGAACTTGCGCTTCACACTCCCAGTAAATCCGCACACATTGCTGCAAAATAAACAAGCATAAAATTAGGGATCAAAGGAAAGATAAAATTAAGACCTAGGTCGAGCACGACTTACCGAGTTTAGAGTTCGACCTTGAAGCTTCGATTGGCTGAACTAGACGGTTGTAGTCAAGAAGCCCCGACTCCAAGAGAAGCTTGTCGGTGACCAAGGTTTCGATCTTCCTGCCCTTGGGGAAGTTCTCCTTGTAGAACTTGAGGGTGTCGAAAGTGGCTTGATCGAGCTCGGGAATCGGCTTGATCGATACTGCACAAAGTAAACAAAAAGTTCGAGTTAGATGTGAATATCAAGAAGCTGAAAGAAAAAAGAAAACAAGAAAGACTCCATACCTAGGTTCCCAAACCTAGCAGACCCGTCAAAGAATGGACGACCTGACTCGTCATTTGCCAGCCACTCACCCAAGGCAAAGAACCACTTTCCTACCCATCCCTTGATGGAGGTCGGCCCCTTGACTATGCCACATGCGCCCTTCCTTGCGCACATATAGTACCGACCAGGTTTTTTGGCTATCCTCTTGGCCTCAAAACACCCAAGAAGCTGGTTAACACTTAGCAGCTCGGCCTCATCCTCGCCTCGAGCTCGCAACCAAAAAAGAATGGCTAAAGCAAAAATGACACCCCACCCATTGGGGGCCACTTGAGCAGGAGCCGGTCCAGTTCGGTTTAAGAACTCCTGGGCGAAAGGATGAAGGGAAAGCTTGAGGCCGTACTCAAACATCTTGAGATAAAGAGTGACCCATCCCTCTGGGGGATTGTCAGCTCTTTCCCCTTCCTCCGGAATCCTAAGGAGGATGTCATTCGGAATGTTAAACCTCCTACGAAGGGGTCCAAGATAATGCTCGGGCATCCTAGAAGGGTACTCCAGACCCTGGCCCGAGGTGGAGGTATCACTATCCTCTATGTCATCTGAGAACCTAAAGTTCTCTATTTCTTCAAGCTCGGACTCTAACGTACGAGCTAAGACCTCCCCAGAGTCACTTGGTTTGGGGGCGAACTACTTATCGTCCGACCTAAACAACCCAAGCTATCGCTACTGGAGGGGGAAGACAAGAAAACTACCATGTTTGAAAGAAGAGTAAGAGCCAGAAGAAATGACTGACCTAAAGAAAGGGTTCGAGCTGGTTTCAGATCGAACTCCAGAAATTCAGAAAACGTAAGGTTTGACCTGAAGTTTTGGCACTATTTATAGCTGATCGGAAAAACCTCCGCGTCGTACACGTGTAATCAACGAGCGGCTGGGATCTTCTGGGGATACGCAACGGTGAAACGCTTGATTGCTCCGACAACCTGGCAGGTCGAAACGTATTCCACAACAGTCATATTCCCTCTACAAATGGAAAGTCGCCACGTGTCCAAAATAGATTCGAATGAACTTCTCTGTCAGGTCGAGATCAAACCTAACAGAGAGGGGGCCAATGTTTAGGGGTAAACGTACCCGGGACACGTGGAGGACCCTTATTCGTGTTTGAAGAAATTAGATAAAAAGGATTGCTTAGGTCCACCTCAGCTCCGCCGAGGTGACCGGGTTTGCCCCTTAAAAGATGAAGTATGGGCACCAAAGTTCGACCTGACTGGGGTCCGACCTGCTCGGAACCCGACAGGTCCGATATAAGAAAAGACATGTAACCGCCGGTCGTGTGTGCTGTCGGATCCATCACCTATAAATAGAGGGCTTCATTTCACGCTCAGGTATCGAATCTCACCTCGAACTAAATAAGGAGTCCGATCTATACTGACTTGAGCGTCAGAGTGCTGACCCTCTTGTGTAGGTCCACTCTAGTGTTCAGGTCAGAACCGGAGACCGGGTTCGAGCTCGATTCGTGGAGAACCGTTGTGCAAATTCCTGCATAAACAGGGGTAAACATACCCGAGACACGTGGAGGACCCTTATTAGTGTTTGAAGAAACCAAATGAAAAGGATTGCTTAGGTCCACCTCGGTCCCGCCGAGGAGACCAGGTTTGCCCGTTATAAAAGACTAAGTATGGGCACCAAGGTTCGACCTGACTGGGGTCCAACCTGCTCGGAACCCGACATGTCTGATATGAGAAAAGACACATAAGCGCCGGTCGTGTGTACTGTCAGATCCATCACCTATAAATAGAGGACTTCATTTCACGCTCAGGTATCGAATCTCACCTCGAACTAAATAAGGAGTCCGATCTATACTGACTTGAGCGTCGGAGTGCTTACCCTTTTGTGCAGGTCCACTCTAGTGTTCAGGTCGGAACCGGAGACCGGGTTCGAGCTCGATTCGTGAAGAACCGTTGTGCAAATTCCTGCATAAACATTTGGCGCCGTTTGTGGGGAAGAACATCTTAAGTCATCCCGATCTAGAAAATATACGCAAAGATGGTGCATCCAGCAAGCTCTGCTAATACGACAGAGTGGAGGGGTGTGAATGCTGATAACGGTCCTCAGCGAGACCTTGACGCTGTAATGGTCGAGGACCAGGTTCGAGCAGGGCAAGAGGGAGATCTTCCACGGAGATCGGCCCGCCATGCGAACCAGGAGTTACCTCTTGCCCACCCGAAACCCTCAAAAGCCAATCGAGGTCGAGGTGGAACCTCCAGAAAGGTCTCTCGAAGGGCCAACCCGGAGGCAGACCCTGAGGCTTTGTCTACTCCCCAGCGCGAGTTGGATGATATGCGACATCGGTTGCGCACGATGGAAGAAATGTACGCCGAGGCAACGCGTGCTAACTGAACTGCGTCTCCCTCTAGGGTCTCAGGCGCACCCGGTGAAAAGGGAGCTCCATCTATCCAACCTGGCGATCGCGAGCCCATTCCTAACAATGAAGGGGCGGATTACAGCTTGTGAGACAATGATCTTACAAAACACCTCACTGATAAGAAGAAGAAAGCCTCTCGGGAGCCGGAAGACTCTCCGTCCTACACCCGAGAGTTCTCCAACTCTGACCTAAAGGCTCAGTTAAAATACAAGCCTCTGACACTAGAAGCTGTGATAACTAGAGAAGAGTTCGACATGATGAAGCACAAGTTCGATGAGCAGGTCGAGGCGCTTAAGGCCAGGTGCAGAAGAAAGAGTGCTCATTCGACGATGGTGACTTGGGAGAATCGCCATTCACCTCGGACATCTTGGAGGCTCCAATCCCTCCGAAGTTCAAAACTCCCACGATGAAGCCTTATGATGGGTCTAAGGATCCAAAGGATTATGTTGAGGTCTTCGAGGGTCTCATGGACTTTCAAGCGGCAACAGATGCAATTAAATGACGCACCTTCTAGATCGCGCTCACCGTAGCGCGCGGCTGTGGTATCGAAGGCTGCCGGCTAGGTCGATCTCGACCTACTCTCAGCTGAGAAAAGAATTTATTAGCCAGTTCTCTTCTTGGCATTATGACAGAAAGACAGCGACTCATCTCGCCACTATCAGACAGAAGGAAGGAGAGACGCTGAGAGAGTATGTCACAAGGTTCCAGGAGGAGCAGTTGAAGGTCGCGCACTGCTCCGATGATTCGGCCATGTGCTATTTTCTCACCGGCCTGGCCGATGAGACCCTCACCGTTAAGCTTGGAGAGGAGGCTCCAGCAACCTTCGCTGAAGTCCTGCAGAAGGCGAAGAAGGTCATTGATGGACAGGAGCTCCTCCGAACAAAAACTGGCCGACCTGAGAAGCAGATCGACCAGAAGAAATTGAACCAGGAGAAGAGGAGGATAGATGCCAAGTCTAAGGATAAGGGACCATCCGCCTCCAGTAGCCGAATTGAGTATCGCAGGTCGGACGGTGGCCCCAACCGAAGCCGACCTTACAAACGTTATTCCCCGACCACCATCCCAATCTCTGAAATACTTACAAACATTGAGGAAACTGGGATGGAAAAGCTCCTCAAGCGACCTGAGAAGCTCCGGGGAGACCCAGAAAACGTAACAAAGACAAGTATTGCCGTTTTCATCGCGATCATGGCCACAATACGTCAAGTTGCTGGGAATTTAAGCGCCAGATTAAAGACCTCATTCAAGACGGCTACTTCAAAAAATTTGTGGGCAAACCGAGGTCTAACTCGTTCGAAAAGAAAGAAGAGAGGAAGCGTTCAAGAACGCCGCCTCGCCGGGATGACCGACCTGCGGTCATCAACACTATTTTCGGGGGCCCGAGTGGGGGCCAGTTCGGAAACAAAAGGAAAGAGTTAGCTTACGAGGCCAGACGCGGGGTATGTATCATCAGGGAGCAGAAGCCCACTTGCTCCATCACTTTCGACGATGCCGATCTAGAGGGGGTCCATTTGCCCCATAATGACGCGTTCGTGATCGCTCCTCTCATTGACCACGTCCTGGTCCGAAGAGTACTTGTTGATGGAGGCCCATCTGCCAACATCTTGTCCCTCCAAACATATCTTGCCTTGGGATGGACCAGGTCACAGTTGAAGAAAAGTCCAACGCCCTTGGTTGGATTCTTCTGAGAATCGGTCTCCCCTGAAGGGTGTATCGATCTACCAGTCACGATTGGACAAGATGCTACCCAAGTAACGCAGATGGCTGAGTTTGTGGTTGTCGACAGTAGGTCGGCCTACAACGCCATCTTCGGGAGACCCATGATCCACTCATTCCGGGTCGTCCCCTCCACATTGCATCAAGTCCTAAAGTATTCAACCCCTAATGGAGACGACCTTCCGAGGAAAAGCAAAAGCCAGTTCTCTCTGCCAGCAGAGGAGCTCGAGCTTGTTCCTTACTTAGCCCTGAAAAACAAGTAAGCATAGGAACCAAGCTGGGGGCCAATGGCAGGGGAGAACTGATCAACTTCCTCAGGTCTAACTCGGACGTCTTCGCATGGTCTCACGAGGACATGCCTGGCATCGACCCGAAGATCATGGTGCACCGCCTCAACATAGACCCATCATTCCGACCTGTAAAGCAAAAAAGAAGACCTGTAAATAAGGAGAGGAGTGATGTAATTGTTGAGGAAGTAAACAAACTTTTAAAAGCTGAATATATACGAGAAATTCTGTATCCCGAGTGGCTCTCTAATGTAGTATTAGTTCAAAAGTCCAACGGGAAGTGGAGTATGTGCGTGGACTTCACAAATTTAAATAAGGCATGCCCAAAAGATTGCTTCCCCCTTCCAAGGATCGACCAGCTCGTGGACGCAACAGCCGGGCACGAGCTGCTCACCTTCATGGATGCCTACTCCGGATACAACCAAATTAAAATGCACTTGCCAGACCAAGATCACACTGCGTTCATAACAGACCAAGGTCTGTACTGTTACAAGGTGATGCCTTTTGGCCTAAAGAATGCGGGTGCGACCTACCAAAGGATGGTGAACAAAATATTCGCCAAGCAGATCGGTCGGAATATGGAAGTGTATGTGGACGACATGCTTGTCAAGAGCAAGCAGTCAAAGTCGCATCTTTCCGATCTGACCGAAGCCTTTGGAGTACTACGCAAGTACCAAATGAAGCTCAATCCGACCAAGTGTGCCTTTGGAGTCTCCTCGGGAAAGTTCCTTGGTTTTATGATCAGTAATCGTGGGATTGAAGCTAACCCAGAGAAGATAAAGGCCGTGCTCGAGATAGAGGCGCCCAAGACTCTAAAACAGCTTCAGTGCCTCAATGGCATGATTGCAGTCTTGAATAGGTTTGTGTCAAGATCAACCGACAAGTGCCTTCCTTTCTTCAAGGTTCTTAGGAAGAAGGGACCATTCGAATGGACGGTAGAGTGTGAACAAGCGTTAGAGCAGTTAAAAACTATCTCTGCTCGACACCTCTACTCGTAAAACCATTGCCAGGAGAGAAGCTCCATTTGTACCTGGCAGTGTCTGATAGTGCCGTCAGCTCGGCACTAATCAGGCAAGAGGGCGCATGTCAAAGTCCCGTTTATTACACCAGTAAGGCCATGACTGAGGCCGAGACCAGATATCCCTAAATGGAGAAGCTGACCCTTGCTTTAGTCACTTCGACCCGAAGACTTTGGCCGTACTTCCAAGCTCACACTGTCGTAGTACTTACGAACTTGCCCCTAAAAATATCTTCCATAAGCCCGAAATATCTGGGCGTCTGATGAAGTGGGCATTGGAATTGAGCGAGTACGACATCCAGTTCGAGCCCAGAACTGCGTTGAAAGGGCAAGCAGTGGCCGATTTTATCGCAGAGCTCACTCCACCACCTCAGTTAGCCAAGTCCGACCTCCCATGGATGATCTACGTTGATGGATCTTCCAACGGGAGGGGGTGCGGGGCAGGAGTCCTCTTGCTCGCACCAGGAGGTGAACGATTCGAATATGCTCTGCGATTCAACTTTCGGACGTCGAATAATGAGGCCGAGTATGAAGCACTCCTAGCAGGCCTGCACGTTGCCAAAGAACTGGGGGCCAATCACATTAAGGTCTTTAGTGACTCCCAGCTAGTTGTAAATCAGATCAACGAGGAGTACCAAACGAAGGACTCCCGAATGGAAAAATATCTAAGCAAGGTCAGATCGCACCTCGCCCAGTTCGGGACTTACGAGGTGAGTCAAGTTCCAAGATCTGAAAACTCTAATGCGGATGCCTTAGCCAAATTGACATCAGCGTATGAGACCGACCTGGCTAGATCGGACCCGGTCGAGATCTTGGACACTCCTTCAATCTTGGAGCCAGATGTGATGGAGGTTGATACTCCATCACCCACTTGGATGGACCCAATTGTGGAGTTCATCAAAGGAAATCCACCGCAAGATCCGAAGGAGCAAAAGAAGATGGCGCGAAGAGCAGCACGGTTCACACTCCGAGAAAGAATGTTGTACTGACGTGGCTTCTCCTTGCCTCTGCTCAAGTGTGTGACTCCCGAAGAAGGTTTTTACATTCTTAGGGAAGTCCATGAAGGGGTGTGTGGAAACCACTCTGGCGCGAGGTCGTTTCGGCCAAGGTGGTTCGACAAGGGTACTACTGGCCCAGTGTCGAGCAGGATGCAAAGCAGTTTGTGAAAGCTTGTGACAACTGCCAGCGTTTCGCAAACATAATCCATCAACCTCCCGAATTGCTCACCCCCATCTCGACCTCATGGCCATTTGCGCAATGGGCGGTAGACATCATAGGTCCTTTTCCCCTGGGCAAAGGACAAACAAAGTTCGCCGTTGTCGCTATGGACTACTTCACCAAGTGGACCGAAGCCGAGACACTATCCCACATCATAGAGTCCAGGGTCACTTCGTTCATATGGACAAACATCGTGTGCCGCTTTGGCATACCTAATGCTATAGTAACGGACAACGGAAAACAGTTTGACAATGCAAAGTTCAAGGACTTTTGCAGAAAACTAGGCATAAGCCACCTCAGTTCGTCCCCTGCGCACCCAAAAGCAAATGGGCAAGTTGAAGCAGTAAACAAGATCATAAAGCGAGGACTCAAGCTAAGGTTGGACTCCAGAAAGGGAGGATGGGCCGAGGAATTACCTCAAGTTTTGTGGTCATATCGAACCACCCCAAGAGAGTCAACTGGCGAAACTCCGTTCTCGCTAGCCTTTGGCTCCGAAGCCGTGGTACCAGTAGAGATCGGCATACCAACAGACAGGGTAGAATAGTACGAGCCAACAAAGAACGAGGAAGAGCTACTCCTTAACCTGGACTTATTGGAAGGGAAAAGGGAAATGGCTCAGCTGCGCTTAGCAGAGTATCAGAATAGAATGACCAGACATTACAATGCCCGAGTTGGACCTCGAAGCTTCCAAGTTGGACATTTGGTCTTAAGGAAAATTCAAAGTCATGTCGGCACCCTTGACCCAAGTTGGGAGGGACCGTTCGAAGTCAAAGGCATAGTCCGACCTGGAACTTATATGCTGGCCGACCTGGAAGGAAGAGTGCTTGCGCATCCATGGAACGTGGAGCACTTGAAGCGCTATTACCCCTGAAATGTCAAAATAGTCCCAAAATGGGCCTGTAAAAATTTTCAAGGGGAGGAACTTTCAATAAATGGGGTTATTTAATTTCATAACTCCAAGTTCGATTAGAAATTAAATGGGGGCCACGGACTCCCACAAGGCTTAAAATCGGCGACCTCAGAACCCACGGGTTCGAGGTGCGATGTCAAAATCAATTACGAGCCAAAATTCAATCCTTGGAACGATTAAGTTAAAGGTTCGATGTTGAAGGTTCAAGAAATTCAATCCTCCAAACCCACGGGTTCGAGGTGCGATGTGAATATTAATTATGGACTCAAAATTCAAACCTTGGAACGTTCAAGTTAAAGGTGCGATGTAGAAAGTTCAAATTGCTTGATATTATCTTTTGGACTTCCGAGTTCGAGGAGAAATATTAAAGATTAATAAAAGAAACTCTCAACTTCAAACCTTCGGAAAGAGGTGCGATGTGAAAAGAGTTACCTCACAATCCTTTAAACTTATGAGTTAGAAGTGCGAGATGAATTTGTTCATTCCTAAGTTCCGACTTACAAAAGCAAGTTTAAAAAAAGCTCAAGGAAGAAGCAGTAAAAGAATAGACAGAGTTGGAGAAATGGAGGCTTTCATTGATTAAAAGGACAGAGCCAAGGCTTATATACCTTGCTGCTCTGCCCAAAGACTTACAAAAAGAAATATAAAGAGAGAAGGAAAGAGAGCCTCAGCTACTTCCGACGTGGGAGGACAGCTCGCCCTGGGAGCCTAGAAGGTTGACCTCCTGGGATCCACCCTGCTGTGATGGAGCCTCCTCTTGAGTTGTGCCGACCTCGGTAGGCTCTTGGCTTGGGGCATCCTCTTCCTCCACGTCGGAGTAGTTGGAGTCAAGCTCCCTAACGTACTTGTCCACCAGGGATTGGGGGCTAGGAGTGCCGTTAGGCCCAGAAGCCCATTTCTCAGCATACCTCTTCTTCAGATCGCTGAGGTCGAGCTGGAGGTGCGGCATATCGGCAGCAATGCCCTTCATCAGAAACTTGAAGCCTGCATCGCTGAAGTCCTTGGCAAACCCATCAAAATCTGGGTGTTGCCTGAAGGCTGCCTCCAGAAGAGCTCCATTGGAAAGACGCTCCTTCTCCGCCTTCAGCTCGGTAGTGAGACGCCCGATCGTAGCGTCCTTCCCTTCGAAGGCCTGGAGCATATCGTCCTTCTCCTTAAGGAGTTGAAACTTTTCCTTCTCCAGCCCTTTGGTGATGGCGTGGGCAGCTCGGAGGTGGGCCTTATGCCTTTCATCCTCCCTTTTCAGCAGTTCGGCCTTGGCTTCTACCTCGGCCCTCAGTACGTCCACCTCGCCCCGAGCCTTCAGCAGCTCGCCCTTGAGCGTAGTGGCAGCCTCCAAGGCAGTAGAGGAGTTCGCCCTCTCTTTCGCTGCCAAGGCCTCCCTTCCATCCAGCTCGGCCTTGATCATGATTTCTGAGTGGATGGAGGCAGTGAACGCCTGCAAGACACAAAAGGCAAATTCAGGTCAGATCGAGCTATAAGACGAGAAAATAAAAGTGTAGGGGTAGATCTTACCTCAGCAGCGTGGTCGATGGTCCGTTGCAGCACGGACCTCGGGTCACTTACAAACTTGGACGCTCTCTTGAGACAGCGATCCAAGCACGCGGCCGAGATGCGTGAGATTTGGTCCTTCACCCCGGAGCTCGACGGTTCCACTCTGAACCGCATCTTCACGTCGGATGTCCCCCCCATCCGAGCTTCAGGGTCGTCTACCAGGTCGGCGTGGCTTGAGGGCAGGGGGCCACGAGGTCCAACCTCCGAGGAGGAGGTGGTCTTCTTCTTCTTCTTCCTCCTCTTCAGAGGAGAGCCCTTTCTCACCTCACGAAGAGGTGACACGTCCAGTGCTTCGGACTCGCTCCTGGAGCGCTTCTCCCTGGAGCGCTGCCCAGTAGAATCCAGCTCGATCACTGGAGTTGGAACTTCAGAAGATGGACCCGTCTGGCCCTGAGCTGCATGCTGATCCACAGTAGGGGTAGCTGGATCAGAACTCTGAACTGTCTTAAGGGCGTGAGCACGACCCTTAGACTTGCGTTTCACGCTGCTCGTGAATCCACACACCATGGCTGCAATACAAATAAGATGAAATGTCAGAGGTAAAAACTTGAAGCTAAAATTGAAGTCGAAATCAAATACGGCTTACCGAGCTCGGAGTTTGGCCTCGAAGCTTCAATCGGACGAACTAAAGGATTGTAGTCCAATAGTCCTGATTCTAGCAGCAGCTTGTCTGTGACCAAGGTCCCGATCTTCCAGCCCCTTGGGAAGTTGTCCTTGTAGTATTTGAGGGTGTCGAAGGTGGCTTGAGTGAGCTCGGGAATCGGCTTAATTGATACTGCACAAAGCAAACGAAAGTTCGAGTTAGATGTGAAAGTCAGGAAATCAAAAGAGAAAAAAGAAAACAAGAAAGACTCCATACCTAAGTTCCTAAACCTAGCAGGCACGTCAAAGAAAGGACGACCTGACTCGTCCTTTGCCAGCCATTCACCTGAGGCAAAGAATCACTTACCTACCCATCCTTTGATGGAGGTCGACCCCTTGACTATACCACCCGTGCCCTTCCTCGCACAAATATAGTACCGACCTGGTTTTTTGGCTATCCTCTTGGCCTCAAAACACCCAAGAAGTTGGTCAACGCTTAGCAGCTCGGCCTCATTCTCGTCCCGAGCTAACAACCAAAAAAGAATGGCTAAAGCAAAAATGACACCCCACCCATTGGGGGCCACCTGAGCAGGAGCTAGTCCAGTTCGGTTTAAGAACTCCTGAGCAAAAGGATGAAGGGGAAGTCTGAGGCCGTACTCAAACATCTTCAAATAAAGAGTGACCCATCCCTCTGGAGGATTGTCAGCTCTTTCCCCTTCCTCCGCGATCCTAAGGAGGATGTTGTTTGGAATTTTAAACCCCCTACGAAGGGGTCCGACATAGTGCTCGGGCATCCTAGAAGGGTACTCCAGACCCTGGCCTGAGGTGGAGGTATCACTATCCTCTCCATCATCTGAGAACCTAAAGTTCTCTATTTCTTCCAGCTCGGACTCTAACCTACGAGCTAAGACCTCCCCAGAATCACTTGGTTTGGGGGGTGAGCTACTTATGGTTCGACCTACGCTACCCAGGCTATCGCTACTGGAGGGGGAAGACAGGAACACCACCATATTCGAAAAGAAAGTAAAAGTGAAAATGACTGACCTACAGAAGGTTCGAGCTGGTTTCAGATCGAACTCCAGAAATTCAGGAAACGTAGGGTTTGACCTGAAGTTTCGGGACTATTTATAGCTGATCGGAAAAACCTCTGCGCCGTACACGTGTAATCAACGAGCAGCTAGGATCTTCTCGAGATACGCAACGGCGAAACACTTGAGTGCTCCGACAACCTGGCAGGTCGAAACGTCTTCCGCAACGGTCATATTCCCTCTACAAATGAAAAGTCGCCACGTGTCCAAAATAGATTCGAATGAACTTCTCTGTCAGGTCGAGATCGAACTTGACAGAGAGGGGGCTAATGTTTGGGGGTAAACATACCCGAGACACGTGGAGGACCCTTATTAGTGTTTGAAGAAGACAAATGAAAAGGATTGCTTAGGTCCACCTCGGCCCCGCCGAGGAGACCGCGTTCGCCCGTTATAAAAGACTAAGTATGGGCACCAATGTTCGACCTGACTAGGGTCCGACCTTGCTCGGAACCCGACAGGTCCGATATGAGAAAAGACACATAACCGCCGGTCGTGTGTACTGTCGGATCCATCACCTATAAATAGAGGACTTCATTTCACGCTCAGGTATCGAATCTCACCTCGAACTAAATAAGAAGTCCGATCTATACTGACTTGAGCGTCAGAGTGCTTACCCTTTTGTGCAGGTCCACTCTAGTGTTCAGGTTGGAACCAGAGACCGGGTTCGAGCTCAATTCGTGAAGAACCATTGTGCAAATTCCTGCATAAACACCATTGAGTTTAGATTAATCAAATTCTTTCTTTGGTCCTTGAGTTTTTTACTAATAGGTCACTTTGTGACGAGAATAAACTTCAGAAAGAAAATAACAACATATAAAGAAACACAAGAACTTATGTGGAATTGGAGAAAATCATGACCGACTAAAAAGAAAAATCTACTGTGTAAAAAATCTTTTAATCACACATAATTCTACGTATAGATACACACACATACATACATACTAGGAAGTGTTTGAATTCTCATGACCAGATAAAACCTAAATCATGAGCTCTTTTATAGCACCTAAAGCACATGACTTCACCATACCTTTTGGATAGAAGACTTTTGCTCTTCTAATATTTTGCAAAAAAAAAAAAACCCAACATTTTGGTTGTGAGGTTTCAAAATACGTACTTCGGTCCTTAAGTTTTTTTTTTACTAATAGGTCACTTTGTGATCGGAATAAACCTCCAGAAATTAAAAGAAAATAACAACAAAAATATAAAGAAACACAATAACTTATGTGGAATTGGAGAAAATCATGACCCAATAAAAAGAAAAATCTACCGTGTGAAAAATATTTTAATCATACAGAATTCTACACACATACATATATATTGATACACACATTTACATGTTAGGAAGTGTTTGAATTCGGATGACTAGCTAAAATCCAAAACCACGAGCTCTTTTATAGCAAAGCACGTTGTACCTTTTTGATACGAGACTTTTTGCTCTTCTAATATTTTACAAAAAAGTCCAAACATTTTCATCTTGAGGTTTCAAAATATGTCCTTTGACCATTGAGTTTTGGGGAATAGGTCATTTGGGTCTCTCTACGCAATCGTTAAATTATTTGGAGGAAAGACGATCGACTCTCTAGACTTTTAACTCTAGAGAGGAGTTGAAGGAATATGAATGCCTAAATGAACTATGTTTGGACTATAGGATTGAATATTGATAATGAATAGCATTAGAAATAGAGAGTTTAAGGACTAAAATAAAACATGTATTTATACATGTACTTTTGTCCCTAATATATTTGAGTTTTCTTTTTCTTTCCCATTTAATCTCAATTGTTTTAAAAATTTTGTTTTATAATACTAAGTTCATTGGCAAATGAACTTACATTACATAATACTAAGTTCATGGGTAGAAATTTAGAGGAGAAAAAATGTCATTTAAAAGATAAAATTATCTAATTGCGTTCTAAATTTCTAAGAAATTAGTAGAAATTGATATATATATTTCGAGTTTTCTTCTCTTGACGACCTTATATTTCTTCTCTAAATTTCCTCCAATTCACTAAGTAATATTATGCATTATGGTGTAAAATCAAGCGCAATACGTGACTCTCCCCCAACTTGAATACCACAAAGACCCAACTTGAATACCACAAAGACTAGTCCGAAAAGGCATTATGTCTTTGGAAAGAGCTAATTGCTCAGCTTCGACTTTGAGAAGATTCCGACTGGTGCAGAAATCTGCTGACATTAGGTGGAATGTAAATTCTATTGTCAGAAGATCTTCCAATTGTCGGTGGAAACTGTTGAATGGTAGGTACGACCACAGTTGTGCTATAGCCACACAATTTCTAAGACTCCCATTGTATAAAAGGCAGGGTCACATTCTCTAAAGTATGGAATCTCTTGCCTTCTACGTAAGCTCAGCTAACACCAGTTTAGACTAAGAGCACCACACTCGTGAAAGGTTGCAAATCCTTGACATCGCCACGTTTGAGACCACATAGGATCATTGTTGTCTTGTCGCCTCTACTAGAATCAAATATCAATATTATATCACTTATAAGTTTATCATCAACCAATTTTAACATTTATTAATAATGGTGATACATACTATTTTTTTCTAAATAATAAAAATTGAATGGAAAGAAATCTAAATATTAGGCACTAACACACATATTAAAAAGAAAAAAAATCATAGGGATCCAATTGAAATTAGACCCAAATCCTTGGAATTAAATCAAAACTTTTAGAATTATGAGACAAAACTAAAATTATGACAAAATAAACCATAGAAGGTCCAAATTTATAATTTAACTTAGATTTTATGTTAATTATAAATTTAGTATTTGTATTATGAATGTGTTGTTTATATTTAAATATTTAAAAGCATTTTAATTACTTCTTGAAAATTAGATTATATTACGTTTATACTGTTGGAAATTTTAAGATTTTAACGGATCCTAAAATTCTCATTCGACAATTGCAATAACATAATAATAATAATACAAGCTATTAGTAAAGGAAATATTATGAAAGTGGATAAGAATTACACCAATTTAATGCAGGTTCATCTAATGGACTACGTTCTATTTCTGCAGACTTTGTAGACTTCCTCACTATCCATAAGTATTTTATATAATAGGCTTCACGCTGCTACATATTTGGTTTCTGCCTAATATAACTTATAAGTAAAAAAAGTGAAAACAAAAATGTCACAAAGGGTTAGGGGGCATTTATGGTGGAAAGAAACGGAGATTTATGAATCTTCTGACAATTATGACAATTTTTCACCATGATCAAATTACGGTAACAATGAGATTCTATGATATTAAAGATCTCACATCGAAAAGATTAAGGGAGTTATAAGAACTATGAATCAGAAATTCTCCGGGGTTATAAGAACTCGAAATCAGAAATTCTCCTTGGAGAGAGTTGTTTCACAGCCATTTTTTTTTCACAATGTCCATGTATATGAAAGTTTTACTTTTAGATTTCTAGGGTTGTATTAGTATTTTTTGTTACCACATTACCCTTATTTAATTTCAGCAATCCACATCTATTATTTTTATTTTTATTGATTCTTTCAATATATATGTTTTTTCAATTAAGATAAAACATTCCTACATTTATTAAAGATTTTATATTTCAAAATGTTATTATTAATTATTACCCAAATGACTCGTAGCAGAAAAACATAAAAATCAAAGAGTTAACTAAGTATCAGATCAACCAAATTGAACAAATGATAGGTCAAGATCATATTGTTCATTGGGAATTGAAGAGGGAGAACGAGCAAACATCGAACGATTCATTTTGATTTCTTGTTATCGTAGAATTTGTCATCAAGATGGATTGCCCTTACACGGTCAACGAACTCATACTAATGCTAGGACTTGTCGCAAGCTAAGTCGGAAATGAAAGAAGTCTACCGAAAGCCAACCGCAAGTACACGGATCAAGTTTTAATATAGTTGATAAGTGAATACTGATATCGTTTTGGATTGAGTTTTTAGCTCACTCAAGTACCACAAATACAATCGCTCAATTTTATTTAAAGAGCCAAAATCGAATGAGGAGAAAGGTCCTAAAGAATTGATTGCACCTATTGAATCTATGAACCAATTACTTAATTACCTAAGAAGGTACAAACTATTAATTCTATAGGTTAAGAACTCTCAAATGTCAACCCTCTCCCCCAAGCGCAAGCTAATTCTCTTAGTAATTAAGAAACAAATATCCATATCTAGTTTCTATAACAAGTAAATGCTTTATTGAATAAGTTTTTTAACGACCTCTAAAGGACTTCTAAATTTCCCCATCTTAAAACCCCTTTAGTTATGCATTGCCGTTCTAACTATGACCAGTAGATTTAAGGCATTAAGCATAGAGAAATATAAATGGAACATCCATAAACATTCAATTAAGAGAATTAGACGATCAATCTATAAAGTTCAATGGCTAAATCAATCCGTAAGACAAAGGAACTTAGCTATTTCAAGGTAAAACAATAAAATCCTAAAGAAAGTTCCATTACAACACAAGAAAAATCAGGAGAAAGGAGAAAAACTAATGTTCATGTGTCGATTGATCATCCCTGAGCCAATCTCCACAATTTAGAGCCTTGAAATTAATCCCTTCTCTAAGTTCCTTGATGCTCATTTTCCCTCTAATTTCGAGTTATCCCATGTCTCTCTCCAAGAAGTCTGTAAAAGCTAATAAAAGGCGATTATAAAACCTAATTTTATAAGAAAACTGCCATGACAGCGTCATGGGATCATAAGTGAGCGGCATGCCACTGGATAAGAAAAACGGGCAGATAGCAAACTTTGGAGCACTAGTCTCTTGGGCCAGAATTTCAGTTTTGCTCTTTATTGGTTGAGGCAATGGCGCCTTTTCGGGTTCTCAGGTGTTGTTCTCTCAAGTAGACTTCGATAAGTATTGAAATGTCTTCCTCACTTGCTTAGACTAGGATTTTCTTCTAATTTTGATCAATTTATGTTCGGTTTCCTCTCGATTATTCATTCTTGCATAGTATGTCTTATGTGCGTAATTCTGTAATAAAGAAACGCAAACTAACAATAAATTCCAATATAGATCTCATTAAATATAGTTCACGTAGTGCGCTATCAATTATTACCTATTTAATTTAATATTCTTTTTATATTTTAATTATCCCCTCGTTATTTTCTAATTTAGCCTTCCTCTCAATTTTTTTTTTGCCAAATTGTTTGTCTAGTGTCATTTCACTCTATTCTGGATTAATTTTGTCTTCTTTCTAACGTTTTTCCCTGTATCTTTTTTTTTCTTTTAAATAGTATGATAAACATATACTTTTTCATAAGATTATATAATATCATTTTTTTTTTGTATATACTAAACTATTAGGTTATATAATATATATTTAGTCTAATTACCTACATTATAATAGTAATATACCCACCAAAATGTTATATAATATATACTAAATTACTAAGTTATAGAATATATAATTTTTTAATCTCATTTATAATATGTTCTAATGTGTTATATACTATATGCATTTTATTGGTATATACTAAACTAGTAGGTTATACACCTTCGAGTCTAATCTAAAGTATCCATCAGTAGGTTATATAATATATACTTTATGTTAGTATATTTATGTTAGTATATACAGTGATATAATATATACCTTTATTATAATCAGTGTTCAAAAAGTCGAACAACACGTTGACATCAACATAGAGGAAAAAATCATTTTCCCCCCTTATCAACGATATTCAAAATATCGTCAAAATATGGAAATTAAATATTGAAAAAATTATGATATTTCGACGATATATATTAATATATCCTAAATTTTTTTTTAAGTGGTCAAGCCCACCAAACGGGCCCAAAAAAAAAATCCCTCTCCACCTCTTTTCTCTCTAGAACCATCCAGAAGATTTTTTTTTCTTTTTTCCTTTCTTCTTTCTTCTTTATTTCATATAATAATAATAATATTATTATTATTCATTTGTTTATTTCAATTTTTATTTATTAATCCATTTATTTTTACTACGTTGATTTTTTTAAACTTACACATATTTTTCTTTATCAAACTAATTACAAATTTTCAAATCTATCCTTCAATTTCTAATAACTCAATTTAATCATCATATATCAATATTTCATATCTTGTTCAATTATATAACTAATATTAGATTTGGTTATAAACTATTAATAAAACATAAAATTAAGTAACTTTGAAATTCAATTTACTAATTCAAATTATTTTCATCAATTTTTGTTATCTTGTTCCGACATTTCTATCGACATCGACATTTTCATAAGTAAGTTACTCATATTTTTACATTTGATGGATAAAAAGTGATCAATTATAACTTAATTAAGCTACAATTAAAATTTTATTTAGTAATTAAAATAATTTTTATTAACTTTCATAATTTCCGTAATTTTTCTCCAAATATCCATCGACATCGACATGTCCGTGAAATCACGACCTCGACATTTCCATCGACATCTACATTTTGAACCTTGCTTATAATTGAAAACAAAAATAACATGCATCAAATGTGGAGCCATTATCCGATAAATCAAGTTGAAATTGAAAAAAAAAACTGTCCATATTCCTAAAAATTTTGCAGATCTACGGTCGTTATGGCTGAAAATTAAAACAAATAACATTGTTGACTGATAAATTTCGGCGAATCACAAATTGCCACATAATAATGACAAAATTATATGTCATTAAATTGAGACCAATTAAATAATGTCACATGTTATTTTTGGGCATTTGAATTTGACCAATCAAATTATATTATGACTATATGATGACACAAGTCGGTCTAATAAGATTGCGTCACGTATGACATAAGTTGTGTTGGCTTTTTCGACCTTCAATCATACCATATGTTTTGATGATAACAAACTTAATCTATTAATGATTTTTGTGTTTCAAAGTGTCCATAGCGTAGAGCATAACAAGACAAATCCAATGAAATTTGAATGACTTAAATCAGAGTTTAAATGAAGAAGTTATGATCGAAACAAGTCGAACGGAAAATACCCGAGAAGATGAGGTGGACAAATATTATGGCGAGCTGTATTGTTAAAAAAAAAAAGAAACAAAGAAAGAATAAAAAAAAAAGAAAAAAAAAAAAACAAAGAAAGAAAAAAAAGAGAAAGAAAGATTGAAAAAAATAAATGAAAATAAAAAAAGGGTAAAAAGTTACCGTTTGGAAAAGAAAAAAAAATCATAGTTACCGTTATATATATATATATATATTATTATATATTATATTATAATATAATGTAATCATTACTTTTTAAAATTCAATCTCCACCTTTCATCTTCAATCATTAAGATCAAATAGCCCAAATTGATTTTAGTTTCAGATCAACTTTACTCACTTTCTTCTCCTATTTAAACCCCTCCTGTCTCCCATTTTAAACATACCAATTTTCTTATTTTTAAATCCTCTATAATCCATTGTTGTTCTCTCCAAGCTCTCAATTCTACTTCTATTTTTATTCTTGTGAGAGAGTTTCTTGTTGTGAGGATTGATGCACAGCTTAAATTTGTAAATCTACTCTATTTGAAAGTTTTAGTGTGTGAAAAATTCTTATTTCCACAATTATTTGGGTTTCGTTCTTGAGCCCGGTAAAAGGAACGGAGTATGGGTTTTATTCTTTGTCCCAAGAAAAAGATTGAGTTTAGTTCTAGATCCCGTAAAAAGAGCGGTTTGTAAGGTTTGGTCTTGATCCCGCAAAAGGACCAGATTTCCGATCTTGAACCCATAAAAGGATCGTGCTTAGTGGAAAATCTCGAGAGGTGCTCGGGGAGTGGAGTAGGCCGAGGGTTTGCCGAACCACTATAAATCTCTTGCGTGACGTTTTCTCTATCCCTTACTTTTTATTTATTGCAATTTATCTTTTAAGTATATTTTCTTTTATTGCAAATATATATTATGCTTATTTTGAATATTTGTTTCATGATATTTTGAGTTGCTTTAAATATTGCATAAATTGTTTTTGTTTAAAAAATTTACTTGGCTATTTGATTTATGCTTAAATTCGAAAAATTTTAGTAAATTGATCTTCAACACTATTCACCCCCCTCTAGTGTTGTCATACCGATCCAACAAATCGGTCCAATCAAAATTCGCCACGTCTGTTTGATGACATAAATTGGCCTAATTAGATTGTGCCACGTGACAATGGACTTAAAATCAAATGGGTCCAAGCCCACCTAAGACCCATGAAAGAGCCTATAAATAGAGAAGTTTATTCACCATCTAATCCAGAGGATCAAAATCCTCCATCCTAGAAAAGATCAAAATCCTGCATATGATAAAATCATCTCCACACATAGGATCAAAATATCTCTGCTCTCTCAAGATCCTGGAGAAGTCAAAGAAGAGAAAACTGATCAAGATTAACAAGAAGCCAGAAGGCCGATCAAGATCAACAAGTTCAGAAGGCCGATCACGCTCAACAAGTCCAAAATGCCAATCAAGATCAACAAAGCCACCAATAGGCTGATCAAGATCAAACCGCCAATAAGCCGATCGAGATCAAACTTCCAATAGGCCGATCAAGATCAAAGAGTTGCCAATAGGCCGATCAAGATCAACAAGCCGCCAACAGGCCAATCAAGATCATCATCAAGCTAGAGGCCAATAAAGATCATCAACAAGCCCCTAAGAGGCCGATCAAGATCAACAAGCAGCCAAGAGGCCGATCAAGATCAACAAGCCAAGAATTCAAGGAAGAGGATAGATATTAGAGATTGTACGAACCTCCAAATATTAATACAAATTGTATTTAGTCCACGAAATATAATTTCTCTTGAAATCTCATGTGAACAGTTGTGGTCATGGGTTCGGATCTAGGTTGCTGGGGCAGATTGGGTCGCTGTGGTATTATAGATGGGTGTTGCAGGTTTGGGAACGGAGCTGTCTATTCGTGGGTTGTTGCCGTTAGGGGGTTGTCGCATGTGGGGAGATCATCGGTGGAGGTAGGTCGTGTAGGGTCATGGGTTGTCATGTTGAGTTACTGTTGGGATGCTATTTGGGGTCATAGATGGGTAGTTTGATAACTTTCACATGGATTTATCTTAAACGGGCCTTTAGTCTTACAAATTTGTAAATAATTTAGATTTAAGCCATTTATGTAATTAGATTATTTAAAGAGTGTACATGTGTACTTTTCCCATTATGAATACATGGACTACTCCTCCTCTTATCAATTGGTTTTGAGATAAGAATCCTATGAATAGTGACAGACTATCATAGTCCAACAAGGTCAAACGAGCATTCGATTAAAAAAAAAGAAGAAAAAAGAATCCGAGCAAGATTGGTGAGTTCAAAAAGAGCTATTATCTTGAGGGATATGTTAAGAATCTCACATGTCTATAAATACATGAAATACCTCTCTCATTGTCAATTAGTTTTGAGATATAGTTGAAGGGATGTGAATTCTAGAGCGAAAGCAATAAAACGCATTCTTGAATTTCTTTTGAAATTTAAAACACAGAAAAATATAAAACAAGGAAGAATCTTGGATTTTACCACTTGATCTTCCTTGCTATGTCTCTCAGTCGAGAATCTAGATTGTGGGATCCAATTGCAAATGATTGAAAGAGTTGAGCTCACTGTTATATTTATAGAGAGGGAAAATCCTATGACCATTGAGATATCTTATCCTTTTGAATATAAGATACCTTCTCCTGAATCTAAGAAAAATCTCAAGGCCATCAGGATATCTTCTTATTTTTAATTAATAATAAACAAATTAATCAAATTAATTAACAATTAATTAATTTCATTGAGATATCTTATCCTTTTGAATATAAGATATCTTATCCTGAATCTAGGGAAAATCTCAAGACCATCAGGATATCTTCTTATTTTTAATTAATAATAAACAAATTAATCAAATCAATTAACTATTAATTATTAATCTAATTAATAATTAATTAATTATTTAACTTTTAATTAAAACTATATATTTGAATCATATTCAAATGGATCTCTCTTGTATAACCTATCGTTTTAATATGAATCCGATTCATATTAATTATTTGAATCTTATTCAAATATTTCTCTCATGATATATAGTTTAACTATTGAATCTTTATTAAAAAACAAACTATATATATAATGTATCATAATATACATTATATATTTCCTGATATATAATTTGAGCATTTCAAATTCTCTCAAAATCTTGATCCTCGTTTTACTCGTTGTGAGCTAGCAAGGGGACCTAAGGGAGCTACATATCAGAAGCTCCAACGATACAAGATTAATCAGTCAAACTCTTTAACCGAATTAATCAATATTCGTTAACTGTAGGCCACTCCACTAAAGACTCACAGTTGCACTCTTCTCACTGCATAATATTTTCATGTTCACAAATGTACGACCATTAACGGTAAGTTATTCCTTCACGAGTGCTCGTAACTCTAGCTGGGTCAAATTACCATTTTACTCCTAAGTTACATCTTGCTCCTTAAATACCACTGCTCCTCTAATAAATAACCCGATTATGGTCTGACCAATAACCGAAAGTCCCTCCGAGCCAGTGAGAGGGTGGGGCCCCTTGTTCAAGACTCGAAATCAGCACTAAAGGGAACACTCATCTACTCCCTTAAAGTAAGGGATGAATGAATTTCATCTTGTGAAGTTATGTTCCCAACTCCCTACTCAGTCTATTCCCCAAAATAGTAGGAATATTGAGTTGGTGACTCGGGCCACTCTCACCCACACAAATCAAAGGACGAGCCCAAACAGGAGTCCATAACTCACTTAAGATTGAGATCGAGTTACCTGATCATCCTATTGAAATATTAATCTATTAGCTAACGGTGTTACAGCTAAAGATTAATTATTTCGCGGTCCAATCTTATACAAACTCATTGTATAGGATACCTCCACTTGCATGTCTCCACACGAATGACATGAATCAAGTCATTAGTAACTATTACAAAGTGGGTAGCATCTATAGTGTTACCAGGATAAGATACCCAACCTTATCCAGATACTATAGACTATTTAGGTTACTACTGTAACATTATCCTCTTGTATATCGAATATATATTGTATATATATACATTGTATATGAAATATATATGTTGTATATTAAATATATACTATATATCTGTTATATACTATTCTAATTACATGACATAATCTCAGATGTTAGTTTATTAGATTTGGGTTAATGCAATTCTAAAAGAAACATCAATAACACCTTTATGGAATAAATATTTGTTTTATATTTACAAACCACGAGTTTAGGGAATAGAATCCAACAATAATTAGGGATGACCATCCCCATCCCCGCCCCCGCCCCCGAAATTTTGGGGGCAGGGATTCCCCGTTAAAATATATATATATATATTTTTTTTTATAATTTTTTATTTTATTTAAAAAATTTTTAATTAATTTTTTATTACTAGTATAAGAAATGAAGAAAAAATGGCTAATTGGGTTATTAGCTTGAGTTTTTTTTTTTTAAGTTTAAAAAGTATTTATAAAGTTTATATATATTAATATTATATAAAAAGTAGGAAAAAAATAAAATATTAAACGAGGCGGGGACAGGGACGGACGGGGTGGGGGGGTGGGGGTGAAATTCCCGTCCTTGCCCCGTCCCTGCTGAGGACCCCGATTAGGATCCTCGATTTGATCCCGTCCTCGGTCAAACTGGGCATTCCCCGACCCGATTGGGTCAGGTCCCGTGGGTTTTTTTGCCATCCCTATATATAATCGTATAACATTAAACTATCGCCCTAACGGGAATCGAATATTCAAATCCCTATCCCATTAATCTAGTTTATACTTCTATTTAATTTATTCTAGTATACTAAAACAAATAAAATTTATTTAATTAATATACAAAGGTTAAACAAATTTTTATCTTATTGTACCTGGAACATGATCGAACAATATTGGTTTCATTTTGATTTTATCATCGTTGCTTCCTAGTAGAACTAAGAACTAGCATTTTGTTTTTATAGTATTTGATAGTTTTTAAAATGATATTTGTGTAAATAAACTCTCAAGAAATTGAGAGTGGTCTTCATTAATTATCAAAAGAGCTTACAAAGAGTATTTATAGAATAATACTCATTTAACAAAACTTAACAAAATCATAACAGAAACTAAATAATAATATTAGTTAACATGTCCCCTCAAACCAAAGGCAGTAAATCCTAGCAGGCTGGCATGAGTTTGGATCGTAGAAAGACATGTCGAGCAGCAGTCAGAGGCTTTGTAAAGAAGTCAGCTAGCTGATAAAGAGTAGGAATATACTGAAGAGATATATCCTTCCGAACAACACGCTCCCAAATAAAATGAAAGTCAATCTCCACATGCTTAGTCCTCCCATGAAACACCGGATTTCGAGCAAGTTGGATAGCAGAAGCATTATCACACCACATAGTGGGAGCCCCAGTTCCAAAAATGCAAAGATCTCGAAGGAGTTGTCGGACCCAAAATAATTCAGCTGCTGTAGTGGCCAAAGCTCGATATTCAGCCTCGGTTGAGCTTCAAGAAACAGTGGACTGTTTCTTGGCACCCCAAGAGATGGGATTAGAACCAAGAAAGATAACATAGCCCGTAGTAGAATGTCTATCCAATCAGTCTCCAGCCTAATCAGAATCAGATAAGACATTAAGATGAAAGAAACCAGTGTTTCTTTTCTGAAATAACAGACCAAAATGACTTGAACCACTAATATAGCGTAAGACCCTCTTAGCAGCCACTAAATTTACCAAAGACGGAGAATGCATATGTTGAGATAATTTGTTCACAGAGAATGCAATGTCAGGTATGGTAAAAGTGAGATAGTGTAAGGCTCCAACAATAGCTCGAAAACTACGAGCATCAGTGTCTGAACATGGAGAACTGTTAGGAGTAGTGGAGAGAGTTATAGGTGTAGCACATGCTTTGTAGTGAGCATCCCAAAACGAGTCAAAATATCCCGAGCATATTTGGATTGAGAAACGAGAAGACCAGAGGCTGTGTGATTGATTTCAAGACCAAAAAAATATATCAAGGCTCTAAGGTCAGTCATATCAAAACGAAGTCGTAACTGATGCACCAAATGATCAATATACAGAGAGCTACTGCCGGTGACAATAATGTCATCCACATAAAGAAGTAAAAAGATAGTAGAACCATCAAGATGGCGCACGAACAAGGAAGAGTCGGCTTGTGATGCAACAAAGCCAAGGGTGAGTAAATGACTAGTAAAACACTCAAATCATGCCCTTAGTGCTTATTTCAGTCCATATAAGGATTTCAAAAGTTTACAGACATACTGAGGATAAGATGGATCTATAAAGCCTTGAGGTTGTTGCATATACACTTCTTCATGAAGCTCACCATGAAGAAAGGCGTTTTTGACGTCTATTTGACAAAGAAGCCAATCAAATTGAGAAGCCAAGGATAGGATAACCAGAACTGTAGATTTCTTCACAACAGGGCTGAAGGTCTCATCATAATCAATGTCTTCCTCTTGATGATAGCCTTTTGATACAATCGAGCTTTGTACCGAGCCATACTACCATCGGGGTTATACTTCATATTCCTCACTCATTGCATCACACCAAACAGGAAATGTGGATGTTTTAGAAAATGAAGAGGGTTTAACATTCGACTGTGAAACAATAGAGGCCACAAAGATTTTCCTTTTAGAGATACCAGACTTACTCCTTATTTGCATTGAGTGTGTATTTTATACCAAAGAACTAGGATTCTTAGGGCCATTAGAAACAGTTTGAACTAATATAGAAGTAGAAGTATTAGATAACTCAATAGGTACTGAGGAACTTACTATAATATTAGGGGTTGCATTGGGAGCACCAGATGCGACAACATCAGAAGCAACGTAATTATTAGAGACTGCAACATGAGAATCATTATTTATAGACTTTATAGTACTAGGGGTTGCAACATTTCAATTTGCAGAAACCAAATCAGGGGTAGCTACCAATGATGGGGAAGTTGATGTAGGAATGACTCACAGCGATTCAAATTATCAGTTTGTGGTACAAAAGTAGAGAGTAATAAAGGTAGAAGGGAAGTATGTGATGAGGAAGAATCGGGCGGGAGAGGAGAGGTAAGGGTAGATGAGGAAGCAAAAGGAAAGGTAGACTCATCAAAGATGAATGTCGAGAAGTGTAAAGATGTTTGGAAGAAATATTATAGCACATATAGCCTTTTGAGTCAAGAGAGTGACCAAGGAATACACATTGAGTGGTTTTAGGTTGTAGTTTGTTGGAGAGATATGATTTTAATAAGGGATAGCAAGCACAACCAAAGGATTTTAAGAATGAATAATCTGGAGGATGATGAAATAGAAGTTCAAATGGGGATTTATAACGAAGAGAAGGTGATGGAAGTCTGTTAATGACAAAAACAGCTGCAGTAAAGGTAATAGGCCAAAAGGAGATTGGTAGGAAAGATTTTGACATAAGAGTAAGAGTAGTTTCAATGACATGTCGATGTTTCCGTTCAGCAACACCGTTTTGTTGAGGGGCATAGGTACACGACTTTTGGTGAAGTATACCATGAGTACGGAGAAAGGAGCCAAGAGAGTGATTAATGAATTCACCACCTCCAGCACTATGAAAGATTTTGATATGATATGAAAGAAGATTTTCAACTAGAGGCTTCAAGTGTTGAAAGACAGTAGAAACATCAGATTTTCTTAAAATGGGAAACAACCAAGTGTATTTAGACATGTCATCAATAAAAGAAACACAGTAATTAAAACCATTAACAGAGGTTTCAGGGGCAGGACCCCATACATCACTATGTATAAGCTCAAGAGGAAACAAAGAGACAGTAGATGACAAAGTAAAAGGAAGTTTATGCATTTTCCATGTAAACAATGCTGGGAGATACAGTTTACAGAATTATTTGAAGGTAAATGCATAGATTTGAAAACAACGTTAAAAATTGCATTACTAGGATGCCCTAATTGATCATACCAGATAGACGGAGAGGTTCGAGAGCCCACAAGAGCCAATAGTGGAGATGCAGCAACAAATCCTGAAGGAAGACCAGCAGAGGAAGAGATAGGATAGAGGCCATTGATACTAGGATCTTGAAAGATTATCCGGCCCGACGATTTGTCCTTAATATGGAAAAATCAACATCAAAGACAATGATACAATTGTTATCCATACACAATTTATGAACTGAAAGTAAGTTAGAGGAATGCGACACACGTCCGACATTGTTTCGAATGTTATTGTAACTTTTTATGTCGGACGAATATCAATGTCGGGCCTGGCTCGTCATTGTAGGAGACCGCCATTATTTCCTACGATGACAGTCACTTATGATGTCGGTCGTGGCCCGACATCTATTCGAGTGTTATTGTAGCCTACGATGTTGGCCATTTAATGTCCATCATTAAATGTTTGTCATTATATGTCCATCAACAATTTTTTCTCATTTATCAACCTATATGCACAAATCTCAATAGTTTTTTCAAAAAATTGAAGTACTAACCCAAAACAATGTGTAAGTGTAAACAACCTCAATCTTTATCCAATAACCCAAAAGACAATAAGAATTCAATATTCATTCATCAAACATACCTCAAACCAAAAAATGTCGAAACTTCAACATGACATCTAATAAAATATCCTAAAACCACACCTGAAATATGACATAACATATAACACATATTTAAACATAATATGTATAGGACCACCCGACCCTCAACAAACTACATTCAGCAACATATTCAACACTTCTATACACGTAATATAATTGAAATGGAAGCACTCGTCCCTCTACAAACTACATTTAGCAAGATCCTACACAAATCTTACGACTAGCTTAACATCAAACAAACAAAATCCGTAAGAAAGCCTACACAAATCTTACAACAAAAGTGACCCATTCTGTTCGAACCTCTTCAATTTCTTCTTGGCGATACACACTTTTTGTGTTAATCTACAAAGACAATGAAAGATAATACTAGCATAAAACCTAATTTACAAGGATGTTACACATAGAAAAATGAATAACAACACAATTACGATTGACACATGGAAGATTTAGATGCAAATTTTATGATGCATAAAATGTAGTGGAACACAAAATTTACCTTACAAAATAACTATAAATATTAATTACAATACTATTAGAGTTGAAAACCCTTATGTAATTATGACTCCTTGAAAATCTTCTTGAACTTTACTTCTGAAAGAGCCCAATTTTCTCGCGGATGGATACCCATCAACATCCAATTATAACTATAACCAACATTCTAATATTATAAGTTATAAGTTATGAATAAAATAAACGATACATAAGTAAAAATAATATAAATTGCCAACTTACCTAGTGTTATAAGAGATGAGTACGTTAACCATATCTAACATGTCTACTGGACTTTTTGAACGAGAAATTTCTACCCTCCAATTAAACCCAAAGCTTGTTCTAAAGGGTTCACGTCACTTGTTAGGATAGGGGGGAGGGAAGCATACAAGAAAGCCCCTACTCCTAACAAGTTGCGGAGTTCTACCAATTGTTTATTCACAATGGCTTGAACAAATCCGACGAAGAATCCCTTGCTTGATGGGGCTTGAGGTTCGAAATCCAAGATGAAATCTCAATGCATCAGATGTGGAAAGTGACCTATCAACTAGCTCTAACTCTAAAGGCCGAAGAAAAGCTAAAGAGAAGGACCACTAGGAGGCACCGAAGGTGATAGGGGATTGACCTCAAGTTTCTTCAATCCGACAAAATCTAAATTAGTAGATTAAACACAATAATTGTTATATTCAAGGAAAACTAATAAACAACATAAAATAAGACAAAAAAATCAAACTTAAGAGTACTACATCCACCTAGTCAAATTTGTTTTGATAAATTAAATTCAAAACGTGAATTTTGATTATTTTAGAGGTTTAGCATACCGTCCCAATATATTTATATATAAATGAAAGTTTAGTTTCTTGACAAGGGGATACTAAAGGATGTGAATCCCGGAGCGGAAGTGGACCGTTGTTCGTGATATTTGGGAAACAAAATCAAACTGTGCAAGAAGGAAAAACAGGTGGAAAAACTTTACCTTTGAAGAACGTTTCTTCAACGGTTTCCATCAGAACACCACCACCGTGTCTTTCTTGCTATCCTCTTGGGTTTCGAGATTGTGCTTGTGGGAACAACTCGTTTGGAAGAAGAGGAGATTTTTGAGAGAGCAAAAACCTTGAGAAACCAATTCTTCTGTGTTTTTTCCTTGCAGGTATTTTTCTTGAGAGAGCAATGCAGAACCCTTCTGCTGTGTACCAAAAAGGAGGTGATGTGGGATAACTATCCACATCACCACTCCCCTACGTTTTTGGGGAAGAGGTGGTGTTTGTTTTTTGTTTTTTTTTTCTCTTTTTATTAATTAAAATCAATTAATTAAATTAACAAATTAATTTAATTAACTAATTAACATTTAATTAATCAATAATTTAATTAATTATTAATCTAATTAATAATTAATCAAATTCAAATATTAATTAAATATAATTATAAGTTTGAATCATATTCAAACAACCCTCTCTTGTATAACCTATAGTTTTAATGTACATCGTATGCACATTAATTTTAACCTATAGTTTTAATATGAATCTTATTCATATTAATTTTATTTGAATCTCATTCAAATAATTTCTCTCATAATATATAGTTTTAATTTAGAATTAACTATATATTATAATGTATTAATATACATATAATTCTTTAAGTAATTTGAACAGTTCAAATTCTTCCAAGACCTTGATCCTCATTTTACCCGTTATGAGCTAGCAAGGGGACCTAATGGACCTACAGATCAGAAGCTCCAACGATACGAGATTAATCGATCAAACTCATTGACCGAGTTAATCAACATTTGTTAACTACGGGTCATTCCACTAAAGACCTGCAGTTGCACTCTTCTCACTGTAGAATGTTTTCATGTCCACAGATATACGACCATAAATGACAAGTCAATCCTTCACGAGTGCTCGTAACTGAAGTTGGGTCAAATTACCGTTTTACCCCTGAGTTACATCTCACTCCTTAAATACCACTACTCCTCTAATGAACAACCCGGTTATGGTCCGACCAATAACCGGAAGTCTCTCTCGGGCCAATGAGAGGGTGGGGCCCCTTGTTCAAGTCCCGGAGTCAGCATTTAAGGGAACACTCATCTACTCCCCTAAAGTCGGAGAGGAGTGAATTCCATCTTGTGAAGTTATGTTCCCAGCTCCCCACTCGGTCTTGTTCCCAAAATGGTAGGAATGTTGAGTCGACAACTTGGACCACTCTCACCCATACAGATCAAAAGACGAGCCCTCACGGGCAGGAGTCCATAACTCACTCAAGATTGAAAATGAGTTGCCTGGTCATCCTAAGAAACAACAATCTATTAGTTAACGGTGTTACATCTAAAGATTGGCTATTTCATGGTCCAGTCTTATACAAACTCATTGCATAGGATACCCCCACTCGCATGTCTCCACACGAACGACCTAGATCGAGTCGTCTGTAACTTTTACAGAGTGGGCCGTATTCATAGTGTTGCCAGGATAAGGTACCCAGCCTTATCCATATACTATAGACCCTTTAGGTTATTCACGGGACATTATCCACTTGTATATCAGGGTATATCAAATATATACCTCGTATATCAGGGGTATATCAAATATATACCCAATATATCAAATATATACCCAGTATATATACTGTCCCGGTTACACTAAAATAACCTCGGATGTTTAGTTTATTGGATTTTGGACATTGCAATGCTATGAATTCAATAACAAATTTATTGAATAAAACTTTATTGAATATACATTTGTTTTTACATAAATACAAACTACGAGTTTAGGGCAACACACCCAATAGATACTACATAATTATCCTAATAATTTTAAAAACTTCCCCAACTTGCTATATAAAGGCCCCATTACACTAACAATCAAGATATCTAATAGTTTTCTGATCACAATCAAAAATTCATTTCCCTCATAAGCTTTAAACCTCACATGCCTATATATCAGAATTGAACATGAAGGGAAGTCCTATGATAGGAAGAACATAAACAAACTAGCAACAAACTATTATCTAATGGCAGCAAAGAAACGGAAGAAAAAAGGAAAATAATTCCTTCAATTTGAACTTGTCAACTCAAAACAAAAAGAAATACTCACGGCCATCAAAATCTAATTTTGCTCCTATTTGATATCTTGAATCTTCTACTCTACTTTTAGAGTCAAATCATCCAAAGACAGTCTAGAAAACCTTGTAAGATTTAGAAATAATTTAAACATGGAATGGACCTTCACTATCCCCTCCTTAATTGCCCCATGTTTGTTTATCCAAAACTGGCTATATTGCCCTCACTTCTAGATTGGTTCCTGTCATTTTCTGCATACACACAATACAAAACCAAATAAGTTTTTTGATACTGATAAAAATTGTTTGGAATTGAAAGACTTCAAAATTGCTGAGAAGTACAACTTATACTCACTAAAAAGGGCACGTGATAATCAATATTTTCCATGTATTCATAAATCAACATCAATTGGTTCCCATAAACACATACATAAAGCTCGACAAAATTTGGGTGTTGAAGTGCAGATATCATACATATTTCATTAAGAAATTCTTGATTTCCTTGCTTTGATTGAGGATAGCTGCTTGACTCCAACTATAGTGCCATCTAACAAGAGACCATGTATCAAAATGAAGTGTCCAAAATTTTCCACGTATCATTATTCAACATTTGCATAATTAATTTATGCTTAAAAGACAAAAAAAAATGTCTATATTAATTTATGAAAATTAACAACCAGTGTTTTCGAGGTGCAAGACGCACCGCAAGACGATAGGCCCTTTGATAGTCTTGAGGCGAGAGGCGATACAAAGGCGACGCCCAATTGAAGCGAGACACACCTTAATAAATAAGTAAAAATTATATATATAGTGCATAAATTACCTTAAAAAAATCAATACCAAAATAGTAAATGTCAACAAGATACATAAAACAACCAAATTCTATAAGTTTAGTTCCAAATAAAGACAAGCAACGTTAAGAAATTCTAGAATTTGGAATAGAACAAAAGTAAATATAAGTGATCAAAGATCATCATCCTCATCTAAATCTAAATTCTCTTCATCTTGGATGTCCTCACAATCTTCCTTTTCCAATTCTTCTTATTTGGTGTCATCATCATCATCTTCATCACTAACCACCACTTGCACTGATTTTCGAACTCTAGAAGTTGTGGGAGCGGGAGTAGCAGATGACTTTCCTTTAGATCTTATATATGTTCTAGTTTGCGTTATGGGCTCTCCAACACCACTCACTACAAGAAACGGAGTTTTCAGCGATAAACGTTTAGAGACATATTAACAACAATGTCACTAAAATGAGCTTTCAGCGACATATGGTTGAGGGCGTCGCTGAAAAGGTTGAGAGCTTCAGCGACGCCCTCAACCATATGTCGCTGAAAGTTTATTTTCAGCGACAAGGTTAACAAATTGTCGTTGAAAGTGCCCTTTCAGCGACGACGTCAACTGACGGCATCACTGAAAACAGTTTCAGCGACACATAAGTGGGATTTGTCGGTGAAAATGTAATTTTATCCCGAATAAAACCCACTTCCGGATATTACAACTCAGTTTCAGCGACACCGTCAACCAAATGTCGCTGAAAATATGTTTTTAGCGACGCCGTGAGGTAAATGTCGCTGAAAGAGCACTTTCAGCGACGCTGTCAATTGACGGCGTCGCTGAAGAGATTTCCAGCGACACATAAGTTGTGTGTGTCGCTGAAAATCTCTGATTTTTATCCCAAATTAGGTCGCGATTTCACAAACCCTCGCCGCCAATGCAATTTCTTCTCCCATCCGTCGCCGATTTCAGCACCTCCCCTCTCCGTTCATCTCCTCCGCTTGCCGGTATCGAGGTGTGGTGGTTGCCGTCGCCCATAGTCGCCGGATTCGAGTGGGTAGCGTCGGATTCTAGTGGGTAGTCGCGGATTCGAGTGGCCGCTCGTCTCCTCCGGTTGCCGGTATCAAGGTGTGGTGGTTTGCTGTCGCCCATAGTTGCCGGATTCAAGTGGGTAACGTCGGATTCGAGTGGGTATTGTTTAATCTCTCCCTTTAAGTTGTATTTTCACTTTTGGATGGTTTAAAATTTGATTTTGGAATGAGTTAAAAATGTAGGTTGTTTAGATTTAGGTAAATGTCGCTGAAAAAGCACTTTCAGCGACGCTGTCAATTGACGGCATCGCTGAAGAGATTTTCAGCGACACATACGAGTGGGTTGTCGCCGGATTCGAGTGGGTATTGTTTAATCTCTCCCTTTAAGTTGTATTTTCACTTTTGGATGGTTTAAAATTTGATTTTGGAATGGGTTAAAATGTGGGTTGTTTAGATTTATGAATCCTATTTTAAATTGTCGTTTATGTGGATTGTTTTGATTAGAATTTGATTTTGGAATGAGTTAAAATGTGAGGTGTTAGTTGTGGGTTGTTTAGGATTTCATTTTGGAATGAGTTAAAATGTGGGTTGTTTAGATTTATGAATCTTTTTTTAAATAGAAATTTATGTGGGTTGTTTTGATTAGGATTTGATTTTGGAATGAGTTAAAATGTGAGGTGTTAGTTGTATTTTCACCTTTGGATGATTTAGGATTTGATTTTGGAATGAGTTAAAATGTGGATTGTCTAGATTTATGAATCCTATTTTAAATAGAAATTTATGTGGGGTGTTTTGATTTGGTATTTTCACTTTTGGATGGTTTAGGATTTGATTTTGGAATGAGTTAAAATTTGGGGTGTTTTAATCTCTCCCTTAAGTTGTATTTTCACTTTTGGATGGTCTAGGATTTGATTTTGGAATGAGTTAAAATGTGGGTTGTTTAGATTTATGAATCCTATTTTAAATAGAAATTTATGTGGGGTGTTTGATTTGGTATGTGCAAGTCATTGAGCTAATAGAAGTAGAGTTCTTGTTTTGCCTTTTGAAAGGCATTTATGATTCTAATTATGTTTTTTATTCATCAACATTCTATGGGAGGTAAGGACTGTATAGTTTATGTTGGATATGGATTCTCTAGTTTCTTATTTTGAAGTTTTTGTTGACTATGGATTGTAAAGTTTATATATTTTATTTTGATGATTATTCTAAAATGGAGTTTGGTGATAGATTTTGAAGTTTGGCCGTGGGAATATTGGGGGTTTTGTTGTGTTCCCCTTCAATCTTACAAAAAGTAAGCTTCTTCTCCTCCTCGAATGAATGCTTTTGTCAAAATATCGCTCGATTAAGTTTATGATTCATATAATTTCTCATTTCAGTTTTGGTTCGTCGTGCCTTGCTCCGTGAGTTTTGTGGCTACTGTCCATCCGTGTCGGCTGCTGTAAGCATCACCATCCCGAGGTTCGCTTCAAAATTATCGATGTTTTCAACATTTTTTGTAGAAATATACATTATGGATCTGAATTGGAATTTAGTAATGAAGTGTTTGTGTACTAATTATGACGTCAATTGAATGTTTGTTGTATTGGATGTTGCTGAAGTTGATTTTGATGTAGTTTGTGGGAGTAAAAATGGAATTAATATTGCAATGAAGTGATGTGAGTTATTCGATTCTTATTTGATGCTTTGAATTGTTGGATTTTGTCATAGCACTTAGTTGCGTGATGGAAATTGAAGTGTAGTTTTGGATATTGATTAACACTTAGTTTTGATTATGAAGTTTATGAGTTTGAAGTTTGTGTTGGATATGAATTCAGAAGATGTAGTATATATAGATAGTGACGAGAAAACAACTAGTGATGAAGAAGAGTTTGATTTTGAGTATTCTGGAAGCACAGATTCCAATATGTTATTAGACGATGAAGAGAGCGATAGTGACATATAACTTATTTGTAAGTCGTTAAATATGCATGTAATATTTCGTCTTATATTTACACTATTTTTCTATTTCGACCTATTATTAATTACAGTTTGATTTTGTCCATTATTAAGTTACAGGATGTCGTCTTCAAATCTTGGACCAGGGAACCGACGGAGTTACACAAGCAATGTCGATAAAATAGAAAGCATTCAACCGGGAGAGGCTAATCAAACAGCACAGAGTATGATATTTAAATAGAAATTTTTTTTATTCCAAGTTAAACTTAAATATATAAATATATGATATCTTTCGTGTAGGTTCTGGCACGACTAAAAGAAAAGGTAGACGCAACACTAGAGGGCTGAATGTTGATAAACATGTCCAAAATCATGGTCTGATAGAAATTAATATCGAAGAAGAAGATGGCAAGCCAGTTTGTAGCCATAGTTCGAAACTGGTCTCTCAAATTGGGGTATGGGTGCGGTCAATCGTTCCTCTGAATTGTGAACATTGGTCAGACGTCAACCAAGACGATAAAAACAGTATCATAGATAGACTTAGCGTAAGTTTCATTTAGTGACACTTTTTAAAATGTTGTTATATTGTGATTATCATTAACATGTCGTCTTTTTGTTGTTTATTGTTAGAACCAATTCATTCTCGATCTCAATGATCCAATTGTTTATCGTTATCTGGAGCATGAGATGAGTAGTAGGCATAGAGATTTCCGGTACAGGTTGCATAAGCATTACATGCAATATTCTCCAGAAGAAGCACGACATCACAAACACAAAGATGTTGCACGAGATGAAGATTGGCATCGCTTATGCGATCGTTGGGAAACAGAGAAGTTTAAGGTACGTATTGTAGATATGAATTAGTTTTATTCTAAGTATTTTGCTACTAACTATTATATATATGTCAGAAAATTTCTGAAACAAACACTAGAGCTCGAGCGTCTGTACCGTACGGTCATATAGCAGGAACGATCGCATTTTTACGTCATAAAGAAAACATTGTATGTATCTCTTTTCTTGTTATAACTTAGAAAATATTTCACTACTCATAATCTTGTTTGAATTATTTAGAAAAACAAAGAGGGACGAGAGGTAGATGACATTGAACTGTTCGAAGTAACACACAAAAAGATGAACGACGAGTGGGTGAGCCCGGTGGCTGGTCAAAAACATGTAGGTAAAACTATTTTTTTTATTTTTGTGTTATTTGACATGTACTAATATTATTTATATATGGACATTTTAGGAACAAATGGTTGAACTGAAAAATGCACCAGTGGAAGAAGGTGCAGAACCTCCTTCAGCTCGACAAATCAGTGTTCAAGTACTAGGCAGGCGAGGTGCACTTGGATGGGGACCACCGACGGCGACGACTCAGAATGAACGAAGTTCTCAAAGAAATAGAGAGTCAAGAAATCAAATCGCTCAATTGCAATCTGTTGTACAGACGCAACAAAGCCTGCTTGAAACAGCAATGGCGCAATTGAGTCAGTTACAAGAAACTGTAAACAGGCTAAGCAATGCTGGAGAAGGATCGTCACAACAACCTAATTCTCAACCGTCGAATGATGCTTAAAAAGGTACTCATACAAATTGTCCATAGTAGATGAGTATTTAAGCATATGATACTTTATAATGTCTTTTGGACTTGATGTGATTTGAATTGTTGTGACTATCCTGCAGTTATGGTAGTCAAGACTTACGTTATATCGATATGAATTTGTATACTTATGAATATGGTTTTGAAGTAGTTTGGTGTTGTGGCTATCCTGCAGTTATGGTAGTCATAGTTTATATTATGTCTAATATAGGTTTATAATAGTCATAGCATATATTATGTCTAATAAAAGTTTGTTAGTAAATTAAAGTGTTAGGAGCATTTGAGTTGCTCGTCATGTTCATAGAAGTGTAGCTACATATTTGATGCATGTACTTATGAAATACTGGTTTTGATGTAGTTTGTTTTTGACGTAGCTAAGTGTTGTGGCTATTCTGCAGTTATGGTAGTCATAGCTTATATTTTATGTCTAATATAGGTTTATGATGTTAATAGAAGCATAATAACGATCGTTTGATGCATATACTTATAAATATTAGTTTTGATGTAGTTGAAATGTCGTGATGATCTTGCAATTATGGTAGTCATCACTTGTGTTGTATATATATACAAATGAGTTTATTAGTATTTTATGAAGTTATGAGCATTTTGGGTTGTTTATAGTGTTGATATAACATGGTTATTTCTCTTATAGTGTTGCAATTTTGTTTGTTTTAGAAATGTTTTAATAGTTGTTTGGATTATAAAATATGATTTTGGAGTTCTAATAAATTACTTTTTGTTGATTGGTTTAGTGTTGTTCACTACGCTTTTCATTATTTAGTGAGTTGGTGTGGATATAGATATATATATGTTCATTTAGTAGGTCAAAAAACTTTTTTGATTATATTTTCATGTTAAATGAGTTGTGTTGTTAATTATTTACAGGATACAATGTCATCAAAAGCGGTGCGGTACTGGACCATTCAGAAGAAGAACTTCGTGCACAAAACAACATGTTTTCTTTTGTTATATGTAAGAATCATCTATAAGACAAATTGTTATTTGTAGCTAGAAAGTAATTTTTTGTTATAATAGGATGTTACACATTTGGAGAATCTACCTTACTTATTTTTTAATATTACAAATACTTTTCAGCGCGTTTTATATATGTGTCGTTTTAAAGCACAGGAATTGAACAAAATTGAAGGCGAAATTGAAAAGAAAATAGGCCTATTTTGTAACTGGTTTTCAATGACAGATGAAGATGTCGCTGAAACGTATTATCAGAGACAGACAAGTATGTCGCTGGAAGAGCTTTTCAGCGACATTGTCATCTGTCGCTGAAAGACATTTTCAGCGACATCTTCATCTGTCGCTGAAACTAATTTTCAGCGACAAACTGGACTGTCGCTAAAAATGTCCTTCAGCGACAGATGAAGATGTCGCTGAAGATGTCTTTCAGCGACAGAAAACAATTTATGTCGCTGAAAATGTCTTTCAGCGACAGATGACGATGTCGCTGAAACTTTAAACGACGTATTATCTACGACGTACGCAGCGAAGAACAAGGTCTCGTCGCTGAAACTTTGAGCGACAAAATTGGGTTTTCAGTGACATTTTTCTTGTGTCTCTGAAACTCATTTTTCTTGTAGTGACTAGCCTCGGCTACATCTCTCTATGTGAGGTCATCATCATCAAAGACCAACTCATTTCCTTCTTGACCATCTTCTTCTTCGAGTGTTCCAATCAACCATTCATTACTTTCATCAATATGATCCAAAGAAATTGGATCAAGTTGGTCTTGTAGAGTGTAGCACTCTTTAAGTGCTTGGTTATATTTTATATAAATCAAGTCATTGAGACGCTTTTGCTCTAACATGTTCCTCTTCTTGGAATGAATCTACAGAATTATTAACGAATGTAGAGTCAAAAGTTGATTTTTAAATCTTCAAGTAACAATGGAAAAACCAAATTATTCTCACTTATGTGTTCAAAAACACTCCAATTGCACTCATAGCCAGAAGCACTGCACGTTAGATTAAGAACTCTCATTGCTAACTTTCGTAAAATTGGAGCATTAATGCCATAAAGAGACCACCATGCAGCTGTGCACATAATTATATTAAACAAATGATTTAGAATTTTAGTAGTTCAAACGTAAATATTTCTATTAAAACTAAAAGTAAACTAATAAATAATGTCATTACCTGGTGTTTTAACACCCCTCGTCCTTATTGCTACATTACTCGAAAACATGCCTTTTGCTTCATTGTACAATTCTAATTCGATTGAACATTGAACTTGGTCTTCGATAGATGGTATTAATCGTTCCATAACTTTGATCAGACCATCCATGACCTCAGGATCTTGCATAATTCTCTCCTTATTGTCATAGAAAAGAGATAGATTCAAATAATATCCAGCTGCATGTAAAGGCCGATGAAGTTGGCAATCCCACCTTTTATCAACAATCTCCCAAATTGGTCTATACTTCGCCTCATTTCCATTAAAACCACTCTTAATAGCCTCCTTTGCTCTATCCATAACTTCGTAAATATAACCCACAGCCGGTTTATCACCATCTACTAGCCTCAACACACGAACTAAAGGATTGGATGCTTTCAAAGTATACACGACTGAATTCTAAAAAGATGGCATCATGACAGTTTCAGCTGCTCTTTTTCCCTTTGGGTCCTTCGCCAATTTAGAGGTGGTCCATTTCTCAGAAATAAACATCTTCATCAAATTGGCTTTATTTTTGTGAATACTGGCTAGGGTTAAAAATGAAGTTGCAAAGCGAGTCAATGCTGGTCTTACCAATTCATGTTGGTTAGTAAATTCCCTCATCATGTTTAGCACATACAAGTGGTTGTAAATAAAACCATTAAGTGCCACAGCCTACCTAAGACACCTTTTCACCTGCTCAATCTTTCCAATATCCTCCAAAATTAAATCTAGACAATGAGCAGCGCATGATGTCCAATATAGTTGAGGTCGCTTGGCTTCTAAAAGTTTTCCAACTAGGACATAGTTTGAGGCATTATCCGTCACAACTTGGACAACATTTTCTTCAATCTTCTCCACCATGCCATCTAAGAGTTGAAAAGTCTTTTCTCCAGTTTTGATGCATGAAGATGCATCGATGGATTTCATAAACAACGTTCCAACAGATGAATAAACTAAAAAGTTTATTAATGTCCTATCCC
Organism: Momordica charantia; assembly: GCF_013281855.1. Lineage (NCBI taxonomy): Eukaryota > Viridiplantae > Streptophyta > Magnoliopsida > Cucurbitales > Cucurbitaceae > Momordica > Momordica charantia. The sequence goes on along the minus strand of NW_028275166.1, from coordinate 11,515,670 downwards.
TCCTATCATTCCACCCTCTGATATCAATGAACAACCATTTCTCTTCCATTCTACCTCATGATCACCCATCATATTTTTTGTATACTGTACTTCTTTTTTCAAGTATGTTACTCGAGCTTCATGATAAGAATAAGATATCAACCCAGGGCCAAATTGCCCCACAGCTTTTAGCATCACTTCAAAACTTCTCAAGCGAATAGTATTTAGAGGAATACCTGTTTGATATATCCAACGCATGATGAATTGCACCGTAGCATCCCTCCCCTCTTTATCATATTTTCAGTAATAGTTGATTGTTTCAACCTCTTCAATTGATTTCTATCATCAATAACTTTTCCAGGATGTTGATAAACAAATTTATCAATTGGCCCCTTTGGTCGCGATGGTTTTAACACTGATGGACTACAAAAGTTACTACTTCCTCCTCCACTTCCACTTCCTCTCCCTATCCCTCTCCCACCCATACTACTCACATTATCACTTGTGTTTATTCTTGTTCGATTGTTCATTGGGGTTGATGTTGATCTACTACCACTACCACCAACTACTTCCATCTCATCTTCCTCATCTTCTTCAATCAAAGTTCAATCTTCATACGTTTAGAGGGCATTACTCTTTTCCCTTCCTGCTTTTGTTCTTGTTTGGTACTCCTTAAATTCTTCTCTCACATTAGTTGCGCATTTCAAACATGCCTTTACATTTCGATTTCCCCCAACCAAATGGTTTGTTGTTCGGCAAACTCCACCTTTAGTAATTTTTCCACAAAAACAGACATTTGCACGTGTTTGTATCTTTCGGATCATCCAATATGATGTATTGCCAACCGGGATGCTTGCATTTGTTTCCACCTTCTTCCATCCTAATATAATTGAAATTTGGAAGATTAAAAAAAAAGTAAAGGAAATAGTCACTGTGAAGTGTGAAGAAAGCCAAAGATTTAGAAAACACTTGTGTGAAATGAAAAAGAGGAAAAGAAAATGAGTAAATGAGATATAAGAATTAAAAAAAAAGAACGTACGAAAGTCGGACTGTTGGAGTGAGCGACGGAGGCAACGGAGGAGGAGGCGATGGTTGTGAAAGTAGCAGACGGCGGTGCCGGTTGACGACAGTGGCGACGACGATGGTCGGAGACGGGGAAGCGGGCAACGACCGGTGGAGATTGATGGTGGTGAAGCTTGTGAATGTCGAGACAGAGGGGAGGCAGAGATAGGGTTTGCGCGCATGGGAGGGTGTTTAAAAACAAAAGACATTAAAAATTAAAAAAAAATTAATAAAACAGATTGCCCCCTTGAAGGAGGCGATCGCCTTGCCTCAGGCGACAGACGCCCAAAGGTGAGCGCCCGGCCCTCGCCTAGGCACCTTACGAGGCGCACCTGGGTGAAAACGCCACGCCTCTCGCCTGAGGCGAGCGTATGGGTGCGCCTCGAAAACACTGTTAACAACATCATATACCTAAATGTGGTCTAATAAACAAAGTTACTGAGCCTAGGGAGTATACAAAGGTAAAAGTATACTCCACCTCAAATAGTCGCTTTTGAATTTTGAAATGATGTGGGCTTTTTGTCAATAAGGATGTATCATAAAAAGTATATGAGTTTAGACATTTGAAACCTATTAGTAAAAGCACCAATTACCTTATAAACTACATCAAAACCAGCTTCCCAACTTTGTTTGCAGCATCAAAATTCTTCGTGGCTGCTTTAATCTATCTTATTGTGAATAATCATGTTCGCAAACCAATAAAATTCACCAGTCCACCAAAAAAAGATTAGATTTGAGAGATTTCCTTAAAAAAACAAACACCTCACAACAATTATAAGCAAATCTAAATAGAAATAGATAGATAGAGAGACATCCTCAAATTCTTGCTTCTTGATACCAAGGGCAATTTGAATGGTCCCAAAAGTTATGTTCATGTATTGAATGAAATTTTTTTACCTCCAACACACAAACATAGAGACAGAGGAGGGAGTGTAAGCTATTAAAGAGAAGAAAGAGGAATAAGTGGACATTGAACCGCCAAAATTACTCTAGAATAAAGCATCAAATTACCTTGGAAGTTCAATAATGGAAGAATCGCAGTTTAGTTGCAAAAATTTACACTTGCTGCTACAGAATAAACCAAGAACCCTAGTGCAAATTATTGCTCGCTGCCACCGAATCGATACTCGTTGCCTGCCGTTGATCGTCAGTCCCTAGTGCCGAATCGTTGCTCCCTGTCGGATTGTCGCTTGCACCGTATGTTTGCTCCCCCTTTCCATAGCAATGAAGATGGGTTCGTGGAGAGTTTCACGTGGCAAAGGGGGTGGGAGGCATAATATTTGGAAGTGTAAAATTTGGGCTTAAAAATAAGTTAGGGTTAAAATGGATCCCTTTTAATATCGGGCCCGACCTGACATTAATAGTAGATTTTCAATGGTAGACTAGGCCCGACATCGAAAAGTATAAAAAAAAAAAAAGAAAATTAATTTTAGCACCTTTTATATATTGTCCGACATTGTTTCTTTCGTGTTTTTTTTTCCGTCCGACATTAAAACTCAAATTTCTAGTAGTGATATTTGGAACTCGTAGGAGATTAAGGAGAGACAAGAAAGAAATAGGTGTCTGAATTATACCATAACCTGTATGGGTTATCAGAAGTGATTGGTCACTCCCAGCAACAATCTGATCATCACTGATATAGTCAGTAGCAAAGGAAAAATGACCCATATATGCAGTAACATGAGAGTTACATCCTGAATCAGCAAGCCAAGTGGAACTAGAGGAGTTCATAGTAGCTTGATTATGTGAGGCTACCATTGCAACCAATTGTGCAGAAGGGTGGCGGCCCTGAAAGTTGTAGTTCATTATGTTATAACAGTCAATGGCAGTGTGACCAACCCGCAAACATATCTGACACACAATTCTCTGAGAAGAAAAGTTAGAAACAAGACAAGAAAACTGAGGGCCAAATTGATTATTGCCAATAGATGGAGATCAACCACGATTACTGGTAATTTTTCCACAGCCACTATTACCAGAAGCCTTTGCCTTTCCACCAGAAGAACCTCTACTGCAAGTAACATTCGGATTAAAATTCTGATTTCGAGGTTGAGAACCAGAGTTAGCAAATAAGGCAATTGGCGAAGCAAAAATATCATCGCATTTAGACTATTTTTTCGATGGCAGCTTCTGCAGATACCAAAAGAACATGAAATTCAGCAAAGGATACATGATGCGAACAATTATGCATAAAAGTTCGGAAGGTATTAAATTCTGACAGCAAGCCATTAAGAGTATAGATAATCAGATCTTCGTCCTTAATAATCACAGAAACATTTGCCAATTTGTTTTTGAATTCTTTGACACGTTGAATATATTGATCCACAGATTCAGAGAATTTTTCAAAATTGACTACAGATCAGTCTTACCACATTGGAGCGCGAACTAAAAGAATAGTGTTTGACAAGAGTGTTCCAAACCTGTTGCAAAGACTCACAACCAACGACGTAGGTGAGAGTAGCGGGCAAAAGCGTCACATTGATCAAGGTCATTAAGGCGTGATCTTTAGCAATCCTATCGTCGTACTTCAGATTGGCTTCTTTAACAGTAGAAGATGTAGACGACAAAGTCGAATTTGGTGTAGCAACCAAAAATTCCTCAGGTTTTGCAGTGGAGCCATCGACAAAATCATATAACTTGTGAGCCTTGAGGATTGAAGTTAACTGGAACTTCCCAAGGATCAAATTGGACCAATCGAGTCTGATGGAGACAAGATTGCGAATATTGGACAAAAGAAAAATTGGTGAGTTAAGATCCTTTGGAGTAGATAAATTCGCCATGGAAAGGGATTCAAGAAATTTGCAAGAATTTGTAAGAAAAAGAATTAAGAACAAGACGCGTGTGCCAAGAAAGGAACGCGTGGAGGCAGGATCGAAGGACATCAGTCAAAAAAGTCTGATACCATGTAAATAAACTTTCAAAAAATTGAGAGTGCTCTTCATTAATTATCAAACGAGCTTACAAAGAATATTTATAGAATAATACTCATTTAACAGAACTAAACAAACTCATGACAGAAACGAAATAATAATATTAGTTAACAATTTGATAATCAAATATTTATTACATATTTGGAAAGTATGGGAAAGTATCCAAACAATGTTAACAAAAAATAAATAAATAATACTTCTTCAATGAACATTACGTGATGTTGTGGATCTAAAACTTCATGGTAGGTGATACTACAAAGTTCAAAGCTCTTGCCTCACCGTCTCTCAAAGGACCAAAAAAAAAACAAACAAACAAATAATACTTACAAATAGTAACACTTCATAGTATCACTATTCAATAATATACTCAACCAATCGAAAATAATGCAAAACAAGGGCCCTTTCGTCAATAAACCAACATTTGATTATCAATTTCGTATTAGAAAAATTAGCAACAAATGAAGAAAATATGAGTTAATATTAATATTAAGGAGAAAATAACTAAACAATACTGTATTGCATGAACCACCCTGTACCAAAGTTACATCACAAAGAATACCTTTTCTTTTTTATTTCTTTCTGAAAGTGGAATTACGTTAGCATTTCATAATTATACTACTAGAAATTAACATTTTCGTACTGTCAGCAAAAAAAAAAAAGCAAATTCTCTTGACACTCGAGAAAGTGTTGACATATATGACTTCTCTCTCAACACTCTATGCCAACAACTTTTGATAGATCATATACTAATTATCTAATTTGACACGAATAAATAGTCCATTTTTTCTCGCATAATATAACATTACAAGGATAGAGATGAAGATTAAAACTTTCAATTTATAAAGAAGATTAATAGTCGAACTATACTTAGATCTATGTTAAACAATAAATTTCATAAACTTTAAACTTGAATAAATGATGCAATTAATACCACCAAAAATTAAACAAGAAAATTACTCACGAACCAACTAATAAATCTAAGAAATTAAACTAAAAGTAAACGCACGTCCAAATTAAACTATGAAAATATCTGAACATAGGAACGAATTTAAGTAGATAAAAAAGTACATAGATAAAAAAGCAAAATTAACTAATGAATATTAATTCAACCACCTCATGAGCCACAAATCTAAAAAGAAGATTTATAACCGAGTGTTTACTGTTCTCCGTCTTGAAGAGAAATAGACATGTTTGATAATCAATTCTATTTCTCGTTTCCAAAATTTGATAAACATTTTTGAAAAAGATACTAAATTTTGGAAACTAAAAAAAGTCATTTTTCTTGATTTCGTTTCTTAGTTTTATATTAAATAATAAATCTTATTCTTGTTGACAGCGAATTTCGAAAAGGTCCATGTGTCTCTTAGATTGAGAGTGTTTGCCGAGGAACAAATGAACCTCCAACTAGTAAACTCGATGCCAGTGCGGTGTCTCGCTTAATACACTCTAATGTTCAAGTCAATAATCAGATTAAGAAAAAAGGAGTAGACACCTTTTAGTTTAATTGACACATTTTTCACTTATCCCTTGGTGATGAGAGTCCTTCCCTTTTATAAGCATGGATGGCCAACCAAGAAGGACAAGGATGTAGAGGCATCTCGAGTTGTATGTGTTGGAAATTTTAAACAAATCCTAATTCATGATTATTCTAAAATAAAAGTCATAAAATTCCAGAACAATCAAGGCCAAGGATCTAAGTATGGAAGAAAACCAAAATCTATAAAGATATTAGAATTACCTAAAATCATTAGATAGATTGACCACAATCTGCAAGAAGTTGTGGTTTGTGGTCTTCCTCAACTATGCAACCCTAGACCAAATATGGGCAATACTTTCTGTTTGATGGGGAACAAGAGGTTCAAGAAGCATAGTGTATTGGAGACCATAACCATATATTTATAGGTTAATCTTAGGGTTTCCCATAATCCCCTAAGATTAATGGGCTGGTCTCTACTCAGCAAGTCACACCACTAAATGGGAAGTCATGGGCCCATAATCAAGATCACTTGTATGCCCATTAAATAGCCCAAATATAATTGCTCTTTAATTTGTTACCCACATATAAATTAATTATTAAATTAATTCCAACAATCTCCCACTTGGGTAACAATTTTCTTTATTAGCAATTATATTAATTTATTCTTTAGTGCACATCTCAATGCTATTAAAATAAACTTCCATTTAATAACAATCTGGTCCATTTCGCATATTGATGTAGAACCAAAGCGACTGTTGTCACATGTATAATCGTGACTCAACCTTCAATGATCACCACACCAAATATACTCAATGACATGGATCAAGTATGGAAGAGCAGCATGAGAATTACATGTAATGTGATCTAAACATGTCTATTCCCAACTGGTCCAACTTTATTCCTTAAAAAGATCAAAATTTACGCTTTCTAACTTTATGTTATATTACATTTAGAAAGAAAATCATTCAGAGTAACAAAATAAACCATCTTCTTTATTCTGCAGAAAAGAAAAAATCACATGTCTAATTTAAGAAAATACAAACTCCCACGCAACTGACGTAGCATAATTTTCATATCTATATGAGCATTATGCTCGTAAAATTTTTGTGAAAATCCTTAATGAGCGGATCCGCAATGATGGAGTTGCATTTCTTTAAACAAAAAACTCTTAATTTTCTTTATCAATTAAAGCTTAAATATTCATACAAAAGCTTTTGTTGCTGTAATATGGAAAAAAAAATACATATCTTTGTCAAAACAACCTAATGACAAAATTTGCAACCATATTCTTAAGTTCGTTGCCACATACAAAATGCTAAAAACACAAACTTTAGTGGTGAAAGAGACTAAAGTGACTCTTTACCACGAGATAGTAGTATCTTTAAACTCTTAGTGAATATAGCCTCAATGGTGGATCTAGATGGCAACTCAAATTATCAAAATCTAATATGATTTTGATGAGTGAGCATGTAACCTTTTTTTTTTTTTAAGCACCTTATAACTCTTTAGATCCAATTAAGAGCTATCAAAAATTGTCTTTCATTCTTGATATGAATACTGCAGAAGCCTATAGACTTTAAGCATGAATTTTTTTTTATTTTACTTTATTATTCAAGGGACCTCTATTGACAGTGAGTTAATCTTCACTGTGATTCAATATCTCCTAGTGCATAAATCTTTATGCTAGAGAATTTGCAATACCTTTCAACATAGTTCTTTTGTGAATTCTCAATGTTACTTGAGATTAATCTTACAAGATCATTTCACAATATAAAAGAGATATGTTCATGCAAGTTTTCATCATCTAATAAAACCTTTATTATGTTGCAGACATATTACACTAGGTAAATAAATTTACTCCCACTAAACCTGTAATTCATAATTATTACTCTTATTACCTTCCGATATGATAATATCAATATGTAATGAAAATTATGAAATTGCAGATAAAATTTTTTTTTTCATTGAGATCACAGATGAATATAAACCTTTTGAAACTTTGTGTTACTAGATCAAAAGTCTCCAAAACATACAAGCTTATTGATTTCATAAATTATACAATTAAGAAACCAATCTTTATATTCATCTGACACAACTCAAAAAAGTTATAAGTATAGAGTCATTTACTTGAAAAAACTTTTCAGGAAGCTATAGAAAAGATCTCTAAAAAATTAATGTTAGCCTTAAGAATTGAAACCTTAACAACTAGATGAGCCTTATATTTGTTAACATTGTCTTTTAAAAGCAATATAACAAAATGTAAAATATCTTCGTTGTTTGTTGTTTCAACACATTCTTTATGACATTTATTTTTCCTTCTTTTAAGAGATAAAACTTTGTTTGATGGTAGAGAATATACTCTTTTATCAAACTTTAATCTTTACAATCATATTTCTCAAATCTCTTCTATTTAATTTAATGACATTTTTAATGATGTTGAATTTGTTTTACTAAAATGAGGATAATTTTTATTCTTTACTACTAATATTGTTATAAAGAGAAAATAACTAAATTTCTCTTAAATAGAACATTTTTTACTTTATATTCCCCCAAACTCAACATCCTTAAGGAATTTTCTAATTATTTCCTCATTAAACATAATCTCCTAGAATGTTGCAAAACACAGTAATAATACTTATGAAATTTAAGTTACTCCTACTTTTCAAGATCCCAATTAAACCTTAAAGGGATATTATTTGGAAAAGTTGGTGTTTCTTTTCTTTATCAAAAATCCATGCAAACTTGAATAAAAAGTATTCTTAAATACACAATAAGGCAATTAAATAGTATTTAACAATAACTAATTTAATAATAAAACATACTCGAAATTAACCTTTTATAAACTCAATGAGGACAATAAGATACCTAACACAACATTGATAGCCTTCCTTTGGGCCGACAATATCAACTTGCAAGTGGTACTCTCAATGTGGTGATCAAACATTGATAATCAATCTTGTCAAGTGAAAGTCTTCTTTTGGGCCGACAATCACTCACATGACATAACTTTATATTATCCATGTTTACCACCATCTAACTATATGTGGATCTGTTATTTGGCCAAATTGAATTCTTCCTTTGGGCCGACTACAGAGTGCATAAATACACAAATCCACAAACATCTGATAATTTTGAAAGATATCAATATCAGAAATCAAAGGCTACTTTGGCAACATGATTCATCAAATTAACACAAACCAAAAGGATCATTCAATTATGCAACATATATAACTTTAATTATTATTAATTTTATCTTTATGAAAATAAAACTACCAAAATTATTTTCAAAATTAATAATAATATCTTTATATGCATAATTTAATAATGGGAAAAGTCAGAGGCTACTTTGGCAACATGATTCATCAAATTAACACAAACCAAAAGGATCATTCAATTATGCAACATATATAACTTTAATTATTATTAATTTTATCTTTATGAAAATAAAACTACCAAAATTATTTTCAAAATTAATAATAATATCTTTATATGCATAATTTAATAATGGGAAAAGTCCTCTAAACAATTTATTAAATCCAGAAATAAAAAATAAAAACTGGATTTTTCCAAAAGGAATATTATTGATATTATAACTCATCAACAATTCAAAATAGGCTACGTAGCACTAATTGCAGCGCACAATAATCTAATATCAATAATTAATTTCATAATTGTAAGTGTATTTGTTATTTGACCAAAATGTGACCTTCCTTTGGGCCGATCACAATTGGCATAAACAATAATACTCAAATCTCACAAAATTATTACTTAATTATTATTAATTGTTTCCATATGAAAATAAAATACCTAAGTTATTTTCAAGAATTAACAATAATATTTCTAAATTAAAACATTCATAGAAATTCAAAAATTGTGCCAAGTATTGATTAAATTGTTAATTTATTCACCATAATCAACAATCTTTAATTAGCACAACGAAAATTAAATCGACCTCCATATTTAAATTCGCCTAGAATATTCAAAACAGAATATAAAATGATAACTAAATAAATAATTATTAAAAATTAAATAAATAGCAAAAAAAAATACATAAGTTTGCACACTGCAATATTTCAAAAAATACATAAGTTTGCACACTGCAATCTATCTCCACGCACTAGCCGTTATCTTCAACGACACCTTATTGGAGTGCCGCAATTTTTTTAATTTTTCTTTTAATAAAAAATAAAGATACCATCACAACTAATTTGTTAATTAAAAAAAATTAAACTTTATCAAATTAGTCAGACATAAATTCGAACAATTTTCAATCAATTAAGAATTTTAATCATGTGAAAATTGTTCAAACATCTTATCAATCCAAATAATTTTAATAACTTGTTGTTTAAATAAATAAGTTATTAAAAGAACAATGCTTGAACTTAACTCTTAAAGATCCAGTAATCATCCAAAACTTTCTCTGATACCACTTGTTGGAAATTTTAAACAAATCCTAATTCATGATTATTCTAAAATAAAAGCTATAAAATTCTAGAACAAGGCCAAAGATCTAAGCATAGAAGAAAACCAAAATCTATAAAGAGATTAGAATTACCTGAAACCATTAGATAGATTGACCACGGCAAGAAGTTGGTTTGTGGTCTTAAATATGGGCAATACTTTCTATTTGATGAGGAACAGGAGGCTCAAGAAGCATATTGTATTAAGGACCATAACCATATATTTATAGGTTAATCCTAGGGTTTCCCATAATCCCCTAAGATTAATGGATTTGTCTCTACTCAGCAAGCCACACCACTAAATGGGAAGTCATATGCCCATAATCAAGATCACTCGTATGCCCATTAAATAGCCCAAATATAATTGCTCTTTAATTTGTTACTCACATATAAATTAATTATTAAATTAATTCCAACAATATGGAGATTTGTCGGAGGGGCGTAGGTTCCTGACAGTCAAGGGATGATGCATGCAGGTCTGCAAACTTGCAGTTTGCAAGTTTCAAGTTGCGGTCCTCGGTGTCTCCCTCGTACAGCTGTGGCGAAAACGCGCCATTTCGCCTGCACTGAGTATGGTAATAACCGTCTGTGGTCTTACTCTTTGCTGTAGCTCCTGGATCCCGACGTGTGTCCTGCTTGGATTTCTCCCTCAACCATTCTTATTTCTAGTTTCCAAATATAAATGAAATATTATTTTATCATTTTTAATTAATAAAATAAATAATAAATATAAGATAAAAGGATTCGAACATTTAATTAAATCTTTTCAAAACATAAGAGACGAAATGAATAATCAAACATAGTTTTATTTCTATTTATTAAGAAAAGTAAAAATAAGAAACAAGAAAAAAAAGAAAAGAAACAACAACGTCATTAAGAATTAATTTAATTAAATTGAAAATTCTAAAAAAGTTTTTTTTTTCTTTTTCTTTTTTTTTCATGAAGGGAAGTTTGACAACACCGAAACGGGTGTTTTTTTATTAATAATGTTAATAATAAAACTTATTTTAAAAATATTGTATTTTAATTAAAATTGTTTAAAATATGGTATGTTTTGAAACTTTTTTTAAAAATATAGTGGTTTTAAAAAAGTAAGAGATGGTCGTCTCTTCAAGAGACAACCATACAACATGGCGCCACCCTGGGCGCCACGTAATTTGTTATCAATTTAGGAGACGACCATCTCATTTATTTTTTTTTATTAATCGTGGTCGTCTCTTCAAGAGACGACCACATTATTTTTTGTTTAGTATTTTTAATATTTTTAAATAAAATACAAATGATTGGGTATATTTATTTATTTATTAACTAAAAATTCACTTTAATCTCTAGTTATTATTAACTATATTAATTAAAAAATCCCCTCAAATATATTATTAATTATATTTTTAAAATAAGTTTTATTATTAATTATATTATGATGTGTAAACAAAAATTATGATTTTATGATTTTCTTATATAATCATGAAGTTATCCATGTTAGTTCAAAATTGAAAATTAATATTATAAATAAGAGAACAATGTTTGTAGTCCGTCAATTTACAGTCTATCGATCTAATCCGTTCCACAATGGGGACGTCGCCGGTTACGATGTGGCTGACGACGAACTAGTGGTGCCGCTGGTGTCTCTTGACTCTCTGTAAGGTCTCGATCTTCCGTAGGGTTGAAATATTGTCCATGCTCTCCACGTCCACGTCCATGGCCCCCTCCATAGCCATACTGCGGCGGCAAAGATGGTGTGTGATACTGACTAGAACCAGGAGTCGGTATCGTGACCATAGGCGTGGACGGACCAGCATCATCCTGTGTCTGTGTAAATGGTGGAATGTCTTCAACCCTATGATAGATAACTTCAGGTACGGGATCGTCAAGTCGTACTAGAGCATCTTGATCTACTTGACGTCGTCCTCTACGTCTAGGGCCACAAGCAAGAGTAGGTACTTTGTACATTTGATGAAGACTCTGAAGATGCCTCCCGCCAACGTTGCACAACCTATTAATTTCGTCTGATGACGAGAGAATACTGATTTGCTCGAAACACGCAGCCTACATGAAAAAAAATTAATGAATATGTATTTATTAATTTGAATAATTGTTATAACGAAATAAAAGATTGTACCGTAGCACCAAATGCTGCTCCTTCTCGAGTTATATATCGTCTGGTGATTAACGTATACCAGCTCATGTATCCTGGATCGCAAGTACCGTCGTCGTCGACTGGAGGATTGATAACAAGAAATTGGCTACGTATGTTCCACCTCGCCACAAAATGTGCAATCTGATCCTGCCAGGTGCTATCCCGAATGTCGATGTCATGTATCTTCTTATCCCAGCATGGTACCTCTGGAATTGTTTGTTTCATACCAAATTGTCTTGTAACTCTATCAGGATGATGCCACTCCACAATATGAAAGCATATGAGTGGACTCACAGTGCACCAGATGTTATGTCCATTGACACAGAAGTCGGGTAGGTTGGCAAATTCGTTATCATATGGCTTCCAGATCATCTGAAATTATTATAAAAAAATCGTGTAATCAATTATAAATCAATATATATTTTTACATTATAACATTTAAAAAACGTACCGAGCCTGGTGGCAAGAGGTCCAACATGTATCTGTACTGGATCAACACATGTGTAGATACTTCTGTAACACGAAATTGATCTCTCCATCTACAATAATATTATAGGTTAGTACAACAATTGAATGCGTAAAAAAATTTTAAGAGAAAAATAGGACAATATTTATATCGACGTACCGGGCAGCTAATGGTCGACCCACGAGATCGTCATCTGAGATGTGACGATGTTGTGGAGCCATAGTGCGGAATCGATCCCAAGCCCATACTTGTAGAAGTATAATTGGACCAGCAATGTCACGAGAGTCAGAGCGACACGCTTTGCACAGATTTCGATACAACCACGCCAAACATGCTCCACCCCAACTGAAACGTCCAGCTACCTCGAAATCGGCTAATAGAGGGAGAAACATTAAATGCACCAAGTTGTTAGACTTATCGGCGAATAGACTACCACCGATAAGCTGCATAATATAGGCACGAGCGTATCTGGCAATGGTTTCCTCATCAGCATCGTCGGCTAGATTACGAAATTGGGAAGCTAGCCAAGGTAGACTCAGCCTAGAGCCTCTAATGTGCGCAGCACCTGGAGTCACCCCAAGTAATGCTTGACAGGTGCCTCTCCAATCATAATCAACGCGACCAGTAACAGGCTCGCCATCTACTGGTAACCCAAGCTGCACCGCTACATCTTGTAGAGTGATAGTACACTCTCCATCAGGCATGTGGAATGTATGAGTCTCTGGCCTCCACCGTTCCACAAGCGCAGTAATGAAATGCCAATCTAATTGGATGAATCCCAATCTGGCGAATCCGTAAAATCCAGAAGCGCGTAATGCAGGTTCAATTAAAGGATGCAATGGGATGGTACGATCAAATACCGCCTCTCTACGTCGGCAGTGCAACTCCTCGTTACACTGACCTTGCCAAACTAACTCTGATCGATGTCGAGTTTGGTCATACAATACAGATCGATCGATAGGACCTGGGTTTAATTCCATAATCTAATACAGAGTGCCAATTAAACTGAAGGTACAATCACATAGAGTTTTCAATTACATTGACAATTAAACTAACACAGAGTACAATCACATCGACAATTAAACTAACATAAATGATTCAGACTAAAGTTTTCAATTACATCAACATCTAAGAAGGTGCTTCCCGTCGTTTCAAGGGACAACTTCTTCGATTGCGACCAAGTTGATTACAAAGCCCGCATCTCTGTTGAACACTTGGTTCTCTCCAATCCATCTCGTTATGAATACGCGAGCTCCTTGGTCGTCCAGGCAATCTCAATAATGTTGGATCAGGGTGCAATATAGGTAAGTTTGGGTGAGCGTTCCAATAATCTTTATGCGGGATTGGCTGAAATTGAGGAGCGTAAGACTCAGCATACCTCGAAAGCTTGTAAGGCTCCTCAATGTAGTCCTCGTAGTTAAAGTTTAAGTGTGAACAAACTGCCATTACATGAGAACATGGCATGTCATACGTTTGCCACTTGTTGCATGTACATGAACGTTCTTCGGCAGTAATTCTCACTATTTGTGTGTTCCCTTATTTCGAATTGTAATAGTGAAGCCCTGTTTTCACATGAAACACACCTACGACTCGATCATAACTGACTACGGTGTGTTTGCTGGATCTCGCGGCCCATCTAACAAGCTTATCGTAAGCATACCTATTAAGCTTGATAATGTAAGTTAACAAAATTGACATAATGCAAGGATAGTAAACAACGCATTAAAAAATACCTGGTGTATTTTTCGTTTCTACTTAAAGCATCTCTTGTCTCCTCCCTCCGCTTCTCGAAGTATTTTACGCATCGGTAGAATGTAAGTTCTACCAAGGCAGTGATAGGTAACATCCGAGCTCCTTTCAGCACCCCATTTATGCATTCGGAAAGATTGGTTGTCGCCCACCCATATCTATATCCACCATCATGTGATAGGGTCCACTTCTCAATCTCAATGTTGCGGAAGAAATTCATACAAGAACTATTCAGTAATTTAATATTTTCCACCTCCTTGTTATACTTTCGAATTTGGAATTGAGCACTGGCACGATATACCGAATCTTTCAACTCTTTACAATTGTATTTTTTGTTGAAGTTGCTAGAAACATGTCGTAGACAGAATCTGTGATGCGATTTAGGTCCGGTCCAACCATTGTCTGGATTATTAACCGCAGAGATAATACCACCATGTCGATCTGAAATTAAACATATCTCTTCATGCGTAACAACTTTTCTTAGGTTTTTTAAAAACCATCCCCAGGTCTGACGACTCTCTTCGTCTACAATGGCAAACGCAAGAGGTAACAAATGTCCATTTGAATCGACTGATGTTGCTATCAATAGCTTCCCCTTATACTTTCCGTAAAGGTGAGTACCATCTATTTGAAGCACGGGGCGAAACTCCTGAAAGGCTGCAATGCAAGGACCGAATGACCAAAATATAGAATGAAGAATGCCATGACCCGATTGTCCATAGTTTCTAATTTTCCATTCAACGATTATTCCTGGATTAGTGTGTTTCAGCATGTACATCCACTTTGGCAAAAGTTGATATGACTCATCCCAGTTACCAAAAATACGAGCCAAAGCTTTTGTTTTTCCTTCCCATACCCTCCCATAAGGAACATGATATCCAAATTTTTCCTTGATCAGATCTTGAAGTGTCGCAATACTCGTAGAAGGATTAGCTCTCACTGCATCACAAAATTCTCTACTTATCATATTTGAATCCAATTGACAATGACTTTGATTAAATTCTGAATATACGCAGGAATGTTGGTCCACGTACTTTGTAATCTCCCATAAGTTAGTACTGTTCTTAAGAATCGCACGAAGTCGCCAATTGCATCCATCTTGCCACTTCTTACATCTAACTGTCCATATAGATGGTGTCGACTCTACAACTTCGTAAGGATGGTGACTCTTTACAGCAAAACGTTTGACGATATGTTGCATAGTTCTTTTATCATTACACATGAACCCCTTGTACAACATATCAGTTTCAACTGTCACTGGTCGCAACATGGACTCGTGTTCTGCAATACTGTTAACACCGTCCATGTCAAATGTTTGAGAAGGGATCTCATGTTCACCCTCGAGTTCCAATTCATCAAACTCATCATCTGTCGCTGTCCTAAGTTCTATAAACCTATTATCAGCAGTTAAGTCTATATCTTCATCTAAATTAGTTGTTGGAGGTACAACTGACTCAGGTTCGGGATCAAGACATTGACTATGGTCAAGACATTGGCTGGGTCCCTCGAGATCCAATGATTCAAGAGGGATATCATGTTCACCGTCGAGGTCGAATGGGACATTCGTCATATTTCTAACATTCACATATAATTCCACTAATTGCGGACATGGCAGTGCAATAGAGAACATTAAATCCAATGCATTCTGGTTCTCTAATGGAATATAAATGTATTTAATGGAACCCGATGGTGTTTGATTAGGGTGTCTATAAACAAGTTCTAATTTACTTCTCCCCATATCTAACCTCAGTGACACTCCAACCATTTGAACAAAATGTTCAAACTCAATACCACTGTAGAAAGTAAAACCTCCACTTGACGGTCCATCGTAATCAATTTCATTTACACCATCAACAGTACCTCCATTCATATACAGTACAATCGCCAAACATTTAGCTGCCATTTCAATCCTAAATTGGAAAATGATATATTTAATTAAGGTCCTAATTAAATTTAACTACACCAATCAAATAAATATCCTAAATTTATTAAATATTACACACATGTATTAAATAAAAAAGCAAATCAATAAAATAAATTAATTACATAAATATATATTATTTAAACAAATAAATAATATATTCATTAACAATTAAAACCAATTAAATAAATTCACCAACAATTAAAAATAAATATATGATTTTATAATTGCCTAAATTCATCCAATAAAGAAACGAATTAAAAATATATGTACGTCTTAAACAAATAAGTTAGATGCATTCACCAATTAAATATATCACAAAATACAAATAAATAAATAAAATTGAATAATAATAAAAAAATAAAACAAAGAAAAAAGTACCTTTATCCTTTATAATTCCAAAAAAAGGATTAGAGCGGTCCCAAATCTAACAAAACAAAAAAGGACAAATAAAATTAGATTACAAACAAAACAACAAATAAAACTAGATTACAAAACAACAAACAAACAAAAAAACAAAAAAACAAAAAAAAAACGGAAAAAAAATAATGGAAGAGGCAGCCGCTCACCAGAGGAGGCGGCGGCAACGGAAGAGCGGAGGAGGCGGCAAGCCGACGGCGGGGAATAAAATAATGGTGGTGGGGTAGGGTTTTTATAAAAACTGTAAGAGACGACCATCTACCACGTGTTTTGTTTCTAGACGTGGTCGTCTCTTAAGAGACCATCCTTTGATTTTTTAAAACAACCATATTTTTAAAAAAAGTTTCATTAACTGTCCTATTTCAAATATTTTTAATTAAATAACAATATTTTTAAAATAAATTTAATATATAATAATATTAAAAAAAAAAATCCACACCTAAACGGACGCCCCAACTTAAGAGCCTCCTTAGAAAGACTCTGGGCTGCAAATGAATGATGTAACAAATGATTTTGTTTTTATTATTTGATTTTTAGGTCAATGAAACAAAAAGAAAGACCGCTTTAAAAACCAAGTACAGGTTTATAGATTTCTTTAAATAAAAATTTTAACTGTATTTTATATTCTATCTGGAAGTTTTATCTCTTTTATTTGAAGTTTATCAAATTCAAATTAGTCAAAATGTGACGTCTCAATCATATCCGACGGTGGTGATTTAACGATGACAATTCCTCCTGCTCAGAAGTTGACCATGACCAATATCTCGCGGTAACTTCCATTTCACAGAAAATCAGTTTCCTTCATTTTCATCTTCGTCTTCCAACTCTGCAACGAACTGGAAAGAATTTGGTTTCTCGTTTGCAACTGTGTTTTGTCGAGATTTCATCGCGTACTTCGATCATTTTGATTCCTGTACTTGTTATGGAATTTCGTGAGAAACGAGGAGAGGAATTCAATGCGTCATCGTCATCGTTTTCGTCGTCTTACTTCATGCCAGATTCATCGCCAGCTGATTCCGTATTACTTCTATGATTCGGTTTCGGTTCTGATACCGCCATCGCTGGAGATACTCGAGGTTCGTTAAGCTTATGTGATCAAGTTGAGTAGTACGCGTTCAGTTCAGCTAGTTCAATCTCCGCTTATTTATTTTCTCAATTTTTCTTCCTGCTCTCTAGCTCCGTGGAGTTTCCTACTTATTTTATATAGGAATCGGTTTGTATGTTGGTGTACATTTGGTTCTGTTTCCTTGATTTTGAGATTCCTGAAGTGTCAGAATCAGAAGTATGATCGATAATGCAATGCTTTCTATGAATCACAACTTTTAACATTTAGGACTGGAAAAATAAATGAAAGACAGAGACGTACACGAGTACTTAGCTAACATATGTTACTTGAAATTGTTGTTAGCTTCCTACATTATTAGTTGATTATGGTTCATAGACCTATCATCTGTTGAGCTAAGTTGTGCAATTTTGAGATTACCACCTACTTTGAAGTTCAGATTATTAGTTTTTAATTATTGTTATAGTGGAAAAGAGTACATGTCCAAGCTGTTCCTTCCGGATTCAGCTTCACTCTAATCAATTGATTCAATAATTCCTGGTCTTTTACTTTTAGGTTTTTGAATTGTTTATTTGACAGAGTATATGTTTTTGGTTGTATATTGCATCAGTTCTGCCTCCGGGATCTTAGTACCTTTGGTGGTGATTCAATGTAAAAAGATAATTAGATTGCAATTTGGTGAAAATGGCAAAGATCATTCGGCGTGTTGCTTCAGGCCTTCCATGTTTGAAATCTGACCAAAAGAAACTGTAAGTGGTCCTCTTCAGGAAGCCAATATACATATTATTCTAAACTTTCTTTGCAACCGAAGAAAAAGGTCATCAAAGTGCTAAACTTCTCACATTTATTTGAAGTTTCATCAGAATAAACTTAATTATTTTTTTTTTTTATGTGAAGGGTCATGGGTAGTGCACCAGCGAAGAAATATCCTGCGAACTCAAAAGATTATAAGTTATACGAAGAAGTTGGTGAGGGTGTTAGTGCAACCGTGTATAGGGCTCTTTGTGTCCCATTAAATGAGATTGTTGCTGTTAAGGTTCTTGACTTGGAGAGGTGCAATAATGACCTGGTTCGTGCACTGATCTTGCGCTGTCTTATCAATTTCACACTGCTCTCGCTATCTGATTGCTACTACTTGACAACTAAATTTGTCTCCTCTTTTGCCTTCTCTTTAAACCATTAAAAGAAGAACATATATGGTTGGATGTAAATTTCTTAAAAGAGAAAAGTAATATAGTGTCATTTTTGACCGAATTTGATCTTGCCAATTAGTTTTAGACCAAAGAATTTTGTTTTCTCTTCACCATGGACATTTCAGGAAGGCCTCTATAATGAAATCATTTGGAGGGTTTTCCCCATGTTTTTATGATTTATGAATATTTCTTCCATACTTCAAATATGCCAGCACAGAACTGTGGTGTTTATTTTGCTTGTTTACTGATACGTATTGTTAGGGTAGACTTTAATCCAAGTATATTATTTTAATCCAAGCTCATATTACTCCTAGAAAATATTGTCCTATTATTTAGCTATAATTATTCATTATTTCTTATTTCTTATTACACAGGAAGGTACCCGTCGAGAGGTAAACACAATGTCCTTGGTTAATCATACCAACATATTGCGAGCACATTGTTCTTTCACAACTGGTTACAACCTTTGGATAGTGATGCCATACATGGGTGGAGGATCATGCCTTCATATAATGAAATTGGCCCATCCTGAAGGTCTCGAAGAGCCTGTTATTGCTATTTTGTTGCTTGAGGTTCTCAAAGCTCTTGTTTACCTCCACTCCCAAGGTCACATTCATAGAGATGTGAAGGTATGGCTACAACTTCCATAATTTGATAGGAGAACATGTAGCATTCTGTAAAAAGGATATGACATTTAATATGGGTGACCAAAGTCTCGAGAGAACTTGGTCTTTCATTTGGTCACACAAAAGTTATTTTACATTGTTTCAGACGTACGTAATCATTGCTCTGCTTAGTAGAGCTGCCTCTTGTACCTCTGTACTGAAAAGTCATGTTGGTGTTAGGAATTGGTATTATGCATGTGGCACTTATTCCTTCTTTATTTGACCTCTGTAAGGGTTCAAGTTGAACTGCATACAACCAATGAAGGTATTTTAATTTTATCACAGATAGTTGGACAGAAAATTCCATGGCTATATATGTAATTTGCAAAGGTTCAGTGCTCAAGTTTTTCTATTTCTGCTTCTCAATGTCGTATTTGTAAATTTGTAAATATTTTGTTTGATTTTTTTTTCTTATTTTCTTAATTTTATAATTGCATATTATTATTTACTGATATTTTACTTCCTCTTCAAGTTGGAGAGAAGACACTGTTCCAATCATCTTACTACTCCTTAAAACTTCCTATTTGAAGGCTGGGAATATTTTAATTGATTCAAATGGTGCAGTCAAGCTAGCTGATTTTGGAGTGTCAGCATGTATCTTTGACACTGGAGATAGACAACGTTCAAGAAATACTTTTGTGGGAACTCCTTGCTGGTGTGTGTGTTTTACTTTTAACATGCAACTCATTAATGATGTCAAAGGCTCTTCAGCCATTTTTTATTGGTCCAAAGTATTAGTGGTCATCATATGAACTTGAATATTTTGTTTGTTCTTTTTACCCCCTATTTGTTTCAGGATGGCTCCTGAAGTTATGCAGCAATTTCATGGATATGACTTCAAGTGAGTAATTTCTTATCAGATAGTTGTTGCTGAAGTTTTATATTTTCCTTTTTACTTTCACTTTTCACTTTTCACTTTGTAGCTTCAAGGGAGGTGGATCTTGATTCCCCCAAGACTACTTATGTGACTTCCTTTACCGCATTAACAGGGCAGACATCTGGTCATTTGGAATAACAGCACTTGAACTTGCTCATGGACATGCCCCATTTTCCAAGTATCCACCTATGAAGGTAATTATAAGATTTAGATTGAGTTTCCTATGTAGTGAATGTAATTACTGCTACTCAGTGTCTAAATTTATAATCTGCTGTTGCAGGTTTTGCTGATGACCTTACAAAGTGCACCTCCTGGTCTTCATTATGAACGAGATAAGAGATTCTCAAAGGTTTTGTTTCCAGTTTCAAACATCTATTGATCTGTGAATCTTTGACTTTTTCAATTAAAGAGCTTATTTGCAGTCATTTAAAGAAATGGTAGCTGCATGCTTAGTGAAGGATCCAAAAAAACGTCCCGAAGCAGAGAAGCTTCTGAAGCATCCATTTTTTAAACAAGGACACCCAAATGAATATCTTGTTCGAACTCTTCTTAGTGGTCTTCCTTCTCTAGAGGATCGCTTCAAGATGTTAAAGGTCTGTATCTCAGCCTAGGCTTTCCTTTCCAGCCCATAAACTGTTAAACACTTCATTCAATCATGCCATCATTTATATTGCTTGAACTATTTTCTAGGCAAAAGAGGCTGAACTTCTTGGGCAGAACGAGACACTATATGGTGATAAAGAGCAACTGTCACAGGTTTTATTTTATTTTTTTTCTCTTTGGTTAAATTAGCCAGATGTTTAATTATACTATATTCAACCATGCTATGTGGAAAAGGATTTCTAGTGCTTGCTTGTCGTTTTATTTGCTTTTTTAAATTGTTTGTTTGATGCTATAGTTCACTTCCTTGTTACTTAGTGTAAATGCTCTCTACTTTCCCACTATTATTGCTATTATTCTCTTTTATCCAATTGGAGAAGTTTTTTGTAACTCCTTTGGATTGGAGTTCTCCGTCTCCCCTTTTTTCGTAATTTGATGTTATCAATGAAATTATTCTCTTTTATTGTAGAAGTTTTTTGTAACTTCTTTGAATTGGAGTTCTCCGTCTCCCCTCTTTTTGTAATTTCATGTTATCAATGAAAAAAAAATTCACTACAATCATAAGAATTATGAGAAGAAATAGATGTCTTTTTGAACTTGTTTTTCCCCCTTATGTAAAGAAATAAAGAGATGTATTAATTCAAATGAGGAGTATAAAATGGGAGGAAGAAGAAATCTCACAATTGGTCAATTAACTTGAATATTGAAAGAAAAGTATTTAAGCTCTTAGAAAGAGTACACCGTCCAAGAAACCAAAAAACCATCTACCTGAAGTCTCCTCCTGAGTAGAGAAATTGCATAAAAAGTTTGGCTATTTTTTCCCAACCAAATATCCCAAACAAGCACACCCACCGAAAGCCTCAAAGGGTCTTATTGTATCAAGGAAGCCCGTATCCAGGACACCATGCACGAAGAACTCTTCAAACGAGGGGGTGCCAAGCCGCATTGGTGGTTTGAAAACTTGTGTTCATGATGTCGAAGCAAAGGAACAAGTAATAAAGAATTTATCTCACTTGAGGATAGTTTTAAGCATATTTGCATAGCATGTACAGTACCTACTCCAGACTTGAGCAGCTTAGGTTGAGCTTCTCATTCTTCGTTGGGCATTCAATATCATCAGTGTGATATGAAGAGCAAAGTTATAGACCTTTTGAGCTTCTACTATTTTGAGGTGTTTAAAAATTTTGATGGCGTCAGTTCCATTTTATTTCAAAGATCTGCATGTTCTTGTGATCACATTCATGTCAACCTGTTGCCATGTGATTATGCTTGTTTAACTGTTTAACGTTGCCTTTCCCATCGCATTCCACGATTAGTCCATAGGGGAACAAGAAAGAGTTGATGCATCAATTAAATCTATAACTGGGTCAGTCAAGTTCACATTTCCTTTCCATCTTGCATTGATTCAGATAATAACTATTGACTCGGTTCTTTACTTCCATATCCTTCCTAACTCAATCATGTCCTGAATGATTTCTTTTGTTGTCATGCAGAAAGAGTATGTTAGAGGAGTGAGTGCCTGGAACTTCAACCTTGATGATTTGAAAAGTCAGGCTGCTCTTGTAAGTAATCTGCTTCTAGATAGCAACTGCCCTCTCTCTACTTCATGCCGACTAATTTTATGTTTGATTTGGATGAAGTTGTGTTCTGTGTTTCAACATTATACCAGCATATTCAGGATGATACAATTGTTAAGGAAAAGGACGTGGGAGTAAATGAAAGACAAGAAGATGAAAAGGAATTTGGTTTACATGCAGAAAGGACATCGGCGGAAAAACTGAGCTGTTCCAATCCTACACCCAGCTGTGAGGTATTATTACCAAAATCCCTGTTCTCTTTGATATGAATCTTTATTTGCAGTAGCGGACATGTAGAATTAGAAGACCCAATTTATAATTTATTGAATAAGATTATTAATTATTGAGTGCTTTATATTTATATTTTTTTTAAAAGAAATTATTTATGTAATTGTAGCATTAAATTCTAATATTTGCCACAATTTTTTACCAAAAAAGAAAAACGAAAAAAAGAAAATAAAAGAAAACTGTATGCCTGCCATGCTTATATGCTGTACTAGCTTGGATAGTATCATTTCAGTGGTTGAACTTTCGAATCATTCAACTAGTTACCCCCTTTTTGTTGTGACAGGGTGTGAGTGATCTTCGTTCTTTAGAGAGTTTTCCTGCTTCGCTTCGTACCAGGCCTATTGGAGCGACAAAGTATGTTTTTCTCTCTATCTTCATTTTGATTATTATACTTCAGAATCAACCACTGTAATATGACGTAGACGTTAGTCAAGGAGATATCATTTCATACTTTACAAACTCATTATGTTCAATACTATGAGAAATATTACCTATGTGGCAGTATTAAGCACAACAGTTTTCAGTTACTGTGCTCAACTGTACATTTGAATGCAGTAATGGCGATGAAATTTTCGAGGAAGATATGAACAGAGCTAATCGAAGAAAGGACGATATAAACAGAACTAATCCAAGAGTGGTGGATCAAGAATTTAGAACCAAAGGTGAGATTTCAGAACGAAATATTTCTTTGACGGCATTTTGTCACAGCTTGGCATTAATTTTAATTTGTTTTCTACTTCCAGATATAATGCTCTTGTTGAATTTGATATTCTGGTCCATGATACTAATCCCCGACCCCTGTTAGTGGAAGGGGATGATGAATCAATTTTCTACATTACCTGTGCCTATGTATGTACCGTGTGTACAAAATAATGTTTTTTCTTAATATTAAAAATACGGGAAGCCTTACGCTGTGCTCTGGTGCTGTTAGGGGGTATGGTTTATGTGGAATAGTTTTTTTTGAATAATTTCATAAAGCGATGTTTGAAAAAGGATTCCTACACTATTCATAGGCTAGTTTCCGCTTATTCCTATTGTTCTTGGTCCATGATTTTTAGTTGTTGAGAAAATTCTCAAGTTAATAAAAAAATCACTATTCAAACAGGTTTTCTTTATTAAAAGAATGAAATTTTGTCTTAAAAATTCAAGACGAGCCATAAATGTTACCTTGTTGGTTGTTTTACCGTTATGGAAAATATTAACTATTCATCTATAATGTATTTAAAGAGACATATGTAATGTAGTTATGGTAAAGAAACAAAGGGAAAAGAACTTGGATGCCTAAAATTTCTCTGAAGGGGTCATTCACTATTGAAGTATCTATTTTAGCAGAATAATAACAGTTCAATGTTGTAGAGAGATGAAAAGAATCTTTTATGGTATTTTGGCTGGTCCTTGCTCTGTCCCCCAACTACTCGTTCCGGTTTCAATTTAATGGTTAATTGTGTATACAGTAAATTA
Source organism: Momordica charantia (assembly GCF_013281855.1). Taxonomy (NCBI): domain Eukaryota; kingdom Viridiplantae; phylum Streptophyta; class Magnoliopsida; order Cucurbitales; family Cucurbitaceae; genus Momordica; species Momordica charantia. The sequence goes on along the minus strand of NW_028275166.1, from coordinate 11,491,345 downwards.
TACATCAAATGGTGCTGCTGCTCAGCTAAAAGAACACTCTAAAGCTTCTTCAGCCGGACTTGGAAGAAAGGTGTGTGCTGCAACAAATGTTCGCTATTTATTTAGATCAATTTAGCTAATTGGCCTAGTGATGCTACTCTAACGTAACTCAGAGAAGGTGCTCTCACTATTCCTTCAATGTGTTTAATTATATTACATGGGCATTGTATTACTATGTTAATATGCTCAACCTAAAAAGCGAAATTAAATAACATGTAGACATTTATGAATTAAATTGTGTTTAACAGAATGAAGGCTCTACATTTCTGGTAATAATTAAATGTAAAATTTATGGTTCAAAACTTAAATGAAGTGTAAAGTTTACTTCGTCGTCTGTATTGCTCTTCTTATTTAATATTTCAATCCAGCATCTTCGGAGTCAGAAGTTAAATTTGGTATATGGTGCAGCTTTGATGTGTCTGCCTATTAATATTGTTGCGCTCACACTTTATCAACTCTCGTTTTAATCTTTACTTTTTAAGAGCTTTTTTCATTTTTTATATACCACCTCAGTATTTGCATCTAAAAGATCAGAAACTTTCAACACAATCTCAATTTTCTTCTACATTAAATTTAAAGCCAAATACGAAGTATCTTTCCATATTAAAGAATGGAACTTGGCATGGGATTGTAACCACTGCCATCTTTTTCTGATACTCAGGATCCTACGAGCAGCTTGTGTACTGCAGTTTCTGGAAGTTTGACCAGTCCATTCACCACAAACCTCTCAGCTTCCTCACTTATCCCATCACTGCACTGCATTTTGCAGCAGAATGAGTTGCAGAGGGTCTGTGGTGTTCATAAATTATTTTCTTACTTTGAAAAGGAATTATGTCATAATGCTTTTTTCTCTTCAATAAATGTTGGCAGGAAGAAATTATAAAGTCAATCAAGTATCTGGAACAAATCTCTGGTAGCTTTCATTTCTATTTCCTTCTTTCCATCTAAACCCCTATGATATAATTTGGCTCAATTTGACTCTTTAAGTTGATGCAGGCATGTACAAAGAGTCAGCTGAAGAGAGTATGAACGACTTCATGCAGGTACGATCTCTTTGGGTGTGTCATTTATAAACAAATTTTACATATTTTGATCATTTTATGCCCAAAAATTTGTTCAGTTCGTTAACAGGACAGCAGTTTATCAAATTATCATATATTTTTACAATGTGCAGACACTTCCAACACCAGCATCCTCCAGAGAGAGAGAATTATGGTCTCAAGCGATTCATCTGCATCAGAGGTATTGTAAAAGGCCAGTGATTACTGACTATGGAATTTCCCTCTTTCTCATCACTGGAATGAAACTTATTTCGAATGTCAGTGTCAGCACACTTGCGGAGGAATTATCTAAACAGAGGCTAAAAAATGCTCAGGTATGCCATTTCCCTTAATTGAAAAGTCAAGTTTCCTTTGACGAGTTCTAAATTTGTGTACATTTCAAGATGTGCTTGATATGACTTTTGAAATAGCGGAAGTGTTTCTAACCAATTAAAAGTGGTTACATATTCGAAAACTCAATCTTTAAAGTCCCCAACACGTTTTAAAGGAGTTTAAAATGTTTTTAGACAAACCACTTAATTAGTATTATTTGTATCTGTCACGTTCAAGCTGGGATTTCAAAATATGCTCATTCTCTTTGAGAAATCAAATTTTCTGGACGGATGGCTGTGGTTGTTCAATATCATCCTGGGATAGCCATATTATGTAGAACATATTTCTGCAAATTATTAATCATGTCGCAGACCAACTTGTTTAGGGAAAAGATGATACTAAAATTATACATTGTTAGAAGTAGAATAAAATAAGATTTACGGATTTTGTAGGTCGCAGTATAAGGCTTTTTGTGTAGATTTCAGAAGCAATCATTGGATTTAGGTCTAGAGTGGATAAATACCATAGATAAAAGAGATCTAATCTAATCTTAACAATTTGCACTTAGAATTATTTTGAGCATATTTCATTCCATGCAAGAAATAATGTTACAGGACAAAAATTGTGTTTTTTTTTTCAACGTGAACATAGTTTAGTGATTAAGATATCTTGCTCTTTTCTTGAGGTTGGAAGCTCAAACCCCCCACCCCAAAAAGAAAAATAGTGTTTTTGTTTTTAATTTTTTATTAGTTTTCTAGAGGGAGAGAAAAAAATGTGTTTTCTGAGACATTTTATATGAAATTTATGAGAAAAAGATAATAACAATAGCAATTTCATTGCCATTTGAAAAATAAAAAACGTGTAGAAGAAACCAAAACTTTCTGTTTCATGCACTAAAATTTTGGGAAACGATTTAAAAAAATAAGATAGAAAGAAACATGAGATATTACTGTTTGTTCTATAATCGCTGGGTTTGTATTTTGGATTTGCAGTTGGAAAGAAAATTGAATGCCTTGGCACGCAAAGAGGAAGTATTATGAATGGCATACATACATGGCTTGATGACAAGAATACGTCCCACGTGCGACTATAGAGGTAACTTCTATATATTCCACTGCTTGAATTTGAATCATGCAAAGGAAGACACCAATAAATTAGGCTCAATCTCACTGACTTTGTAACTTAATAAAGTACTCTCCCTCACCAACTATGCAAGAGCATTTTTGGAAGGGATTTTGTAGTCAGAATTGTCTTTTTAAAGATAATAATTAAAAAAAGATCATTCATGACTAGATTGAACTAAAAGCCACAAAGTTTCCCTTTGAATGTCAACAAGAAGTAAAACATCGAAGAGTTCTCTTTTGCTTCACTAGTATACTATAAATCAATTGATGAACCAAAAAACAATTAATGAAGCTTTCATTTTAATCCTGATTTCAGGTGTGTCATGAGGCATAGGAGGTCTGGTGTACTTGAACGTGTAATGTGGCTGCTACGGCTATGTTCGACTGGACAGTGACTTGATTATAAGTTCGATTGGTCAGTACATGGTTTGGAAACACTTGAACTTGACCTTGACCATGACTCTGCTCTATCTCTAATGCATACACTACATTTTTTATGAGGTTAGGAAATAACAATAGGTTCGAGAAATCAACCGTCCAAGTTGTCCCATTTGCCCATATAGATCCCCGCCCCACCGTGGTTTTAACCTCCATCCCACGCACATTATTCCTATCTATCACCACTTGATCAATTCTGGTGAAGGGAGTCTTGGATTCATCCAACTCAACTATTTTCACCCCTGTATAATCTCCCGAGAACATGTTATCAACAATATTGACTCCACTCGCTACTCCGCCCACCGATTTCAGTACCACCAATGCATTTCCCAGGAAGAAGCATCCTGTTATATGCACTTGAACTGGATCCTCAACCACCACTCCTGTATAATCCAAGTAGCAATTCACTATCCTTGTTTGTGTGAAACCAGGCGCCCCTACATAAATTCCAATCCCTCCCAATCCTCTAGCCTTGTTGTAACAGTGTACTCCTGTTATCACATTTGCTTGTCCCAATACCATCACTCCAATCTCTGCTGAATATATCACTAAGTCCCTCAATGCGTTGTCGTTTCCCATTACTTTCACTCCAATTCCTGAGAAGTGCTTTTCCCCTTGGTCTCCTCCCACGTTGATGTGCTGCCCAATGAAACAGTTCCTTATGTAGCTCTCATGCCCTCTTTCAATCACTATCCCCTCGCTTTTGAAGTGTGATATGTAACAGTTGTCTACTGTTGTTCTTATTGAGTTGATTATGGCTATTCCACCTCCTCTGAAATTGCAGTTTAACATTAGGTCCTTGAGTGTGATGTATTCATACATCACGGAAGGTGATGGCGACCTTAGTTCTATAAGATGGCGGTCGCTTGGAAAAGAATCTGATGCGCGTAATGATCCTCCGTGTATCTGTCCACGTAAATGCATTCTCATTATATTGCATCTGATCCATCCATCGATCTCATTTGAACCATTTTATAGAGGCTAAATTAGGAAAAATACTCTTAAACTTTTCCATTTGTAAGTGTACCCTTATTCTTTTAAAAGTTTCAAATACTACACTTAATCTTTCATAAACATTCCATTAATATTTTGAACGGAAATCTAACGCAACAAAATCTAGAACAATGTGGCAATTAACGTTCTAATTTTGTCCTAAAAATCTTCTTCCTCCATTGTCGAGAGAGTTTGCTTCTCCATTGTTTACCCAATTTTGTGCTAATCCTCCTTTTAAAAACGATAGCTTCTTCCATATTTTTTTCTCTTTTCAAACTTAATCTAGGCAAGCTTCCACATTAATTGCCTTGTAGTTTTAGATTTTGTCACGTCAACTTTCCATTCAAAATATGAATGGATGTTTGCTTTTATGGTATTTTTTAAACCTTTATGAAATAGTATTGAAATGGTTTTGAAAGGATGGACAAGCGGAGGGGTAATTATTTTTGTAATCTAGCCTTTTAAAGAAAGTAGAAGAGAAGAGATGGGAGTATTATGTAATAGGTACCATGAAATTTCCAGCGGGGATGTCCGGTAAGCGCAAGGGTCGGCTGATCTTGTAAGTCCCTCCGTCTAGGTGAAGTTGAGAACCTCCAAGGTCTACAATGCCTTCCATCAAATGAGCATCCGTGGGATACCGAAATGTGTCGGAGATGGCTTTCTCCAGCGCCTCGGTGCTGTCGGATTCCCCGGTGGGATCAGCTCCATAGGCAACCACGTGGTAAACACGTGATCCCGATATTGCCTTCACAGTTAATATGGTTAGACAAATCCAATTCTCAAATTCTCAAATATCATGTTAGAAAGAGGTAGAGGTAGAGAGAGAGAGATATACCGGGAGATCAGACTGAGAAGGAGAGGCAGAAGAGAGGGCATTGTGTAGATAGTTGTTGAGACGCGATGGGTTGAGGCGTGGCATGAAGTGATCTTCATAAGAAGTGGAATATGAGCTCTCACACACAATCACAAATGCACTGATAAAAGTTGCATAAACAAAGCCTGAGAAGGGCCTGGAAGTTGCATAGTTTCTGGGTTTCATTTTTCTCTCTCTCTCACTAATTAATTAAATAGCAGTGAGATTAAATGAATTAGAAGGCGTGCTCTGTGTTTATATGAATTGAGATGGAGGGGAGGACAATGAGCTGTGGGCGGCTGGTCTTAATTTCCAAGCGGTCAAAGATAAGACTGGAAAAGTTGCAGTCAGGTGTGTATTGGTCCATGGTTGGTTTGTTGGTACTTTCGACTGAAGAAGTATAGACATGGACATGGAAACGCGTCAATTTTTAAAGTATAGGACGAGACACATTGAGGACATATTATTTTCTAAAAGAAATTTTTTTGATGATGTGTGTACGTATTGATGTAGTAATATTAGAGGGAGGGAGGAGCAACTGGGGTGGGGAGCAATTTTATGAGAATAGTTCTCACGTGTTAGTTTTTTTTTATTTATTTAAAATTCTAATTTTTTTTATTTCACTTTTTTCTAAGGGGGTTTTAAAGTGCTTAATCACTTAATGAGTTGGCGAGCTAGAATTTTTGTTTTTCATTTGATTTCTTTTAAGTGGAATTATATATATTTTTTTAATTTCACCATAAATTTGATCGGGTGTCTATGTGGCGTGTCCGAAAAAAAGGGTAATATTATTATGTACGGCGATTTAAAATAGATAGTTTTAAAAAATGATCAAACAATTTTCACTTTTGAAAAATGACCAGCTTAAAAAGAGAACTTCTACTAAATTCATGCCATGGATGTAGTTATGTATTTTTTTTAGTACAACAATTTGGAGATATGAGAGATCGAACTTTCGATCTCAAAGGAAAAAGTATGTCTATTATCGTTGAATTATGTTTATGTTGGCATAAAGTTATGATTTAGTCGTTATAACTAGCGTCTTTATAATTTGGTTATATCTCTTACTAACTGTTACCAAACACATGAGCAATTTTGTTCCGTTTGATGTTTTCATTGGACTAGGTGATGAATCAATATTCAATATTAGGTAGTTGTGAAGGTTAAATTGGCTGGCTATAGTATTAGCTGATTCAACCCATCTGTCAATCTATGTTTTACTCTATTCAAACTTTAGACATCTCATACTCAAATATGTCATATCATCCTCTCTCTCCACTTTTCTAAAAATGTGTTGCATGAGAAAAATATTCACATCTAGATGAGGAACCTTTCAATATCAACTCATTTTTCTCTTTTGCAAACGTGGGTATAGCTTAAGAATAATGCTGTAATGGAATATAACTCATTCTCTTAAAGTTCAAATTTTTATACCTCACGTTTGTTGTATTGAGAAAAAAAAAATTCATCTTTTTTTCTTTAACACATCCTTGCAAAAATCGTTCATGTTCATGGCTAGTAATGATAGGATGTTTTATGCGATTTAGTCAAACTAAAAGCAAGTGAGGTGTATGTGAAATTTCATAGTTTTATTTTAAAGTATGAAAAACTTAAAAGTTAATTAAATAGTTAAAAATTTTAATGTAATTGGGTTCTTTTATCTCTCACTATTTATCTCACTAAGTTTTTTTTTTATATATTTTCCATGTTTATCTTATAAAATTGACGTTTCAATAATTCTCATCATCACTAATCCGGTTGATGTGACTAAAAAAAACTGATACGTGTCAATTACTTGAAAATTTTCCATAAGTAAAATACAAGAAAAAATAAACAACTTAAAACAAATTCCTCAATTATTTGAATTTTTTTTCCAAAAAAAAAACCATATTCATGGATTTTTCATTTTTTCCCTAAACATAGATGCATAAAAAGAAATAAATCTTTGTTTTGATTTCTTATTTAAGTCGTTGAATGGGGAAAAAATGCAAGTATAAAAAAAATGCAAGTATGTCAATTTTGTAAGTTTTTTTTGAATAAATTACTTATATATTGTAGGTAGAAAAACTAAAAGTTAAATATTAGATCAAACAGTCTAACTAAAATATCTGAAAACACTAAAGGAGTAAAACATACCTAAGATAAATAGTTACAAAATTTTTGAAATTCATTATTAATTATAATTAAAAATAAGTTATAATTTTGTAAGTTAATTCATAAAAAAAAAGAAACAAAATTATACGTATTCTAACTCTTTAGATTCCAATATTTGACATGATTAAATAACAAAAATAAAGTTTTAAGAAAAAAAGAAATTGGAGAGAGTGGCATGCGAGAATGATATGGTTCTCCGGTAGTCCCTTTTATATATAGGATAAATTATACTATATGTATAGTATAAATTATAAAGATTAATGGTGTTTTCATACCTTATTATTTTCAGTGACTTCAAACCTTGACGGATTTTAATAAATTTCGTGGTTTATTATCACATGAAATAGTGGTAGGTACAACATTTTTCTGACCAAAATAATTAGAATTGGTCGGATGTCGTATAATTTCAAAGTAAATTACTTATTTAACTTTGTCATACTTTAATTTTTAATTAATAAAAATTTAGATTAAAAAGTTAAATCATTAAAGTTGTTTATTTTCTTTTTCTTTCAAATGAACACACGAATAATAAAATTTAATTACATTCATCTCAAATTATTTTCATTTCAAACATGATAAATGATTTAAAATTATAAAAATCAAAGTTAAAATTAAGAGCAAATAATTCAACCCTTTCTGTTATTGCCTCGAGAGAAAGAGGGAAGATTGAGTTTTGTTTTCCAAAGTTAGGTCACAGCCGCCGACCTTGTTTTTCATACGAATCTTCCTTTTTTAAATATTCAAATTTTCTCTGTTTTTATTTTTCTCATCAACCACGTCCCTCTCTCTCTTGCTTTTTCTAGTAATTGATTCAGCTATCTCAATACAAATTTTCAATCCACAGTAACCAGCTAACAATTTTTTTTTATTTGAACATGCATTCACATTTAATTCATTTGAAAATTAAACACAATATGTGTGTATGATGTATGGTATTAAACATCTGTCAATACATCGATATTTTTATGTATGCATGAATTCGATCGACATTTCCATCCTATTATAAAAAAGATTGACAAAAATTTTAAAAATATCAACAAAATGTCATTAATATATACATAATATTAATATTAATCAATTTTAACTTATTTAGAAATAAGAAAATGTTTATTTGTTAATTTAAATACTTTTTACAATTTTTTAATTTTTCTAATTTGACAGAAATATCTACCGACATCGACATTTTATTGATATTTTTCATGAAATTGTGACCTCAACATTTATATTAATATCAACATTTAAAACTTTGAATATGTGGATCTTTTTTTTTTTAATTTTCTTGGAGGGTTGGAAATTAAGACTTAGGCAATTCCACACGTAATTTCTATTTTTGAAAATTTAGTTCCATTGATTAATATGAGTTAAAATGACCCATCCAATTTTAATGTTAAACTACCCTTTTGTTATCTTAATTTTATTTTATTTTGGCCATTGTACTCTCAAAACATATATTGTTTAATATACTTTCAATTTTGTTTATTTTGATCTTTTGGCCATTTTAGTTTGAAAAAAAAAACTATTTTAGTCTTGATCTCACTTATTTCAAAATTTCTAAATATGCATTCATGAATTTATATTAAAGAGTTTCTATTTTTATATAAATTTTTTGTTAAAATTTTGTAAAGAAGGAATAAAGTGATCACGATTTAAAAGTATAGGAATGAAAATAAACATTTGAAAAGTATATTGACTAACATGAGAAAAGTTAATGGAAGTATAGAGATCACTGAAATAAACTAAAGTAAATCACCAAAATAGCATTTGTATTTAAGTCTTTTCTTTTTTGAAAATTTGGTTTTATAAATTAATGTGTTAAATGACAATGTTAATTCATATGACTTATGTTTAGTTTAAATTTGCTTGGTATGATTTTATCAAATTCTTCCAAAATGTTTTAGTTTTCTCACGTGGTACATGTTATTTTTCGAGAGAGGCAATGAACTAACTAAGGGTATGTTTGGGAGTGATAGTAGAATTAGTAATTTCTTGAAAAGAGATTTAAGTATAATTGATTTTCCAAAATCACAATCTAAATGATAGCTTAAAAATAAATTAAACGTATTTTAAATTTTCTTAAAATCAATTTTTTAATTTGTCTAACATGATAAATGAAAAAGGAAGTGATTTTGACAAAAGTGATTTTCGTCATGCCAATATCACTTGGAATACAGTAAGGTATCACTTTTCGGGTGATTTTGGAAAAAATGAAGTGTTTGAGTGTGATTTTGGCATGGTCCCAAACACACTATAAGATTAGTTTGAATTATACTTAAATCTCTTTTTTCAAAATTACTAATTCTACCGTCACTCTCCAACACATACTAAGATTAGTTTCAATTTTCTAAATTGAAAGTTGAACCAATGTCATTGGTATGGTGTAATATTGGGCAATCGGATCAATGTCCATGGTCCAAAAAAACTAATTTCCAAAATGGTCTCAATATTTTCGGTTCGATTCGCATATATAGATTGGGAAAAAAAACCCATAATCGTAACAATAGTTTTTGGAAAAAACTTGGCTCCTAGTTCATGATCCTCACATTAATAACACGTAAACATGTGTTGAATTTTTATTTTTTATTTTTTTATAATGTAATTAAGATTCAATATCTCAAAAAAAAATAAAAATAAAAATAAAACTCTTGTTTTTCTCCTTCCCTTTCTTCTCTCCCAGCAATGTCTCACGTACCCAAGCTTACATAATCACACATGCCAATTTAAGGGCTGCATCATGTCCAAGATAGCTCCATTCAGTCTTGTTTTTTAGCCTTTTTTTTTTTTATAATTATTTCTCATTTTCTCATCTTTTAAATAGAATACTACCATCTATTTTCAACAATTTAATTAAATTTTGAAGTCCATGGTAACGACACAAGAAAGACATCTCATAATCCAGAATAAACGATGACTAATTTAATTACTTTTTACCACTCAATTTAGTTGAACTATTAAAATTAGATTGTGTTATTTAATTCAAAAGAGGAGGGAAAAAGATAAATGAAAAGATAACTTAAAAACAAAGTTCAAACAAACTAGATAGAGTTTTAGAACATTACTTTCTGACTTGAAATATTACAAGTGTTTATGATAGAATGGACTGCTAATTGATTTTGAGATGGAATCCATGAATATTAATAGCTAGGGAAGGTAACCGGTGGTTAAGTGGTTTATCCAATTAGCTATGCTTATGATAGAAACTACTTTCAGATTGACAATTAGATAGAAGTCTAAGTTCAAACTTTTAAAATTTTGATGTGACATATAGATAGATGAGTTAACCTTGGAAATGAAACATTTCATATAATAAAAGCTAAGAATGTTTAATTAATTAATCTAGAGATATTTGGAAAGATTTAACCGAATTATAGAAGTTATATGGAAACTTTTAAAACTATAAAATTGAAAAAAAAATATCCTAATAACTAAAATGATAATGTATCCTTTAATAAAACTAATTTTATCTTCATATATTTAACTTCTTTACTGGTTGTGAAAACAACACAATAAACGTTATTATCCAGTAAATTGAACAATCCTAAATATAACAACATGTAGTCTAAGCGAGCATAACTCAACAGTAATTAGTATATATCTCAAACAAAAAAGTTGTGAATTTGATCCTCCACCCTAAATGATGTACTAATATATATATATTTTATAATTATTTTGTTGGGACGCTAAAAACACAATTGAAAATAAGAGAAGAATAAAAAAAATAAAAGGTTGCAGTTTTTGGGCCAAATAAAACAAAAGGCCCAAACTTAATTTTTGCCTTCCTCACCAAATTTGTGTTTTAGAAGACTATAGCGGTGAGTTAAAAAAAAAAAAAAAGTGTTGTCGTGTGGTTGCACACATATGTGAGCGCCGGCAGTGGTGTTATTTAGCATAGAGAGAAAAAAAAAGAACGTTGACTTGTAGAGTATTACCGGCCGTCCGTTCTCTTGAGATTAGTGACGTTTTTATTGTTGTGGTATCTAGAGAGATCTTTGTGGAGCGTTTGTGAGGCTCATTGTATTTATCCCAATATCATAGTAGAACCCTTGCTTGTGTCGTTTTTGTGTTTTTTCTTTATATCTCTTATTATTGTGGAAATATTATCGATAAGTAATTTTTCCCAACAATTTTGTTTCATATATTAGATTTTTTAAAAAAATAAATTTGATAAAAAATGTCGATAACACTATTTAATTTGATTAAAACATTGACATGTGTTCAAGCTTAATTATAGTGGTTTTTTTTTATGTTTTATTATATATATTCATATTCAATGAAATATAAGTTAAAATTTTTAAAATTCTTTTCTCAGGAGTATATAAATAAAAAAAAAATCCCAAATATTATAACAAATAATTAAATTAATTATAATGTTAATTTTTTTAATCCAACGTATATAAATTTATGAATATAAAATATAATAAGTAATAATAAAATAAATTTTAGGAATTACTGATGCTCACTTTATTAATTATATTACTCTAGTGATTTTTCAAAATCTAATACATAGAAATCAATTTTTTTCTTTTTTTTTTTAGAATAGATGTCAAATTTTATTTTATAAACTAAAATTAGATATTTGTAAAATAAATTTGACCAATTGAAGTATCTAATTTACTTGTAAAAAAAAAGCAGCTTTTATTATTTTTTTTTAGAGAAAAAAAAGTAGCTTTTATGTTCTCAAAATGCAAAAAATTTGATAGAAGCATATTTTGTTTATTGATTTGAGCCTAGTTTAATATAAGTAATTTAAAAAAAAAAATTATATCGATTGATGAAAGGTATGTATATATATATATATATATATTAAAATTGATGCCTCAAATTGCCAAAAGTCGATGGCTAAATTAATTAGGATTTCTTTAAACCATCAAGGACTTATTTGAGGGAAATTTCTTTGAATGCTCAAAAAATGTGCAACTTATTTTGCATATATTGGAAATGAAATTTTATTTTTTTTATTAAAAAACTACAACACGAGAATATTCACTATATTTAAAAGATTTACACGTAAGTTTAGTGTTAATTTTAATGAAGAATTAGATACTATTAATGTTACCTCAAATATATTTCAAAAATGTAAATTTTAAAAGTTTAAGAAACAAAATTGAACATATCTAAAAATTTAGAGACCAAAATAAGATTTCTCTATCATTTATTTACATGTTATGTGTGTATATTAGTTTAAACGAGTGTATTCAATTAGATTGTTAGAATTTTTAATAATATGGAGGACATACATGTAATCACATGTATTGGAATTTTTAATGTGCAATTCATGTGGTATTTTTAGTTTATTTTACTCTTTTATCATAAACTATGGTTGAAAAAAATATATCTCTTAGATCTCTACTTAGTTTTTTTAATCTCAATCTTTTCTATGAAGTAATACATTGTAAAAAGCAATAAAGTCATTCATAATTCAAAATTTTTTATACAACAACATAGATATTAAAAATTTTTAATATTTGGGTTGAATGCAAAAATGTTGATGATATCAAAGGAAACTGCGAGGATGAGAGAGAAAAATGTAGAAAATTTTCACGTTGGTGATAATATTTTGAGGATGCAAAAGAGAGATTTAACACCGAAAAGTCTAGAGAGAAAGAAGAGTAAAGAAAACAAAATATAGCTCCAACCACGGAAGGAGAGACGAAAGAAGTCATTTTGTAGTTGTGGAAAATGAAAAAGGCCCAAATTAACTCTTGAAATTTCAAAATTCTCGGAAAATATAATTAAAATATTATAATTATTGAATTTATTTAAGTAAATCAAAATCTTTCGTATTACTTTCTATAATTTAAATTTAATTAATATAATTTAATAGTTATCGATAATCAATTAATTAAACACTATAATTTTTTAAATTCTATTATTAATTATATAATTAAAGATAAAGTCATTAATTTTATAATTAATTTTTAGGAATAAATTTACAACAATTCTATTTAAAAATTTCACCTTCTTTTCTTTTTTTTTTTTCCTAGTTCATTTTAAGTCAAATAAATGTATTTAAAAGAAAAAAAATAGAGAGACAGAGAAAACTTAGGAGGAGTGGCCTTGAGAGAGAGAGGGAGGAGGGAGAGAATGGGTGGAATTTGAGAGATAGTTGAATGACAAAAATGCCATTAGAATAATAAATAAAAACATTAAAATTTAAGAGTAAAATAGGGAGATAAAGTTTATATAACCCCTTTTATATATATGAGGTACATTCTTTTTTTTTTTTACCAACATGAGCTTAGTTTAGGTAATTAATAATTGCCTCTGACCAAAAGGTTATGAGTTCTCATCCCACATGGTGTACTAAAAAAAAGAGGTCATGAGTTATGCTTCCCAAGTAAGATAATTTTATGCAGAGTTACACTCATCTCCATTAGAGAGAATTGACTTCTATCTTCAATTGCGAGAAGAAAACTTAACAAAAAAAGGTCAAAAAACACATTTGGTCCTTTTCCGTTTACTAAAATAACAATTTAGTCCATAAACTTTAGTTTATAACGATTTAGTCCATGTACTTTCATTAAAGTAACAATTTAGTATTTGAACTTCAACTTGCAATGATTTAGTCCATATAGTTTAAAATTTGTAACAATTTAGTCCCTATCGTAACAAAATTTATTAAAATTAAATGTTAAATTTTATCTTATAACAATTTAATCTTTTTAATTTATAAACATATTGGTCCATCTTTAGTTTATCAATCTATATATATAAGAAACTTAACAAAAAAATGTTTCATGAATCATGATAAAGACTAAACCCACATTAAATTACAAGGACTAAATTATTACATATTAAAGTTCAAGGACTAAATTGTTACAAATTTGAAAGTATAAGGACTAAATCGTTACAAACTAAAGTTTAGGGACTAAATTATTACTTTAACGGAAGTACAGAGACCAAAAGTATTTTTTAATCATAAGAAAAAAAGTATAATCTATCTAGAATTTGAAGATCTAACCCACTATTTGAGTTTCAACGATGAATTCAAGTATGCTTTCGCTTTTTTAAGTTTAATTCTCTTGCATTTGACGTGAGAAATTGATTTAATTATGTAAGTTTATTAAGTAAGTATATAAATTCTAAAATTTTCCGACATCCATATAACTTTACAAGGAAAAAGATGAACCTATTGCTCACGTAACATGTAATTAAATTTAATTAATTATGGATTGAAATATAAACTTATTTTTAAAGTAAACATAATTAAATATTTCTTCATAAAATCAATTTCTTCCAAAATAGACTATTTTTGCACCACTAATACTTAAATCTTCAATCAATCAAGCATACGTACAACTTCATATTTTTCAAATCTCAACTTAAGTATTGTTTAAAATAAAATATTTTTAACTTCATCATGATTATCTATCTTAGGAATTAGTAATTCCTATGTATTTTCGACATTGTAGGGTGAGGCGGTTATCTCGTTAGGTTAGTTGAAGTACGCGCAAGTTAATGCGGACACTCATAGATGTAAAAAAAACTTATTTTTTTCTATTTCATTTTTTTAAGAATAAAATAAGATACTTGTTACTTTATTTATAGTTGAAATTTTAATTCACATTCTATTTATTAAACTAAAAAATGTCAATATGAATGTAGTTCAATTGGTTAGGATACTTATCTCCAACCAGAAGTTCATGAATTTAAATCTCTTCTTTGGCACCATGCTAAAAAGTTTAAATAAATATATTTTCAAATAACTTTTTAAATAACAAAAATTAGGAATACATATTAAATTTGGAAGCCTTACCAAATTAAAGCATCATAAATATAATGAGGGAGACAATGCAGCAACTAACATACCTTTTTACAAAATATTTATTTTATTATTATTATTATTTTTTTAGTACAAGAAGGACGAATTATTTAAACAACATAAACCATCCAAGTTAAATGAAACCACAGTTTTGTTTTTTTGGAACCCTAGAATTAATTATTGAAGACGAACAAACAACACAATTTTAAAAAGGCAGTCTATTATTTCTGTAGTTCCTACTCTTTCTATAAATGTTAATTTTTTTTTATTAAACAATTTCTAATATTATGATAATGCGAAGATCTCTTTTCGGACCCAAATAATTTTTACTAATTAAAACTCTAAACTTTGGAGTCGAGTTAATTAGGGCCATTTTGATAACTTCTAGTTTTTTGTTTTTTGGTTGTAATTTTCTTAAGAAATCTAAGTATTTTGCAACTAATTTTGGGCCGTTTGGTAACATCCGTTTCTTGTTTCTCGTTTTCAATTTTCTTAAGAAATATAAATATTTTAGAAATAAATTTGTTTCTTGTTTCTGTTGTTGGGAACATTCTCACAATTATATAGAAATTTTGGAAACAATCAAAACAAGTTTCTCCTTTTTTTTGTTCTCATTTCCAATTTGTTCCAAAACATAAATAAAAACAGTTTTATCATACTTCAATTTTTGGAGGTTGAAACCATGAAACACATTTTTCTTTCATTAAAAATAAAGAAACACAAACAAGAAACAAGAACGTTACCAAATGAGTCCTTTGTTTCTTGTTTCTCTTTTTTATATAGAAATTTTGGAAACGACCAAAATAAGTTTATTCTTTCTTGTTCTAATTTCCAATTTGTTTCAAAACATAAATAAAAACACTGTTTTATCCTACTTAAATTCATGAATATTAAAGCTATGCAATTCAATTTTCTTTATTAAAAAAATGAAGAAACATAAACGAGAAACAAGAACAAATAAGTCCTTAAAAATCTTAAATTTGTCTCAATTTGTACCTTGGTTAAATTATATTAAAAGTTTGTAAATTGGGTGTGCAGTTGTGAAAGGTATCAATTTATATTTTATATCAAAAAAGAGGGAAAATTCTCCCTAAGACATTTGCCATTAATAAGAACAATACCACCACTCTGCACCACTGTATATACTACTACAAATTTGGCTTTAGATGACCTGAAATTATCAATGACATATAAATAATTAGTGACGGTGAAAAAACGTCAAATATAACCACCTTTTATGCATGATGGTTAAAAACGTCACATACAAATAACTAGTGATAGTGAAACACCATCATCAAAGTTTAACAAAATGATGATAAATATGTCATCAAAAGACTATTTAAGGACGATTTCTAATCATAAAAAAAAAATGTTTCTATGGTACATTCGTAAAAAGACATATATATATATATATATATATTCCACAAATTATATGAATAATTTTTAAAAATCTTAATTTTTTTGTTTTTAAGATTTTTTTTAATCTTAAACGAACTCAGATTACTGAAGCATATTCAAAGTAGGAGTACTTCGAATTCAAAATTTTGAAAAGTCACAAATAAATAAGTAAGCTGTGAGAATGATTGGCTTTAAGTTTTTATTTTTATAATATTATTTATCATGTTACCAACTTTTTTTAACTTTTTTTTTTCAGTACAATCATGTTATCAAACTTTGCACCTACCATTCATGTAAGAGAAATATTTATTGCTCTTACCTAACTTAACTAAACTATTTATTTAACTGAACATATTCATCAATTGGTGTATATGATAGATAAATTTATTTATTATTTTTATGATAAGTTCACATGTATAAGACTGATCCACGATTAGATTTCCTATTCTTTATGATTGTTGAACTAAAAAATACATAGGATAAAATTGAAAATATACGTTTCCTTTCCAAGGTAATAAATTTTCTTCCATATGTAGACTTTCCATTTACCTTTTATATTCGATATCAACATTAGAATTGAATTGATAATTTTATAGTATTGCAAAGAAAATAATAAACAAAATATTAAAACAAATTAAATAAAATATCACTAATAGACATAATATTAATATTAATAAATTTAAACCTTTTAGTAAAATTTTATTCGTTAATTTAAATATTTTTTGCATTTTTTATTTTTATAATTTTTAGAAATACCTATCAACATAGACATTTTATCAATATTTCTATCAGTATTTTTATAGACATGGATATTTAAAATCTTGATCTCTCTATTATTTTTGTTTTCTCTATTCTTATGGTTTTTTTTCCCCATTCTTGAACAGTAAGATTAATGAGAAAATTGTTTAAAATCAATGTAAGGTGACAACTATTTGATAGCAATTTGGTTTTCTGTTGTCTTTTAGTTATTTGAAATAAGTGTTTTCTTTCTATGTTTTTTTATTTAGTTTTCTTTTTAAATAATTTTTCAAATATTAGTTAAGTTTTTTTTTTTTTTTTGAGAAAATATATTAGTTAAGTTTTAAGAAAGAGGTTTGTGAACATTAACAATTTTTTTTGTTAAGAGGACGTTTTTTCCATTTTCTCATAATTTCAACTACATGTAAAATATTTATTTATTAACTATTACCTATGTTTAGATAAATTATTTGTCCCGTTTTTAACCATTTTGTTGTACTCGAAATTACCATAATTATATTTATTTATTAGCCTAAAAATTTGTAACTATTTAAAATATTTAAAAATTTGTATACAGAAAATTCATTCGGAATCTTGATTCCTATTTTATTGTGTTGAGGTCCGATTTGGATCTCGGCTCCTTGTTAAGTTCAACAGGTCTAAATTTGACCAAATAAATTAGGTTGACACTTGGGAATGGCAAAAAAAATATAGTTGTATAGACCGTGACTCGTTTCAGGCCCTCATTGTATTTAAAAAGAGTCTCCTCGAATTGGTCAGATAGATAAGCTTGAATGAGTCAGATTAGATGACCTAGCTGGGTCGACTTGACCTGAGTATTTCGATCCTCGCTGTTTTTTAAGTCTTACTTCAAGTGAACCTAATATGGTAATTTTATCCGTGAAATCTATGAACTTTTAGCAATTCTTTATAATCGTGGGGTGCAATACGATGTAGATTTAAGTTGAGACAAGAATTGAAGTTTTCTCTCATCTTCCCGAGATATATATTATTTATCCGAGTCAACTTTTTACAAGAATTAATGAGATTCAATTTTGTTTTCTTTATCAATTAAAAGAGCAATATATTTGTCATTTTCATGCTTTCCACTTTTTGAAGAGCAGTTTAACTATTATAAAATTTGAGATTAAATACCAAATTCTATTTTTGTGGTTCTTAGTAAAGATTAAATGAATTGTCCCATCATTTTAGTTTACCAAAAACTTTTTGAAATTTACAAATAATTTGACCACAAAAAGTTAGATATAGTATATGATTTAAATAGTCAATTATACATCACATTTTTGTCGGTCTAATTGTGATTTCAACATTCTCACTGATTAGTTGAAAAAATAAAAACATTTATTTTTCTATAAGACACTAACGAAAAGACTTGGCTGGATGGGCAAAATAATTGGATTAGATAGATAGAAGAGAACAATTTAAATTAAATTTATTCTGACTCGTTGGGTCTTTATTTTATTGATTAGCTCAAGTGTTTCCTCTTTTGTCACTCATCACCATGTCGTTATTAAAGTTTTACATGTTAGTTTAGTTAGTGTGTAACATCAATATTTAAGCAATGTTGTTAAGGGTTGTTGGAAGGCATTCTCGCCTTTACACGTGGACTTCGCTGGTTGGATAATCCTGAACAGTACACGTGACAGATGTCGTTAGTCTTCAAGTTTCATTGCTTCGATCACATAAGTATGTCGAGCCAACGTCTTGCGTGGCTGAGCCGATCTAAGCTCCTTCAGACTTACTCTTATCGATTTAGCTGACCGCTCAGCTTCACCTCGACTCTGTCCCAGACTCCACAACAACACGCCGTGATTCACGGCAACCTTAAAGAGCCGTTGAGGCGCTGTCGAGAGATGGTTGTCGGGAAAGTCACCTATAAATAGACCCATTCACTCCCTTTCACAGGTACGCGAACAACCCGATTCTCTCTCTCGAGTTAATTTGGATATTTGCTGACTTTAATATCGGAGTGCTTACTCTGTTTTGCAGGTCTTCTGCACGGCATTCGAAACTCCTTATCCAGTTCGTCCTAGCCGATCCGAAGCTAGCGTAGTTGATCATTTTCTTGATCAAACAAGGGTCTTAGTGAAGAAGATTTATTAGAATAAAAAATATATAAAAAGTAAAAAAAAAGTTATAATTTTATTTTACTTTATTTATTTGCTTACTAGCTAAATATACCCAATGCCTGCTACTCCTTAGTCTTTGAAATTTTTCACAATTTAGACCTAAATCTCTTAAAATTTTCAATTCTTTAATAATCCATGAAAAATTCTCAATTAGATCCTTAAAAAAAATTGTTAACAAAAGACTAACGTGTCATTAATTTATTGTCTTAATAACATATTAAGACATGTGGGCATACCACATGAACATGCCACTCGCAAACAGATTGGTGGGTCGGGTTTTTTTATGGACAAGTCGAGTTTCTTATGTTAAATAACATCTAAGTGCTATATTCACGTGTGTTTTGGACAGTATAAAACGATTTTCCGTATGGCAAGAGAAACGAGGTACTCAAAGGTTCGGGGTATAACATCTCTCATACCTTTGGTATAAAGAAATATACCTCAGAATCTCATGTTGAGACGAGACACTAATAAAATTCCTTTCAACTATTCATTCTTCATCGCATATCTCCTCATGAGAATCTCATGGTCGTGCTTAGTAAACGTTGAGTGGACTCCACATATCAACATCTATAAATACATTATCAGATTTTGTGCGCATAGGTTCACAAATTTAATTGCTTTTCATAAGAACGTACTTCAAACTCTAACTAGGTACATGAACATCAAAGCCCTTTTCCTTCTCTTTGCGAGTTTCTCTTGCACCTCTTTACACTTTGTAAATTAACGTTACTTTTTCTTTTTCTTGGGATGTAAATTAATATCACTTGGTTTTGATTTTCTCATAATTAAGTGCTTAAACAGAGTAATTAAATATATTAATGAAACAATAATTTAATATTTTATCAATTTTTGTTAACAAATTTAAACAAATGACATGTACTGTGATAATAGCCTAGCTAATTGAGAATTTAAAATATATTCAAAGTAAATTCAAGAATTTTAATTTTTTGAAAAAAATTCATGAAGTAAATATATATAACTCAAGACTAAATTTATAATTTTATCATATTTTTCTTATAATTATTGGTAATATTATTGTTAGCTTCCAAGTTTGTGCTAATATTTTTAAAAAATTCCAAAATTTTGATTTGATAGGCCTAGAAAATATCAAGAGATTTTTCACCAATATCGATGTGGTTCCGAATACAAAATGTATTCAAACATATATGTTTCAATTTTTACAATTAATTAGATTTTTCTTTCAAAAAGTCAAAATAACTTTTTGACTTTGTGATCAGGACAACTGTTAATTTATTTTCAATATAAAGATACAAAAAAACAAGTATTTATTTAAATAATATTAAAAAGTTTGAAGTTTTACAGAAATAGCACCCTTCAAAATAAACTCAAACATAGATATAATGAAAAACACCAAAAAGAAAAATAAAAAAGAGAAAAAAATCACAGTTATGCTGTATTTGAACAAAATGAGAATTTGAGGCATTTTAAAAAATATATATTAAATTTAAGTTAAATATATGTTTTAGTCCCTAATGTTTAGGTGCTTTTCAATTTAATCCATTTGATTTAAAAAGTTTTAGTTGATCCTCATGCGTTCAATCATTCTTTTATTATTGTTAGAGGTTAAAATTGGCTGATGAAAGATTATATTTGCCATAAATTTAGAGGATAAAAAAGTAAATGAAAATTTATAATCCCTCTTCAAACTTTCTAAGAAATGGGTAGAATTTCGAGTTATCTTCTTTTGATGGCATTCTTTCTCCTCTAAAAAATTTCACCAATTCACTAAGTATCATGTCATGTAATTTTATCACCAGTGAATCTAACATTCAACAACGGTGATAGACTAAAACATATATTTAACCTTAAATTTATGCTCTACAGCAAAGTTTCCCATTTTTTTAGTTTGAATATTCTTACACGAGCTCCTCTTATGTATCGTGAATTTGAACTCCCTTCAATAATTGAGATTTTTTTTTTAAAAACTAAAATAGATTGAATGCTCTCGGGCCCTAACCCTAACTTGATCCAAACAAAAAATAGGATATAAACGGTACGCTTACATCTAACATTCTCGCCAAAGTTGTAACATAGCTGTATCTCCGTTGTAGGTTAATCTTTTCTTTCATTTATAAATTATTCTAAAAATATGTTTCCACAAAATTGATTATCTTATAAGATTTAGTTTATTTTTAAATATCATTTCCTTTTAAATTCAGTCATCGCTTTTATTGGAACTTCTCCTTATAGAAAATGTCATTAAAAAAAAGGGTGTTAGATCAAAATTATAATAATAAAAAAAATTAATGTTCTTTGTTGCTTGAACTTTTTGCTTTTAACAGTTAAGTTTCTTTGCTAATAATTTCTTTAGACTTTCTTTCACCTTTTAAAATAAAACTTTTCAAAATCTTAGCCAAGTTTTTCTACTTTTTTTTTTCCATTTTTCTAAAAAAACAAAGGAATCATTTTAAAAATTTTAAATTTATCTAGTGTTTGAATCACAAAATTGATCACCTGGACGATGCATAGGACGAGCTAACAGCGGATCAGACTGGTGACCTACAAATAAATAAAGAACACTCCGATACCAAAGTCAAAACAATACGAGGTGCTTTTCAGAGAGAAAAGGGATGTTTGCGTACCTTTAAATGGAGCAAATGAGTTCTATTTATAGGCGAGATCCCCGACAAGACCTCAATGGCTTTTTAAGTTTGCCGTGAGATGCGGCGTGTTGTCGTGGAGTCTGTCGGAGATGAGATTGAGCTGAAGTGGAGTGATCGACTTGACCAACGACTTGGAAACAAGTTTGATCAACTCAGATACTTGAGAGATCGGCTCAACCTATCTGGTGACCACTTTTGGCACTACAAGCCACGTGTCCTCTATGATCCAATCTTCTCATGGCACTTGTGAGCTGAATATCCACCTCCAACATCTAGGATTTTAAAAGTATATTTGAAAATAAATTACACAAGACAATGAAATTATTACTATGTGAGTATGATTTTACAAAATATATATATAAAAGAAATGGTCCTTGAAGACTACATTAGAAAGGGGCAAAAAGAAAAAACGATTTAACAGAATAGTGTATTTTTTTTTAATAAATAGCCAAATTATATATACCAATATATACTTTGAATAATACATAATTTCAAATTTTTAACTCAGAAAATTAATGTATTTTGAAACACGAAACATATGCAGTCACTTAGTCAAATTGAGTATAACTAAGCAAAAAACATACCAATTATTTTCTTTGAGATTAAATATTAAATTCTCCACCTCTACCATTGCTAGAAAAAAATGCATCACCTCTTTTTGGGAATAAAAATTAAGATGTCAATAATGTTAAGATATTATTTTTTTTAATTATTAAACAGATTACTCATTAAATTATAAATTTGAGTGTCTTATATCTAGGGTTCAAAATGTCGCTCGACATCAACATAGGGGAAAAAGTCGATTTTCCCCATGTCGTCAACATGTTGACATGTCGACATGTCTTTTTTTTTTTCTCTCTCTTCTTCTTTTAAGGTTATTTTATTTTCATCCTCTTTCTACTATGCCACTATAGTCTATAATTTCTCACAACCTCGATGATTGTAATCTTAGTCTATTCAATGAAAAATTCGCATTTTCATACTGTATAAAGTAAAATTAATAAGATTTGGAATTTGCTTCCTTCATAATTTCTAATCCAATCTAGTCCTTAGTTACACAATTGAACAATATATTTGAAATATTGACATATATAAAGATTGAAATAATCTTAGAAATATTAAAAATTAAAATATTATTATATACAAATAGTGGTGAAATATGAAGTAGAATAGGTAACTAAATTAATGCTAAAAAGATGATCTCAGAGGATCTAGTGCACTATCCTGATAACTTTGATATAAATTACAATAGTTCTTCCAGGTCATCCTAGACTGAAAGTTTTGAAGGTAGTTGCTCAAATGAGTAGAATATGAAACACATATGGATCCCATCGGTAGATAATTTGGATGAATGACACAATCATGAGGTTGAGGTGTTTGGAAATTGTGTAAATTTGATTGGAATGTTGGATTGATGATTGATTTGAAAATGTGTTTGAAAAATGTGTAAATTCAAATTTGAAAAGAGAAGTAGGTAAAAAGTAAACAGGTACGAATTAATTAGAATTTAGAAATGTGTTTGGAAATCAAATCGGTAATTATCTCATTTTCAAATGAATCCTATTATGAAAAGCACTAAAGAAGTAATCAAAAGTTTGCCATTAAAATTTACTTTAGATATTCAAATAATTTTCATCAATCTTCATTAAAGGAAAAAAACTTTTTTCGATATTTCTATCGACATCGACATTAAATGGTCATATTCTAACAATTAATGGTTAACGATTATCAATTATAGGCTAATTAAGCTACCATTCAAATTTTATTTGCTAAGTCAAAAAATTTCCATCAATTTTCACAGTTTTCATCATTTTTCCCGAAATATCCATCGACATCGACATGTCCGTAAAATCGAGACCTCGACATTTTTATCGACATCGACATTTTAAACACTGCTTATATCTATCTTTGTTGGGTGCGAATCCTGGCCTGCCACGTGTCATGATCGAAAAGGCGGGTTGGTTAAGCACGCAGACGAAATGTAGAAACCGACTCCAAAATACTCAGGTCGGCAGTCAGGGTAGAACCTACAGTGCCGAGCTGAGCTGATACAAAGTCTGTAACAATGTCTCTTCCGTACCCGACAACACGCCGTGATTTTAGGGTGTGTCAGAATCCCTGTCGGGCCCAGTTTCTATAAATAGAAACTCTTGCCTTAAATGCAAGGTACGCAATTCTAGATAGACTCGGCAAGTTAGCTCGGCCTAGAACTGACTTGCTCGTCGTAGTGTTAACTTTGTTTTGCAGGACTCCAGAGTCTTCTAGGAAGGTGTTGGACCGTTGGCCACAGTTCATCCTGAACGTTCCGATCTACGTTACATCCGAGCTCAGCAATTTCGGACTCAAACATATCTAGTTTTGTATTTCAAAAAATTTCAATTACATTTTTAAAATTTGAATTATACATATCAATCTCTATTCATTCTGGTTAACAAAATGCAAACACGATATTCTATTAGATAAACTTTAAATGAAGTTGTATTAGAGGTGTATTGGATTTGGAACTAATAACAAAACCAAATGGAAATCAAGAAAACGAAAAAGAAGAAGAAGAACAACCAAATCAAATGGAAATGTAACCGTTAGTTTGTGTTCATGCATCCAATTTGTAATTTATCCAATTATTACATCACCCATATATTTATTTTTTTTAAAAAAAATACAACACTACAAATGTAAGGTGAGAGATTATTAACATCTTAACCGTTGAGTTATCTTAGCTCGACCAACCAAATTTTATTTAATCTTGTCAGGTTATAAGCATTATACCAATTTATTAGGTGATGAAAAATGATGTGACATGTGAACTATTGAGAAGTTTTACATATGAAATAGGGAGAAAAATACATTATTTTCTCCTTTCATGAAGTGTACAGCAACTCCCTTAAATAGGCTTACAGAAAAGTAACCACTAATGCGGTGGCAAACCCAGAAATGACTAATCGAGTAAAACTAAATAACAAACCCATGACCAAAACTAAATAACAATGAGAAATATACTCTAATACTTCCCCTCAAGATGGTGGAAAATATCAACCAAACCCATCTTAAACGTCAAAGCATGTAACACCGAGGCAGTCAGAGGCTTCGTAAACACATCAGCTAACTAGAAAGCAGATCGAATAGGAAACAAACGTAGAAAACAATCTTGGACTCGATCACGAACAAAGTGACAATCAAGCTCGATATGCTTAGTTCGCTCATGAAAAATAGGATTAGAGGTGATATGCATAGTGGCTTGATTATCAGAGAAAAGAAAAGCAGGAGGAGAAAACAAAACCCGCAAATCTTTGAGGAGACAATAAATCCAAACAAGTTCACAAGTAGTTGCTTCCATAGCCTGATATTCTACCTCAGTAGAAGACTAATTAGAAATAGTGGTTTGCATTTTGGACTCCCAAGAGACTAAAGAAGCTCAAGAAAGACACAAAATCTCATAGTAGAACGACACGTATCAGGACATGTGACGTCGGAGTAAAGAAGAGGGGTACATGAATGAACCTATACCACATCCGAATGAGAGAGATTCTAAGATCATAGAAGCATGATCAAGAAAGGCTTAAAAGAAATGATAGTTACTACCTATAATAGCAAGGTGCACCTTCCTTTTCGGTAACTCAATCGTAAGAATTCCAAAGTTAAGCGTGCTCCACTTGGAGCAATGTTCGGCGGGGTGACCTCCTACAATAACGCAGTAGAAAATTTAACAAACCATTGATTAGAAGCCTACTTGGATTTATTCAATCGACAAACCAAACGCTCCCCCTATCGAGAAGATACATTAGGAGGATGGTAACCAAAAGGAAGTTCCATGTAGAACCTTCCTATTGAGTGTATCCCTTTAGCCACCAACGAACCTTATAACATGCAATAGTGCTATTGGAATGATACTTGACCTTGTAAATCCAATGACAATCGATGGAATGGTGAGAATGAGGCGAAGGTACAACCGTCCAAGTATTGTTGACTTCCATAGCATGAAGTTCAGTAGCCATTGCATCACACCAATGTTGGTAAACAACAGCCTCATGGTAAAATTGTGGCTCGTAAGATGCAGAAACATTTAAGGCAAATGATCGATGGCATGAAGAAAGCCTTGAATAATCAACATGGTGAATAAAGATGTGGAAGGGACAACAATATCCCTTGCAAGTGCATATGTAGAACTAATAGAGGAACAACAAGTTGATTGTCAGATGGAACATCACTAGAAAAAATAGTCTGTCGTAAAGATTAGGCCCTTGTAAAGTATCAACCCATGTGAATGATTAATAGAACTATCGAGAATGGGAGAATCAACAAGAGCAGTAGAATGACCAATAGAGGTTGGGAGAACAAAGGCAAGAGAGCAACAATCTGTTGGAAAATCAAAAGTCATTAGCAATACAAAATCCGGAAATGGGTTTGGTAAACTAATAGGTGTGAAAGAATTGAGAAAGGGGAAAATGCCTTCATGAAAAATGACATCCCTAGACACAAAAAATTTTTGTTGTTGAATGTCATATAGACGATAGCCCTTCATACCCGGTGGATAACCAATAAACACTACAGCTCTAGCACGAATGTCAAACTTGGTTTGATGTGTAGTCAATATGGATGCATAACAAAGAGAACCGAACACTCGAAGTGAAGAATAATCAAGCTCAACATGGTACAAACATGAATAAGGAGATTTCCAAGCCAAAAGAGGGGATGAAGTGTGATTGTCAAGAAAAACAACTGTCAAAATACATTCCCCAGAGAGTAATTGGAACCCATGACGTTGTAGTAACATTCAAAATATGCTAATGCTTCCTCTCTACAACTGAATTTTGTTCAGTTCTTTCAACACATGAAAACTCATCCACTACTCCCTATAGGAACTGAGGAGCATTATCAGACCAAAAAGACTTGATGTAAGCATTAAACTGTGTTTCCACATAATAAGCAAAAAAACGAGGAACAATAGCAAGGACATCTGATTTATTCTTCAAAAGAAAGACCCAAGTATACCGACTACCAGTCATCCACTATAGTTAAAAACAAGCGATATCTATTGTGTGTAAAATGAGCAAATGGTCCCCAAATATTAGCATAAATAATCTCAAAAGGACTAGGGGATATGTTTTTATTTGAATGAAAAGATAAACGCTTCTGTTTTGCTAAAGGGCACACAGTACATGAATCCACATTATCAAAAGAGGAAGTATTAAGAGCTAAAACATCTTTTAAAGCAAGTGACTGAAAGAAGAATGGCCAAGCTGGTGATGTCATGTATCAGTAGAAACAACACAGACTACAAAACTAGGCAACATACAAACAGAAACAAGTCATTCTTCAAGTTACCCTTATCAATCATCTTCGAAGTGCACTTATCCTGAATGACACAATATTGTAAAACTTGGATTATCTCGTAATAAAATGCTGATAGTAATGATATTGTAGTGAAACTGAGGGATATGTAATACACCATGAAGACCAAAATCATCAGATAGTTTTACTAAACCAGAAAATTCCACTAGAAATCGTGATTTATTGGGCAAAGTGACAGAAATAAAATGGATGTTAGAAATAGTATCAAATAGAGAACAAGAGCAACATATGTGCACAGAAGCACCAGAATCTAAAATCCAAGTACCGAAAGTACCTGTCATATGAGAAATAGAGGCGTCAATATCATTTGCAGGTTTAGTAAAAAATTGTGACGGTAACATATTGAGTAATTGTTGACACTGAAGAAGAACATCAAAACGTGGTGGATATGCGATCACAGAAGAAGAATCAGAGGACCGCGGAGCATTATGTGATGGCATCTGAGAGGAAACAAAATTGATCTATTTAGATTCAGATGAAGAATTAAAACTGCGGTGACCTTGGGTTTTATATTCGAACGAATAGCTATGGAGTTTATAGCACTTGTCAATTATATGTCCCATAATCCCACAATGAGTGCAGACTGGCCTGTTTTTAGACTTAAAAGAAGAATGAGCCTTGGGTGATCAAGACTTCCTGAAAGAAGTAGAAGCCTGAACCGCAAGAGCAAAAGATGGTGAAGTTGTCGAAGAAGACAAATTCACTAATAAAACACCAATTGAGCGTTGTTGTTAGAACTGATGAACAAACAATAAGGCTTTATTAATAGGAGGAGGAGGATCCATTAAGAGTTTTCTTTATATGCCAATTTTGCTCCACCGCACTGAAAAGAACAAGTACAGGAAGGGCGATGTTAATTCAATTCATCCCAAATAGTCTTGAATCTAGTAAAATATAAACTCACTAACTGTTGATCTTGACATAGTGTGGATAGGTCATGCTTCAATTGAAAAATTCGTGGACCATTACTTTTCTGAAATCGCTCTTTGAGATCTAACCGTATATCTCGAGCAAATTCAGAAAAAAGGATGCTGGTAATAACAGTCATATTGTTATGTGGTTGTAACCTTTATTTTCTGTTATAATTTTGTTAATATTGTTATATTTCAGTCTTTAAATAGACTTGTACTGTTGACATTGAAATACGAGAAGCATTATCTCTTGAGTAATATGAGATAATTACATGGTATCAGATTAAGCCATTGACTCACGTCAGTATACGATCCTCCCACGCGTCTCTTTACACGCGCCCTTTTCTTGCTCTCACTCTGCATCTATGGTGGCATCTGATTCTTCTGGTGTTGCGACCGAATTGTCTTCTCCAATTTTTCTGTTGTCAAATATCTGCAACCTGATTTCAATCCGTCTTGATGTGTCAAACTTTGTTCTATGGAAATTTCAGTTGAGTGCAATCTTGAAGGCTCATAAGCTATTCGGATTTGTCGATGGCTAAGTGGTTTGTCCTCCTCTTCATCTATCATCTACTTCGGAGTCCTCTTCCTCTACGACTCCTATTGCGGTCAATCCAGTGCACAGTGATTGGATCGCCAAAGATCATGCCCTAATGACAGTAATCAATGCAACACTTTCTCCGACTGCTCTCGCTTACATCGTTGGATGCGAAACCTCTAAACAGGTATGGGATACCCTAGTGAAGCACTATTCCTCCAAATCATGCACTAATGTGGTGAATCTGAAGTCTGAATTACAGTCTATTATCAAGAAACCATCTGAATTGATCAGTCAGTATATACAGAGGGTCAAGGAACTTAAGGACAAGTTAGCGAATGTTTCAGTCGTCATCGATTATGAAGATTTGATCATATACACCTTGAATGGTCTTTCTACTGATTATAATATCTTTAGAACCTCCATGCGCACACGTGCTTAACCTGTTTCATTTGAAAAACTTCATGTTCTTCTAACTTCCGAGGAGTCTGCTATCGAGAAACAAGTTAAAAGTGATGACGTTTTTGCTTCACCGACAGCTTTATTCTCGAGCACTCAGAATTCATCACGCAGCCAAAATTCAAATCCAAATCTCCCTATCCCTTCACTAAATGGACGCGGTAGAGGAAATTTTGGTAAAGCAAAGTCTCATCATCGCGGCAAATCTTCTGTACCTCTCAACTATTCTGCTCATTTTGGTCGTGGTCGTGGACTATTATCTCTACCTTTTGGTTTCAATGGAGGAAAATCATTTGCTTCCGCTTCTTCTGATGGTTCTTCTCAGCGTTTGGTGTGCCAAATTTGTTTTAAAACTGGACACACAGCTCTTGACTGCTATAACCGTATGAATTATAGCTTTCAAGGCCGACATCCACCAGCACAGCTAGCGGCTATGGCTGCCACACACAATTATGCAAATTATGGCAGATTCAGGCTGCAATGCTCATGTCACTGCTGATCTAAGTTAGATTACTGCTCCAACTGAATACTCTGGGGATGAAAATGTTGGTGTTGGAAGTGGCCAGTCCTTACCTATTGCTCATACAGGTTATGGTGTGCTCCAACCCTCTTTTTCCTCTGTTTTAGCTCTCCGTAATATTCTTCATGTTCCCCATATCTCTTCCAATTTACTTTCAGTTAATCAACTATGACAGGATAACAATTGTATTGTTGTGTTCGATTATGATCGTTTTATGATCCACGACAAATCTTCGGGCATGATCTCTTCCAAGGCCCTAGCATCAATGGCCTATATCCTATTCCGCCTTCTAAATCCAGCTCTACCTTTTCAAGCTCACCTGTTGCTCATGTTGGAACAAAAGTCTTTCACACAATCTGGCATAACCGGTTAGGTCACCCAAGCAACTCTATTCTCAATACAATTTTTCGTACCTTACACTTGACATCTTGTAAACCTAAATCATGTCTCTGTAAACATTGCATATATGGCAAGATGCATAAGTTGCCTTTCCCTGTTTCCTTTTCTTGTTCAATGTATCCCTTAGAATTGATTCATGCTGATGTTTGGGGCCCTGCCCCTGAAACTTCAATTAATGGTTTTAACTACTATGTCTCGTTTGTTGATGCTTTTTCGAAATATACATGGCTATATCCTTTGTCTCTCAAGTCTAGTGTCTTCTCTGTTTTTAAGTCCTTTAAATGTCTAGTTGAAAATTTACTTAACACCCATATCAAAGTGTTTCAAAATGATGGTGGTGGAGAATTCATCAATCACTCTCTTGGTTCATTTCTTCAAAATTGTGGTATCTTCCATCAAAAGTCGTGTGCTTACACTCCTCAACAAAATGGAGTTGTTGAACGTAAGCACAGACATCTAGTTGAAATAGCCCTCACTCTCATGTCTCGCGCATCTATTCCCACAAAATTTTGGCCCTTTACCTTTGCCACTGCTGTCTATACTATAAATCGCCTTCCTTCTCCCAATCTCAAAAACAAATCTCCCTTTGAACTTCTATTTCATAAGCCCCCCGACTATACTTTTTTCAAAACCTTTGGGTGCGCGTGTTATCCTTTGCTAAAACCATACAACTCAAACAAACTTGAACCGAAGTCTACCCAATGTGTTTTCCTCGGTTATCCCCTAGATTATAAGCGTTACTTTTGTTACAACATGAGCACTTGACATCTTTATACCACTCGTCATGTCTTGTTTGATGAAACTTTGTTTCCATTTGCCATCTCCCAGCCATCTGTGTCCACATCTCACCCTTTTCCATCATCCTCTCCTGTTCCCTCTGCCTATTATCTCTATTGTTCCACGTGAGACAACTTGTCCCTCACCCAATCCATTACCTGATACAACTTCTCTTCCCACTTACTCATCTCAAAATATTTCAGATCATATGCTTTCTACTAGTCCTTCATCTCAATCCCCTATTTTTCATGCCATTTCCTATCCTGACCCAAGTGATATCCCAATTATCTCACAAAATTTGACTAATATTCCTCCCCCTGATTCTACACACCATCCTGATATGAGCAATAACACCACTGCCACTTCTGTCCTCAATTCTCATCCCATGCAGACCAGAAGAAAATATGGCATATTCAAGAAGAAACTTCTTCTAGCCACTGTTACTTTTTGTCAAGAAGAACCTACCTCATTTACTCAAGCTTCTAAGCATTCTGTCTAAACAAGCTATGAGTGAGGAATTTTCTGCTCTTATAAATCAAAATACATGTGCTTAACTTCTTTACCTCTGGGAAAGAATGCCATTGGATGTAAATGGGTATACCGAATCAAAAGACATTCTGATGGGAGTGTTGCTTATTACAAGGCAAGACTTGTTGCCAAAGGTTATCACCAAGAGGAGGGCATTGACTATGATGAGACATTCAGTCCGGTAGTCAAGAAACCCACAGTCCGTATCATTCTTTCCCTAGCAGCTCAATTTTGATGGCAACTTCGTCAACTTGACGTTAAAAATGCCTTTCTTCATGGGGAACTTCAAGAAGAAGTTTATATGCAACAGCCACAAGGCTTTGTTGATCATTGTCAACCTCAAGCTGTGTGTAAATTACTAAAATGTCTATATGGTCTCAAACAAGAACCTAGGGCTTGGTTTGAGTGTTTCACATCGCATCTTCTCACACTTGGCTTTTCTGCTTCCTTAGCAGATTCATCACTGTTTGTTCGCAACACTGGAGGTTCAGTTACTTACCTTCTGCTTTATGTAGATGACATAATTGTAACAGGAAATAGTTCCTCCTACATAAGCACATTGATCTCCTTATTAAAAGACCGGTTTGATATGACGGATCTGGGCAATCTTCATTATTTTCTTGGGCTGGAAATTACCTATATATTGGTTAATCAAGCTAAATATACTCGTGATATTCTTAAAAGGTTTGGAATGCTCTCTGCCAAACCATGTTCTACCCCACTTGCCTTGGTGAACTCTTCTGATTTAGGGGAACCATGCTCTACGGAAGATGCTAGAAATTATCGTTCTTTAATTGGTGCCCCCAATTACTTGACATTTAGTAGACCTGACATTGCCTTTCGGTCAGTAAGTTGTCTCAACATATGCACAAGCCTTTTGTTTATCATCTCACTACTGCTAAACGTATCTTAAGATACTTAAATGGTACTGTTGATCTTGGCTTAGTTTTTCGAAGGCATCCTACAGCTTCTTTACAACTCCATGCCTTTTCTGACTCCGACTGGGCTGGCGATACTATAGATAGGAGGTCTACCACTGGTTTTGTTATCTTCTTAGGTTCTAATCTCATTTCTTGGGGAGCAAAGAAACAAACAACGGTTTCCCGAAGCTCTACTGAAGCTGAATATCGGGCACTGGCATCCACAACTGCTGAGTTATCGTGGCTGCGTCAGATTCTTAAAGAACTTGGTGTTTTTAGCTCTCAGCAGCCTATATTATGGTGTGACAACATATCAACCATACAGCTTGCCCACAATCCGGTGTTTCATGGTCAAACTAAACACGTGGAAATTGACTTCCATTTTGTCCGAGAACGAGTTATACGAAAGGATATTCAACTTCGTACATTTCCACTGATCAGCAACTGGCTGATTTATTCATCAAGGTTATTACTACTCTTCGGTTACAATTTCTTCGTTCCAAACTTCTGTCTCGTTGAGCATCGTTTGAGGGGGGATAATAACAGTCATATTGTTATGTGGTTGTAACCTTTATTTTCTGTTATAATTTTGTTAATATTGTTATATTTCAGTCTTTAAATAGACTTGTACTGTTGACATTGAAATACGAGAAGCATTATTTCTTGAGTAATATGAGATAATTACAGCTGGCAGAGATTTCCATTGATACCGAACTAAAAATCCAAGCAATAATCACATGACTATTGCATATCCATGCAGCAGTAAATCGCCAGAAGGTTGTTCGATCGATCCATCGATGAACCCTAATTTGTTCTTAACGGACAACAGAATTAGCATAGATCGACTCGAAGAGGATCTTTCGTACTTGAGTAACAAGAACCAGACATATATTATCAATGTGATGAAGATAATACGGGCTAGTAGAATCAATTCCACCATAGCAGTACCGTTCCAGTGGTAGATATAAAGTTGCCATGGAAAATAAGAAAGAGAGATGCGCACAAATGAAGGACAGTTGGTGAGAGGTGAATAAATTATAGGCCACAGGTACATCAGATACCATTTTAGATATGAAATAGGGAGAAAAATACTGACTACTTTCTCATTTCATGGAGTGCACAAAAAACCAATACTAGAAATATACTCTAATAAGAATAGCTAAAACCAATAGGAGAAATAAACTCTAATCAGAATAGCTAAATAGAGGTATGAATGTTCCCAAGGATAACTTGGGTAGCTTGGGGCTTCAAATAATATCGGGACGGTCGACTCAAAAATCGATGAAGTGTCTACTCTATTTGTCTATTTGTGTAGACTTTCCTTACATGTAGGTGGGCATCCCCAGAAATTTTTGAACTAAAAAAATAGAAAATTGATACAATTTTGAAAGTATATTACAAATTTATAATTTACTTTTTTATCAGAATATAATTAAAATATATATTAACATTTTTATACTTAAATTAGTGTAATATTAAAAAATGCACACCTTCTGTCATTTTTTCAAATCTAATATATGAGTTATGGTTGTTTGTTTTTAATTTTGCATTTCATTATTTAATAAATAAAAAATTTGGTAGTTATGAATGTAACAAATTTTCATTATTATATTATCTTTGTCATTATCTATTTGATCAACTTGCAGTCTCTCTTTTTTTTTTTGTTTGAAAAATGTAAAAAGTCAATTAAATTAAATTGAAATATAATCTCGAAGTTCTAAAGGACAATCTTTTTACATTTTTAGGACAGATGATAATTTTTTCAAACATGACGGCCTCTTTTGTAGGTCAACTTTGAACTTTTATATATATATATATATATATATTTTGACCAAATATAGTATTATTTCTTAAAGTATACAATTTTATTCTCAAAAGTAGGGATTTTTCAATCAGATATCTTCGCTGTTGAAATTAGAAAAAAAAAATAATCAAACTTTGACTTGATATTTAATAAATATTACTTTCCATGATTTTGATATATGTATTTTTATATATGTCATTTTTTATATTTTTTATAAAATAACCTATAAAGTGAGTTTTCAAATATGAGACCTTTTTTTTTTTTTTTTGTTTTTTGATAAATAAAATATGAGATTAAGATGTTAAAATTGGTTCATACTTTAAAATTTTGTAATTTTTGTGAATTTGAAAATAGGTTAATATAAATGTAGTATTATATTTTCATCGATAAAATACTCTTTTGATCACTGAATTTGAGGAGAATATGTTTCTATTCGATACTTTTAAGTTTAAAAAACTACGGTTTGATTCCATATTTTAGAAAGTATTCTAAAAGCTCTTTGGATTCAAACTTCCATTTGTGACAATGCAGCACCAGAGAGTTGTCAATTTTTAGATGATATGACAATATTTATCAATTTTATAATATTTTTAGCTTACGTGACACTTTTTTTCCTCTCTCTTCGCTTTCTTTCTCTTCCATCCTCCTTCTCTGGTACTCCATTTTTCCCCTTTCCTTCATCTTTTACTCCTTCCCGTTTTTGCCAAAACCAGAGAGCAGCCAAACAACAAACTCAGTTCCATGGCCCCTCCTCGCTCTACTGTCAACCCACCAAACAAAAAGAAGCTTTCATCAAAACAAAAATCAGTGAAATTGAAGAACAACTTATTACCGCGGTTAAGTATACGTCTAATGTGAAAACCCATGCGAGTTAACATTTTCGGTACATGAACCCCTCATTCACAAACACTAAAACCCCTGTTGTTTAAATTAGACAACAACATAGGTTGCCTTAAGATCAAAGCTCTCGAGACAAAGAATAAGTTTTCAATTCAGGAGTCGAACACTTCACAAGATAGGGTGATCAAACCCACTTGAATGTTCTTTGGATGCAACTCAAACAAATATAAAATTGCAAAGGTTAAAGAAAGGTTCGTGACTCAACTTGAAAGGCAAACTTGATGGCAAAAAATTCCATTAAAACTAATCTTTATCTCCAAACAACATCATGGCAAGGCTTTAGACTTTCAACTAAAAGCAGACAAAAACACCCCCTACTTAATATGTTCAAGAAATGGTAAAATTGAAAAGAAATAAAACTACATAATGAAACTCTTAAATAAAAGTTTGTCATAATTTGCTTTAATTTTTAGCTTTTAGAATTATTTTTTAAAGGTCCAAACTGTCAATTTTTCAAACTTGAAACCAAATAAAAACTTATTCTACAGACCAAAAGTGTATTTTACTATATTTTTATTTAACCAATTTTGAAATTCTCTCTATTTTCTAGGAGAGGATGTTGTTTTTCAAGTTAAATATTTGACAGACTCTATCGGGAAGATTTATGGTACTACATTAACACTTAGTCTTTCCATTCATTTGACATATCATTCATTTTTTTAATACAAATAGAAATATTTGATATGTCCATTACATATATTATAATCCATTGATATATTATTTTGTTTCATAAGTCGATTGAAAATAAATAAATGGAAAATTTTCCATTCTATAGTAGCACTAAAAATTTCCCCACCAAATGAAAAATCCACTTGATTGTAATAAGAATATGTTGGGATTATGGAGCCAAAACAGGAAACTCATATCTATGAAGAAAAAGATTTTTCAACACTATTACCAATTCTGACTGGGAGTAGGGTATTCTTGTTTTATAAGGATTATAATATTGTTTTCCTATAAGAATTAGGATATTTGGCCTCTTATAAATAGAACCCAAGGTTTCATTTGTATATAATCCAAATAAAAGAGACTTGAGTGGTTGTGGGCAGTGTTGAAAATGATTCTGTATCCCGTGGGTTTAGTGAGTGTTTTTTTATTCCTGTACCTAA
Source organism: Momordica charantia (assembly GCF_013281855.1). NCBI lineage: Eukaryota > Viridiplantae > Streptophyta > Magnoliopsida > Cucurbitales > Cucurbitaceae > Momordica > Momordica charantia. The sequence continues at coordinate 11,455,482 of NW_028275166.1, read as the reverse complement.
GTATAGTGTGTTATATTACTTAGAAGCTAGGGCTTTTGTTTAGACCTCTAGGGGATATCTGTGGAGAGAGTTTTGTATTCCAATCATTAAACAGTTATTAGTGAATTACTCACATTTGAGTGGAAGACTGGATGTAGCCCTTAGTGGTGAACTAGTATAGTTTGTTGTGGCGTTATTCTTGTGTTTTTACAGTTTTCTTCCTATTTACATATTTTTGTTGTGTTTGGATATTTCTGTTGAAGGAGAAATGATTCAAATCAATCAATTTCCCAACAAGTGGTATCAGACTGTAAGGTTGCAGCTTCATGGGAGACAAATATCACGCACACCATTACTATGAAGGGTTCTGAAGTTCACTGGGGAGAATTTCAATTTTTGGAAGATGCAGGTAAATGATCTTCTTACGTGCAAGAAGATACACAAGACTTGAGGGGAGAGATCAGCAGGGATGGCAGACAAGGATTGGAATGAGATGGATGAGCAGGCCGTTGCGAACATCAGAATGTCGTTGTCAATGAATGTTTGTAGTCTGGTGACGAAAGAGACTACAGCGAAAGATTTGTTGAAGGTCTTGCAAGACAGGTATGAAAAACCTTCTGCCAATACAAAGACACTTCCATGGACGAGGTATTTTAATATCCACATGGAGGAAACCTCAGTGAATTCCCACATTAATGAACTCACTGATATCTTGAACAAGTTAGAAGGGATGGGTGTCAAGATTGACGAGGACGTGAAAGCTATGAGGTTTTTGACGTCTTTGCCTGACAGTTGGGAGACGATGAAGACCGTAGTGTCGAATTCGCTAGGGGAAAATAGCTTGAAATTTACAGCTACTTGTGATGCTGCCATATCTGAGGAAGCCCAAAGAAAATTAGGGAAAATGTTTGCATCTACTTCAGGGGCAGAAAATGAGGTTGAATCAGCTTTGGTAGCTGAGAACAAAGGGAAGGCAAAGATGAGTTACAATGGGAAGCAGCAGCGGAGATATAGGGGTAGTGGGTGTTCCAGTGGAGAAGTAGAATGTTATTACTGCCACAAGAAGGGACACGTGAAACGTTTCTATAGAAAGTTCAAAGAAGATTGTGAGAAGAGGAACAATTCTACAAATGTTGTAACAGAAGAAGAACGGATTGACGAGTTTCTAGCTTGTGCTCAGAGGAACATATCTGTAGACTAAAGGGTTGTGGACACTGCAGCATCAGTGCACGTTGCTTCAAACAGACGTTGGTTCTCATCTTTTACTGCATGTGATTATGGCTCAGAGAGAATGGGGAACAGGAGTATCTCCAAGGTGAGAGGAATTGGAGATGTTTGTTTGAAGACAGGCGAAGGGGCCGAGTTGGTGCTACGAGGTGTCAAGTATATTCCTAGCTTCAGATTTAATTTGTTATCCGTAGGGAGGCTTGATGACGATGGCTACAGCAGTGAGTTTAGTGGGGGTTGCTGGAAGCTCAAGAAGTAATCCATGGTGGTGGCAACAGGCCACAAGAGATCTTATGTTTATGTGTCAGAATTTGAGGTTGCCAAGGGTTCACTGAGACAGACTATGCACAAAGTAGTTGCATATGGTTCAAGGCGATACCTTAGACGACCAGCAGCATTAATGGCCAAAACAGATCAGAAGAATCTCCCATCACCTCAAGTTAAACAGTTGAGAAGTACAAAAAAGGGAAACGAGAATTTGATAGGCCATCGAGTTCATACCTCAGCTGTCAGATGTTTAGGCGAGCTGGTGAAGTCGCATAGGCGAATTAGTGCATTGAAGGGTACAGGTTCTATTTCTAGTGTGGCGACATACTTGAGTGGGAGTGCCAAATCATCAGGGGAATCTTCTTTCAGAAGTCATTGGATTCGATCGAGAAAGTAAGCGACGGGGACCACTTAGATTAAGTGGGAGTACGTGACTATGTTTCTAAGTCTGGGGGACAAGACCATGTAGAGCTGCCCAGTCTTGGGGCAGAGTCAGATGATGCTTGGGTAGGGCCAAGCAGTGTTGATCAGTTCGTTGACAGAGAAGTCAAAACTGTGCCTTGACAGAGGGTGTCAAGAAGTTGATGGGACACTGTTGATGTAGTGGGAGGTAGAGAATTGCCGCTTTGTCCCCAAGTGGGAGATTGTTGGGATTATGGAGCCAAAACAAGAAACCATATCTTATGAAGAAAATGATTTTTCAACACTATTACCAATTCCTATCGGGGGTAGGATATTGTTGTCTTTTATAAGAATTATAATATTGTTTTCCTATAAGAATTAGGATATTTGGCCTCTTATAAATAGAACTCTTATGTTAAGATTTCATTTGTATATAATCCAAATAAAAGGGACTTGAGTGGTTGTGGGCAGTGTTGAAAAAAATTGTGTATCCCGTGGGTTTAGTGAGTGTTTTTTATTCTTGTACCTAAGTATAGTGTGTTATAATACTTAGAAACTAGGGAGCTTTTGTTTAGACCTCTAGGGATATTTTTGGTGAGAGTTTTGTATTCCAATCCTTAAACAGTTATTAGTTAATTACCCACATCTGAGTGGAAGACTGTATATAGCTCTTAGTGGTGAACCAGTATAAATTGTTTTGTCGTTATTCTTGTGCTCTTACAGTTTTCTTCATATTTGCATATTTTTTTGTTGTGTTTGGATATTTCTGTAAAAGGGAAAATTATTCAGGCCAATCAATTTTCCTAACAGAATAATCATATTTTTTATTATTGAAAAGACTCCACCCGACTCATATAAAAGTAATATTTATATTCTGTTATTCTATTTCAACCACAACTAGCATTGACCTTATTAATCTTTTTTAATTATTTTAAAACTATAATTGAAATATTAAAAATATTAAGAATAAAAAAGACACTTCGTCCATCATATAGTATTTTTATCATTTTTCATTTTTCTTAATTAAATATCAGCACTCCAGGACAAATTTTATTTCAGGGGCTACAACATGACCAAAGATTTTACATCATTTTCCTTGTTCGTTTTCTCCTTTTCAAAACAAAGTTGTAACAAAAAGTTATAATATGGATGAGTTACTCCTCTCATTATCAATTGGTTTGAGTTGGAACAATAGAGTTAATAAGATTTTACCTATTCAATTCATATTATTAATTTTAATTTTTTAATGTTGCTAAACATCATATCATTTTATAATGTTGATAATAATAAATGGAATTAATATCCACATTATTGTATCACTGCAAATCCCTTACCCTTAGATGTATGAGAGAATTTAAAAATTATATTTTGAATCTATATCAAAAAATTATTAGGAAACAGATAGGTTATAAACTTGCATCAAATAATTATTATGAATACTCACATTGTGACAATCATATCTAATAATTTTTACTCTTCTAGTAGACAATTATTAAATAAGGCTACCTTCTAATTATTGGGAAATTAAACACGAGATAAATAACACAGCAGATTATAGTGGTTCACCACTAAAGGTTCCGTCCAGTCTTCCACTCAGTTGTGGGTAGTTCACTAATAATGTTAGGATTATAATACAAAGCTCTCCCCAAAACTATCCCCTAGAGGTCCCAGCAAAAGTTCTCTAACTTCTAAGTATTTAACACAATTAATACTTAGATACAGGAATGAAAAACTCACCATAATCTAATTATCTCGAATATATTGATCTTGATTAGCCCCAATGCCTCTGTTAATACCTGAGCTGCTGCCACTGATTTGCTGCCAAAACCCATTCAAAATTGGCTGCAAAATAACCCTTTTTTGACTGAAAAACCCTAAACATAAACGGTAGTATTTATAGACTCAAAACAACGCCACGACGCTACGGACAGACAAAAGTCCGCGTCCACCTCAATATGACAGCGTTGTGGCATTGCACTTCCAGCCATTCTGGCTTGTAGCGCCTGTTTTCCCCTATTTTCATTCCCACTTCGATCCCGACACATTCCGACTCGATCTCGACTCATCCCTAGCTCATTCCAACGTCGTTTTGGCTCCACTAATCCCAACACTAATGACGGTTAGATATGGTTCGAAAATTTTCATGCCTCTAATAACTATTAGATATAGATTTCAGATACTTTCGTGATTTCTCTCTCATAAATCAATATATAATTTTTTTAATACAACATATAAAGATGATGATTCGAATCTACCACCCTTTAGTCTAACCGTTGTCGATTCGTCTTCCGCTTCGGCTTGACTCTTATTTTCAGAGTCGAGGCGAGCAATTCTAGTTACTCTTTCCTTCTTTTTATTTATTTTTTTTCCGCCAAGAGGCAAGACAAAAGTATATTTTATTTATTCCGTCTACAGATTGGACAGAAAGCCACTTTGTACTTTTCTTTAGGCATGTAAATAAATAGTACAAAATAAAAATGTTTTGTTTTTCTTTATTAGATATAAAAAATACATTTAAAATTTGTAAGAATCGAAATAAAATTATAAAACGAACAAATAACATCTATAAATTAAATACTTAAATACTTTATTCGTTATTATTTTGATAACTATAAATATGTAAAAAAAAATACGGTTCATAATTTACATTTATAAGATATTAAGAGCCTAGATTAATTACTTTGAATAAAAAAAATGTACCTATCTTTTAAAAAATATGAATAAAAGGAACTGTAAAATAAAATATATATATATATATATATATATATTATATGAGTAAGAGCCGGAGTCACCCAATATGATGCCATTGATATTATGAAAATTAAACTAAAATTATATAAATTAAGTTGAAACTAAATTCATATGATAAAGATGAAAGTGTTAGTTTAATGACAAAGATCGTGATGACCATATATTGTTATGTGGGCTCGACTTTTATGAAGTATCGAGCTGTTATTTTTGTCTTATAATTGAGTTTTCATGATTATGATGACTATGTACTTTTCAAATTACGATCTACTGACACGTAGAGATCAAAAATTTGCCTCCAACATGATTGATTGAAATCACTTTAGAATAATTTTATTTTATTTTATTTTATTTTTGGAGAAATAGAATAATTTTTTTGGTACTTTAACATTTATAGAATCACTTTTAAATATCTCGATTTATTAAAAGATACACCAAACCATAGTATTAAATATCTGTCGGCATTTCCATTAACATTTTTGTTTATTCATGGGTTCAACATCAGGGGTAATCGACATTTCCATAATATTACAAAAAATAAAAATATATATATGAAAAATATCAACAAAATATCACTAATATAGACATAATATTAATATTAATCATTATAAATTTATCTATAAATGGTGAAATGGCTATCTGTTAATTTATATTATTTTATGTATTTTTTTATTTTAATAACCTTTTTAGAAATATCTAATAACATCCATATTTCTATAGATAGTTTTATGAGATTAAGATCCCGACATTTCCATCAACATCGACATTTAAAAGCTGGCACAAAGACACCATGCAATACTAACCCTTAAGAATAGAAAAAGGAAAAATTTATGGATTTCTATGGATTCATGTCAGAATTGGGGATTGAAGAAAAAAACTGTTTTTTTCTTCTTTTCCATTTTTCCTATATAAGGTACCATTAGAAAATGCGACCCACACTGAAAGGTCAAAAATGGAAAAAACTTTCACGTGATCGGCCTGCGTGATGTGACGTTTCAAATGAGAGGGGGATCCATGTTCAAAATAAAATCGGGGATTGGAGATGGGAGAAAAAGACATTCTCTCTTTTCTTTCACGGATATTACTTTTTCTCGTGGGACCCGCTCGAGGACTCACAAATAAAACTTCTTCTTCCTTCTTCTCATTTTGAATTTGTTGTAACCATTGTTATATCATACTTAAATTTATCTATGTTGGGTCATACCGTTCATTTTTAGAAATAAAAACAAAATTAAAAACGTGAATTGTAGGAGTTAGATTTCATTTTGAGGTATGGAGGATGAGCTCCGACTAGCAACACTTAGCTTTCGAGGTACCTACAAACCATCCTGACGTCCAAGTTAGTGTATAATCCGAACTCTGACAGATTTTTCATACCTGGGTCCATGGGTGAGTGGTGTATTTATAGCGATAGATAGGGTAGATACGCGTCCCATCGATGTATTTTATTGCTCGTGTAGGGATCTCTCGAGGTGAGGCTTGGCGGTTTACCTGCTTGCTTAAGTTATCGAATAGGTCGGCTCTTCTGGCCTTTCCTAAATCAGGTCGGCCATGCATTGTTAACCCCCAACTTTTTTTTTTTTTGAAGCAATTGAGGGAGTTAGGTTACAATTATGCACATAGTATATCTTTTATGATATGGTTTTAATGAAGGGGGGAAAATTAATAAATTAGGTATGTGATGCCCCATGTACCTATTTTGTCTTCACTCTATTGATTGGTAATAAAGGGGGAAAATATATAGAATGCATATTCATGATTTAAAGTGAAAATATTTAAAATATATATGAAAATGACAAAAGTCGCGTATCCCCACCCTCCACTTTCTATTTCTAATATTGTATATTATTTTCATAGGGAGTATATATATATATATATTGATAATTTTCTTTAAAGTACTTTATGTAAAATATTAATGTTTGAATTTAACTTTCAAAGTTAAAACTAGAAAGTGATTTCAATTTTATCATAATGTACTAAAAATTTCAATTTTAGCCTCAATTTTATCTTTAATGTACAAGAAAAAAAAGGTACAAAGTTAGAAGTTGACCAATATAAATATAAAAAGAAACAAACAAATGTGTGTGTGTGTTCACAGTTAACTAATAAAATGGGCCGTCAATATTGAAAAGGTGATTAAAAAATAAATAAATAAACCATGATCATCCTATGAGTGTCGTTTTATAAATTGGAAGATTATATTTCAATTTAATTTAATTGATCTTTTATATTTTTCAAACCCAAAAAAAAAAAAAATGCAAGTTGATCAAAGAGAGAATTATAAAGATAATATAACAATGAAAGTTTATTACATTTATAACCATCAAATTTTATTGTTTTGGTCCCGAACTTTCCATTTAGTTTCTGTACTATATCAAAATATCAATTCATTTTCATCTCTATATTTTAAAATGGATTATTTTGATCTCTATTTATAAAATTTCAAGATAGATTCTACTCGGAGTGGAAATCCGTAAATATCTAGTCATGGTTATATTTCTATCCTCGGGTTGGAACTGTAATAGAAAAAATTAGATTGGAACGAAAATTTAAAAATATAATATTAAAATGAGCAAAATTGAAAGTAGAGGCAAAACTAAAATGAACATTATAAGAAATAAGTATTAGTATATGTTAACCTGAAAATAAAAACTTTAAAAAGATTAAGAAGCAAATTTGAAAATTACCTCAAATTAAGACATTAATTTATTGCAGTGGAGCAAGGCAGTTGCTTGTTACGCAAGCGGAGAAGCGGAGATTTCCAAGGGAGCGTTCTTTTCGTGAGTGGATATCAATTCGATCACGAATCTGAAATATAATAATTATTATTATTTTATTTATTTATTTATTATTATTATTATAGTGAATGTGAAATATAAATAACTACCAGTTACCACTCCTCCTTCATCGTCATATTCACATCCCCTTCCTCCGGAGCTCTGTTGATCAGTTACCGCGCTTTTACCGACGAGATTAATGGGAATTGCAGGCGCGGAAGAGTGCCGGAGAGTGGAATTGGAGGAGCTCCGCCGCCTCTCCGAGCGCGCCTGTAACCTTACCAGCCGCCGGAAGGATCCCGACGACTTCGACGGAAGGCGATTTTCTTCCAACGCCTCCACGGACTCCGACGAGGATGCCGGCGACGAGCTTGTTGCCGTCACCAGCGGCGTCTCTGTCTTAGGCCTTGCGGTGGTGAATCAGCTCCTGCAGCGTGGATATTCCGTTCGGATCGTCCTCGATAATCCAGGTTAGCTTTCATCGGAAGTTCTTTTTTCAGGTTTGGTGATATATATATATATAGTTGGTGATATATATATATTTATATATTTTTTTACTGAGAATCGTCCGAATTTTTAGTGCTTATCTCTTGATTTTCTCCTATTTACTTGGATCTTTCCAGATTAGTCTCTGTTTTCCTTCTCATTTTTTGTCGCTATCAAATCGAGAAAGAGCGCGTTGCATTTTCGGGAATCTTTTTGCTATTCACGCATCTGTTTCAGTGACATTGACGATAATCAGAATCGTTCGATTTTTTGAATACCTAACTCTTGATTTTCTCTTATTTTACTTTGATTTTTCCAGATTAGTCTCTGTTTTCCTTCTCATTTTTTGTCGCTAACAAATCAAGAAAAAGCACGTTGCATTTTGGGGAATCTTCTTCGTATTTCGCTCATCTGTTTTAGTGACATTGATGATACTGAGAATCGTTCGATTTTTTAATGCCTAACTCTTGATTTTCTCCTATTTTACTTTGATTTTTCCAGATTAGTCTCTGTTTTCCTTCTCATTTTTTGTCGCTAACAAATCAAGAAAAAGCACGTTGCATTTCCGGGAATCTTCTTCGTATTTCACGCATCTGTTTCAGTGACATTGATGATACTGAGAATCGTTCGATTTTTGAATGCCTAACTCTTGATTTTCTCCCATTTACTTCAATTTTTCCAGATTAGTCTCCGTTTTCCTTCTCATTAACAAACAAGAAAAGCACATTGAATGTCTGGAATCTTCTTCCTATTTCACACATCTGTTGTGTTTTTTCAAAACATCAAAACAACGATTTTGAATTCATACCTTTAATTTAATTTCCGGAAATAGAAGCCGTTTCCAAGTGAGATAGAGAAGAAAGATAGGACACTACTCTTACTTCTTTTGATCAACATGTTCACATGTGACTTTTTTTTTAATCGAACATTATAGTAATTGATTTACAAGTACGATCAAAGATTTATTTGATGTGGCGCAGGAATTAACTGGGATTCTTTTTTTTTTAATAGGCTCAAGTTTGAAACTCATTTTCAAAATAGCCCGCAAACTTATTTTTAAAAAATATAAAATTAATCTTCTATGCTAAAATATAAAAGAATTACTAATTCTAAAAAATAAAATACAGTAATTACTATACATTAGTAGTTATTGTATTAATAATTCAAAAATTCTATTTAATAATTATTATTTTATTTTATTTTTTAAAATTAATAATTGTTTTGTTTTAATAATATAAGATAAATTTTAATAATCAACATTTATTCAAATTTGTTTAAAAGAAAAGATATATTTTAGGAGAGAATATAAATTACATTATATATTTTTTATAAAAATTATTTTATATCAGGAAATAAAATAAAATTTTAATGAGTAACATTTACTAAATTTGTTTAAAATAAAAAGAAAATAATATAGCATTCTACTTCTTAAAAAGGAAAAGAAAAATAAAAAAAATATATGAAATTATGGCGACTTAAAAGTACCCTTGCACTCTAGAATAAAAGACAACTACCTACCACCCACCCAGCTATATTTGTTAAAATAAAAAAAAAAAAAAAAAGATACGTCGTCTCTCAAATTTATGATCTGATTGGTGGAGAGGTGACATGCTGCTGATTTTATAATATATATATATATATATATAAAAGAAGTGCCACAGAGGTCAGTCTCTTTGAGTGACTGTTCTTTGACTGTCTCCTCGCGGTAGAGAAGTTTTTTGGAGTATTGTTTTTTTAATAGGTTTTGGATGGTATTATTTTGAAAAAATAAGTTTCCAAAAACTAACATTATTGAAGAGTATTATTTCTTAGGGTTGTTTGTTTTCATACCTCAATTCCACCTTGTTAATGACAACGGTATTCCAAATATCTTGAGTATCTCTACAATTGTATGATATTGTCCGTTTTGGACATAGCCGTCGGCCATGTCTTTGATTTCACCCAAAAGACCTCATACCAATGTAGATAAGTATGTTTGCAATCACCTTGATAAGTATGTTTGCAATCACCTACCAACCCAATAAAATTTTATGGAAAATTTCATAGACATGAAGAATTAAATGGGTGGATGAGGATAGAAAAGACTTCCGTCTTTGTCTCGTAAAAATTTCTATTCATACCACAACTTAAATTATCTATTTTGAGAAATAGGAAGACAATTTTATAAAAAAATTAGCTAATAAATTAGGAAAATACTTAAATAATATTGGATGATTATTTAATCCATATTTTGTTGATCACCATTGAAATTTTAATGAGGTATGAGAGAAAAATAAAGAAAGAAATATTTTTTTATGTTTTTCAAAAGAAAAAAAGAATACTGTTAAATTTTTAATAATGGTCAATATATAAATATTTTTATTTTTAAAATTAGAAAAAAAAAAGCTTTCTAGACTAGAAACTAATAATTAGTAGTAGTTATACTTCAATGACAACCACCCCACACTTAATTAGTGAATTAAGGTTTATTAATTCAACTATCAAACTTTATGTAAAAGTTTTTTTTTTTTTTTTGAGAAAAATATGTAAAAGCTATTACAACAGAGTAAAATTATATTCTTTTAACTTTAAGTAAGCTCATATATACTCTTTTTAACTCTTATTTTTAGTGGATGAATCAACTTAATTTATCATATTGAACCTTAAATAAAAAAAATAAAAAAGAAGTTAATTCAATACCTCTAAAATACCAAATTATAAAAATTATAAAAGAAGTTTAACCAATAATTACACAAAATTGAACCAACAAATTACTCAAACTTGAGACATAAGTCTAAAATTCAACCGCAAAGCATGATTTTATTATTGTTATTATTATTTTTTGTCAAAAAAAAAAAAAGAAAACATCCTAACTGAACTAATAGAATGATGGCCATTCTTTGGAGGCTTTTCTGCCATGTTGATAGGCCTGGGCTACCATTTACGAGGTGAATGAGCAATAACTACTGACATAATTATAGAAGAAGGGAACATCACTAGCAATTATTTAGGCGTCGCAGTTACTTGTCCCACAGCAGTAATTAAATTAAAAATTAATAATAATAATAATAGCCCAAACCTAAGTACCAGACTCCCAAATATTTTAAAAAGGAAAACCACACCACCAAAAATATTAAACTCATACCTAAAAAAAAAAAGAAGAAGAAAGAAGGAAATTTTTATCTTTCTCCTTGGTGTGGGATGTTATGTGTTTTCTTTTTTCTTTTTTCTTTTTTTTTTTAATTTATGTTCGTAATTGTATTACTTTCCTCCATGATTATTATTATTTTTAATATAATAAATATTATGGTGGAGATTTAAACCTCCAATTTTATAGAGTAAATGTCTTTACTATATAACTATACTTATATTGACAATTTTATGGTTAAGCAAGTTAGATGTAAAATATACTTCCCCGCACATTTTAATGAATATATGAAAGTAGATGAAAATTTAATATCTTATATCATGATTTGCACGTGAAAATGATGCAGAAGACATTGAAAAAGTGAGGGAGATGGAATCCGAAGCAGGAGGAGTTGGCGTTAAAGTGTCGACAGTGGCGGCTAAGTTGAGGGAGGGCGATGGGTTGGCCTTAGCCATTGCTTTCGAAGGCTGTCGCGGCGTCTTCCACACCTCTTCTTTCATCGACCCTGCTGGCCTTACTGGCTACTCGGTATGCCATCTCTTTCTTCCCCTACTTTTAATCTTAGTTTATTTTAATTTTCGTATTTTTGAAATGTTCGTTTTGGTCTCTGTAATTGATAAGTGGTCATTTTGATATTTAATTGTCTAGTTCTACATATTAGTTAGAATCATTGTTACATTTCAATAAATATATTGAGCATAATGTCATGTTGAAATTGTGAAAGAAAAAATAAAATTGAAAATAAAATTAAGAAATCAAAATAATCTATTTTAAAAAATAGGGAGAGAAAATAGAAAGACTAAAATAAAATGTAGTTAAAAGTACAAGACTAAAATAATAAATATTTTGAAAATACATCACTCAAACTTAATATAAATTGAAAGTTTCGGACCAAAAGTAATGAGATCAAAGAGAATTACGATGAAAATTGATTGAGAAAACGTTCCATTTTTATCCAGAATCTAGCAGTGAAAAAAAACTTTCAGTTTCATCCCATTATTTTAGGTTTAGGAAACACTTTGTTCAGTGTACTTTTATTGATAACTAACAATTTAGTTAAAATCTACAATGATTTTTTCTCTATCATTGTTAAGATTTTAAGATTTAATAAGGTATTTTATATATGTAGAATAATAAACTAATGAAAAACTAAATATATTTGTAAATTTCAAAGAATAAATCGGCGTATAACATAAATCGATACTTAAATTTGATGATGTTTTTCAAGGTAGGAACTATGTTACAAATTTTTAATTATAGGGACTATGCTACCAAAGTATAGTGATTAAATCATTAAACTAAAGTCCAAGGTCTTAATTTGTTATTTTGGTGAAAGTACGAGGATCAAGAGTGTTTTTTAACAATTTTTTTTACTTTATACTAGAATTTTGTTTGAAGTAATTATTTCAAAAAGTATTCTAATGCAATTTCAATAAATTAGAAAATTTGGGATTTGCTACGAATTTGTGAAATTTAGAGGAAGAAAAAAAGTCATCTAATTCATCCTCTAAATTAAGGAATGAGTAGAAATTTTGGAAGTTTTTCCTCTTGACAAATTTTATTCTCATATAAATTTCCACAATACACACAGTATTGCATCATCAACCAATTTTTCAGCCATGGTGAGAGTCTAAATTAGAAAATTTGGACTTAATTGGAATATTTGAAACCGGAAAAAAAGTTTCTCAAACGTTAAGGAACAAAACATATATTTAACCAAATAAATTATATTTACTCCTTGACGTGTCAGTAGGGACTCCTATTAAAATTCTGAAAATTATTTATTTGTTTCTTTTTTCCTGTGGAAAAGTGAAAAAAAAAAAAAAAAACTATACTCTCTCCCCTTTTTTCTTCTTCCATTTGTCAATAATTGTAAAATAATCAGGTCGTCTAGTTAATACATACTCAAAAAGATTTGAGATTTGAATCCTTACTTTAACTCAAAATAGAATGGTAATCAGCCTAAGATTCGTCAGTCCCACATTTTAATTTTAATATCAGAGAGCTGTTATTCATTTCACTTTAAAACATTAACTCTAATCATTCTTTTTCTTTTTAATAAAAAGGTAACTCTTAAAACTCAACCGAATATTTTTTAACCAATGTGACTCTCCAACATTATTGATATAAAATATCATATCATAGAACTTATTCTTAACTTCTATAATTAACTTACAATAATATTCTTCACTAATGACATTAATATATAGATGCCAACATAAACGTAGTTCAATAGATGGACATATGTACCCCAAGGCGTTGGCATAGTGGCAAGAGGTCTAGGTGTTGACATCCAAGATCTAGGTTCGAACCTTCCTGTGTCGAGAAATAAAAAACGGAAAGATTTTTAAATACATAAGATGAAATTAAAACAAAAGTTAAAAGATGTCGAGATGAAATAGTAATTTGAAAGCAAAAGAATAAAGTGAAACATTTGGTAATGATATGAAATGGAATAAATTAATGAATTTTAGTTTGTTCTAAACACATTTTAATTAGTTTCCGTTTTAATCTGATCTAACCTTGTCCTCTCCTAATGCTAAAAGAAAGCCATGGTGGAGGTAGAAGAGAAGGTGAGTGAGAATGTTGTGGAGGCCTGTGCAAGAACATCCTCAGTAAGATACTGTGTGTTTACCTCTTCACTTTTAGCCTGCATATGGCGCAGCGGTACCCGACCCGAGCTCCCACCGGTTGTCGATCACGACTGTTGGAGCGATCAATCGTTATGTGTTGACAAAAAAGTAAGTCGTTTACTAAAGAACTATGATCAAATGATTTGTGAACGTAGTTATTATAGTTACTTTGATGTTGTTCTAAATACTACAAAGTCGGGTGTGGATGGGGCTTAGGATGGTTTTGGCACAAGGGATGAAGGGTCAAACCTAAGTTTAATCGGAGAAACTCATAGTCGTGAAGGGTAAGTAGCACACTATTCAATTATTCCACACAGATTTCTTTAAATTTAAGTTTTCGAAATTCTCTATGTAAATCCCAAGTTTAAGATATCGAACTTGCACTCTAAACCACACTCTAAAGATCATTTTCTTCTCTCTAAGTTTTTTTTCTCTTTGTCGTCCCTCTCTTCTTTCTTGTCTTTTTGGTCAAATGGTTAAACATCCTCATGTCTAAGATGTCGAATCTGCACTCCAAACACCCTCTAAAAATTATTTTTTCTCTCTATCAAGTTTTTTCTCTTTGCTATCTCTCTTTTCTTTCTATTTTGAATAACTTGATCTATTTCATAAACATATAGAAAGTGAATATGAAAACACATCAAAACAATATGCATACAAGAGAAAAATGAGGAAATTTTTATCTTTGTACTTGGTGTGGAATATTATGTGTTCTTTTTCTTTTTTTGGTAAAAAATTTATGTTGGTAATTGTGTGGATTTGAAGTTATGGTATGCTCTGGGGAAGCTGAGGGCAGAGAAGGCAGCATGGAGAATTGCAAAAGAAAGAGATTTAAAGCTGGTCACCATCTGTCCTGGCTTCGTTACTTCTCCTAACCTTTCTATCAGAAACTCAACACCAACCATTGCTTATCTCAAAGGTAAAATACAATTTTGATCTCGGGTATCTATTTGGTTCTTCATGTTTCAATAAAAATATTTTTAGTCAAATCTAGAAAAGTAGGTCAGTAAGATGAATCACATAACAATTGCAATGTTAATTTTTTTGTAAACTAAGTTCAAAGATCATTTAAAACAATTTTACCGAACCTAAATTCAAACATTAAACAAAGCACGGTAGCATCATTAACTTAGTTTGGCACCATACACTCATTTTGGACCAATTAAATTTTTTAAAAATATATAGCTAATACACTATGAAATGGTGAGAGCTTCGAAACTTTTTAGAATATAGAAACAAAATAGACACCAATTCTTGTATTTTAACCCAACGAACAATCTAATTTAGATCTAGCTTTGATGAACAATACAATTACTTAAAATCATAAATAAACATGATAAAAGTAGGCAACTTTTGCATCCCCTGACCTTAAAATCTAATTCAAGTTTTGGATCTTTCTCACTTCTAACCAAAAACAGGAGCCCCCGAAATGTTCGATCTCGGGATACTAGCGACAGTGAGCGTGCAGAGATTGGCAGAGGCACATGTGAATGTGTACGAGGCCATGGGAGAAAACAGGGCACATGGAAGATACATTTGCTTCGATCAAATAATCACAACACAGGCTGAGGCTGAGGATTTGGCCACAGAAATAGGAGTGGATGTGACCAAAATTTACCAATCCCAGGAAGCATCAACAAGTGGAAGTGCTTCTGGTAAGTTTCAATTGTCCAATAAAAGGCTTTTTAATCTCACTTCTGCCACAGCTCCTCCTTCTCGCTGCTGTTTTCAAACACACTTTTCAGATTAAAACAAAACTAATAAAATGGATGGTAATTAAGACAAATTTTGTGTTGGAAGTAGACACAAACTTGTAGTTTTAAGCTTTCGGGCTGTAATAATTGCTGAGTATTGAATTCTGTCTATTTAGGACTACAAAAGAATTATGTTTCAATATAAAGTCCTGTTTACCCGTAATCCTAATAAAAAAATCATACTTCTTTAAAGAAAAAAAATAAAGAATATAAATTAATGTAAAATCAAATAGTGGGACCCACGGTCAAATTTTGTAATCATACCATTTTATTTTACAATATTATAAATTTATATTAATTAATATGAATAGATTTTTTCAAATAGAAATTTTTATTTTTAAATATTAGAATAATAAAATTTAATAATATGGTTATATTAAATTATGGTTCAAATAAAAAATACTTTATTTGATATAATTTTATTTTAATTATTCATTATTTATTTGATGTAATTTTATTTTATTTATTCATTATTTATTAATATTAAATAAAAACTATTCATATCAATTATGGTAAGTAAAAAAAATTAGTACAATAATATATTTATAATTAATTAAAAAGAAAAAATTGATATACCAGTAATTGTTATATACCTTATTCCTAAACAGGATCTAAATTTGACCAAGCATGGATGGAAATCTCAAGGTGTGAGAGAGTAATGTAGATATAATTTTGGAAAGATTATAAAAATACAAATTTATAAAAATATTTAAATTAACAAATAATCATTTTATTATTTTTTTAAAAATTAAAGTTTTGGTATTATTAATATAATGTTCAAATTAATTTTAAATATTTTGTTGATTTCGTGCAATGCCCATAATGGAGGTCAAATTCAATGGTTTGATGTCCATTACCTGGTCTCTAATCTTTGTGATTATAATTTTGAACAACATTTTTTGTTAATGCACTTCTCAACAGATACCAAAGATTTAATTTCATGGCTACAAAGTCCAATCATGTACCATAAATATTAAACTATTAAATAGAAAAAAAAAAACTAAAGAATTTTGATATATATTTACTGATTAATTTTGTATTGTCAAATGGCAAAAATCTTAACAAAGGAAAAGTAAAAGATTTGAAAAACCAGATCATTTGAGCTCAGAATTTTAGGTCCATCAAAAAAATCCATAATCAACATTTCGTTACTCTCTAATCAAATAATTTTCAACGCCATTTATAAACCAAAAAAAAAAAGGAAAATGCCTAAAACTCACAATTTTTTTACCAAAAACACCGACTTCCGATGGCAATCGCCGCCGTCCGCCACCACTTTGGACCTCTCCTGCGTGGGAATGGCGGCTCCGCCATACTTTTGGCCGGACGGCGACGAATGAAACGAGAAGCTATTTCAAAAATTCAGATCGGACAATAATCAAAGAGAAAAAACATAATGTAAAAAGCTCAGAGAGTTGCTGAATCTGCTCAAAGAAGAGCGATCTTTTCAGAAAGCACTTCTCATACAAGAGGTGTCAGAATATAAAGCAATCATCATCCTCGCTGAAATCAAAATAAATAAAGAAAACAGAAAGAAAGAAGACGGCGGAAGAAAACAATTTCGCCGTAGAGCGGCCAATTAGGGTTTCGGAATTTCCTTTCAGTGCCATCGATTACGATGTGGAAGGAGAGACTTCTCTAGGGTTTTTATAGCTTCATGTTTGGGCCTCTCATCATTATTGGGCTGCTCAGGGCCCAAATAATCAGTATACATAACATATAATTTTTTCTTTTTTCTTTTTCTAACTCTCTTCTTTTAAATTATACACTTTTGAAAAATTAATTAGAAATTTACTCACTTTGGTCATAAGTTTCAAATTGATTTTTATTTTAATTTCATATCTATATTTTAAAATTTTTAATTTGATATTTATAATTTGATTAAACTTCACAAATTATTCATAAATCATTTTTTTAACCACCTAAAAACCCACATAATGTTTTTTATTCTTTACTCAACTTCAAAACCTAATACGACTAATTGACACAATCAACCAAATAAAAACATCAGCTCATTGTTACATGAAAATATATTATGTCATAAATTCAATACGGTAATAATAAAAATATCTTTTTGAGGTATGCCCAAATCTCAAGAACTGAATTGAAACTTCTAAAGGTATAGAAATTAAATTAAAACTAAGTCTAAGACTCAAATCATATGGATCAAATTGAAACATATAAATCGTAGTGGGTCCAAATCAAATTGCAACTAAGTTCGAACAATGAGGACAAAATTTGTAATTTAATCAATCCTTTTAATTAGTCATTCTTCTTTGGCACATACGGTACAGATTGGAGATATTTGGCCCGCAAAATTCTTTCTTTTTGAACTCACGAAACCAATTTTGAGTACTTTTGATAGGAAGTTAACAACGAGTGTGTATGGACTTTTAGTTTAATGTTTCTATTCAGCGAATGTGATTATTGGCAAGAACCTATTAAATCCATCATTTGGGCTCATAATAAATTAAAAGTTGATCCTGCTACTCAACCTGGAGCCTTGAGCATTGTTTAATGACGCGGTAGGAGTAACCCATTACATTCTGGGAGGAGAAAAGATGGGTGGTATTCATATACTAAGGGACAAAACTGTCCACTTTCTCCATCCCCTCAATCAAGGGGGAGGGATATAGAAATGATGAAGCAATGAAAGAAGAACAAAACAATATGTTTTTTTAGGGTAAAAATTAATACTTAAGTGATATTTTTTTCAACTATTATAATATGTTGGGACTGGTGGAGTCAAATCGACGTCGAAAAGAGCTAGGAATGAGTCGGGATCAAGTCGGGACGCTTCGAGACGAAGTATAAATGAAAACAGGTGAAACGAGGCCTTGCAAGCCAGGAGGGTCGAAGCTGTAGCGCCGTGGCACTGTCAAGATGGGCGTAGGCAGTTTTTCGTTCCATCCGTGGCACGTGGCACTATAACAATGTCTATAAATCCAGAGTTTCAGGCTTTAGGGTTTCTAGCGGCTCAAGTGTTGGCTTCACAAATTGGGGAGATCAAGATCATCATTGTTCAGGGTATTGTATCTTGATCCTTGTGAGTCTTTTAAATTACCACATCTGAGTGAAGATAGAACGTAACCCTTATTGGTGAACCAGTATAATTTTTCTATGTCGCATTCTTGTGTTTTACAGTTTCTTCCTTTTTTGCATATTGTAGTGTGTATTTGAATATTTTTGTGCGAGGAGAAATTATTTGTAGCGCATTAATTTTCCAACATAATATAAATGTGAAGTTCGAGATTCTAATTTTCTTGATTAAGAAGGTTATCAATATTTTATCTGATTGAGTTATGCGTGATGGTGAATTCAAAATATAAGTGGACAGGTTATGTTTAGAAACTTTATCCATGAAATTCGAACTTAAATCAAACCTAAACCTAAACTCTATCTACAAAACATCTTTTGTTTTTTGCATCTCATTGGTTTTATCGGAGAATTTTTTTTAGCTTTCCAAAAAATAGCTTAGTAGTCACATTAACTATACTTGAAGATGATCTTAGGCACAAACATTTTCCATTCGACTATATAATCATGTTCTACTTTTACGATAATAATTCCTAAAAACAATATTGCATAAATAGTTTCAGAAATTATCTTTCTTACTCTAGCAATGTTACTAATAAATAAAGGAGTTGTTTGAAAGTAACTTTGTTTTTTC
Source organism: Momordica charantia (assembly GCF_013281855.1). Classification (NCBI taxonomy): domain Eukaryota; kingdom Viridiplantae; phylum Streptophyta; class Magnoliopsida; order Cucurbitales; family Cucurbitaceae; genus Momordica; species Momordica charantia. Next base: position 11,436,412 of record NW_028275166.1, on the reverse strand, counting down.
AGTTATTTTTCTTAATAGCATTATTTTAAAATTGTTACGAAAAACAACACAATTTTCCAAACAACTCCAAAATTTCCTCTACAATAAACTTCTTCCAACTCTCAAATCTTCCTTTATACTCAGCGAAAAAAAAGGGTTAGTTAATAATCCAACAAGTTAAAAAAAAAAAAAAATTAGAGGGAGTTTAAAAATCGCACAAAATAAATATGTATTTTTAAAAAAATTTTACAAAAATGTCCTAAATGACAAACTTATACAATTTACATAAGACCAACCAAAAACTACTTTTGTGACTCTTTTTTAAGAAATAATAATAATAAGTGATGATATTTTTTAAAAATACATATTTTTTATAATTTTCCTAAAAATAATTATACCGATTTCTAATGAGTCCCCCTCTTAGAATATAGACTAACTTTTACCAATTGTGAACTAATAAAACAAATATAGGTTATGAAAATACAAGCCTTTTGGATTAGACATACATTTTAGGATAAAAAATAAATAAAAGCTAGATCAACCTTGTTCAAGCATTCTTAAACCATGCAAAACGCTTCTTTGACCGTTTTTGTGAAGTTATAATTTTTGTTGTTGTTACATGGTGTAAATGTCATTACTATAACTTTTCTTCTCTTGTACCCAACCGGAGAAGTTTTTTGCAACTCCCTGGAGTTTTACCCTCTAGAAAAAGAAAAGAAGAAAAACCTTACGTCGATATGTCGATTTGCTTGTCTAATGATAACGGTTTGTAAATCCAATGAGTCAAAAAACAATCTATTGACATTAATTAGAATTCACAACAAAGCTATAGTAGTTTAAAAAATCCAACCTAAGAAATTGTAACCCATTGAATCAAAAATATAGGTTATCCAAACACAAACATAAATCTATATTATAGATATCAAATACAAGTTACACAAATTCATATTTCTCTTTATCAGACCAAATACAGTCTCCAAACCCGTGAACCAAATACCTTTAGAATGCCTGTTCTTCCTCATACAAACTACTCAAGAAACTGTGAACTACAATATTTAACAAATCAAAGTCCAAGTTTGAAATTTTGGATTTGCCCAAACTATGTTTTCTTCTACTTTTAGTTGCATAGTTTTCTATGACAAAAGAAAAAAAATTTGGATTGGGTGGGTAAATCAATCATAGTCTCAACCTATATGAGGCAATGAAAATCAACCAATTACTACAATGAAAACAAAAATGATCGAGAACGGAATTGAAGATAAAGATTAATAGCATGGTTTGGCTCATAGTTAAATAAACTTCGGTTTAGGAATTAGAAAAAAAAAAACTTCAGTTTTTGCAACTTGTGTTTGGCTCATGGGTTCATGATTTTGTAAAATCTAGTACAAAGTTCAAGGTATAGAATGTGGGTTTTACAAACATAGATTTATATAGCCGTAAGATCAACAAACTCATAATTTAGCATGAGTAAATTACATATCAAACATAAGTTCAGCTCTCCCTTACATAAGTCAAGTATGTGGCCATAGATTTCAAACTTCAAAGCATAAACATACAGATAGATCAGCAAAATGACAACAAGAAGAAGTGTAGTGTAGTATTGGCCAAAGTTTGTTCATTCAGATCCACTTTTAAGTTATAGAAGTTCAGACCAAAAGTGAATTCATGGGCACAGCAAAGCTTCTTGTTGGCATTTTAACAAACACGTTATGAGCAAGAAAAATAAACTGAAAAGGGCATCTAAACACAGCTTCAGAAATGGCGAATTGAGCGCTCAAATTCAGGAAAAATAAGGCATCCATGAACAGAACTTCCAACTAAATTCATCATCAGTTAACAATTGAAAAAATAACCCATCTCCAATTTCACCAGAATGCCTACATTCTAAAGCTTGAATTCGAGAAACTAACCAGCCAATTAAACAATGGCAATCTTCGCCCCAGCCTCTTCGAGCTGCTTCTTCGCGTCCTCCGCCTCTTCCTTCGAAATCCCTTCTTTAAACTTCTTCGGCAAACCTTCAATCAGCTCCTTCGCCTCCTTCAACGCCAAGCTCGTCAAAGCCCTAACAGCCTTAATCACAGCGATCCTCGCATTACTCGGCACATCCTCAATAACAACATCGAACTCCGTCTTCTCCTCGACGGCGGCGGCTGCGACGTCTCCGCCGGCACCAGCGCCGGGCGCGACGGCGACGGCGGCAGGGGCGAACGCGGCGGCCGAAACGCCGAGCTTCTCCTGGAGGTAGTCAACCAGAATCCGAGCCTCTTCAAGCGTCAATTTGGAGATAACATCGCCGATTTCTACAACTTTCTCCGGCGCGGCCGCGGCGGAGACTGGACGGAGATGAACGAGGCGATGAGAGAGATTGTTGGAGGAGGGAGAAAATGGGAAATGGAGAGAGAAGGGTCTTGGGGACTGAGAAAAATTTGATGGATAAGAGGACGAAGAACAAGATGGGGAGCGGAGAGAAGCTGTAGAGAGAGTGGAAGCCATTTTCTTTTTTCTAGAGAGAGAATTGGGAGAAGAAGAAGAAGAAGATAGGATAAAGTTCGCAGAATTGTGATCTAAAGAATGAAAGGTGAGTTTTGAATTCTATTTTGGACGAAACTACCCCTGCCTTTTCATAAGGAACAAGGTGTTTGAATCAGGGGTATTGATGGTATAAAAAACTGGCCCTGAGAATTTTGTTAAATAATAAAAAAGGAAAAAGGAATTCGCTGTGGACGGAAATACCCCTGTCTTTTTACGATATGACGACGGGTAAGTAAAGAACAAGGTGTTCGAATCAGGGGTATTTATGGTATAAAAAGGGGCATTGAGAATTTTGTTAAATAAATAGAAAAGAAAAAATGAAAAGGGGCATTCCGAGAATCGAACTCGGGACCTCTCGCACCCAAAGCGAGAATCATACCACTAGACCAAATGCCCTTTTAAAATTAAATTTTAATTACAAAATTTATATTATTTATAACATTGCTGGGCCGACCAATTGGGCCTAATTCTAATTTTGGTGTGGATCCAATTGAGGCCCAAGTTTGAGACTCAATTCTGTAAAATATAAAATATTTCAATTTATTTTTTTGATAAGTATATAACTAGCCTATTTTGAGTTTCAAATTACAAAAATAGCTTAACTATTAAGAATTTACACAATTGTCTTAGCTGTTTATGGATGGAACTCATTATAAAATTACAAATTTCTCCTCTACAATATAGAATTAATAAAATATAAACACAAAATCAAAAAATGGAAAAAAAAATCAATATTGGACGGGTTTGATACAAATCCTTAAAATCATGCATAGATTTAACAATTCAATTGAAATCCTCAAATCCCTAAAATCATGCCTAGATTTAATAATTCCCTTTATTCGTCTTAACAGTTTTGAGGAAAAGAGATGTTCTTCGATCTTCAGAGCACTCGAGCGGTGCGACTCCATGGTAGAAGCACTCAAACGGCCCAGACTCCATGGTAGAAGCACTCAAACGGCCCACGACAGAAGCTCACGAGTAGCGGTGATCCCATGGTAGAAGCTCACGAACGCCTTGCAGGGACAATCCACAAACACCGGCAACTCGAACATACGCACACGCATACGGCTGACGACGATATTTGGAGGTGGGTTCATGGTCTACTAGTGCGCCACCGTCGAGATCGTCGCGGCAGTTGAAAATACAGGGGTAGAGGGGTGGATGAGGGATTAGAGAAGAAGGAGGGAAAGGAAAAAGTCTAGGTTTCTATAATTTTTTTTAATTTTCTTTTCTCGTTCTTTTTTCAGGAAAAAAAAGTTTATAACAAAGGTTATATATTATATAAAACCTCCAAATTTTATATTACTATATTATATAACCTTTTAGTACGAAAAACCTCTAAATTTGAGTATATGTTGAATATTTATGTTGGGTATATGTTAAGGTATGATGTTAATATGGATCAAATTTTGAATATGTCACGTATACTTCAAGTTATATATTATAAACTTAACATTGAATATATACCTAGAATATATTGATATCATACTATAAATTGGAATATATTATATAACTTAATAGTATATGTATCAATAAAAAGTATATATTATATAACCATGTTTATCGTACTATTGCAAACAAAGAAAAAAAGAGACATGAAAAAAAAGACCATGAAAAAAAGAGGTAAAAGAGATTCCATGATATAGAGCACTCCGTATATAGTTTATAGTTCATAAGTTATTGATTTTGGTTGATCGATTTTTTATCATGAAATCAACATTTATTGTTTATACTCAATATAGTTTATATCTATGAATAAGTACCCGATATAGATTATATATGTTTGTGTCGTCTATTCGGATATAGAAGTGTATAATTTATAACTAGACTCATAAGTGCTGACATACACTATTATTATTTGAATTGATTATTTCCATAATCTCTTAACATTAAATACAAAAAGATTGGTATAATATATGTTAACAACTTAGTATAATATATCAATAAGTAAATTAAGGGATTATAAAATAAATGATTTGAGGCCACGATAATTAAAAGTTTAGAAAATCAAATTAGGGATTTAAATCTTTTACATTTAAATAAAAAAAAACTAACAAATAATAAATATAAATGCCACAAATAAGGGTAAAATCGACATTAATAAAAATTCCTAAATCTAGGAATCTAAAAATGTAAAATTGAAAAACCTAAGTTTTTAAAACATTTCCAAGGTATATTCTCTTTATTTTTTTTTTTATGGGAGATTAAACATATACCTATAATTCAAGGGGACGTATAGGGTGCCAGCATAAAAAAAGAAATGAAGCTTCTGCGGATTTGAAGTCTAATTATGTGAGGTAGGAGGTAGGGATGTCTTCTCCATTCGTGTTGTTTGAGGTTAAATATGACTCGTTATGTGGAGAATAGAAAAAGGTCATTCTACGTGATTCTTTTTTGTTCACCTCGAAAAATTCTAATCTCGATCCAATCGGAGAGCCTTGGAAAAGACTAGACATAGAGGTACCTAACCCAACTGTCTTGGTCTAACATAACCATGTGCAGGTCCCACTTCATATCACTTATAAATAGTAGAATCATTTCGTACCAAGATATGTTATCTAATTCCTCGTCTGGAGAAAACATATCATATTCTCAATAATTTGAAATTGTTCGTAATCACCTATTCCTGCTATAACTTATAAAAACATTGAAAAAAAAGAGAGTTACGTCATTAAAAAATTATCATAAAAAATTATTATTTATTTATATTTTTTGTCACGGTGAACTAAGGTCAGCATGGGGTTGATGGCGATGGAAGGCGGGGGCATTAGAAGGGAGAGGGAGGAGGAGAGAAATTTTTTAAATTTTAAATGTCGCATCATCGTGAAATAATAATAAAAGATTAATTTTTTTTAATGCAACATATGAGGATGAGGAATTAAACTCACAATATATGTCAATTATAGCTGAACTATTCGTTTTGACAAAAAAAAATAATAAAAATGTTTACCACGTAAACATTAAAAAATTATATATTAAATGTCTAATCAGTAACCGTTATTGTAGCTCATGAAAAATGTGAAGCTAGGACATTTTAAATTTTTTTTCTCAAAACTTAAGGGGACCAAACTCATATGGACTAAACAAGTGATTTTCTAAAAATTTTAATATAATAAGGCTTCACCATGGTGTGGCATATTGCTCGAGTGACTTTTCTAGACTCTCTAACTATATAAAAGTCTAAACTAGAGACGATAACTTGTGAAGAGATAAATTAACAGAAGAAGACAAAAAGGAAAAAAAACATGTCTCCCACCTTTTTTTGCCAGTAGAACTAGGCCTATTTAGCGAACGTATAAGTGGAGAGAATTCCATACTTAGATAAATTATACAAAAAAAATTGCAAAGTATATTCTTTTTTAGCTTACTTTTATTCGAGCAACTATTGAACTCAACTGAGCTATAAATTAGAGACCATCGACACCACTCACAGGGCGAGGATAAGGATAAGGACAAGGACAGGTACCATAAGTCCCATCCCCATCCCTAAAAACAAAATTATAGTGTAGAAAAATCCCTCCTCGCGATTCCTATCCCTAAACGAGATCAGTTCTCCATTTCATTTTGGGGTGGATCCCTGCAAAGAAAATTAATACCCGTATTTGAAATTTAAACTTGTAAGAAAAGATAATTTATCATTAAATGAAACAAGACATAAACTATTAATTTTCTACCAAACGCCTTTGAAAAGAAATAGATGGGAGCTTGCCTAATTCAAATACAATAAGCGTTAGCCTGAACATAGTTTAACTCATTAAGGCATCTTACCTCCAACCAAAAAAGTCGTAAATTCGAATTTCCACCGTCACAGGTTGTACTAAAAAAGTTCAAATACACTAGACCGATTAAGAGGGAAAAAGCTTTCAACTTTTTTCAATAAAACTCTCATAGTAATTAATTAAAAGAAATATTGCATTTAAATTCATCCATTATCAACATAATATGAGTTTAAGTAAAAACTATTTATAGAGTATATACTAAAATAAATGGTAGGTCGGGATATAGCTCTCATCCATTCTTGTTCTCTTATAGCTGATTCTTTTCATAACCATAAGAATTCTTAATTAGACTGAGATTCCAACTCAACATACCTTTCGAGATTTTGAGGAGAGTTATTTACAATACGATAGAAACTTTTGTGAACTCGGTAGGTCGGGATATAGCTCTCCTCCATTCTTGTTCTCTTATAGCTGATTCTTTTCATAACCACAAGAATTCTTAATTAGACTGAGATTCCAACTCAACATACCTTTCGAGATTTTGAGGAGAGTTATTTACAATACGATAGAAACTTTTGTGAACTCTGTTCAACCCTCTTCAACATACTCTTATAATAAATATGAGATACAAATGTTTCAAATCTCATAACATATGATTGGTTTGACTGAATTATTATTTAATTTGACTGAAGTATTATTTAATAGTTGTGAGGAGTTTACAGTATAATAAGTTTTAAATTTTTTTGGTAAATTGGATTGATATGACACAATCCCTATTAAGTATCATGGGATGGGGCATGGTCCATCCATGATTCATGAATTGTCATTAAAATTTTCTTTCCATATATGCAATGCAATTAACATCTCCCAAGGACCATATGGTATGATATTTCATATTAATTATGCATATTGATTGGACTTTGAAATTTTTGTATACTTAACTCAAGGTAATATTTCCGTCTTTTATTTCTCGTTACTAAATTTTTAGAAACGTTTAAAATTTTTTTAAAGTAACAAAATCAATTTTTTTTGTTTCTTATTCATTTTTCAAAATATAGATAAAAATATTATTTTATCATTCCTTATAAAATGCACAATAAATATAAAGATTAAAAATAACATTAAAAATTTTGAATATCTAATTAAACAAATTAATTTTCTTATAAAACTTTTACTCTTTTAATTTAAAATTTAGAAAACAAGAAATTGCTATCAAATATATATATTTTTTCAATAAAAATAAACTACAGGAAATCATTAATAATTTTTTTGGATATCGACATCCAAGTCTTAATCTAAGTATTAAATTTTTGGATAAATAATAATAATAAACTGAGCTGTATAATATAGGAATTATATTTTTTTTTTCACATGCCCAAATTTCCATCACCATTTTCATTATATAGTTAAAAAAATGGACGAATATGGAAATATATCATTAATGTCAGCATAATATTAATTTTTAGATTATTTTAAATAATTTTTTTATAAATTTCTCGATTATTATAATTTTAGAAAAAATATTCATCAATATAGCCATTACTGATATTCTCATATTTAAAAAAAATTGCAACTTCGACATTCCATCAACATTTAAACCTTGGGTCGTACTATGCATCTTAGCAATGAGAATTTGATGTATGAATTTGATTTTCAAAGTTCTAGAAGAAATGTTGTTTAATTTGAGGAATATGAAGCTATAATCTTTTTTCAACATATTCTCAAAAAAAAAAAATAATAATAAAAAATGAACCACTCTACTAATTGTAAAATAGAAAGATAATTGTTAGGATTATAAATTTAATGCTTTTAACATAAAAGCCTTTTAGGAAAAAAAAATCTAAAATAGAAAGATAATTCTTTATTTCAAAAAGGTAGTGACAAAATTTTTACCATAAATTAAACTAGAGTATATTTTGCAAATTTACTAAAACTATTCCAATCTACTTAGTAAAAAATAATAATAATAATAATAATAAACAAAAATAAATAAAAACAAAACTATTCCAATAATACATACACACATATAAAAGGACATGAACAAGGACATGAACGTACAACAACATGTGATGTAGAGAATTCAAAGTCATGACCTAATTCTGGTTAGGGATATACTCCTTTAACCAATTGAACTAATGTTCCTATGTTTACATGTTAAGAATATATTAAATAATTAAACTTATTTTAACCTATCAAATTTGAAATTCACCTCTGTAGCACAGTTTCCTCTTCTCCCTATAATAATAGGTCTATACATATTGGGAGTCATCTGATCATATTAGTATTATTAATTAGGAGGCTACACATGAGGGGAGTGTTAAAAGATTATATTAAAAAGCATTAATTTTATAATCCTAACAATCATCTTAAGCTTTCTAGCTTCATGACGATCTGGCACGGTACCGTACCAAAGCAAAAGATATCTCTGAGAGTCAATCAAAACCTCCAAATTTTTCTATAATAATATAATTCTCGTGGCTCTCGTGTGTCAGCGCCCGAGTCCACACACGTCGGGTAATTAACCGTACCTCATTTTCTTTTTAAAGCGCTCGGGGGAGAAAAAACCGAAGAATGCTAGCTAGGGTTGTTGTTTTCACTCCCTCCCCTCTCATATGGCCGACCCAACATGTGAAAGTCATTCAAATTTCACATGGGGTAGCAATTGCAATTGAATTGGTATGATCATTTTTTTTTCCTGAATTTTTCTTTGATATAAAGCACAAAAAACATGTGATGAAAAAGAAAAATGGGTGGCTAAGAAAAGAAGAGATATCCCTTTCTCAATGGCAAAGTCCCATAACAAAATGTCCATTTGTTTTCAAAAACTTTCTTATAAAAGATAGTGCATGAAACAACAAACTTCTCATTTAGGGCTCTTTTCCAATGTCCTTGTTTGAATAAGGAGTTGGATGCTAAAGTTGAGAGTTTGGTACTCTCTATATTGCAACCTCCCATTCTTATCCTTTTTACCTAACTTTTTGTACCTAATGTTTTATCAACTTGTATGTTTGCCCTTTTTATTATATTCCTTTCTTTTTTTATATATATTTATTTACCGTACGTCAGTATGGTCATATTAAATATGCTCTAACATATCAGCTTAAGCTTTTAGGTCTAGTGAGAATAATTAAACGGAGAAGATCATCTTGTGGTGTTTCAATTATATTAGTATTGAGGTAATTGCACAAATAGCATAAAATAAATATGTATTTACAAATATAGCAGATAACTTAAAATTTTATAAAAATAACATAGTACATATCAAACTCAAATATAAAGGTAAAGCAACTGTAGAAAGAAAAGTCAAATTTATGCTATATTTGAAAAAAAAAATCATTTGTCTCGTGAGAAATTAATTTCATAGTGGTGGATGTAGATATATGTTAATTACCACTGAACTATGTTCGCTTTGACAGTAATATAATTCAATTAACTATTTTTTAGACGTATGTATACTTTTGTATTTACTATATTTTGATTATTAGATGCGTAATACTTATGACATGTTTGAACTTGAATCGATTTCTTGCATTCTTCAAATTTGTTTAAGTTTAATTTGGGACGGCTTTAAATATTAAAAAGGTTTATTTCACATGTATATAAAAGAGTGACCAAAAATCTATTTTTGAGGTTAATTAAGTTAACCAAACCCTAAAGGAATCCATGTGATGAGACGCTTAAACTCTAAGAGGAAAAGGAAGTAGAAAACGATCATGTCAATAGAGACTATAACATATAAGATTTGTAAAGTTAATCGAAAAAATAAATTTGGAGGTACATTAAAGTTCTAGTGTGATGTAATGTTAAAATTTTCATAAAACATATTACAACTTTACCCTTACACCTCAAATAATAACAAGACACAACAATTAACACTTCATCGTACAAATAATACCAACACTACTATCATCATCGTCTGTAAAACACGAATGACGAACAACCGAACCACAACGACTACGATACCGACGTGTGAGTGTTCTAATAAAGGAAGATAATGAATGAGAGAAGGGTGTGCGGGAATACGATCGATAGTACTCTTTCTCGACACACGTGATGACATGTTAAAACGAGTGGACGTGAGTGTAGGGGATCACATGGGGGTGGGAGAGACTTTTTGCTTAAAATTGAAGAATGCAAGAGTTAGGCTCACGTCGGCTTCTCATCTCAAGGTTGCATGGCCATGCACGAGAATGGGAATAATATGAATTTTATTTATCTAAAGATGAAAGGGGAAAATAAAGCAAGAAAATTATTATTTATGGGTTTGTTTTTCTCTCTCTTTACGTGTCAATTTCTTGTGGCTTTAGTTTGGTAAACAATTATAGAGCTTCATTTACTTAAAAAAAAAAGGCGAAAATGGAATCTCTTCATAATGGAGAAATTGGTTGTATATCTTGACAGAGAGATTTAATTATAAGAGAGAAATTGAGCATATAGTTAAAATTATCAGGGTATGGATGTAATATTTTTTTCAAAAAAATAATAATATATATATATATATACACGTACTTCAATAACTCGTCTAATGGATTACAGCTCTAATTTTATTTCCGTTATTTTATAATATAATGTTTTAAAAATATAAATATATGAGAGAGAACGGTAGGGTTAGATAATCATATATAAAATTAAAGACGATAGAAAGTACATTTATTCATTAACCTTTAGAGTAGCGATCTTGATGTCTCTATCTTGACCAACCCTTCTGCTTTCTCAAAAATAGATTGCCAACTTGGGCAAGAATGATGAAGATAAATTTTCTTCCTTAACCTCTACGAAATTGACTAAATATTTCACTATAATGACGTTGATAGTTTGATGGAAAAACACAAGTCGAGATTCAAATCTCTCTGTAACTACCAGTCATATGCAATACTTTGTGAATTAAGTTTAACAACATGTGCAGGGGTGGGGATTTAAATCTTCGATATTTTAGTCAATGATATATATATATATATATTAACCAATTGAGTAATACTGATCTAAATAAAAATGACAAGCTGAAACAAATCAAAATACACCAAATTTTACTATACAACAAATTAACACAATATAGCTAATATATATTACGAGTCATGATAAAAGAGTTATACATCAAGGGGAAAATGATACTCATTTTTCACTATATATATAATATATAATGAAATATTGCAAATTCTAAACACAAAAGCCATATATATGCTTTAGTCTAATTATATAAAATGGAAAAATACATAAGTATTTTCCAAACTATATAGACAACCCTAACGATATCTTGAACCAAAACAATGAAATATTTTAAGTTCAAAAATATCATCCAATTCTTTATTACTTTTTTGTGTTTTTTTTTTCTTTCTATTCAGCGTTGAGAAGTTGCATAGACCAGAGATCCTCCATGCTCCAATAATTTTCATTGGAATTATCAGTTGGGGGCAAAGGTACTGTGAAAGCATCAAGATTATTATTTGGAGGAGAAGAATAGGTTTCCATTGGATCCATTGTGTAAGAAATTTGGCAGCTACTTGAGCTTGCTGCTTGTTCACTCATTTGATTATGGTCATGACATATTCCACTTGCTGTGCTACTTTGGAAGCTATGTGCTTGCTTGATGTGCTTCTGGATTCTCGTCCTCCAGTAGTTCTTTATCTCGTTATCCGTCCTCCCCGGCAGATGCTTTGCAATTTTCGACCACCTGTGCCATATATATATTCAACACTGAACGAGCATATAGAGAATAATCGAGCAAAACAAAGGCACACATCACTCCTGAGATTAGTAATGCTGAGTGCTAAAACGTATACCAGAACTATATTGGAACCTCACGTATAAAAATGTATAAAAACAGTAACAAATCCGTAGGTTGAGAATCCATATAAATAAATTAAAATTTACTCAACCCATCAGCTTAACCAATATTTTGAGAGAAATTTAAGAAAACAATATGGTTTTTGGAAAAGAAAACGTAAATCCTAGTTAAATTAACCACATAGAAAGGAAGAAAACTATAGGTTAAGAATTCTATGGAGTATATATATAATTGAAGAGAAATATTTACAAACTAAAAGTGGAAAAGGAAGAGGTGAAAATTAAAATCAATGATAATTAATTATATATTTAATGAATGAGTAAAAATATAGGAGGATAGAACAATATTAACAATTCCTAATTTTCAGAGCTTGGAAATAAGCTGTCATTCATAATATAATAATTATAGTAAAAATATAGGAGGAAAAACCAAGCATGACAAGAAGAACAATCAACAACCAAGAGACAAGAATAGATAGAAATCAGAAAAAGTGTAATATCATATTTATTTAGATCACATGTTTGAATTGAGGTAAAATGAAATGCATTTAGAGCCATGAAAATTAGGTTTTTTTTTTTTTTTTTTTTGGAGGTGTTTATAATTTGTGGGTTAAATTTGATTGGTCATGTTCAATGGCTGAAAATCAAGCTCCTCCACTTAGGACTTCTTGTATTTAAAGGAGTCTTAAGATCCTCAATTTTTTTGTAGCATGGAGGAAAAAAAAGTTCACAAAATCAAACAAAAAAAAAAAGAGAAAAAAAAAATGCAAGTTTCCAACTTGAGAAGACAATGCTGAATCACAGGTAGAGTTCTTCAAATGGCAGCTAAGAGAATATCCATTTTTCCTTCTCACAATCTCTTTTTAAAAGAAAAAAAAATTTGGCTCTATTTTTTTCGTTTTGAATTATGGGGTAAATTACAGTTTTAGCCCGTCATTTTCACTTGTTGTGTTTATTTAGTCTCTAAGTTTTCATAACATTACGATTCATCCTTGAAATTTATAAATAGTTTCATTTCATCTACGTCGTTGCTTTTTGGTTCGATATAGTAATGCTGATCAGAGGGATGAATTCTTCTCTTCGTTTAAAACAAACATGGGTTGTAAAAAGAAAAGAGTAATGATTATTTTTTTACTATTTCTTTATTTGTAAATTTAGCCATATAAATGGGTAGAGCCAAAAATAAGTTTTGGGGGGTTTTTTTTTTTTTTCCAAAAGGGTTTTTGGTCAATTTCAAGACAAAGAAAATGGGGGCTGTTTGTTTGTTTTTCAAATTATTGTCTTTTTGTCAATTTTTATTTTCATTTTGCTGATTAAGAAAAGGGAATTTCCATGTGATTAAGTGCTGTGGGTTTAGCTAAAAATGGAAAACTTTTATTGCAAAATGTCTTCTATTTCTCTCTCCTTTCACAACATGCTATTTTTTTTTATTATTCCCACCAGCTGTAATAACAACACATATATATATTTTTTAAATAATAAATTTATTACACAATTTCCTGAAAATAATTTTTTAAAATATATATATATATATATATATTTCTCTCCTTTTTTTAATTTTTATGTGCATGTGCATATGGATGTAATGCATGTTATTTCACATGCATGCATATATAACATTATGTATGATTCCCAAATATACATAAGATTTACGTAGATCCCATTTAATAATAATTAATTTTTTCTTTCTTTTCTCTCCTTCTATGGATTAACTTTTCCTTAGAACAAATTTATTTATTTTGTTTTTTTTTTGGAAAAAAGGGTTTTGAAAATCCTGTTAAAATCAACAATAATAAAAGTTTCTAGAAAGTACTTTGTGTTTTAAAATTAAAACGTTTTTTTAGTAAACAACCTCAAATCTTCTTAACAAATATATATATATATATATATATATATATATGAAAATAATTATCTCGTATAGTAATTTTTTTTTAACACAAAGTAAAAAACTTAAATATATGTTTAAATCCAAAACCCAAAAAAAAATGACAGCAAGAGAGAATAAATCAAGAAAAATATTAAATATAACAAGAAGAACGACTTAAACATTTCCAAAGAAAAACATAAATTTGAGTAAAAAAAGAAAAGAAATTAGATATATTTCCCATGCAAAATCATCTCTTTTCTCTCAAAAATTTCCCCTTTTTTTCCAAGAACGTGATGAATTTAAAAGAAAAAAAAAACGAATCAAAACGTGGGGAAAAAAAAGAATACAAAATATATATATAAATTAGGGAGAAATTTAGAAAATTTGGTGGCCATGAATTCTGAAAACAAACGTGTTGAAAATCTATTTCGTGGCCATGAAAGCTCCAAAGAGTTCTCTCTCTCTCCTACGAAACCTTTAAAAAGAGAGACTCCAAAAATCACTGTCCAAAGCTCCGGCCACCGGAAAAAGCAAAAAAAAAACTCGCCGTCTTTTTTCCGACGATGAGAATTATTCGTTCATTGTTCTGTTTTTCTCATTATGATCTAACAAGAAGGAAAAAAAGAAAAACTCACTTGTTTCCCCATTTGGCATGCAGCTCCATGATCAGAAGCTGTTCCTCCGGCGTGATGTTGCCTCGCCGGACATCGGGACGGAGGTAATTCAACCACCGGAGGCGACAACTCTTCCCGGTACGTTTCAGACCTACCCGCGTAAGGTTTCGAGAGAAAAAAGAGAAAATCATCAAAATTAAAACAAACGAAAATTATTCAATATATTTGTCGCTCTACAAGATTCATAATCTACACGTCCTTGATAAACCTTCTATATAAATTCAAAATAGAGTGTTATTATATTCTGCCTCGGACAATGTAGAATCTTCGGCCAGCCCTGATTGAGAATTAGGGTTTTCGAGAGAGCGAGAGAAGAATTATTACCAGCAGCTTTAGCAAGTGAGTTCCAAACACCTTCTCCATGGTTGGCTATGTAGTTGATGAGAATCAAATCTTCTTCCATAGTCCATGGCCCTTTCCTCACCTCCACATCTTGTGGTGAGTTGCATGGTGTTTTATCCATTTTCTTTTCTTTTCTTTTTCTTTCTATGATCTCTCGAGGAGAGAAAAGAGAGAAGAGAAGAGAAGAGAGAGGGAGAAAAATGGAAGAGAGGAGAGAGAGAGATGGAAGAGAGAGAGAGGTGGAGAGTTAATAAGATAATGGCGGTAGCTAGGGTTTTATAGAGATGCCAAACAAGATTAAAATGGTTGTTAGTAATATTTGAGCTTTATAAGTAACTATATATGAGCTACCATGCATTTGTACTTCTCTCTCTTATATTTATAATATAATAATGATGTAATATATATATATATATATATATATTGGAAATAATGTAGACAATGTCCTTTGAACAACATTTTAAATATCGATGTAAATGAAAATGTTGAGGTCTCAAGGAAAATATGGATGAAATGAAGGTGTGGGTGAAGATGGTTGGTGGATATTATTTCTGTAAAATTATATACATAAAAAATTTATAATAAATATTTAAATTAGCAAATAAGCATTTCAGTCTTTTTTTAATAAGTTAAAAGTTATTAATATTAATATTATGTCCCTATTATAGTGAAAAATTAGTTGATGTTTTTTATATTTTATAAACTTTTTTGTGGTTGTAGAGATATCGATACATTCTCTCGTATCGTTAATGTCAAATCCATGAATATATAAATATATCGATAGAAATGTCACCATGTCGACGAAATTTAATACTCTAGTTATGAGACTGAAATATCCATATACTATATGACTTATAAATAAGGGACAACACACGTTTTGTTAACATGTGCTTAGGTGAAATGAAAAGTAACCACATGCGAACTAAGTTCAGAGTAGATAATAGCATACCATTACTTGAACGTTTGAAATTTTCTTAAAAGATAAGTAAAAAATATATATATATAGTAAAAAAAATTATATATATATATATATATATATATAATTGGATTACAATAGTCCGAGGAACTAAATAGCTAAATTTTTCTCAATGGTAATTAATTTGCAGAAATTTTGTATTTTAAAATAGTATATTATCAAATGACTTTTCTTTTTCTTTTTGTGGTCAATTATATATTAGTTTGTATGGTTATCAAAAAAAATAAAATTTATTGGTTTGTATGAAAGTTTTGAAGCTTAAATGGGTATGTTAAGAAGTATATATTCTTGTTTTACTGATTACAATATTAAATTTGAGAAATTACAATATTACCCGAGATATTTTGAACGTAAATTATCGAAGATATTTTATGAGCATTAGCTATTTTTTGTATGGATGTGCACGTGTGAACATGATAACACACGTGTGGGATGGAGAAATTAGGGTTTAATTCACATGCATTGATTTTCATGTGAAATAGGCATAGGAATTATAATAATAATTGAATTCTTCTACGCTATCTTAAAAAATAAATTAATTAATTAATTAAAAAAATTCTGCATTTTCCTTTCTCTTATTACATTATTTTAATTTTGAAGAGAAAAGAAAACTTAAATTCATAACTCCAAATGATGAGTACTTAGGTTATTTAATTACCATTTTCTTGTATATTTATGAAAATTAAAGACTCGAAAATTTCTAAAAATATTACTATTTAGATTAAGATATTTTCGATTTTAGAAAATATAATATCATATACTAAGAAGAGAAGAATATGTCTAGAACATTTAATTTTTAGAAAAATTATACTAGCTCAATTAGAAGCATACATGCATTAATGTGACGTTAGGTGTTAATCGTACATTTTTAAATTACATTATAATATGTATGATATCAATTTTTTCTCAATAAAAATAATTATCATATGATGAATATATATATATATATATATATTTATTTATTTATTTATTATAAAATGTCAGGTAAAAGATCTAACCCACAACCTCTAGATTGAAGATATATATATGTCAATTACTGTTGAGTTATGTTCATTTTGACATTAATTGTATATATTTATTACTGGTTATGTATAGTAATTAATCAAATTAAGATAAAAGCTAGGCTTGTAAGCATAAAAGGGTATTTCCGTAATTATATTATATCTTATTCATATTTTTTATATATTTATACTTTCAAATAAACAATATCAAAGAAATTTTATCAATGAAATGTTATTTCCAATTCTGTTTTTTGTTATTCTTATATCCACTGAATAAATGGAGTCCAATATGTGGGGTTAAAAGGAAAGTGTAAATAAAGATATTAAAGGCCCTCTTCTGCCAAAAAAAAAAAAAGGAAGAAAAATGCAGGTTCTACTCCAATTATAGAATTATTAACAGTTTAAATAGTCACATTTTGTACTCTCAATTGAAAATAATATGTGCTAATTAAGTGAGCTTTTAAATTTTAAATAACTAAAAAAACGACTTAGATAATATTCAAATTGACAAACACATTATCTATTGTTTTGAATAGAAATTAAAAAAGAGATTTTTTTAACAGCTTTTTAGATGATATATTGGATATATCATGAAAATGATGTCACATTGATGATGATATATGTTCACCGTTCTTTTATTGTTATTGTTTTTTACCTTTTATTTTAAAAAATATGTTTATATTTACTTTTAAGTCCCTCATCTTTTACTTATTCTAGCTTAGTTATGAACTTTCAAAATCGTAATTTTGGTCCTTACTTTTCATTATTCATTTTAATACAAAACTTTTACATTTTTCAATTTTCATCTTGTAATTAACTCTATATTTTTAATACCTAAGTAGAACCAAGGTTTTAACGTTGATGTTGATGGATATTTATGAGAATTTTATAAAATAAAAAATTTCAATAAATATTTAAATCAACAAATAAACATTTCAGCCTTTTTAATATGTTTAAAATTATTAATACTAAGATTATATCCATACAAGTAATATTTTGTCAATATTTTTTATATTTTGTCAATTTTTATGCAAATATCAATTCACCTCTCATATCGATGTCAAATCTATAGACATATCGAAATATCAAAAGGATAATATGCTAAAAATGAGTCTGTTGAAGGTTCATAATTGAAATTATAAAAGTTTGCCGACAAAACTGAAAAATTGATCAACGACAAGGGACCAAATCAAGATTTCTAAAAACAATTACATAAATTCTCATTGCTCAATTTACTAAACAACATTTGACCAAATAAAACATATTTACAATTATATGAATTAAAAAATGTCAAAGTAAAAAAAAATATAATATCCATAATTACTGAGATATATTCCATAATTACCCATCATATGCTACTAAAAAAAGAAAACAAAAATCTTTGGACAATAAAAGGATTTTTTTTTTTTTTGCAATAAGGTACAGTTTATGGTACAATGGTCTCTAGTCAATTTTTGAGAGTGAAATGGACAACACGCAAGCAATGTGAGGAGGGGGAATCCAAAAGCAATTAGAGCTTCATTCTCCCTTTTCTTTTTCATTAATTCATCCAATAATTTTCGAAAGCTTTATTCTAAAGTTAAATTACAAATTTAGCTCGTTAACGTTTAAGTTTGTGCCTAATAGATCTTTGAACTTAATATATATATATATATATATATATATATATATATATATATATATATATATAATTGGTGTCTGATACATCCTTAAATTATAAAAAATGTCTAACACATTTCTAAATTTTTAATTTTGTATTTAATAGGTCGTGAAATTTTTAGTTATGTATCTAACAGGTCATTAACTTGATTGATATATTTAAAAATTCATAGTTTTGTTGGATACAAAATTGAAAGTTTAGAATCCTATTCGATACAAATTTCAATTTTGCCTGGTAGATCTGTTCATTTTTTTTTTTTCAAATATATGTCAGTGACCTATTGATACAAAGATCTATTAGATACAAACTTAAACTTCAAGAGAATGAGAATCAAGGAATGGATATCAAAATTTTCATTCCATTTGATGACGTTATTACATTGTAGGAATAGAATCAATTAGTGAAACTGGTAATCATACTTTGTAAGCATTGTAATCTCATTCATTTCATACAACCTCATCAATCTCATTAACATTTTTCAATTTTTAATATTTCTCTAATTATTTCTCTCTCATCTAGAGACCATAACTTTTTAATGGATTGTTTTACACTTTTATTATTTCTTTTTTATTTATACTATTAATAATAAATTTATAAACTGTTATTAGTTGATGTAATTTTTTTTATAAAATATTACAATTTTCTATTTCTATTTTAAATTGTTCAATTTTACTTTGTTATTATTAATTAATATCAATAAAATTTTTAAAACAAACTTCATTATTATTAAATATTAGAACAATAAAACTTCATAATATTTTATATTAAAGGATCGTTGTTCCAATCAAAAGTTATTTTAGTTGATGTAATTTATTTTAATTATTTATTGTTTGTTAATATTAAATAAATTGTTATAATTAAAAAATTATTTAGTATCAATATAATAAGCTAAAATTTATCATTATTTTAATTAAAAAATATTAGTACAATAATGCATTTGTAATTAGCTATAAATAAAAAGGGTTATATTATATAAATTCTCATCTTGATTGATTTCATTACAATTCATTCTCATTCGAATTTCTTGAATTTGTAATTTAACCTTAGGATAATGAATCTCATATGATATCATCCATTTTGGACCCATAAATTCTCATATCGATACAAATATTTTCTTTACTTATACACCAAAAAGTATCTTTGAAAATGGGAAATTCCAAAAGCAAAAAAGACACTAATTTTCCAATTTTATAGGCTCGTTCTCTCTCTCTCTTTTTCATGCCTCTATTATTTTCAAAAGCTACGGTTAGAACAACGATTCTCTCTACATCCAACCAAATATCTTTCTCAAATCCAACCAATGTAGGACTATGTTTGCATTCGTCAGTATACCGCTCAAGGATAAGGTGTGGGAAAATAAAAACAAAATCCAAGAAATTGAAGACCACAAAAATTGAATTAGGTTTGAGGGGTTAAGTGATAAGAAATGAAATGAGAAATCCAAATGCAAGAAGAGGAAAGGCATGATGTTGGGTTTGGACTAAAATACTAATGAATCTAAATTAAAAGACAAATTCCTAACTAGTTTAAATCCAAGCAAGTATTAGCCACTCATTTATTGAGTTGAAATACTAATTAAACAAAAAAAAAGAGTATTTTTTTTCTTTTCTTTTCTTCTTTTCCTTAATTTCTTCAACTATATTACAAAATTGTTAATCACTTAAGGGAAAGCTAAGTGGAAAAAATACTTGTTATAGAAGTTGAAGAAAAAGGGAGAGAAGTAAACCATGTTGGGACCATTGCTTATGATGAATTGCACACCCCATGGCACCACAAGTACATACCAAACTCTCTCTCTTTTGAAAGGGTTATTTGATTTTTATTTTTAAATCTGAGTGGGCCTCAACTTTTATACTGATTCCAATCGTTTTATTCAAATTCGACCATTAGTTAATAACAACACCCACATACGTCTAGATACCTGACACCAAACGGGCAAAATTTCCCTGCCTCCATGGGGATGGAGATGGCGACAGGAACGGAGAATGTATTCCTTAACTTCAATCCTGAATTTCAAAAAGTACATTTAATTACTTTCCTAATTAAATTATTAATAAAAGAACATTAGACATTCTTAAAAACTAAGTATAGTTTAAAAATAAAAAGCGTATAATATATATATATATATATATATACTCCGTCAATATATTTTAAAAAAAATAAAAATAATACACGAGGAGATACAGGCTAACATAAAAAATTAAATTGATCTCCTACACAAGTTCACCGTAGAATATTTGAAAGGCTAGGATCCAAAATGAAACAAACCTAAAATTTTCGATGTCAGAGAATAAGATTTATATATTGTTTTTCATTAGTTAACAACTTTTTGGGAGGATTATCTATTCTCGTAACATCAGGCCTCCGTGTAATGAAAAGAAATACACATAGTGTAATCACAAGCCTAAGACAGAGGCATTTATAACAAGACAATACAATCAAATCACATGTGGTTTACTATTTAGAATTGATTATGGGCCAACTACACATAGTGTAATCCTTACTTTTAAAGGTAATATATTTGTTGTCTTTCTTCAATAAATGAAAGTTGGAAAGAAAGGGCTAATGCTTTAAGCTAAGCTAAGCTAATTGGAGATTAGTGGCCACCAATTTTCGTCTCTCTTTTTATCCCCTTTTTGCCCCTCAAGTATGAGAGAGAGAGAAGAAAAAACCCCAAGCACATGGCCAATTTTGTGGCTAATATAAGTGATTAAGAATATGAACAAAAATTTAATAGACAATCCCATATTGTTGTGTAAACATGCACTTTATTTTCCCTATTTGAAGCACATATGGAAATTTATAGTAGAGATTACAAGACCATTTCACATGGCTCCCAAAGTTGCTACCATTCTAAGAAAAATATTCCTAATCTTTAGTGTCGAATTCTTCCGTTCTACCATTCATTTTTAGCCACGTTACTGCCAACGAAAAAGTTTTCTCCTCTAAATTGTGGTTCTACCCTTTGAACAAAGTTGTATTTCGTCGTTGATTTTCTGACCCTGTATCTGGTTGTTAAAATCTAAAAAAAATTAATATACTGAGTAGATAACTGGTGTAGAGTTTTAACTCATACTTCTAAAATCCGTTACCCTTTTTCAACTTGCACAGTGACTACCAACCAACTCAAGACGATTAATTTTACATTACTTTTACTTGGGTAGTGCCGAAAATTATAATCTATATGATGAATAATTATATTTCAAGTAAATTCTTCATGAGAAATTCATTAATTATATTTATGGGCTGAGATTTTGAAAACAAAAGTACTATTTGGATAAGGATGTTAAATTACTTTCCAAAACAAAGTACTTTTTACTATGGTGAAAACCATTTGAATGGTAGATTCTTCCTTTTTTATTTTTTTTATTATTATTATTTTTTATTTTTTTGGGATTGAACTATTTACTAAATGGCCAACAACCAAACAAGAAGCATAAATAAGAATAAATAGACCATAACCAAATAACCCATGAAAAATGAACACAACTTCATGAAACATTAAAAAAAATGTATCTTAAAAAAATATAACCAAATAACAACCCGATATTTGATAACTATTTCGTTTTGTTTTTTATTTTTGTAAAATAGGTTTTTTTTATAACTATTAACTAATTCAATTTTATGTTTTCTGTTTTTTAAAATTCTATGTAAATTTCAAAATAATAATAAAATAAAGTAATTTGTTTAAACAGTTTTCTACTTTTTTTTAAAATCTCATTTTTTGCTCTAATATCATCCTTTTCTTTCTTTGCATATTTTTCTTCAACATATTTTTTTATCACTCTAAATTGAGAAAAAAAATTTATATTTATCTCTCTAAACTTTTCATCTCTATAATATTAACTATTATCTCTTTCTCCAAAATTTTCATCTATATACTTTCATTTGTTTTCTTTTTTTCTAACATGCAATTCTCATTTTCCTCGCTCAAAAAATTTAATTTTTTTCCTAACTTTTTCCTCTCTTAAATTTAGAGTTTTATAACTTTTTTACTTTGTCAAGTAAATATATCCCCAACTTTTCTCTATCTTTTTTTTTTGTCTAATTTTCCTTTTAACTTTCTTTTATATATTTTTTCTCACTATAATTTTTCTCCCTTTCTAATTTTTCATTATGTCTTTTGCTCTAAACTTTTCTCTCTTTCTCCTGAATTTTTTCTTTTTGTTTTAACTATCTTGCTAAAATTTTCGTCTCTAAATATCTTTCCTTTTCCTCCCTAAAACTTCTCTTTAAAAGAGTTTCATTTTATTTCTCTAAGCTTATAAATATGCCCAACTCTACTTTTTAAAATAATTAATATATATTTTATTAACAGTTTTACTAAATTATGAATAAAATATTAAATATTTTTTACAACTAATTATTTTATACTAGTAAATATAATAATTTTTCAACAAAATAGATATAATTTCACTAAACTAATTATTTATCCTCCATGTCCCCAAATGACGAATCATCGACCTAAACCTTGATTCCCTAAATCGAGAATAAGGTGGAGACAAAGACTAAAAAATTTCGCGAGGAAGAGGATGGTGAGGACATCCCAACTCTCACCGCACCTTGTTATCATTTCTACTTTACAATATATCTCTTCAACTCTCTAACTCTTAAATAAATTGAAAATCAAAATGGTTATTATGTTTGATTTTTTGTTCTAAATCTTCAAAACTTTATCAAAATTTGGAGCATGTTTGGTAACTTTTTTGTTTCTTCTTTCTATTTACTCATTTTAAATAAAAAAATAGAATTACATAGCTCTTAACCTCCAATAATTCAAGAATGATAAAACGAGATTTTTATTTATGTCGGGAAAAAATGGAAACAAGAACAAGAAACCAAAAACTTGTTTTTGTTGTTTCCAAAACTTTTATACAATTTTGAGAATGTTTCTAAAAAATTGAGAAACAAGAAACATAAATAGTTATCAAATACTTTAATTTCTTAATAAAATTGAAGACGAGAAATAAGAAACAGGGTCATTACCAAACGGGCTCTAAATTTCTCACCTTCTATATTTTGTTCTATAATCTGTTCTATAATGCAACGAAAAGGTTAAGTTTGTTCTCTAAACTCTTTTGAAAAATCCAAATAAGCCCCTAAACTTCTAATTTGTTAATTTATTTACACTTACATGACACAGTAATGGTGATGTAAGGATCATTACACTTAAATAATAAAATAAACTAAGCATTAAACTATCGAAGTTAACAACATGAATCTATCCCATACAAAATTGAAAGTCCTATAAAAGAACTTTTAAAATTACACTATCCTAAAAGTCGTAATAATCATGAAAGGTTAAAGATCTGTTAGATATTTTCTAAAGTATAGAAACCAGAATCAAATTTATAATCAAAGCAATATATTGTTTCTTTCTTTCAACAATATTTTCTGTTATTTTTTATATCTTAATATTCTTTCATGAATATTTTTTTTCCCTTCTATTTTCAATGGTTTGAATTACATCTCTACCTAATCTACTTTCTTCGAGCAACTTTTTTTTTTTTTCTATTTTCAATCACTTCTCAAGATGAAGTCATCACCCATCCTCTGTTGCATGAGCATGACTAAATTTAACAGATCTCGTAACAAACTTGATAAAATCTGTTCCAAAAATGACAGTTTTGGCGAAAGACACAAAAATCTAACCATTTCATGGAAAAAAAAAAACACAAAACAGAAGCCACAAAAAGTATTCTCACTTTAATTGCTTGAAGAAATTAAAGGTCGATTTGGTTATACTCCCGTTTCTTGTTTTTGTTCAAAAATAGATTTGCATGACCTCCAACGTCCATGGATTCAAAAATGATAAAAACAATATTTTTATAGTTAAAATACTATTTTGGTATCTGTACTTTCAACTTTTGTTTATTTTAGTCCCTATACTTTTAAAGTATTCATATTGGTCCATATACTTTTTTAAAAAAATATCATTTTAGTCCTTATTTGCAAAATTTTAACACAAATTCTACAACATGGAAATCGTTTAATGTAAAATCATGGTTACATTTCATGACATATATTGAGTGTAGTGTCGTGCTGAAATTGTGATAGAAAAAATGAAATTAGAAATAAAATTAAATGACCAAAATGATCACTTTTCATAATACAGAGACCAGAACAAACGTTTTGAAAGTATAGGGACTAAAGTAAACCAAACTTGAAAGTATAGGAACCAAAACGAACATTTTGAAAGTACAATAACCAAAGTTGAAATTACCAAGGACGAAAATAGTATTTTAACTTTTTTTTTATTTATGTTTAGGAACAAATTGGAAACAGAAATAGAAAAACAAGAAACTTGTTTTTGTTGTTTCTAAACTTTCTATACACTTTTGATAATGTTTCTAAAAAAATGAGAAACACAAAACATAAATAGTCGTCAAATGCTTAGGATTTCTTAATAAAATTAGAAACTAATAATAAGAAACGGAATCGTTATCAAATGGATCCTAAAAGAAGTCACTGTCCTTTTGTAGAAACTCTTGGTGAGGTTTATAATGGTAAGAACATTCCCTTCCTACCAAATTTATCCTTACCCGATCTTTCATATTACTTAAAAACTAACCTAAAACTACTCATCAAATCAAACTAAAATCCCATGATCTCACAAGCGATAACCACACCAGAAACTTTAATTAAATTGGAAGATATTTATCTCAACTTTTCTACAGTATCCTGACAGAGTTAGGGGCAACATTTTTTTTATCCAAAACAATTTCATTATTGATGTACGAAATTACAAAAAAAGGGGAAAAAAGATCTCATCCAATAGAGTTACAAAAAGCCTCTCGATTTACACCAAGAACCAATAAAACTATAGCATAAACAAAACAATCGAAGAGTAGCTCCTCTTTTAAGATCCTTTGGTTTCTTTCTTGTCAAGTCATCCAAAAGATGGACGAAACGAAATTGTTCCAAAGATGTTTCTTTTCTTTGCTGAATAGGTGCCCAAAAAGGGGAAATGAGGAGAGAATATGGATCGCTAGGGATAACCATGGAACGATAAAAGTTCAATCTAGATGTATTAGCATAGTGATAATGAAGGAAGAGGTGACTCTGGGTTTCTGCATGCCTCTTGGAAATGGCACACCACTTAGGTGAAAGGCTCATATATGCCATCCTATTTTTGAGCTCTTCATGGGTATTTATAGTTGAAAATCAAACATGTTTTAATTATCCTAGATACATAATATATATGCATGAACTAGTAGTAAATTAGGCATTCGTGTATTATGTTGTTTAAGGTAGATTAATTATGGGTTCATGTATGTATGGATTCATAGGATTGAAGTTAATAGTTGGATCTAGATCTTTCCATAGAGTCCTATAAATAGAATTGTCTCTAATGTGTTTCAAGTAAATGTGTTGAGAAGAAAACAAATAATATATATAGGATTGTCTTTGATGTGTTTCGAGCAAATGTGAGTTAAGAGAAAGTTGGTGAACTAAATTTGTATTTTGTGAGGAATTTTTAGTACTAGTGAAGCCATTTCTTATAAAAAAAAATTGTTGTTTTATTATCAATTTGTGAGGTGTTCGTCACACACTTCTAACATTTATGGCTTTGTGACTAAGCTCCCACAGAAAGAATTTACTTCTTTATGAGTAATGATTCTTCCATATAGCTTCATACAAACAACATGTTTCTACAATCCTTTGGCAGTAGCTAAGGAATGGTTTCCTGGTTTAACGTTCGAGGGCTGGTTCCATATTTAGCATCAATAACCTTTCTCCAAAGAGCCTTTTCTTCCCCGCAATATCTCCAAATCCATTTTGCAAGGAGAGCTTTGTTCTTAGCCTTAGGCCTTGTGAGCCCCAATCCACCATCTTTGATGAGGGAGAAGAGTTTTCTCCCATCTAACAAGGAGTAAGCCTGATTTGTCATGATCTCCTTTCCGCAGGAAGTTCCTGTAAATCCTCTATATTGCTTGGATCACCTTTGTTGGCATATTGAATAGAGGCAAATAGTAGATGGAGAGATTAGATAGTATGACTTGTAGAAGCGCAAGGCTCCCTCCCTTAAACAAATGTGAATTCTTCAATCTTCTCAACGACGGAAGGAGCACAAACGATAATTGTCATTTAAAGGGAGAGTATTTGGCCCAGAACCAATCTTACATCCAAATATGTGAGCAACGTCCTCAGCCTCCTCCCTTTTTTTTTCATGAAATTACAAAAGAAGCCCAAAAGAGGGATTACAAAAAACTTTTCCAACTATAAAGTAAAGATGTTAAGCTATAACTGTGGAAAAGGAGGAGCATTTATACCACGATATGACCAAAAAAACAATAGATTCAAAGAACCAATCAAAAGGAGACTCCTTTCTGGTGAAGATACGATGGTTCCTCTCGTTCCAAGTTCTCCAAAGAAAGGCTCGAACAAAATTCTTCCACAGGAGCTTTTTCTTCTCTTTAAATGGATGACCCAAAAGAGTTGTTTCCAAAAGCAGAGGGGGTCTTGTGGGAGGCAGTGATCCATCCAAATATTCTATCCATATTCAATCCTAGACTTTTGATTTATGATGGTTAACATTTAAACTGTAGCTTCTTCAAAAACTTTAACAATAGTGAAAAGGTTGATCAATGCTTGGTCGTCCACTTCGGAGAAAAGGATAGCATCATCGGCAAATTAAAGATGGTGGATGCTAATGGAGCCTTATTCAAATCAAAGCCTTTAATCATCTTCATGGAGGAAGTGCGAGACATCATTCGTAGGCAACCAACAACCGTGATGAATAGAAAGTGCGATGGTAGGTCACCTTGATGAAGCCTGAATCTTTCCCATAGGACAACTATTGATAATAATGGAGAAATTGGTTGAGGAGGTGCATCTTTGCCCAAATCCCTTAGCCTCTAAGATAGCTTCCAAAGAATCTCAATCAACTTTATCAAAAGCTTTATCAATGTCAATGTCAAGCTTTATGATATAAATACCTTTATTCCTTTTCCTTTTCCATTCATGAGTTCATTGATGAAAAGAGTGAAGACCAAGCTTGTCAGTTATTTCTACAGCACTCGTGGCATTTGGAAAATCTTGCAACCATATCAAGCTACACTCATAAACGGAAGCAAACACTAAATTGTACAGCTAAACAGAACGGTATGAATCTTATTGTCCAATATTAGTTTTAGGCAACATAAAATTGCATTAAACTTTATGCTGGTTATGTTGTAGTTCATTAATTAATTGTAACTTGCACTCTTTTTTACTATACAGTACGCATATGAGTTCCTTAGATTGTCCCACTTTCACTCCTATCCATTCATTGATTCTGTTCACTCACAGTCACAGCCTTGTCCTGGCTTTCTCTATGATTGTATCACAATTCATGTATAAATCATCCCTAATTTTCTCACTCCAAAACCATTGAGCCTCCAAAATACCAGTGGCTGTCATGCGTTTCTCATCCCTCCTTGGCATCAGAATGTCTTATGTTTGCAGGTCTCTTAATGGCTAAGTAGGTGAAGCCTTAGCTTTCACAAGTCCATCCACCACTGCAACTCCTACCACTGATTCCACTACTGCAGCCAATGCAGTAACCAACCACTGCCGTGACATATACAAATCCCAACCCTGCCCCATCTCTCATTTCTCAAATTGTCCTGAACATGCTTCACTTGAGAAACTCTGATCATTTGGAAGGTTAAAACTATTTTCCTCTCTTTTTTTTTGTATGAAAAACCAAACTTTCATAAAGAAACATGAAATAAAATAAAAGGGCATACGAAAAACCGGTCCCCACAAAAGGAGTCCTAAGAAACTCTTATCATTTGGAAGGTTCAAACTACATCAACCATATTCATATGAGTTGAGCTGTTATGACTTATGATTGTAAAACTCTATCCACTCTCCCTTGAGAGATAAAGCAACAAAAACTAAAAAGTAAAGCCAGGATATTAATGAATAATGATAAGAGTAAGAACAAAGTCCAAACAACAATAGACCATCAAGTTAGAGTGAAGTGTCAAAGGATAAATAGAAAATAAATATTACAGCATTAACTTGTAGAGTGGAAAGGTATAAACAGATACTAACATACCTCATTCAACATCCTTTGCAACTCATCTCTTGCCTCAACAACTCGGTCCCTATCATTGCTATCCACAACAAAAATATAGCACTGTGTAATCTGGAAATAGTGCCTCCAAAGTGGACGGATCTTTTCAGAAACCATAGTCAAACTTCAATAATCATAACAGCTCTGAGAAATTCGCACAAGAAATTAGCAAAGGCTTAAGATGGCACATAATAATTTAAAGTGGGGATTCATTTATGTTCATGCATAATTCTGAAAATACTGCATATCCAGGATTTTATTATCAAGAATGCAATCAAGTATCATGTTGTTGAGATATATATATATATATGAATTAAATTTACCCAACTCATCAACTTAAGTTTTTGGAGTTGAGTGATGGTTTATTCATCCTTAACATAGTATCAGAGCGGGAAGTCTTGTGTCTAAACCTCTGATTGTTGTTTCCTCCCCATTTATAATGATTTCTATTTCCTATGCCTAATTAAATTTATCCAACCCATCAATTTAAGCTTTTGGGTTGAGTGGTGGTTTATTCATCGTTAACACATATTATGCATAATAAATAGAATAATAACATTATGCATACTGTACTATATCTATTAAGTAGATGGACTGAGGGATCATACAAGACTCCTGTATTAAAACGTAAAGAAAATCACAAAAAAAAAAAAAAGCGCCAATCATTTCAAACTGATCCACGGTAATTTCCATTACGGCAGACATGAAATTCAAATTTTAGCTCAGCAACGAACAAAATATATCAAAACAACGAGGGAGATGAAAAAATTTGGCAATGTACTAGACAATGAATCTCCTATGTTTACACTTTAAGATTGATTAAGATCTGCCAGTGAGCTCCTACGATATTGAATTTGAAAAACTGGAGATTGAAGAGAAATGGAAGCAGAGCGGCTCACCTCTCGAATTCGGGGCCTTCGGGAGACAACTCTGAAGGGAAAAGGGGCAACAGGATCGTACCGATGGTTCCTTCTTCCTTTCTTATAATGGCTTCATAATTATTTATTTATTATTTGAATTTTCGATTTTTTTTTTATGAAATTTGAATTTTAGAGCAATATTTTCTTTATTTGGTATCTAAGTTCTTTAAGATTTTAATTATGTATTTTGGATATTTAACTTAAAAAAAAAGTTATACCTACTCTAATACTTATACCCTCATTATTTCTCTTTCTTTCAAACATCATCCTCCCCAATTCTCTACCGGTTCTTTGCCTCTCTTAGCCATTTTCGAGTCTAAACTCTTCATCTATCTTATATTTCAACACACCATCTTAATTCTAGATGCAAGGACATGTTTGTCCAAACTTTTTTTTCTCAAAGTTCTTTAGCTAACTAAATCTACGGACAATTGGTTGGTTCATATGATTCTTAAAAAACTACTAACGACCGACCAACTAAAATCGACGGCTCGTTTTTTAGTATCGGGTTTCAACTAAAACTAACGTGATCGATCGATGTGCATCTATATATTGTGGAAATTTAGTGTCATATAGTGACACACTCGTGCTACTCAATATTTGTCTTAGTTATTTCCATATTTAAATCAAAATATCTAGAAAAATTATAGTATACTATTGTATAGATGCTTTCTATATTCACACTATAAATGGTTCAGTCATGATTATGTAACTATTTAATATTGTTAGGCGATTTCCACGTCATTCTTAATTAATGATACTAGTGTGGCAAAAAAACAAATTGGAGTAGTACTCATACTACGGTAGTGCAGGAAAATTTCCCAAAAATACCCAACCTTAATTGTCCCTCAATGCTCACTCATGTCATGACACGCGTGCGTCATGTGGTGTTGGCTCACCTATGCATCATATTGCTCAAGGGAGATGTAGAGTCGAAGATTTTG
This sequence comes from Momordica charantia, assembly GCF_013281855.1. NCBI lineage: Eukaryota > Viridiplantae > Streptophyta > Magnoliopsida > Cucurbitales > Cucurbitaceae > Momordica > Momordica charantia. The sequence goes on along the minus strand of NW_028275166.1, from coordinate 11,405,951 downwards.
TACCTTCCTATAGGCATTTTTGGAGAGTGACAATAAATTACTCATATGACTCACGTACAATGTTACTTGAACTCGACTCTTTACATACTTTTTACTCATGTCATGTATCTGAACCAACATTTGTTCATCTAAAAGTAACAAGCCAACATTGACTTTTAAGATCGTGATAAGTGGCATATCTGAATGAAGGTAAAAATTCAAGTGAGATATTTGTTAAATCAAAGCAAAAATTTACCTAAATCTAGAGCCTAAGTTAAATACAAATCTTTAGATCTTTATTTTTAGATCTTTTTAAAACCAAGACAAATTATGGAGTGTAATTGTCTTGTTGTTATGTAAAATGCCCTTGGCCAAATTATGTTTTTATTCCATATATTTTAGTTTAGTTTCAATTTTATACCTCCTCCATATTTATTACCACTCTCTCCATTTGCGTGTTTTTTTTCCCCAGAAATGAGTTATTTGTGAGTATAAATATCTATAACAATATAGATCTAACCAATATTATTAGTTATATGTTAGATGTTTATCCTAACGTTTTTTAATATCATTCAATGAAAATAAATGTTTTAAAACTTAATATAAATTAGCGTTATAGTTCATCGGTAATTGACATCTACCATTTCTTTTAAAGTCGAATGTTCAAACTCTCATACTCACTTATTGTACTAAAAAAAATATGAATGTCACATAAATAAAAATGTCGTCTTATCAAATTTATTCGTGTCACACGCATTGATACTATTATCACTCACTGATAATAGATAATATTCTATTTATTGAATTAATATTCTAAACAAATGAAACTGAAAAATTGTGCTTGAACCAACAATGAAAACAAATTAGTTTATAGTCGAATTTGCATTAGTGCCCCTACTATTATCTTGATTTTCCATTTTTGTCTCATGCTTTTATGGAATTTGTAATTGAACCCCTAGATAGTAGATAATTTCTTATTGTTCCCCAAATCTTCATCAAATCACGTCATTGCACACCTTTAGTTTAGACGCGGCCCACGGCCTTCTCCTTCGCACAGCTCGCTTGGCCCAGCTCTGCTCCTCCACCGGTCTACCGTCGGCGGCGAATTCCGGCGGCCATGGCTTACACGGCTCGATTACACCTTTCACTGCATCATGCTCTTCTTCCTCCGGCATACCGTCGCTTGGCTCTTCCCGCCGTTTTCCGCCGGCTGAGCTGTTTTTCTTCTACTAGCCAGTTCTTCTCCCACTCGAGTAAGCTCAGACCACCGTCGACTCTTGTTTACGCGCAGGCCAAGCGAGGCTTCTCTGCCAAAGAAGACGATGCAGCTTTGTGTAAGCTCAAACCTCGAATTTTGTTTTTCAACTTGTAGTGCTATCTCTTTATGTTAGTTCTTCAATTTTTTTACATTCGCTTATATAAACTAGCTAATAAGGCTGTGATTATTTAGCTGCTGATCTTGAATTTGAGGCGCCGCTCAAAATTGTGGAATATCCGGACCCAATACTCAGAGCAAAGAATAAGCGTATTGATTCATTTGATGATAATCTGAAGAAGCTAGTGCACGAAATGTTTGATGTAATGTATAAGTAAGTTTACGAAGCCTGCTACATTTCCTCTGGTAACTGGGTATTTGTATTCATACCATTTCATGAAAGAAGGATAAAACTCGTTAGTTGGCATATTTAGTCTTTTTAACATTTTCTTAATATACTCTCTCACTTGTGACCTCGGAAATTAGCACGAGATGCAACAAGATGCTAATTAGGGAGCAAATAATAGGTTTGCATATAGAAACTCCTGGTCCGATGGCCAAACTTGCTTGTAAACCTAAAAGCAGCTAATAGGTTAGGACATATTAAATAATAGTCGAGTGCGCATAAGTTGACTCAGACACTCATGGATATCAAAATATTTTTAATATATTCTTAACATATACAGAATTTGTAGAGGGTCAAGGCTCTCGATAAGTTTCATGTTTCTCTTTGGGTGTCTGTTTCTAAGGACTGTTGTAATTATCCTGTGGATCTTATTCTTTTAGATGGTAAGTATTTTCTATTTATTAGGTCTTTAGCCATTGTTTTTTACTCCCTTCTCTGGACTGTGGTATTTGTAAGCCTCTCTTGTATTTTGATGACCTGGAATTGAAGCAATTTAGCTTTACTTCTCTATAGCTGGGGCACCTGCAAATGCCTCAAAGTTTGAACCGAGAGACATCAATATTTTTGGTATTAAGCTCATCTAGAGGTTCGAATATGGGACCTCTTGGCCTTTGCCAAGGAGGCAAGCACCTCTTGTATTATTTCATTTCCCCAATGAAAACCCTTCTTTTAAAAATTTATTTAGAGAATATACTTTTAACATATAAGTTCATTCTGTTCTTAGTCGGGTGATATCATTGATATGTGAAAGATTAAGTTCTTGTTACTATGCATGAATGATGAATTCTGAGTTAGGGCCATTATTACCTTCTGCTATTTACAGGAAAGTGAACAATACTTGTTGGCTTCATTGTCCACAGAACTGATGGTATTGGGCTCTCAGCACCTCAAGTGGGAGTTAATGTGCAACTGATGGTATTTAATCCAGTCGGTGAACGAGGTGAAGGGGAGGAAATTGTTCTAGTAAACCCAAGAGTTTTCAGATATTCCAAGAAAACTGTACTCTTCAATGAAGGTTGTTTGTCATTCCCGAGGATATATGCTGATGTAGAGGTACTGTTGAATAAGGGTTCTTTTCTCTCACTGCCTACTTTCAAGTTTAAGTATGGTGTTGAGTAGCTTTTTCCTGAACTTGATATTATGTTTTTCTCAACTAATTGAAATTTCAATTGGCCAAGCATCGAGTGTAATTTTCATTCAAAGTTTGCAAATATAGATATGCTCTAAATTACAGCATATTCACCTTTTAAATGTACATGGAAACTTTGCTTCCTGTGCCTCAGAAATTCCAGGGTGATACTATTATTTAATATTTGGTCAGGCAATTAGTTGTTCTTTTAATGCTTTGTCTGAACTGAAACATTAAAGCAGTTTCTATAGTTGTTAAATGATGTTGTTCACACACTACAAGTTTGTACGGAACATTTCACTTTAGAGGACCATACCTTCCCTGCTGCTGAACTCTGTTTCTTCTTCTTTGAGCTGTGATTGTGATGAGATGAGTTCATTTTTTTGGTAATTTCAGAGACCAGAATCAGTTAAGATCGATGCACGAGACATCAGCGGTACAAGGTTCATGGTCAACTTGTCAGGGCTCCCTGCAAGAGTTTTCCAGCATGAATTTGACCATTTGCAGGTCTTTTAATTAGTTTGAATTAAATTATTTTATGCAACATTTCCTTTTAACATTCTTTAATTTAACCGTGCCACACTTTCTTACTCACAATCTCTGTTTTCAGCAACATTGCTCAATGGCATTCTACAAATGCATGATTAAATTGGTCTCTGTATTCTATGTTTTAATCACCACCAAGCATTTCTGTTGGCTCACATTTTTCCTAAGAGTGCTATTGAATTTGCAGGGAATTTTGTTCTTTGACAGAATGACGGATGAAGTACTCGATACCATTCGTGCTCAGCTGCAGGTGAGTGATATCCCCTGCACATTGTTTCATCTTCTTTACCATAGGGAGTGGCATGTTAGTCTTTTTAATATCGGTCTGGAAAGAAAATTAAAATTGATGAGTTTGAACGGCGAGGTGAGAATGAAGCACCAAAACCTCCAGATTGTGGATAGGGTCCAAATTGCTTATGAATTGGCGAAATAAGATCTTTATTGATGACAAAAAGTATTTACTATGGTATACTTCCCCTTATCAAAAAGAAATATGTTATGTAGCATCATAGCATGTACCGATATACTGAGCTTTATTTTGTTCCTATTTTTGCTGTGAAGGTGCCCCAGGGATAAAAGCTTAAGATATTTGGAGATACCTCCAAAGTCCTAGTCTCAAACTTCCAAATTGGGAACTTTTTTGTTTTTAAAAATTTAGCTTATAAACACTGGAAACACTACTTTCACCCCGTGTTTCTATGTTTCGTTGTCTACTTTTTAATAACATTTTCAAAATCTAAACCAAAATTTGAAAACTAATGCTCCGTTTGATAACCATTTGGTTACGCTTGTTTGCTCAAATTCTTGATGAAAACTATTTTTTTTAGTTTTCAAATTTTAGCTTAGATTTTAAAATTATTTATAAAAAGTAAATGTAAAACAAAGAAATATACAAGTGAAAGTAGTGTTATTGTTTACTAGCTTGATTTTCAAAAATAGAAAACAAAACATAAAATAGTTATTAAATGGAGCCTAACAAAGTAGTTCTTAAAAACTTATTATTATTATTATTTTTATTTTAGTTTGGCTTGGAACTAAAATGTGCAGTGTGAGAATGTTGAAAAACATACCAAAGAAATTGAGAAAGAGTAGGCATAATTTTAAGAAATAAAAAACTAAAACGAAAATAATGGGGGCATAACTTAAAACCTTTGTTCTCCAGCTTGGGTGGTTGAATTGAAGTTTCCCCAAAAAATAGTGAGGTGGTCCACGAGTATCATACAAGGAGTAGGGCATCGACAACTCCGTTATTTTAGAAACTCAAAAGAAAAGATATGTTCCTAGTTTCTGAAGTTGGCTAATTTGAAGTTGCATTAAATTAGCCTTGTTCGAGACCTATGGGTTATTTTTCCTTCTCCATGAACTTTTAGATTTCATTGAAGACCTTTCTTGCATGAATAGGGGATTTTTTCATCGTTCTTTTTGGTGTTCAGTAGTTGGCTTTTGTCTTCAGCATCTTCTTATTTGGACAGTAGATCAGATTTTGGTCCTGCATTCGATTATAGCTGCTAATGGCTTTTCTTTTATTGTGGTTTTGATTTCGAGTTCTCCATGGGGTGTCTTGCTCATCAGTGATGTATTTTGGCTCATACTGTTTGTGGGGACTTTTGCTATCTTTTTTCTCTCTTTTTTTTCTCCTTTCGGAACTCTTTTCCCCCCCCTTTTTGTGTGTGATTCCACCAGTACAATAACGCTGGTCTTTATAAATCACTCCATTTACCATTCTAATAGGAATGCATTTGGAGTAATTTGGGAAATCAATAGAATAGTAAGGTATGGTAGTATTTAGTTAAGAAATTGGGGAGAAGGTATAAAGATAGACAATTGTTTTGTGTGGTTTAGATTTGAGTGGCCTCATTGGTAAGGGCTTGAGGTCTTTTGATTATATCGGCTTGGAGGTCTGAAGTTTGAACGAATGAGTTTAATACAAAAAAAAACTCTTAATATATCTTGGATCCAGACTTTGGGGTAGGCGTAAGTGCCCCTGGTCTAGAGAGGCAAAGCTCCAACTCTCTGGTTATTCAAACAGAAGAGAAAAATAAAATAAAATAAATAAAGTGATCTCAAGAGAGGGAGAGTCCAAGTACCTCAAATTACTTCGAGATTATTGTAGTCTAATCCTTTTATCTTTAAATCTATTCCAACTATTTGGTTTCTATCAAATTCTTGGAAACAACCTTGAATGTAGAAGTTGAAAGTTGTAGAATCAGTCCTAAGCACGTCGTCTAAGTTACCTCCGATTTTTAAGGAGCGAGCAACGTGTCTATCTTGCATTACGAGTCTCTGACACTTCGCCATTGAAAAGAGTGAGCCAAAGTTTCTGTTAATTATTACTTTGTGATGCAGGCCCTGGAAAAGAAGTATGAGGAGAGAACTGGATTACCAAGTCCTGAAAGAATAGAGAACTTCAGAACAAAGAAGAAAGTTGCTGCTGGTTATGGTTTTGGAAAGTCATGATCACACAGGTTTCATTTCATTACACATTTTGAATATGAATGCTACTTTACTAACATTGATCAACTGTATGATAAAAGGAAAATTTGAATTTGATAGTTTGATGAACTTGGTAGGCTGGATTTTTGTTGTAAGAGATATTTAGTCGGTTTTAAGGGGGAAAAAAAAAACTACCGCCGTCTGTGGGGATCGAACCCACAGTCACGTGGTTAAAAGCCACGCGCTCTACCACTGAACTAAGACGGCTTTGTTTTTTAAAAACTAATCAAAAGATAGAAAGCATAATTAATTTTTTTTAGGGCGTATTGAAAACTTTTAGGAGTAAAGGAGTATAATTGAAACTAAGGTTGAAATATGAGGATTAAAAATGTAATATAACTTATTGTTTTTAATGCATTGAGTCATGTGACGCAATGATACCACATAAGTGATCCGTTTTTGTTTCATCTTATATTCCTTCTATCCCGTTGCAGTCTAAACTAAATTTTTTTTTTTTGCTTTTTGATAATGATGAAAACGTTGAAGTCTCAATTTTATGAAAATATCGAAGTTTCATCCTATAAAATATGGAAGTTTCAATTTTATTGAAATGTTGATGAAAAAATCAATAAAATATCGATTACAAAATTATTTAAATTAATAAATAAACATCTTGTGATTATAAAATTATTTAAATTAACAAATAAGCATCTTGCATGTGTTTGTTAATGACATTGTGTTGATATTTTCTAATACTTCATTGTTTTTCTTACGATAAAATGCAAATATCGATTTATCCTTTATGTTGATGTCGACGTATGAAAATGTCAACTTATTAATTTAAATTTAATACCCTACTTCTACTAATATATTGTTTGATATATTGTTTGGCTTTGCATGAATTAGAAGTCGATTAGCTGGCATTGGATTTATATAATTTAGATTTGTGAAATGGGACTACATTTAGCACGTGGGTTCATTTAATCTGAATCGATTTCAATCAATATCAGCAAATTAATATCCATTAGTTTGGATTCATAGATTATAAAATCATTGGTTGATTTAATTTGAAAAGAAAAATCAATTTCAACACTCTAGTAGCTTTATTTCTAGTTTTAGCGCATTTATTACGTAAATAAATAGCACTAAAAAATTTGCAATTGAAATTCTTGGATTCAAGAGTAGGGCTCCTCACGTATTAGTATACAACTTAGATTATTAGTTGTCATTCGATATACTAATTTAGCTTATTAATTATCATTCCGAGTCTTGTCCCTCTAAGTCTTCTCCGTGTTAATATAGCAACCTAATTTATTAATTATACCAACCTAACTTATTAGTTTACTCTAAAATTTTCAATAGTTATTAACTAACTAATGAATTGACATTTTAAAAATGGATACTTCTCCACAAGTATAAAAAATAACCTTAAGATGGGAATGTAAAATACCCCAACATCTCCACAAGCCAAATATTTAACACTTTAATAAACAAATATGATTTTTTTTTTTTCCTTTTTTCCGAACCTTTACCTTTACCTTTTCCACTAAAATACGATGGAATAGGTATATGAGAATTCAAAACAAGAACAACGTCATCTCAAAATAAACTATCGAGATTTCTCAAACTATTAGCTTGAATCTAATTCAAATATGGTGAAAGTATGAAAATTTTCCATACTACTCCCTCCCTACTCATTATTTGCCACAATATCAGATCTTAAGAATGCAGTAGAATCCATAAAATAATACAATATATCAAATTGTGAAGGGAAGAAGAAAGTAATACCATAGCCATAGAAAATGTCCCAAAAATACTGAACTTGGTATTAAATGAAAAGAATGCACTTTTAAAAGCTAAGAATAGCTTAAAGCATCGGGAGTACATGTATAAGTATAGCCCAAACCTTTTCCCCTAAATTGATAGCAATAAAATAATCGCTGAAACAAAACAAAACTATCCTTTCCAGAATGGTGAGAACTCTGAACATAGTCCTGAACACCCAAATCATTTACCGCCTCAAGCCTGAACAGAAACAGATACGCAATGGTCCCGGTTAACCATTTTATTTTCGATTTTCTATTTTCAAAAATTAAACTTGTAAACACTATTTTGTTTTTAAATTTTGACCAAGAGTTTAAAATATTGTGATCAAACAAGTATAGTTTTCAAAAGCTACAAATGAAATGGTTATCTATTATTAAAAAAAAAAACAAAATCTTCATTTGTCTTGGGCTTTTAAGTAAAAAAAGCCATTCCAATCCTTATGGTTAATTTTTTATGGATTGTTTAATAGAGTAACATATGTTTTGAAAGCCGGGTTTCGAAATAGTGATCACATGAAAAATTTAGGCAAGGACTAAAATGGCTTTCATGCAAATTATATTAGAAAGTTTAGAAAGTTTAGAAACTAAAATAGAATAACTTTTCGAGGCACAGAAATTCAGAACTCAGTAGTAAAAAAAGAACCATGTAGACAAGTGTTTGGAGCCATATGTCAGACTTCAGCTGTCGTATTTCGAAATTGGATTTTAAGGTTTCTATTGGTCTAAATTTTCAAAACTAAAACAGAAAATTTGAAAGTTGAGGGAATAAAATAAAATAGGCAAAGCACAGAAGTTCAGAACTCTGTAGTAAAAACGAATGCATTTTGAATTACTGTCGGAATCAAACTTAAGGTGCATTTACCTTGCTAACAATGTTGTTGGAAAGCCAGTCTAAGCCTTCGTACAGGCCCTCTCCAGATGTCGCACAAGTGCTCTGTATGTACCTGCAATGGAACACCGTTTAAAATGAGTTGCTTTATATCGCTCATCATCTCACCATCCAACTTCAAATAAACTTGAATATTCTATGTCAGTTTTCTGATAGGCCCCACTTAAGAAGGTTTATGGTAGGAAGAGGAGTGGAGGGAGCCGAACGGCCTAAATTGTGATTGTGCAATGTAGCTGAGGACCCGAATTAGTTGCTGGGAGGGATATTTTTGGTAATGGGTAGGGTGTATTAATAGACTGTTATGGAGAGGTGTCCTTTTGGCTACAGATAGCTCTCGAATTCTCCCTTGGCTCTTGAATATCAAATAAAGAACGTGATTTCTATCATTTTCTTCGGTATCCTCACGGATTTGGAGCAACACTGAGAAATTCACTCTTCCAGCTTTGGGAGTTCAATAAAAAGTCAAGTAATTGACTTGGGAAAAATAATAACTAGACCATGATACAACAATTGCTTTAATGCTATAGTATAAGAGCAACAAGAAAACAACTGTTATCCAGATCAAATCAATGAAGGCATCTTGTGAAGAGTGAAAGCAACTTAATTACCAGTGGCGCTGGCGAAGAGAGTGAAGACCAAGCTTGTCGGTTATTTCTGCAGCATTCATGGCATTAGGAAGATCTTGCTTGTTAGCAAATACAAGCAAAACGGCATCTCTAAGCTCATCCTGCAACCAGAATTAGCATTTTAATTGATACCACAGAATGTCACCTGAACAAAATGCTTAGCAATACATCTAAAGAGAACTATATCAGTCTTACTGTCCAATGGCAGCAAACTGGTAAAAAACAGGTGGTGACAAATAGGTAGCATTTCTGCACATTGACATAAATGCAGATGGAAGGAAACCGAAACCCAACAAAAAATTAGATAACCAGATTTAGCTAAAACCTTCTTTCTTAGTAACAACTGAACTAACCATCTTGTAACAAACTCTATCAAAATCCAGGTTCCTAGACACAATAAAATAGTTGCCAAAAATTGTTTTTCACGAAACTAAATCCTATAACTGAAATTATGACAAATAGCAAAATTTAATAAAGATTAAGAAGTAAAGTAACAAAATTAAAAAGAGTCTGAGCCATGATTCAGAAAAATATGGATAGTAGGAAAAAGGCAAGCAATCCACCAATACACAGCGATAGTCCATCAAGTAGGGCAATTTGTCAATTATGTATAGAAAATAAAATATAACAGCATTAGGATGCAGAGAGGAAAGTTAATACAGGTACGAAGATACCTCATTCAACATCCTGTGCAACTCATCTCTTGCCTCAACAACTCGGTCCCTATCATTGCTATCCACAACAAAAATAAGGCCCTGTGTATTCTGGAAATAATGCCTCCAAAGTGGACGGATCTTTAACAAAAAACCACATCAGTCAAATTTCAATTAAACAATATATTGCAGAACAATTTCTTTGGACTTTTTTTTCTCAAAGAATGTAAACGAACATATATAGCATAAGCAAACACCTAAAATGCCCCAGCAAGAATTTGGTTATTTTCATGCATAATCCTCATTCTAGAAAATGTTGCAAATCTAGGTCTGTTATTCTTGATAATGCAAATATATATTATATAATTAAATTAAGAGTAAGAACAACATGCATTCAATATGTCAAATTAGTACATGTATATGATTATTGCTAATTACAAATTCTTATGATTTTTACATCGTTTCCTAGGTCAACCATAGCAAATGAAATGAATGCATTAACCCTTAAATATTGAAAATTTGCATTTGCTGCTTTTAATTATCATTATAACAAGAAACTGCCAAGTAGCAACCGAATGAAGCATCAACCACTTTCTGTGCATATCAGGAAAAAAAGGTGATATTCTATATTGATGATAAATTCAGAATAAACGAACTGGTTATCTCTTAATCTTAAGCATAGTGAAAATCAGGGAGGGAAGGAGGGAGGGAGGGAGGGAGGCATACCTTGTCCTGACCACCAACATCCCAAACGGTAAAGCTGATGTTCTTGTATTCTACAGTCTCCACATTAAATCCTGCAGAAAAGAATCGACTATTAAAACTATGACTTCCCTTAGACGGATTTAGACAAAATTGTACGTAATGGCAGCTGTGAGACATTATACAACAATTGCAATGCTTTGAAAGGACAAAGCATTGCCTGGGAATCCATATATGCTTGGGAACCCAAATGTAAGAAACCAAAAGTAAGATGCCATGATCCAAAACAACTATATTCACCCAGAGCGACCTTCATCTCATTTATTATTGTTCATTTGCAGAATGCTTGACTCTTGTAAAAGTAAAAACCATAAGTACACACAACAAGCTTGAAATTGCACACCAGTAATCGACCCTAAGACATTTGATGATCACGAATGTTAATGGTATAGGACCCATGATATCAAGGATGGCCCTAGTTTTGAACCTGCAGCCTCCAGGTTATCCGAAGGACCAAAAGGATTGAGGTTCTTTGACTCGAAAAAATAACATTTCACTTGGCCACAGAACTACATCAGAGTAATGCAATACTCAATCTCTCTTTTCAAATTGAAACAGGCTCTGAAATATGGTGATATGTGTTAATTGCCCTACTTGATGTTGGGTGTATCTTTGCCTTACTTTTTCCAGTTCTTTCTCGTAAGATTAGATGTAGATGGTTAGTTGATTATAAAGCTCTTTGTGCTAATTCTGTCACAAGAAAGCGAGAAAACATTCGATTTCTGAAATCATGTCCAGTGTTGGTAGTTTAGTAATTGAAGATGAGATAACAATTAAAACCCTCTGTGCAATACAAAACCTGCAGGTTGGAAAAGCCACATCTCTCACCCTTCCCACTTTTAGTTTTAGGAGCACATAAATCACCAAACAGATGATTTTACAGCTAAGTTCTTGAATCCAAAAAGTTGCCACTATAGCTTATTTTGTAGATAGAGACTCACCGATAGTCGGGATGGTGGTCACGATTTCTCCGAGCTTTAGCTTATACAAGATCGTGGTTTTACCAGCAGCATCAAGACCCACCATCAAAATGCGCATCTCCTTCTTAGAAAAAAGTCTGCCGAAAAGCTTCGTAAAGGTCAACCCCATTTCTGCTACCCTCAATCCGGGCAACAATCACAGCACTGGCGAGCAAGACCACTTAAAATTAGAAATCAAACATTTCGAATTGTTTGGATATGGACCAAACAGATCTCCAACAACGAACACCTAATGATTTATCACGAATAGAAGCCAAAAGCAGAACCACAATTAACCACAAAATAAATTAAAATTACCACAATACTTCGTCCCTCCTGATCCCCTAATATTATTTAAACCACGCAACGAGAATTTCAAACTGATCCAGGGAATTGATTCGGCAACCAAAAAAGCATATCCAGAAAACGAGAAAGATGAAAGTGCCAACAAAAAGAATCTACGACAACGAACAATTATTCCAATAATATCATGGAAACAAACAATTAGCAATCTAGCAGGAAACAGATAAAATGAATCCGTAAATCTCTACAGCTTATAATCAACAACAGATCTTCCAGAGAAAAAGATAGAGAGATTGAAATTGTTTACCTCTCGAATTGGTGAGAAATCTGAAGGGAAAGAGGGATACGAGAGCGTTCCGGTTCCGAGGTTCCTCTTCCTTTTTCTAATGGCTTCATTCATATTTGTTTTATTTTTTTATTTTTATTGATTTTTGTTTGTGGAGCGAAAATGTGTTCAAACGTGGAGGGAAGGGAACATGGAACGGTGGCATGACGAAAACGGTGCCGTTTCAGGCCTTACAAGTGCCCAATTCAATTTGAGTTGCCACAATTGCCCTTTTGTTCTCTGGCTTTTTTTTACTTTTGTTTTTGTTTTTGCTTTTTTTTTTCTAATAATTGTTTTTGTCGAGTCCTGATAACAATTTAGTATCTGTAACTTAAAATTGTAACAATTTAATCTCTATAATTTTAAATCGTAACAATTTAATCCATATCGTGAAAAATCTTGTCAAAATTAAGTGAGAGTTGTTTTTTTAACAAAAAATAAGTGTCGGTTATTATTATATAATAATTTAATATTTGTAAATCTATATGTAAAAAATCTTATCAAATACTTACTATATAAAAAATAATTTTAATTAATTGTCACGATTAGAACATCTAATTAACATTAGTATGTGATTTAATTTTATATTTTTTATATATTGTTTAGATAAAAATTAATAAAATAATTTCTTAATGGTTAAAAGTAGTACTATAATGATAAATCTAAAATACTCGAGTATGTTATCTTCGATTGAGTTTTCTCTCCTCCTTGAGAAGACTAAGTTTTTTCAAAGGAATTAGAGAAAAAAAGTGGGTGGCCAACTTCCCTCCTCTCCTTCTCCTTCTATGCGAATGTTGTGCATTTTCTCAGTCCTTCGACTATGTTTCTCTATGTTTTATTCCAATTATTTTTTTATTTTATTCAAAGAGTAAGTAACATAGACTTCTCTTGTTGTTGTGGAAAAGATTTTTAGGAAAAATCCTCCTTTCCTCCTAGTTTCTATAATGGCTAATAGTGGTTGGGTGTCGGGGATCTCCCCGTTGGATGCCTATAGTGTTGTTGCGACTGAAAAAATCAAATGCAACATTGTTATGTATGATTCACCAACTGAAGCTTAGCTCAACGGGTTAAGGTACATACGTACGACTAGAAAGTTTCGAGTTTGAATCTCACACCCCCACTTGTTGTACTCAAAGAAAAAAAAAACATTGTTATGTATGGTTCGATCAATCTGTCATTTAGGATAGTTGTTTTCTTGTGTGGATTTTGATTATTGTACGTGGTCACCACTCTTCTGATGTAACCTTAATGATTCTATTTAGTTTTTATATAGTATTTCTTTGATTAAAAAAAAAACTTATTTGTTAAAGCAAACCCAACAGTACATGGCAACTGGCAACTGAGGATTTAATATTTCTTACAAAGTTAATATTGAAGCTCTTGTAAAATTATGGAGCAAAATGAGGCACCACGAGTCACGAACAACGAGGAAATATGAGATTTAAACAAAATACGAAATTGGAAATGGAAATTGAAAATGAAAACATAAATTTAAAAAACAATTTCTCTCCAATTTCTCTTGGAAATTCAACAAAGTTTTCCACCAAAATCGACTACAATTTTCACTACCATTATCCATGAATTGCCACTATTTATAGGCAATTTATACAACCATGAGGTGTTACATTTGGACATTAATAATAGGTAGAAAATAGACACATGAGATATTGAGAATTAAGCACATGGATACGAGTCAACTTGACACTTGGAGACACTAAGCAAATGAAAGAAATTGACACATGGGGTTAGGGTTATTTAGACATCTGAGTTATTTAGACATCCCATATTTTGACACCTAGGTTGGACATATAATTTGGATAATGTTTATAATACTTCCCCTTAGATGCTCATTGTTTATATGAAATATGTCTCGTACCTAACAAACCCAAAAGAATACAATAAATTATGCTCCCCTCATAGAAACATCACTTGAGATCTCTGAGCCGTCTTATTCCAATGTCGCATACCAATCTTTCAAATGTTGTAGTAGGGAATGCCTTTGTTAATAAATCTGCCAGGTTATCCTTCAAACAAATTTGTTGAATATTAATGTTGTCATTTTCTTCAAGATCATGGGTGTAGAATAGCTTAGGTTATATATGTTTTGTTCTATCCCCTTTAATATATCATCTTTTGATTTGGGCTATACATGCTGTGTTATCTTCGTATAATATCATTGAAGGATTATTAAGAGACAAGCCACATGTTCCGTGAATGTGTTGAGTCATTGATCTTAGTCATACACATTCTCGACTAGCTTCATGAATTGCAAGAATTTCAGCACGATTTGAGGAGGTAGCTGTTATGGTCTGTTTCAGCTAATCGCCATGATACAACAATTCCTCCACATGTGAATAAATAACATGTTTTAGTTCTAGCTTTGTATGGATCAAATAAATATCTAGCATCTGTATAACCAACTAGATCAAAATTTGATTTGTTTGAATAAAACAAGTCCATATCAGTCGTTCCTCGAAGATAGCATAATATACGCTTAACTCCATTCTAACGTCTTTTTGTTGGAGAAGAACTATATCTCACTAATAAATTAATTGAAAATGCTATATTTGGTCTTGTATTATTAGCAAGATACATAAGTGCACCAATTGAACTACGATATGATACTTCAGAACCAAGAATTTATTCATTATCTTACTGAGGTCGAAATATTCCTTTCTTCACATCAAGGGAACAAACTTCCATTGGAATGTTCAATGGATGTGTTTTGTCCATATAAAATCTTTTTAAAACTTTTTCTTTATAAGTTGATTGATACACAAATATCTCATCTGCTAAATGTTCAATCTACAAGCCAAGACAAAATTTTGATTTTCCGAGATCCTTCATTTCAAATTCTTTTTTAAGATACTTTATTGCCTTTGAAAGCTTTTCAGGAGTTCCAATTATATTCAAGTCATCAACATATACAATTATAATAACAAATCGTGACTGTGATTTTTTTTTTTTTATAAAAACACACGGAAAAGTTGGATTATTTTGATATCTTTCCTTCAACAAATATCCATTCAAGCGATTATTGTAACACAGTCACCCTGATTGTTTTAATCCATATAATGATCTCTATAACTTTATTGAATACAGTTCTAGAGAACTTTGATTATATGTTTCAGGTACTTTAAATCCTTCAAGGATTTTCATATATATATATCATTATCAAGAGATCCATATAAATATGTTGTGACTACATTCATAAGATGCATGTCAAGACTTTCAAACACAGTCAGGCCAATTTAAAATCTTAGTGTAATCGCATCCATCACTGGAGAATGTGTATCTTCATAATCAATACCAGGTCTTTGTGAAAAACCTTGTGCAACAAGTCTTGCCTTATATCTTGTGACCTCATTGTTTTCATTTCTTTTTCTTACAAATACCCATTTGTATCCCACAGGCTTAACGCCTTCTGGTATTCAGATTACTGGTCCAAAGACTTGACGTTTTGAAAGTGAGTTTAATTCTGCTTAGATTGTTTAGTTCCACTTAAGCCAATCCTTTCTTTGTTGACATTCTTTGATAGATTTTGGTTCAGAATCTTCACTTTCTGATATAATGTCAAGAGCTACATTATAAGCAAAAATGTTGTCAATAACTACATGAGTTCGGTTCCATCTTTTCCCTGTCATGACGTAATTTATTGAAATTTCATTATTATCTTCAGGTATTTGACATTCCTTGGTATTTTCATGAGTATTCATGTTTAGGTTTTCTTATGGAAATATCCATATTCTCAATCGAACCATTTTGATTATTGACTATTTTTCTTTTTCGAGGATTTTTATCTTTAGAACTCATTGGTCTCCCACGCTTCTAGCGTGTCACAGACTTATTAATTACAACTTGTTGTATTGAGATATCAATTTTTCATGGATCATTTGCAGCCGGAATATATGATTTAGTCACTTTCTTAGCTTCTATAAATGCATATGGTAATTGATTTGCTATATTTTGAAAATGGATTATCTTCTGAACTTCAAGTTCACTTTGATCATTACGGGGATCTAAATGAGACAATAAGGATGCATTCCATGTAATTTCTTTTTCCAACTTCTTAATTCCTCCCCCTAATGTTGGAAAATTTGTCTCATTAAAATGACAATCAGCAAATCGAGCAGTTAATTAAATACATCACTTGTCAAGGGCTCAAGATATTTAATGATTGATGGAGAATCAAAACCAACATATATTCTTAATCGCCTTTGAGATCCCATCTTAGTACGTTGTGGTGGAGCAATGAGAACGTATACTGCACATCCAAAAATTTTTAGATGGGAAATATTCGACTCTTGACCATAAGCTAATTGTAATGGAGAATATTTATGATAGGTTGTTGGCCTAATACGTGCAAGTGATGCTGCATGCAAAATAGCATGTCCCAATACAAATGTAGGAAGCTTAGCTCTCATAAGCATTGGTCTAGCAATTAACTGCAATCGTTTTATAAATGATTCGGCTAAACCATTTTATGTATGAACATGAGGTACAAGATGTTCAACATTTATCCCAATTGCCATACAATAATTATTAAATGATTGAGATGTAAATTCACCAGCATTATCAAGAGGAATGCTTTTAATTGTATAATCAGGAAATTGTGCTCGTAACTTAATTATCCGAGCAAGTAATCTTGCAAATACAAAGTTTCGACTTGATAATAAGCATACATGTGACCATCTACTTGATGCATCTATTAACACCATAAAATATCTAAAGGGTCCGCTTGATGGATTAATAGGTCCACATATATCACCATGAATTCATTTTAAAAATGTAGGTGATCCTGTCCCCACTTTAGTTGGTGATGGTCTAATGATTAATTTACCTTGAGAGCAAGCATCACATACAATTAATTTGATTGAAGAATCTTCTGGTTTTTCAGTAGATGTCCATGTGAATTCTTCTCATCATTATCGACCCTGGATTACCCAATCAGTCATGTCAAATAATAAATTATATCTGGATTCATGAACTTCAGGTTCATTGTTGCATATGTTTCAATTACTCGTATATGAATATAATATAATTCAGAAGATAAAGCAGGTAGCTTTTCCAGTATATGTTTGCCATGTGAGACAATAGATATAATATAGAGATACTCTATATTATTCTTGTTATCAGTCTCAATATGATAACCATTGCAAAGTATATCTTTAAAACTCAATAGATTTTTCTTTGATTGAGTTGAGAATAATGCATTGTCAATTGTAAACTTTGTTCCTCTAGGCAAAATAATATCAGCTTATCCAAAACCTTCAATTAAGTTTGCAGAACCTGATATTGTATTGACTTTTGCTTCCAGCTAGGGGTGTACAATGGAATCGAAGAAACTGACAAAACCGAACCAAATTTTTGGTTGGTGGTTTGGCGGTTCGGTTCGATTCAGCAGAAAAGCAGAACCGAAATTATCGGTTCGATTTCGGTTTTCAAAAGCAAAATCGCCATGTTAAATGTTAATATCAATAACATTAAAAAAATAAATAATACAAAGTACAAACCTCAGCTGCACAGCAGTCTGCAGCGGCAGGTTCTGTGGGCTGGCACTTGGCAGTGGCAGTAGTGCACATTGCCCAATAATAGCCAACCCACCTAGCTATTATTATATTTTTTTTTTAGTTTTTCAATTATTTTCACCATTTAAGTTTAAACAAAATTTCAAATTCAAACCACACGAACCCATAAATCCAGAAGCACAGGTCCACAGTAGCAGACCTAGGGCCCAAATCGCAGGAACCGAACCAAACCGTCTGCTGTGTATTTCTGTTCGATTCGGTTTTGAATTTTTTTTTAAAAAGATCGGTTTCAGTTTCGGTTCGACCTCCAAACCAAACCGTGAACACCCCTACTTCCAGCATCGTCAATTTGAAAAAAAAATATTTTCTGTTTTTTAGTATTGTATGCGTAGTTGCACTATCTGCCAAACATAGATCTTCATTGATCATTTTCGAGTCATCCAATATATGAAAACTGTTCATGCTTCTCTAGTAAACAAAATAATTACAATAAGAAGAAGAGAAGAAAAAAAAAAACTTAAAATACAAAAAGTCAAACTTAGTTAACATAAACATGAAAGATAGATGAAAGAAAAAAAACATGAATTCTGAATGCTTTCAAAATCAAATGAAACACTTGTTATTCTATCCGTGCCAATTTGTTCTCCAAGAGTTTTAAGAAAATCTGCTACATCCAAATTTGTTATGTTGGCATGATCAAATATATCACCATCTTGATATGCAAGATTTGCCTCCACATTTTTTCCCTTTTCTTTTAGGGAAGCCTGATAGAGATCCACCAAGTGTTTCGATGTACGACAAATACATGCCCAATGACCAATCATTCTGCATCGAAAATATTTGTGTTGAACATTTCTATAACCTTGATATAGTGGAGCTTTTCATTTATGATCATTATTTCGTGTGATTCTTTTGAAATTTGGATGATTATAACGACCACCACGAAAAGAATGATTATTTCTTCCTCTACCGTGGTCATGTCCACGACCACGGCCTCGACCACCACCACAATTATTAAAATATCTTTGTTGTCTTGATTTGATAGGAAGATAATGCATCCACCTAACGAGAAAGCGCGATTGGGAGAGAGCAGGGGTGTTTGATAGGAAAATTTTTGGGAAAAATGACCATTGGTGAAGTAGATTTAAACATTGTTACCATTTATGAAGAGTATGGGTGTAAAGAACCGAACCGACCCGAGAAACCGAACCGAACTGAATAAGGTCGGGTCAGGTCGGTTTTGGTGATTTTCACTGTCGGTTCGGTTCGGTTTAATCAAATAAAACTGAAATTTTTTGTTTTAACTCCTACACCACCTCCCTCATCTTTCGTACTTCTCTCTCCCCCTCCCTCATCTTTCGTCTTCTCTCCCCCTCCCTCTCTTCCAACAGCTCCATTTTAGTCTCGACCCATGGCCATGGAAGAGGCGACTAGAACAGGCGGTGACGACCTAGGCCAACAACGACCCATTTTTTCTACCTCTCTTTTATTTTTTAACTTCCATAGATTTTCTTTGCTTCTGATTTTTTTCACAACTGGGTTTGTAAAATCTGCTTGTGATAGGGTAGGTTTTTAAGGAAGCTTTTTTTTTTTTTTATCTTTTCAAAATTGCATATTTGAGTGGATTTTCAAAGAAAGTAGTTTTTTTTTTCCAAAATTTGTATATGCAATTTTAACCTTTGATAATATATATATATATGTATATATATATTTTTGGTTCCCTAACTTTCCTCTCATGGGCTAAATTTTACGATGCCCTTTTTTATTAGGTCGATTCCCTAATGTTAGAGTTTAAATTTTTAAAAGTTACTGCTGTAAATATGTGTTATAGTTTCTGAGAGTTATTTTAAATTATTATCTATTGTTTAAAACTTTTCAATTTAATCCCTATATATTAAAATTGATTAATAATAATTTTGTATGACGTAATAATAATAATGAGTGAATTACTATAAAATTTTGATGAGAACAAATATTATAAGAAGGTAAAAACTCAAGATTTTAGGAGAAATTATAAACTTTTCCCATTCACTGCACATTTTATACTCCTCTAAATTTCTCAATTCACCAAATAATGTGCCACATAAATTTACTAATTATTAATAGTGAAAGATTGAAGTGAAAATTTTATAAGTAAAATATTGTATTCTTAAAACATGAAAACTCAAAATTTATACCAATATCGTGCTGCGTAAATTGAAACTTTTTAAACAACATTTTCAACACCATTATTTTATCTAAAATTAAATTATCAAACAACATTTTTTATTAATTTTAAAATACTGTACAAAATACAAATTACAACTCTGGCCGGTCTCCGGTCTTCTCCTTCCTCGTGTCGCATCGCTATGTCTCTTCCCGCCATTTTTCTCTGGCTCTCAGCTCTGCGTGTAAACTTGTTCCTCGAATTTCTTATTTCAACTTGTTTGTAGTACTGATTATTTTCTTGTTTTTCTTTTTGTACTCTTGAATTAGCTCATATAAATTCTACAACGGAAGTGTAATTTCAAGCTGTTGGATCTTGATCCTTGGGACCGCCATTCAAATTTGTGGAATCTCCGGACCCAGCTCTCGAGCAAGGAATAAGCGCATCGATTCACTTGATGATAATTCGAAGAAGTCAGTGGGCGAATTGTTCGATGTAATGTATGAATAAGTTTTTAATTGGGTTTTTGTTTTTTTTTTTCTTTTGATTTGATGATAATCTGGTAATTAGGTATTATTCGTGCAAATCGTTTCACGAGGAAGGGTGAAATTTTTAGTTTGCGAGACTGACAGTGGCGGGGAAGCTGCAGCAAGTTCTTTGGCCGAGGATTTAGCACCCCGACGTGTGGCGAAAATGGAGTGACGCTACAAAATTCGTAGTGCCACAGCATTAGAGAACAGCGCCGCGGCGCTACGACACTTTCTATAGATTCATCATCTTCGTGTTCGATTATTATTATTATTATTATTTTTTATTTTTTTTTGAAGTGCAGAAGCAAATTTAAGGGAAGCGGCCGGCAGCTTTGAGAAAGAGGAAGAGAAAAAGTGACTGCAGCGTGTTGTAGACAGTCCGTTCTTGTGGGTTTAATAAGGTTTTTATGGTCCTGATTAGCCAATTGTCGGTAGAAGCTAGATAGCCATCGTTGTAGTATTTAGAGAGTACTCTAGTGCGAAAGAGAGTTCCATTTTAATCTTCACATCATAATAGAACTTCAAGATTAGA
The DNA here is from genome assembly GCF_013281855.1 of Momordica charantia. Lineage (NCBI taxonomy): Eukaryota > Viridiplantae > Streptophyta > Magnoliopsida > Cucurbitales > Cucurbitaceae > Momordica > Momordica charantia. The sequence continues at coordinate 11,385,124 of NW_028275166.1, read as the reverse complement.
CTTAGTCTCAAGTTTGGAACGAACTGGTAGATGAATTCTGAGCGAGGGCAATTGCATATAACAACAATATCACATACAAATATATATATATATATGACTATTTTTTTAGCATATAACACTTCTATTTCTGAGCAGTCTACCATGTAACTTACTCTCCATCAGCCACTGGATATTTCTATCTATAACCTACTAAATATGTAGCTGCCATTGCCAAGCTTAGCAAGAATCGCGAGCCCGAGCGATCGATGGATTGCCAGACTGCAAGCAATCAATGGGAGGGACAGTGGAAGTTTTCAGCTCGCCATATGCCTTCCAACAGAACGGTTCAGGCGAGCGGCCACTCCCCTCGAGCTGAATGGTGTCCAATGACACACCGGTGCAGGGAAGGCTGTCGCTGCAGGCCAAACGGACTGGCGTTTCAGTGTATGTTCCTCTAATGTTTACATAGTTTACTCCTGAAATTGCTACAGCAGAAGATCCGTTATTGCATCTGCCTCTGTCGCAGTAGTATTGGTCTATCATGATTGGAGTTTGAACGTCCGAAACTTGAATGTTGGAAAACAGTATTCCCTGTACTGAGCCTGAACCACCCTGCAATGGGCAAAATTTATGACCATCAGTTGTAAGGTTAATTTAATCTTGGTTTTGTAAAGGGAGTTTTTGGCAAACAATACAACTGGGAAAATATGTTAAATTAAAGACAAGTTTGTTGAACGGAGCAGGATAAGAAATAGGTTTTTGTGGTATGTCTGTTTCTTTGCTATGAGGAATTTGGGAAACAATAGAATCTTTATAGGGGAGAGATTCAAGGAGTATTACTTCCCGGTGGGGTCTGTTTCTAAGGATTTTTGTCATTATCAGTTAAGCGTTATTCTTTTGGATTAGAGTCTCTTTTCTTGGGGCATTCTTTTATCGTGCTATTTTTTTTTGTCCTGGTATATTTTTTCGTTTCTCTCCTTGAAGGCTCGGTTTCTTATGAAAAATTAAAAGTGGGGCAAGATTACAATCAATGCCTCTGGTTTTACTTGGCATACATTTATTACCAACTTGGAGTTAAAATTAGAGAAGAAAAGTTATATATACCTGCCATGTTTTTATTCTGACACCAGTCATTGTGTTCCGTAGTTTGATGTCGCGAACTGTGACATTGGAAACACATGCTTTTGTTTGATCGCGTCCTAGCCCTCCGATGCTAATTCCGTGGCCTGGTCCACAGTTGATGTTGTGTATGTATATGCCTGAGCTTCCAGTTTGTATGGATATACAATCGTCTCCTGTAGTTTGATTTTCATTTATGTAAGTTTCATGTTCACATCAGATTAGTTTTTAAGGGAATAAGATTCTATTTGGTAGTTGAATCTAAGAGTTTTTATTTTTTTATTTTTTATTTACTAGTGAATATATGTTCGGTTAAATGGTTTTTTCAAACTTGTTTTCACGGATGAGTTGCTTTCCCAAAATGAAGTTGATCTTCCTTCAAAAGTGAAAGCTAATACCATAGAGCGTATTCTTTTTTGTTGGGTCCCCAATAGTGTGCTTTGCAAAAATGCTTTTGAGGGCCTCAACCGTATCCTATGGAGTTGCCAGTTTGTTCAATCTGTCTGGGGCTAGTTCCCGAAAGTTTTTGGGGTGTCATTGGCTTGTAATAGGGACCGTAGGATGATGGTGGAGGAGGTTGTGCTTGGCCTCTTTTCAGGATAGAGGATGCATTGTAGCAGACTTGTTTTTTGCTATTTTGTGGGATATTTGGACTGAGATGAATAGTAGAATTTTTAGGGAGTGGGGAGGTCTCGGGAGAAGTTTGAGATTTGGTTAGATTTAATACCTCTGTATGGGTGTCGGTTTCTAAGACTTTTTGTGCGTCATTATTTTGGACTAGAATCGCTTCTTATAGGGGATCCCATTTTGGTGGACTTGTTTTTTTTATGCTACTTGTATATACTTCCATTTTCTATGAAAGCTTGGTTTCTGAATTCTAAACAATTGCTTATATTAAGTTGGAATACTTTTCAAAAGTTAGACTCTCATATGCTAAAGAAAGCTATTTTTGCAGTTAGTGCTCAAAATTGAGGATTACCACAAGCTAGATTGCTGTTTGAGATGATCACGTTCTGAGAGTTCTGCAAGTGAATTCCATCTGTGTTCGGGCTGTCACCGGGCGATGAAACGGTTAGGGAAAAGACCTGAACCGATGTGCAACCATCAAATTTCAGGTGAGTCTGTTGGCTATTTTGAATGGTTATTCCAGTGACTGTCACTCCATCACTTCCATAGAACCTAAGTGCCTGCACAAAAATATCAGAGTATTTACAAACAGATAACTTTGACCCATTTTTTCTACTATTCTCAAGTTTAAGCCAAGACTGTACTGTTGGTTTGGTGCTTGGAAGTTTTCCGCTACTGCTTTGCTCGTCCTGCATGAGATTAAAGCCATCTATAAGATTAAATTTACTGTAACCTATCAATTTTAAACTTTTGGGTTGATTGGTGATTTAACAGTGATTAGATAGCTGTTTGACTTTAAATAAACATTTTACTTAGTTTCTATTTGGTCAGTGAGTCTAAAACACCATCACTTTCGGTCTTTCGAATAAATTTAGTTTCTATTTTGTGCTTAAGTTCAATTGTGACAGGTTTGATCTCTGTAGTTTGAATTTAATATTTAATTGGTCCATGAGGTTTGATTTTAGTTTCTAATTGGTTAATGAGTGCAGTTACCGTTAGTTGACCTAATAGAATGATGATGTGGTAGTTATCTTATGATGAATAGACAACGAGAGATCTCAAGGACCAATTATGCGGTTAGCTACCACATCGTCATTCCGTTATGTCAACTAAAGATAAACTCAACTCAAGAACCAATTAGAAACCAAATTCAAACCTTAGGGACCAAGTAAAATCTAAATTCAAACTTCAGGGACCAAACGTGTCACTTTTAGAACTTCAAGGTCCGAATGGAAACAAAATTTAAAAATTAGTTACTAAATAGAAACTAAGTCCAAACTTAGGGATCAAAAGTGTATTTGACTCTTTAAGAAATTACCAAATTTTCATTTGTAGGATTGTATATCGGTGAGTCGTTCCACCAAGCCGAGCCTTGTCCATCAATAGTTCCTGAACCCTTCACTGTAATCCCTTTAAGTTTAGTGAACTCAATCCACTGTAAGAGACCTGAACCCCAAGCACTTGAGCTTGTTGGAGCAATGATTTTGCCATCCAACTGCATGTCAACATAGGAGATGTGCTTAAAAATATGTTATCAAGAAATTTTTTATCTGCAAACAAAGGAGCTTTTTTGGAAAGTTCTTTGTAGAATTTTTTTTTTTTTTTTGTATCAGAATCCTTTTAAATATTATAGCCCATTTGTTAATTATTCTATTTTAGCTTTTAAACACTATTTTCATCTATGTATTTCTTTGTTTTGCATCTACTTTTTAAAAATATTTTCAAAATCTAAGCTAAAATTTGAAAACTAAAAAAGTAGCCTCCAAAAGTGTTTATTTATTTTTAATTTGCCTAAGAGTTCAAATATGTTTCTAAAAAAAATGTTAAAGCATACCAAAGAAACCGTGAGTTAACAAGCTTAATGTTAAAAAAACAGATAATAAAAAACAAATTTGCCTCAATGAAAAAGTTCGGTTTCTTATCAAAAAAACAACAAAATGGTTATAAAATGGGGTCGGTCTTATTTTGCACTTAAGCAGTTATTGATTTTGACCTGAAATACAATGTTCGGTTGGCAATTAGGACCCGAGAACGAGATGGGGCCAACGAGGAATTCGGAGCCAGCGGGAACCTCCACAGTTGATCCCTCTGCATTGCAAGCTGCTTCCCAAGCTGCCTGAAATGCCTGGTATGCATACATTGTCAAGAACTTCTGTGAGATTTCATTTCTGTAAAGTAAAAATGCTTGTGCAACTTATATGTAATGAAAATTATAGGCTACATATGTGCAAGTCTTTGTGTAATATCTTTTAAAATTCTCAATTTCACTTGTGAAAAATTCTCAATTAAATCATTCCATAAAATAATTGTTAACAAAAAGTTGATGGATCTTTAATATATTTGAACACATGAACATACCATTTAGGTTCGACTTGACACACAAAACACAATCGCCTATTAACAAAATCTAAATCTAGTGGCATTGCTACCTGTTCAAATATGTTAATAAAACAAATAATTTATTAGCACATCAACCTTTTATTAACAAATTTGAATTGATTTTTCTATAGAAAGACATAATTAAGAAATTTTAATACATTAAAGATAAAATCGAAAATTTTAAAAGATCAAGAGCCAAATTGAGAATCACGTCGTGGAAAATGATAGAAAATGATAAAGTAAATGTCAACCTAAATTCACCTTGGTGTCATCTGCCCTTCCATCACCCTTAGCTCCAAAGTCCAACACATTAAAGTTGGAAGAACCACCTTTACTTGCTAGTGAGACTCCCACAATATTCTCACTTCCGACACGGCCACCGCTTGTGGACCTCGACGGGCCGCTACCTCCATGGTGGCGATGAACGTGGCGGTGGCAGCCAGAAAAACCAGTGTCATCTCTAACTTTCTTCTCAATCTCTCTACCTGACCCAGTTTTTGTGTGTGTCAAATGCCTGCCTTCTCTTGCATGGCAATTTTGCAAACTAAAACACCAAACGAAAACACAAATGAAAGCAACAGATGTAAGACATTTCAAATTCTTCCCACCCATCTCCATTTCAATTAGGTAGAGAGAGAAAGAAAGAGAGATATAGAGAGAGAGAATTTTGGGAATATGATTGAGAAGCAGAGAAGATGATTGGCTTGTATTTATAGGTTGAAAACTAGTTCTATATGGATGTATACTATACACACATGAGCTCCACAGTTGAAAAGACAACTTGGGTTATGACAAAACTCCCTTTACAACTTCTTGCTCTTCTGGTTTATTACATGTCTGACATAATTTTCTTTTTCCATCAGCTGTTCCACTTTTTATTCTCTTTCTTTTAACCAAATGCGAAGTATATGGCAAGAAAAAGATAGAATCTCATGGACTGAGATCAAAGCACAAATGGAACAATTAGACCTACCAAAAAGCGTCAGGAACACTAACAAGAAAGTCAACAAATATCTAAAGGATACAAACAGAAAAGAAACATTATATGTCTCATAAACGATACACGATATAACAGATCAGTTATAAAAATAAGTCTCAAGCAGACTCTATCGATGGTCGAGAACTAGAATGAATGCTATCACGCCAAGTAGTAGCATGAGCAACTATGGTAGAGACAACAACAAAAGCACTGGTCTCCATTAATGACCCTTAGATATATAGGAAGCAACATAGGTGGTAGAAACTTAACATTAGGTACCAATTTGAAGAGCATTCGTTTTACATCTCCTTATAGGTCGAGAGCTACTAGTTCAAGAGGTACCACATAAGCACTAGCCATTCCAACTTGATATGGCCCCTACTTTCCACAACCAACTCATCATTTCACAAACATAAACATCACTTTGAACAAAATGTAAAAAGAAAAATCAGGACTATGCAAGAAACAGCATGAATTCTAAAATTACATTATGTCCAAATACGAGAAATATCTTCAATAACAATTCTCCAACTTGATGTCGTGGAACATCATCCAAAATTTTTTTATCTTTTCTCTCTCCTTTGGATTAATTGAATTCGGCGGCCGCCTTCTTCCTTAAAAAAACAAAGCTAAGATTTGTGGGAATAACATGCCAGCAGAGGAAACAAACTGTAGACACACCATTAAGGACATTGATACACTACAAATCAATAGAGCCAAATCAAATGGAAAGTTATTCTATTTGAACCATCTGATGAACTCCTGATAATTGTGGATTGCTGATTGGCTGCACGTGAATGGCAGCCTTTTTCTTTCTTTCTTCTCTTTGAAGTTAGTAATTTTGCTGTATCAAAACAAACAAAATAGTTGTTTATCCATCTGAAAAATCTTCGTATTTCCTTCTTTATTTTACTCAGCCCTAACCCTTAATACAATCAAACAATACAGTTGGCCAAATAAGAAATATCAACACATAGTAAAGTAAAAATGTGTTAATATGGTAACAAGAAGGATTATTTGTGAGATTTTGACTAATCCATAGAAGATCAAATTGAAACTTTAAAACTACACCAACCAAATTGAAATAAAGAGCAAATTATGGAGACTAAATTGAAATTATGCCTTGATCTTAGGTTCAAATTTTTTTTTTCCGAGTACATCTCCGTAGCAAATTTGTTACTTAAACTTAAATAATATTAGTAGATTAGTTTTCTTTTCAAATAGTTTGGTGCTAAAGCATGACGTTATGAGTTCATTATAGGTTCAAATTTCTAATTTTCACATCAATAGACTATGCGGTAGGCTTTGTGAGTCAAAGTTAATAATGTTCAAGCTGCATGTGAGGGAAGAATTAAATCATTTTAAAGTCAAATTTATCATGATTATACTAACATTTATTTCTAGATCTATCCTCGTCGATAATTGTCAAAAAAACGATTGATCTAGTTTAGACGAGCAACATCTTGCTTATTCCAATATACTAACCAAAGTTTCATGTTTGGTGTCTCGTAATAAGCAAGATGTTGATCCACGAGGATAAATGTTAGTTATTAGTATAGCTCAATTAGTCACAATATATGTTTGATTTTTTTTGACAAAATAAACGCTGTAATTAAATATAATTAGATTATATTGCAAGAATTGTGAATTAAAGTTTTCGAAAATCTTTTGTTATAAAATTTAAAATTTCAAAAGTAGGTTAAATTATTATTTTGGTTCAAATACTTTCGACTTTAGTTCACTATGATCTTTGTAATTTTAAAATGTTCATTTTTGGCCTTATACTTCCAACTTTAGTTCATTAGTTTATTTTAGTTCTTGTATTTTCAAAATGTTACTTTCGTACTTATAAAAAGCGACCATTTTGATTCATATTTGCAAAATTTTAATACAAATTTTATTCCTAACAAAAACCCTTTAATATAAAGTCTTGGTTACATTTTAAGAAATATATTAAATATAGTATCTTGTTGAAATTATAGTAGAAAAAATGAGATTAAAAATAAAATTAAGTTACTAAAATAGTTGTTTTGTCAAGTACAAGAACTAAATAAATATTTTGAAAGTACAAATATCAAAACAAAACGGTATTTTAAGCTAAAAAGAGAAAAAAAAATAGAGATGAATGAAAACTTTGTCACTTATAATTTAAATAATTAAAAATAATGTGCATGGACATAATTAGGCAAACTTAGCTGTTGAAAATAATTAATTAGGGCAATCTTGGAATTAATTATAGTTAGAAACTGATAATTTTAAAACAAGATTTGCAAGTAAATGATATCATTAGACAGCTCGCTTTTATCATTAATGCAGATTTTGATTGACACGTGTGCGTGTGTATAGTACAATTATAGGGTATAGACTTTGTAATATATTTATATTGGTTGAAATTCGAAGCATTATTTTAATTGATGATTTTTTTTTTCTCTAGGACGAAGGAGAGAGAAATTCTTGCTTGGGTTGTTTATGCTCATTATATTAATATTTACCCCTAAGATTATTTAATATATGTTAAATATAAATTGTGTTCATAGATTATGGTGGTTGTGTCTATCTTGTCTTTCAACTTTATTTTATAATATTTAATGACTCATTTGAATTTTTTATTTTGATTCTAATAAATTTTTATCATTAATAATGTTAAGTTAAATTAACAAATGATCTTTAAACCAGTAGGATAAAATAAGGTGATTGTTGTACGTTGGAATTTATTTTCATAAGTGAGTTATTATTATTATTATTATTATTCTTTCTTTTCGATTCTATTGCATGTTGTGTTTCTTATGCAACTTTTTTTAAGGCCTTTTTGTTCTCCTTGGTAACTTGGGTGTGACAGATCCATTTTTTTCCTTCTAATATATATTACTTCTGAAAATAATAATATAAATAAATAACAACTATTAAAATTTTGATGGCCAAACTAGTGGAATACATTTTAAACCTTTTTTTCATGCAATTTCAAATGTTTTCTTCAATTAATAATAAAAAAAATGTTTTCTTCAATTAAATTGTCATTGTATAACCTAATTAAATTGATATAACTTTAGCATTCCCCGTCATCTAATTTGTCTCTAATAGTTAATTAAAAAGTGATGGTATGTGACTAACGTGAGTACAGCTCCATTAAAAGTTCAAATCTCCACAGTACTGTCAATCTAAACATGATTAAGTTGATAAAACACTCCGGCCCCGTTTATTTACAAGGAATCAAAATAAGAATATTATTCTTTTGATGTTGTTCATAAAAAATTTTCTAAAATCTAAACAAAAAATCTTTTGATGTAGTTTACTAAAATAGTTTGGAATAGAATAAGAATAAGATATATGACAATTAGTAGTATACCTCTTTGTTATTTCTAGCTAATTACAAATAAATTATTGTGATACTTTTTAATTAAAATAATAATAAATTTTAATTTATTTTATTACTATTTCATTGATAATAAATGTCAACTAAAGTAATTTTTTATTTAAACAGCCATCGTTTGATATAAAATTTTCTTAAATTTTATTGTTCTAATATTTAATAATAATAAATTCTATTTTAAAAAATTTATTAGTATTAATTAATAATAAAAAGTAAAATTTTAAAAAAATTTAAAAATTAAACAGAAATTTGTAATATTTTATAATAAAATCACATCAACTAATAAAAGTTGTATGCATTTTTATTAGAATAAAAACTATTAGTAGTACGAAAAATAATAAATTGTAAAACAATTAATTAAAAAGTTATGATCTCGCTAACAGGAGAGAGAGTAAAATTATAAAGTAATTATTATAAAGATGTACGGCCTAGAAATAAGAAATTAAAATGAATTGACAAGGTTGCAAGAGAATAATGGGATTACATTTTCAGAGGAATTGATTACAAAGTTTGAAATGGATCCACGAGTTGATTTAGATCTTTATGGCTAATCCTGGTTTAATAATTTTTAATTAAAAAAATTCATCCCATGTTTGTCGTAATAACAAAAAAAAGTGATGTCATGGGAGATAAAGCTGCGGAAAAAGAGGTAATGGTCGGTGGGGGACAAATTTAAGCTTCAATCTTCTTATTAATTATCTTTGATTGTCCCTCTGCCTCCATTCCTCTTTAGTCTTTCCACAACTCTTTTTTTTTTTTTTTTTCCTCTTTTTGAAGGAAGACTTTTGGTAATAAATATAATGATGAAGAGAGAAAAAAGATAGTGAGAAAAGGGAGAAGAAAGCCAAGGATCTAGAAAAGATGAGAAAAATATATTTTTAGTTGAGGTTTAGAATAGATGTTTATTTTATCTTTGAAATTTCAAAATGAACATTTTTATCCCTGAAGCTTGAAGTGGGTGTAGGTTTAGTCTCTAAAGTTTTAAGATAGACATTTTTGTTTTATAAAGTGTGAGAAATAGTTTTAAATAGTCCCGAATAGCTCTTTTGACCATTAATTGTGTTAAAATGACATGGCGCTGACTTGGCAAAGTATTAATTTAACAATATATTTGTGGGTTATATTTTCCTCCTCTCTTTCTAAATCTTCCTCTCACATCTTTAGCGAACGTCGTTGACGCTGTTGCCGCATGTTTCTATCCTCATCTACTACTTGCTGTTGCACCGTTATCCTCGTCGAAGTTGTTCTAGTCACACTCTCATACTTCTTTATGAAATATTTGTCCAATTTTCCGTTCGTGTTCGTATTTTCACTTTCAAGCTATGCAAGTGGTTATGACTCGAATTTGTATGGCTATTTTTTTCATAACTTTCTTGGAAATATTTGTCGAATTGCTTCAATTTTTAGGTTTTTCTGTTCGGATTTCTCCTTTCGAAACTTTGTAAATAGTTTGAATTCTGCGAGGGTGACGGTTCGACGATGGGTTATGGGCGAGGGTAAAAACGGTCGGCAATGGTGGCATCATTGGAGATGGGGAGAAGTAGAGAGGAAGAGAAAGGAAAGCATGACCCACATATATTATTAAAATAATATATTTTATCAAATCAACGTTATGTTATTCTAACGCAACTAACGGTGGAATGAGCTATCAAGGACCATTTAAAATCATTT